>NC_057361.1:1164377-1764377 GCF_016509475.1 Prionailurus bengalensis | reverse complement strand
AATTCTGTACACCATTTGTCTCGACTCTACAGATGTCAAGAAATCCAAGGAATCCAATGCAGGATGGGAAGGTGTCCTTGACCAGACATGGCTTGCTTTTTCCTGCAGCCTTCACTTCAATGTGTGACTTGGGGACATAGAAGGAACAGAGCTGGGACCTAAGAGCACTCCTGAATCATGTGTCACCAACCTGCAGTCTGGAGTGGGTCACCCTGGTCAGTGTGGGATGTGGCCTTTCTTGGTCAATCCTTTTAACCACCCCCCATTCTGTCTCCTTCACCCATAAAATAGGGGGGCTTGGTGAGAAGGTCTCAGAAGATCCTTCTCAGGCTAAAGTGCTCCGATTCTCCTCTGTGACATCCTAAATTGAAAATGAATCTTCTCGTACGATGTGTCATAAAATCAGGATGTGTTGGAAGTCTTAGGACAAGCAGTGTTAGACAGATGATGCAGCCTGTGTAACTAATCCTTTCGTGAACTAATAAAGTCCAAGAAGGCTGCCTGAGATCACCCAGGAGACAAACAATACCCGATATTAACACGGTTGTTTGTGTTTGATAGTTGTGTATGGGGACTTGGGGTGTGTTCTCCTGAGCATGTGACTCAACAATTTCCGAGCCCCGGTTGGTTATTTATTGGTTTATTATTGGTTATGTGAACGTCATAACCCCTGGTACCTGTGAATGTTCCCTTCTTTGGAAATAGGATCTATGCAGATGTTAAGGTGACATCTTACGAATGCAATGACAGGTGTCCTTTTAAAGAGAGGGGGGCTTGGGGACAGGCACACAGAAAGGGAAGAAGACCGCAGGAAGACGTTGACGGGAACCAGAGCGATGTGTCTATAAGCCGAGGGACCTTGAGGATTCTGGCCACCACCAGAAGCTGGGACAGATCCAAGCAGTGAAGGATTCCACCCATAGCTTCAGAGGGAGCACAGCCGTGCAGATGTCTTGATTGTGGCGATCTATCAAGGCAGCCCAAGCAAACTCGTGCAAGGACTCCTACCCAAATCATGGAGGGGAAGTTAGACTCCATCAAATCTCTGGCACATCCTCAGGGGGAAATCCACGCACCTGCCCCTCCCAAGCCTTGGATGGACTACGCCCCATTCAGTTTCTGTGGATGAAGATAAATCCGTTGGCTCAGCAGCCTACCGGTACTTTAGGCTAGTTCCTTTCAATGCATTATTATTTAATCCATATTATTTTTCAACTACTCAATTATTTCAGTGACTCGGTACAAATTCAATCATAATTTCAATGATTATTCTTTAATGGTTGATTTTTTTCTGTTTCCCCATCAACGGTGCACACAGGACCTAGATACACATTTATCCCCAAGAACAGAGAAGAAGTTGACAGATAGCATCACCACCAATGGGCATTTAGTAACCTGGAACAGAAGATGAACCCATGGGCTCTCCAATTCCTTCCTTGAAATTTTGCAGGTTCCACGATCGGTTGACTTTGTCTGCCTGTGCTCAATCTTTTCCTCATGCGCCCACGGCAGATGTGTTCCCTTCTGTGTCGCACAGACAAAATGGGAACACCCCACAGCAAGGCTTTAGCCATATGTTGCCCTGATTCAATTCGGAAATCTGGTGCCGGACAGGAATGATGCTTTTCTTGTGTTCCTTCACAGCGTTGGCCACCGTCTGGATCACCACATTGTAAGAGGGCTCCGTGTCTGGCGTCAGAGGTGTGGACTCAGAGGGGTCCCTTGTGAGGTCAAAGAGCAGAGGAGGGTCATGGTAGGTGACCAGTTTTCCCGAACATCGGCAATATTGGGTCTCATAGCAGCCTTGAGCTCCTGGCGGCTGGAACACAGGTGTCACGTAATGAACCTTCCACACTGCCTCACCTGGACGAGAAAAGACACGTCAGCGATATCCAACCCATGTGCCAACCCATCTTGTGTTCTACCTTCTCAGGCATTTTCCCTGTTCTTCCTCCTTGCCCACAGGTTAAGGCTAAATGTCATTCCATCCTTAGAACAACACTAAGAAATCAGACTCCCTTGGTATAATTTTATATATCCTTGGAATCTGTCACACGTTTCGCATCTCAAAACGTATTATTTCTTATAGATGACCCCCTACCTTTCTAAAGACAGTGATTCTTAGAATGATTTCAAAGAAGGTGTTTTCAGTGGCCACCCTAGAATAAATGGACTTGTCTCAACAAAGTGTTGAGAATGGACTTGAGTGGCTATAATCTTGGCGTCCATAGCAAGCAGGGGCTCGTGTACTCACTGTCCTTTGGGTGCCAGCGTGCCGCGTGGAGAAAGGCACCACAGTAGTGGAACAAGAACTCATGCTCTGAGCGCTCGACATCTCCCTGAAGCAAAGGCATGAGGTCCTGGCCATCGATCACCCTGCAAACACACGCAAAAGGCATCAGGCAAGGGGAAGCTGACCACTGGGCTGTTTGAAGGATGACATTCATGGGACGCCTGGATGGCTCCATCAGTTAAGCGTCTGACTTTTGATTTCGACTCTGGTCATGATCTCGCGGTTCATCGCCCTACATCAGGTTCTGCAGTAGCCTGTTTGGGATTCTCTCTCTCTCTCTCTCTCTCTGACACTCTCCTGCCCTTTCTCTCTTTCTCTAGCTCTCTGCCCCTCCCCTGCTGTCTCTCTCTCTCTCAAAAATAAACATTCAAAGAAGCAAACAAACAAAATACAACCAAATCACAATTTCATGTGCAATTGCCTTTCTACTTTTATAGGAAATCTTCTAGAACCTCTAAAAAATCTTATACTTTTTCTCTTATATTAGAAAAAAGGATCTTCTACCTCATGTTAGAAAACAGTAATAACAAAACCTACCTTGTCATAAGAAATGCAATAATAAGTGTCAGATAATCCTAAAAATGATCATGAAAGAATGAACACTCTCTTTATTCTCAGATACAATGATTGCCTGTGTTGATAATCCCTTAAGAGTTACTGTGCACTAATTCAGTTTAGCAAGGTCACAAGTACAGAATTTTATCTCTATATCTTAGCAACGAACACCTAGGAAATCCATTTTTTTAAACTAGCATTCACTACAGCATCACAAAACACGGTTTCCAATGTTAAAATTTTGTGTCCCAAAGCCACAAAACATCTGATAAGAGAACTGAATGTCCAAGAGATGTACAATGTCCATAGACTGGAAGACGCAGAATTGTTAAGATGTCAATTTTCAACAAGCTGATCTATAGATTTAATGCAAACTCAACCAAAATCCCTAAAGGGTCTTTTGCACAAAGGGAGCAACATGTTCTAAAATTTACATGGGAGAACGAACAAATAATTGTTAAAAAGAAGGAACTAGTTTGAGGATTCCTACTAAATCATTCCAAAATTTGGTACAAAGAAAGACTAATCAAGCCAGTGTAGTAAGGTCATAAGCGTGGGCATATGAATCGGTGAAGCAGGAGACAATCCAAGAAACAGACCAATACATATGTCGGTCAGTTGATTCTCAATAAATGTCCAAGGTTATCTAGTCAAGGAAGAACTGTCTTTCCATAAATGTCACTAGAACGATTAAATATCTAAATGCAGGAAAAATAAATCTCAACCCATACCTCACACTATATAAAAAATCATCTCAATATGGACCATAAGCCTAAATGTAAAACCTGAAACTGAAAAAAAAAAAAACCACAAGAAGAAATCATAGCAGGAAGTCTTTGTGACCTTTGAATAGAAAAATGCGATTTAGATATATTACAAAAATTACAATCTATAAAAGAACAAAAGAGGTGCCTGCATGGCCAGTTGGTTAAGCACCCAACTCTTGGTTTCAGCTCAGGTCACGATCTCACAATTGGGGGGATCAAGCCCAGCATCGGGCTCCGTGCTGAGCATGGAGCCTGCTTGGGATTCTCTCTCTCTTCTCTGCCCTTCCCCTGCTTGAGTGCATGAAATATCTCTCAAAAAAAAAAAAAAAACAAATAAACATTTACAAAAAATTTTTAAAAATTTAAAAAAATTTAAAAAAAGTAAATTGGCCCTTATCAAAATTGAAAACTGCTTTTAAAATAACAAGCTAAGAGAATGAACAGAAGCCACAGAACGGAAGATAGGACTGGCAAAATGCAGATCTGATGAAAAACTTGTGTTCCGAATATATAAAGAACTCTCACAATTCAACAAGAAGAAAATAAAATGCCCAGTTTAAGAAAACAAAAATGGACAAATGATTGGAACAGACACTTGGCAAAGAATGGACACAGATGGACCAATAAGCACATGGAGATGTGTCCAACACCATTAGTCCTTAGGGAAACACAAATTAACAGCATGATCAGATTCAACTGCATAGTTATTATATAAGATGGAAAAGAATGGCCATAGCAAGTGTGGCCAAGAATATGGACCCACTGGAAATCATACTGGTGGGAATGCCAAATGGGGCTGCCATTTTGAAAGTCCATCTGAGAGTTTCTCATAAACATTTATTGATACTACGACCCAGATTTCCTGCTCTTGGTCATTTACTCCAAAGAAATAAAAATTGATGTCTACCCAAAGACCTCTGTGCAAACATCCAATGCAACTTTCATCATAAAAGCCAAGTTTCTTTCTCCAAAGCACAAATGCCTTTCAGAATCTCATGGAGCCTCTCAGCTCAGTTTTCCACTAAAGAGTAAAAAAAAAATACTGGGAATAAAGATAAGATGTTTTTAGAACTAATTCTGGAAAAAATAAAAAGCAAATCAATTGTATGAAGGAAATCCTAATCAGAGATCAGAGGACAATATTTCTTAGGGTTGTAATTCTGCAGAACACTTTGAGTCCAATATATAGATTATACCAATGTCCCAAAGTCAGTGCACCCCACTGATGTCTTAGAAAATTATTTTTATGACTGTGATCAGCTCAGTTAAATAAAAAGGTACAGGGGCACCTGGGTGGCTCAGTCAGTTACATGTCCGACTCTTGATCTCAGCTCAGGAGCTCTTGATCTCATGGTTTTTGAGTTCAAAACCCCATGTTGGACTCCTCACTGGTCATGAAGCCTACTTTAAAAAAAACACTTCTTCTTCACTAATATTACTATGGTTTAAAAAAAAATGGATCATTTAGGGGAGCCTGGATGGCTCAGTTGGTTAAGCACCCAACTTCGGCTCAGGTCATGATCTCGTGGTTCGTGAGTTCAAGCCCCACATCAGGTTCTGTGCTGACAGCTCAGAGCCCCTGAAGCCTGCTTTGAATTCTGTGTCTCCCTCTCTCTCTCTCTCTCTCTCTCTAAATATAATGGATCATTTAGCTCAAATCAATAAATATATTTCTTGGGGCACCTGGGCGGCTTAGTCGGTTAAGCGTCCGACTTCAGCCAGGTCACGATCTTGCGGTCCGTGGGTTTGAGCCCCGCGTCAGGCTCTGGGCTGATGGCTCAGAGCCTGGAGCCTGCTTCCGATTCTGTGTCTCCCTCTGTCTCTGCCCCTCCCCCGTTCATGCTCTGTCTCTCTCTGTCCCAAAAATAAATAAACGTTGAAAAAAAAAATTTTTTTAAAAATAAATATATTTCTTAGGAGACCAGAATTGTATTCTGTTACTATTTTATATAAATTCTCAATAAGTCCTATTATTCCCTAAAATGAAGGTTAAAAAAAAATAAGTTGGTCTTTCTTTGCTGCCGTTTCTAATTTGCTTTGGGATTTATTTTACTTTCCTTTAGAACTAGGTGAATATGGAAACATTACAATCAGTCTTTGGGCTTATGACGAAGACGTGTCAGTGGGTTGGAGCCACTTAGAATAAACTATCCAAAAGGCGCCTGCAAGGTTGCCTTGGTCCGTTGTCTCCAGGGATTGTTAGGATTCAGTAGGAAGGGTCTCCTCCTGGTGGGATTGAAAATCACGATAGGCATTCGAGTATCCATGCAACGTCTCACCTTCACATCAGCCTCCGGATCTTGAGCAGCAGAATCCAGGGGACTTTTGTGTCTCTTGCATGGAGGAGTGTTTTACCACATGCTCATCCCTAAACCTCCCCAGTGAAAACCGCACAGTGTCTGAGACCAGTGTCTTGTGCACCCATGATGTTCAAGAGGCACAGCCACGCACGAACCCAAATCTTTTAGGTACGTGTTGAGACAGAGTATGCTGCCTGTGTCCCGAACTCTCTGAGAACCACAATGGCGTGAACAGACGGTATGACATCACCTGTCCTGAGGGACCGTGCTTCCTGACACGGCCGCCAGCGTGGGGAAAACGTCCATCATACTCGTCGGTTCCTCGATCACTTTCCCAGCTGGTAACCTTCCCGGCCAGCGGACCAGTCCTGGGACACGGATTCCACCTTCCCAGCCGGCCATGCCTTTCCCACCTACAGGGTGAGGCGACAGACGTCCAGGTAAAACAGTCGTGGGGGCAAAAGTGTTTAAAAATGTATTTGAAATGTATTTCTACTATTTAAAATATACTTAAATGTATTCAGATGTATTTAAAATGTACTCAAATGAATTTAAAAATTAATAGCACGGACGATGTGCTCAGAGCCAGCACTGTGCAGAACTCTGAACGGGTCACCGGTACGTGTCCACGCAATTCCTTTTCCTTGGGCTGCTGATAGGTGTTCAATTGAATAACTGATCACATTCAATATGGCGTATTAGCACTGGCTATTGCCTTCACCTGTACGGCTGTTATCCACGTATACACCTGCCTCGGCCCCGGCCTCCTTCACACCTTTGCTCCAGAGGTACTCTCTCTGTCATTTCTGCAGGCACACTTCTGATCAAATGATAGCCCCATCCTAGAATTTTTTCAGGCTTTTTTTTGGTTTGTAGATTTACTAACATGTCCTAGAATTTACTCATTCTTTTCTTTTCCCTGGTATGCCACCATTCAGGACAACGTAAATTCCCTGAAGGCAGGGATTCATTGCTTTTGGTCACTGCTGAATCCAGAACACATGAACACACGTTGAATGGAATAGTATGGATTTATGCAAATTTATTACCCAACCCAGGGCATTCTAGAGAATGCGCGTAGGAGTCAGCACAGACCCGCGACAACAGGCATAAACCAGGATTCCCTTGAGCAAACCAAGAAGAATGGCCATCCTATGGTGTTCATGGATTCTTATTATTTCATTAAATTACTCAATCACAGCATGTTCAGAAATGGAGATTTCTAAAAAATATCCTGATAGGGGCGCCTGGGTGGCGCAGTCGGTTAAGCGTCCGACTTCAACCAGGTCACGATCTCGCGGTCCGGGAGTTCGAGCCCCGCGTCAGGCTCTGGGCTGATGGCTCAGAGCCTGGAGCCTGTTTCCAATTCTGTGTCTCCCTCTCTCTCTGCCCCTCCCCCGTTCATGCTCTGTCTCTCTCTGTCCTAAAAATAAATAAACGTTGAAAAAAAAATTTTTTTTTAATATCCTGATAGGCAAAAATAAAATTTCAAGAATTTGAAATTGAAATTGAAATCCCAATTTCCTTATGGGATTTATTTGATTTCCTAAGCGTGCACTTCACTTGTGCACTGATGCCCCACAGCCAGACTGAGACAGGGACGACTGTATTCACACAAAAACATTATTTCCTACTGAATCTGTATTATTATCATTCATACAATTATAGATTCAGTTGTTCTGCATTCAATAGGAAAGCATGAATATCATTAATATTTTCCTCTGGAAAACACTTTGAAATGCCTTTCAATACCCATGCTAACACGTACTGAACATTTTCCAGACAATTTTCTCTTCACACCAGGGTACGTATTATACAGACCAGGACAACATGGCCTAATGGAACGTGTTTTCATGCACTAAATGTTGCATCAGGACAAGGAGTCGTTACCTGTGCATTTAATGACACAACCAGAGACATGCTTGCTTCTGTGTGTGCTAAGCCATATCCTTACAAGACAGCACCAAATCATCCTTAATAACCCAGGAGCCTCTGCTTTTTGTCCTCCATACCCTGGCTACCAGATTTTTCTATATCGAGTCTTCTTTCAACAGCTTTATAAATGTAATCAATGAGTAGATAGATATTCAGTTCATTGGCGGAGTTGTGCAAAGGCACATGGTTATGGTAATACTTTATAACCTCACAGCGTTTCCAGGCAGGCAGATTTCTAGATGTCCCTTCAGCAGAGTACCAACCCTGGGGGCTAATTTCCCCAGAAATCGTGGCAAACTTAAGGTCAATTTCCTTGGTCAGCACGTTATTTTACCCAGAGCCAAACAAAGTGAACTTGTTCACTTTTTCATGCATCAGTCAGTTCAGTTCACAGATTTCCATTATCATGAGCACGAGAGAGCTTACTTACAACCAGACCCGGCTCACCATCCCCCTCCTCACCTTTGTATATTCCGTTCCATCCCCCGAGCTGGGCGTGGCCCATCCGTGCCTCCAAATGTCCGCCGTGGTCTGATGTAAAGTAGACGAGCGTGTGGTTCCTCACACCAAAATCATCAATGGCATCAAGAAGCTTGCCTGAAATAGTAAAAAAGAAGGAAAGAAAGAAGGAAGGAAGAAGGGAAGGAAGGAAGGAAGGAAGAGAAATAAAGGAAGAAAGAAGGAAAGAAGGGAAGGAAGGAGGGAAAGAAAAAGAAAGAAAGAAAGAAAGAAAGAGGAAGAAAGAAAGAAAGAAAGGGAAAGAAAGAAAGAAGGAAAGAAGGGAAGGAAGGAAGGAAGGAAGGAAGGAAGGAAGGAAGGAAAAGAAGAAAGAAAGAAGAAAGAAAGAAAGAAAGAAAGAAAGAAAGAAAGAAAGAAAGAAAAGAAAAGAAAAGAAAAGAAAAGGGACACGCGTAATGAACGTCATGATGAGCTTTGAGCTATAATGTTAGTCTGTGTTGCTTCTGCGGGAGTCATTGCAAAAATGTTTCTCATTCACGACGCGCCCCGCTTGCGGTGGGTGATAGTGTGAGCTCCAGAACAGTGTGTGGTTGTGAACTTCTTCTCAATTCCTCCTCCACATCTCGTGTTGGTCGGACGATTATGTTACATTACTAATAAAAATTGATTTATTTTTCATTATCATTACTATTACCCATTGCTATATTATTGCTTAATCGTATTTATTTTTTAAAGACTTTGTGATGCAGATGCCAACATTTATATTGGTGACCCCTAAGTCATGTTTTGCTTTTGCTGATTTTTCTTTTGGGGGCGTCATTGTTTCTATTCTTGATTTCCATGGACTCCTTTATTCAGGAATGAAACATTACATTGATGCTAATTGTTCCTCTGTTTGCCAGGAGCCTGAGGCATGCTACTTTTGGGTACGTTTTTGGCATTTCGTGAGGCCTAGCACTCTTTGCCTGTGTCGTGACTTCCCTGTGTTTTACTAGCTCTGTGCTCATGTGCTATATGTGATCCGTGTGTGTGTGTGTGTCTGTGTGTGTGTGCACACATGTGCACGTGTCTGGGCCTTCACACGGCACACACATCCTCTGTGGGTCTCTGTGTCCCCACCTCTTATCTTCTTGCAAGGTCACCTGTCCCTTCTTGCAAGCACCCACTCTTATGACCTCACCATACCTTGATTCCATCTGCAAAGCCTCTATTTCCAAACACTGTCGCATGTAACGGATTCCAGCACTTACAACGTGGACCTTTTTGTGGGTGGGGGGGGAGCTCAATGCAACCCCCAACACCAATTTTGCCTGACGTATCCCATCCCTGCCACTGTGCGTTAGTGACCTCCCTCCTACATTCTTTTCCCCGTTGGACCGTCTTCGCGGCTTCCTGTTTCGGCATCCCTGATCTGAAAGTCAAATCTGCATGTCATTTAGTGTTTTAAGGTTTATTTTCGATAGTGCTTTCTTTGCGACCATAAAAATGAGACTTGACACTTTCCTTCAACTTGTGTCCTGTCAGATGTCCCTCAGGCACTTGGTAAGGAGGGCTCGCCACGTAAGAGTAATTAAGACTTTCATTAGACTCGACTTGGGCCTCGATATTAATTTTGGAATCACTAATATTTTATAAGAGTCACTGTGCCCACCCAGAACCTGGTATATTTCCATTCGTGAAAGTCTTCTTGTATGAGTCAGGTGTCTTCAATGTGGTCACCTACTTTCTGAACATATTTCTATATATTGATAATGGGTATTGGAGCTACTATGAATGGTAGCCTATCACCCACTGTATCTTGAAACGGGTTATTTTTAACATAAAGAGAAAGTATTACTTTTGGTGTGCATTTTTAACAGAGAAACACTGTCACGTATTTATGTATGTACATGTATATGAGAGTATACACATATATATATATATAAGCATAATAAACTAAATATACTATTACACTAATTCTGTACTAGGAGTATACTATATAATGATCTCAATGTCTTTTTTAATGTTTATTTATTTGTGAGACAGAGAGAGACAGAGTGTGAGCAGGGGAGGGGCAGAGCACAGAATCCGAAGCAGGTTCCAGGCTCTGAGCTGTCAGCACAGAGCCCAACGAGGGGCTCGAACTCATGAAACATAAGACCACGACCTGAGCCGAAGTCGGACGTTAACCGACTGAGCCACCTATATTATTATATATTATTGCCATAGTACTTATTAATTTAGCATGCTATTAATAATATAATATACTGATGATCCATGCATTTGTTGTATTATATAGTACAGCATATACAATTACTAATGATCTATGTACATGTTATATCATTACATTTTATGTTATATATTATATATGTGAAGTATATATTTAAGTTGATGTTGGACATCATGTATTTTCATGGTTACTCCCTAATTCATGATTTTTTTTGTTATATTTTTGAGAAAGCGAGCACAAGTGGGGCAGGGGCAGAGAGAGGGAGACAGAGGATCCCAGATGGGCTCTGTGCAGACAGCAGAGAACTCACGAACCATGCGATCATGACCAGAGCCGAAACCAAGAGTCGGACTCATAACTGACTGAACCACCCAGACGCCATTTACACTTTAAATGAGCATGTTGTGACTTGTCCTGAGATATGTGTGTGCGTATGACTTTCTCAGACAATTGTGTCCTCTCCTGGGCTCCTGCCGCCCTGCCCAGGGGACCTGCCCAACACACCCAACCCATAACCCACTCCCAGCCATCACCACTGCTCTGCACGCAGGGCCAGCCAAGCCTCTCCTCCTGCTCTCCTGTCCCATCTGTCCGCCTCACCTTGGACTCTCACCGTCCCCTCCCGTTCTCCATGAACCTGCTCTGAGCTACTGAATTCTCTGGGACTCATTTTGGATGCCTTACTAACTAGGTGCCAACCAGAGGATTTCCCCTGGGTCGAGTAGGAGATGTTATTTGCATTGAAAGCCTCTAGGCAGGTTTGAGGAAGCAGGAAGCCAGATGGGGTGGGGGTGGGGAGTTTCTGGAGCTTTCCAAACACCTGTGAAGTGGCAGGTGGTGTAGGGCAGGAAGTTATATGGAGGGAGACAAGGAAACATGGCTAGGTTCTTCTAATGTATCCTGTAAGCCCTCAGACTCCTACAGGCGGAAACCAAGAAAGCCTAACAAAGAAAACATTGTAACACGGAGATCAGAGATTTTTGGGATTTGGGGTTTTGATATAGTTTCCAGGATGGGTATGTTGGAGAAAAATAAACTTTTTTTAATACTATTTCTGAAATGACATATGGAAACGTGATTATTTATCCTGAAGACTCAGGTCTCCCTGGACAGACAGCATATACACGGCCCGTGAGTACCCACGCTTAGATATTTCGAACACTTTGTATTGATTTACAATATTAAAGCAAATCGAATTTGTTTTTGTTCTTTTTTTTTGTTTCTACTGACCCCATCCTCAGTTGGAGTTAGTTTCAGACACACACACACACACACACACACACGCATAGGTATGCCTGCATAAACACAGACCTGTGTGCCTGTATTTCGTTCAATACTATTTCTATTTCTAATAATGTCTCAATCATTTCTGTATTTTGAAGACTGTGAATTGACCAGCTTGATTTCCAAGGCGTCTCTCTCTCTGTTCCCCAAAATCCATTTCGTGCTGCCCACCGGGGAGGCCAGCCTCGCGTGCGTTTCTGTGTTTCCCCAGAGGAAACCCTGAACCTGATGTGCCAACTAATACACATGTGACAGAAACACCGGGACTCGCACTGACAGGGAAGCACTGAGCATGCTTTTGTGGGAAGTTTGTCGAGGGCTGGCACCTGTGGCATCATTGAGGCTGGCCGGGGGGCCGCATGAGGCTATCCTCGACTATCAAAGCCCAGGCTTCCCGTGTCCCTACGTCCTGTGCCACTTACCCACCATGAAGTCCATCTCCTGAACGTTGTCCCCATACAAGCCGTGCTTGCTGGTGCCGATGAACTCGGTGGTCGTGGGAAGCGGCACGTGGACGTGCAGAAAGGAGAACACAAGAAGGAACGGTCCCTCACGGTGCCTGAGGACACATCAATGACGCGGCTCGCGAGTTTGCAAAGTCCGGGAAAGGGAACCACAGTTAGCGAGACCGTCCCTCCTCTGCCTGCCCTAAGAGAGGGGATGCACGCACCAGGTGGCATTGTGGCTGCGCTGGGCTCCAGCATCCCCCAGCGTCCGGACTGCCCCTGGGGACACGTGCAGGATGGCTGCAGTCCTCAGTGACCCCGCCTGACACAGCCCCACGCTTTCCTAGGGCTGACGAAATCTGCAGGCCAGAGTCACATCCAACAGACCCAAGGGATGCCAACTCTTTCACAACCCACGAGCAAGCACAGACAGAGACATCTTGGCAAGCTGTCCCCAAACCTTTGGCCCTTCCTGTGAGGACAGAGAAGACAAGGCTGACCTAATTCGAGCCCTGACGATCCTCCGGGAAGGCAGGTCCTCAGCTAAACAGGGCAGTGCACGACTCAAATGCCAGTCTTTGGGAAATTTCTCCTCTGACGACATGTCATGAGGGGAAATAATGAAATAATCATCATCATCATCATAAAGTTGCACTGTGGTGAGCTGGGCAGAATGGCTGGCATCCCTCCAAAAGTGATGCCCATCTGGAAGCTCAGAATGTCATGGCATTACCAATGGCGTCTTTGGGGATGTAATTAGTGGAGATGAGGTCATCCCGGGGTAGGGTGGGGCCAGAATGCAAGAACAGGTGTCCTTCAAAGAAACGGATGGTTCGCAGATATGGAAACACACACTGAGGAAGGAGGCTTTGGGAAATCAGAGGCAGAGGTCGGGGTCACGGAGGGACACTCCAAGGAACACCCAGCACCGACAGCAGCCACCAGAAGCTAGAGGACGCCAGGAACGATGCTCCCCTCACGACATTCGCAGGGAGCACAGCCCAGCTGACACCTTCCTTTGGGACTTTTCCAGTGTCCACAGCTCACAGAGAGTACGTTTCTGCTGTTTCAAGCCCTTCCGTTTCTGGTACTTTGTCCTTGGAGCCCAAGGAAGCTGCTATATGTGCTAGTGAAGAATGAGATTATACAGATGCCGCCTTGCATGGCCAAAGGGAATCTGTAGATGCAATTAGGTTCAGGATCCTGAGACAGTGGGTGGATAATCCTGGATTATCTGGGTGTGGACCCAATGCAATTACAAGCTTCCTTGCGAGAGGGAGACAATAAGGACAAAATCAGACAAGCATGATGTGGGTAGGAGGTAACAGATGCAGAGATGCAGGGAGAGAGCTATAAGCCAAGGAAAGTCTGCAGTCTCTCCAACCTGGAACAAAGAACACTCTTCCCTAAAGCCTCCCAGAATGAGCTCGTCCACCCAAAGCCTTGATTTCAGTGCCATAAGATGAGTTTGGGGTTCCTGACCTCCAGAACCATCGAATAACAAATCTGTGATGCTCTGAGCCACCCCCACTTGCGGAAATGTGTTCCAGCAGCCAGAGGAAACTCACACACTGAGAATCCAGATAAAAGTGATCTCTAGCAATCTCGAATCTATGCCACCTGTTCACGGCCACATCGCTAGTCAACAGAATGGCTTCCGAATCTTCGGGTCCCCATTCCCCTTCGACATGGTGCCATGATAGATCATATAGACCTTCTGAAACTCAGCACAGATTTTGGTGACGGGAGTCCATTTCCACACCCCAGCATTTGTTCCTGATGTACTAATGTAAATGGTAAGCAACACCATGAGTGGAACAGAATCGCTCATCTTGAGCTCTCAGTGTGACGGACCCACCTTGCAACCTGCCAGTGTGTCCCTCTGTGCATCTATGCCTCTGCACATGTGGAAGTTACCAGGGAATAAGGCGTTTGCCCTGATGAAACCAGCCATTGCATTGCATCTACAAGGCAAAGACGGTTTGATCTCTCTCTCTCTCTCTGAGAGTATAAATTTGTTTTGTGTCCTCGTGGCCTATGGGGTAAGGACAAAGCTAGCCACACGTGGCCCAAGATCCTTCATATCACCAATCAACTCTACAGGGCAGTCAAACACACCAGCTTACAGATCCCTACCCTGTGATGACCTCATCTTCACAAATCACATCTCCAAAGACCCAATTCCAAAGTAACATCAGATTCTGGGCTTCCAGACGGATGTGAAGGTTCTAGGGAATTCCATTTCACACTACCCTAATCCAACTCACCATGGCACAACTGCTTTTTTAATTCATTTTTTTCCCTTTCTTTGCGTTTCCATATCTCATCGCAGCCGAAGTTTCTCAGAGTGGCATTTTCGTTCTATGTGTCCCTGCTTAGCCGAGGACCTATCTTCCTTCTGCTTCAGCTTCATTTGGGAATGCCTGGCCCCTTGTTCATCTTGTTCTTGCTTACCTTTCAGGATTTAGTTAACATGTTTTCTCAAGTATGGTTCCCTGACATCTTGGAAGGTTCCTACAGTTTGGACTGATAGCACCCTGAACTAATGCCCATTACCCTATTTCTTATCATGGGCTTGTACATCTAATGTCATCACTAAATGTGTACTTGTCCTTGAAGCCCAGACCCCAGGATGGTGATCAGTAAAGACAAAAGGTGAGCAAAAAATGTGTTCACAGCCTTTTTCTAAAAAAAGATCCATCAGCTAGATGTTTCTAAATGTGGCTCCCTTGCAAACTTTCCAGTGATTATGTTCGGGATGCATAGGACTTTCTAACGATCACCACTGCCCTAAGCTGAATAAAATCCCTATGTATCACATGCTCAGCGATAAGCCCTCTGATTTTAACCTCTCAAAAAGTTTTTTTCCCTAACAGGAAAAAAAAAATGCAATGGCCAACTTACTGTTTCCTGGCAAATACATCTGTTTCCTGGCAAATACATTTCCCATTGTACATTAATATACAAACAATATGCATTGCAAATTAATAAGCCAGTTTTGTAAGTCTCAGTCTAACGTGAGTCTACCTGCTTGGTATGACCAAATCTGAATTTCGAGGCCAACAGAGATATTGTGATTTTAATAAGAGATAAGAGGAGCTCAAATGAGATACCACCTCCTCGGGCACTTCCTGAAGAGTCCATGTGAACTCCAAAACACGCACTACTGTATTGTCTAGCCCTAACTAGCAATATTCCATTTCTTAAGTCAACCTTGTTCAAACTATCACCTTTTATTTTTAAAAAACACTCATTCTCTTATGGTTTTTAAAAGACTCCTGTCTTATCCAAATGGCCAACAGGCACACGAAAAGATGCTCAACGTCAATCCTCATCAGGGAAATACAAATCAAAACCACGCTGAGACATCACCTCATGCCAGTCACCGGGGCTAAAATTAGCAAATCAGGAGACTATAGATGCTGGCGAGGATGTGGAGAAACAGGAACCCTCTTGCACTGTTGGTGGGAATGCAAACTGGTGCAGCCACTCTGGAAAACTGTGCAGGTTCCTCAAAAAATTAACAATAGATCTACCCTACGACCCAGCAATAGCACTGCTAGGAATTTATCCAAGGGATACAGGAGAGCTGATGCATAGGGGTACTTGTACCCCAATGTTTATAGCAGTACTCTCAACAATAGCCAAATTATGGAAAGAGCCTAAATGTCCATCAACTGATGAATGGATAAAGAAATTGTGGTTTATATACACAATGGAATATTACGTGGCAATGAGAAAAAATGAAATATGGCCTTTTGTAGCAACGTGGATGGAACTGGAGAGTGTGATGCTAAGTGAAATAAGCCATACAGAGAAAGACAGATACCATATGTTTTCACTCTTATGTGGATCCTGAGAAAATTAACAGAAGACCATGGGGGAGGGGAAGGAGAAAAAAAAAGTTAGAGAGGGAGGGGGCCAAACCATAAGAGACTGAGAACAAACTGAGGGTTGATGGGGGGGGTGGGGGAGAGGGAAAGTGGGTGATGGGCATTGAGGAGGGCACCTGTTGGGATGAGCACTAGGTGTTGTATGGAAACCAATTTGACAATAAATTTCATGTTAAAAAAAATACATATATATATGTATATATATGTTTTAAAAAGACTCCTGTCTTTAAAATACTCATTGTTAAATCCATTAAAATACATGGATTTTGAAAGAAAATGACCTTTACCTTTCCATAAATGAAGTCGCCTCCCTCACCATGATGGAGCCAGCACGCTCTGCCTTCATCGGCTGTTCAGTGATCTCGTGCTCGCGCATGAGGAGGCAATCCCAGTACAGAGGGGATTTGTAACTGGAGAACCAAAAGTAACCCAGCAGAAAAATAAAAAGAATCATGGAGAAGATGAAGGACCAGGGAAGACAGATCAAGCGACTCAGCTTCCCCAAGGCAGCCGTGAGTGCAGCAACGGCGACCAGCTGAATGCAGAGCCAGACTTTGCCCCCAATGGCTAATTCCGTGTCACGCGAGGGATCCGGCCAGCAAGGTTCAAACAGAGTGAATGGCATGCCATAGAAGTAATCAAACCCATAATTATATGGGTGATGGCAGTGGTCATGTCGGGAATCACAGTTTAAGCCTTCGTGCCATTTGCCTGAAATGACAAACAGACAAATAATGCATAATATGCACACACGCCACCAACACTGCATGACTTCTTTACTGCACAAAAATCTGTGTCAAGACCTGGTTGTGAGCGACCAAATAGGATGAAAATTAGAGGGAGGAAAACACACTTGTGAGTTTGCAGCAAGGATGTGAACTGGGCAGTTTCTCATTCACAGGAAGAAAAAAAGTCGTAGCCACAAAGATGAAGACACGAGAGAGTCAGTGTAGACTATAGATGATGGATAGACAGGTGAGTAGGTAAGTAGATAAATAGATATTAGATGATGAGATACATATGATATAAGATGGATAGATGGATACATGAGTGGCAGATGAATGGATGGATGTATGGGTGGATGGATGGATGGACGGATGATGGATAGATAGATATGATGGATGGATAGATAGATAAATAGATAGATAGATAGATAGATAGATAGATAGATAGATAGATATGAAGGATAGATGGATGGATAGATGGATGGATGGTTGGATGAATGGATGGATGGATGGACAATGGATAGATTAGATAGAAAGATAGATAGATAGATAGATAGATATGATGGATAGATATTATGGATGGATAGATATGATGGATGGATGGATGGATGGATGGATAGATAGATAGATAGATACGATGGGTAGATAGATGATAGATATGATGGATGGATGGATATGATGGATGGATAGATGGATGCATGGTTGGACGATGGATAGATTAGATAGATAGATAGATAGATAGATGTAAATTATAGCCATAAAGATAAATGATAGAGGTAAGATAAATGATACATGATGAATAGATGGTGGGTGGGTGGAGATAGTACATAGATAATGATAAATACAAATAAAATCATGGCAAACAGATGGGTAGTGTATATATGCATACATAGGTGGATAGATAGATATATGATAGATGAGTGGATGTGTGGGTGGATGGATGGATGGACACATAGGTAACAGATAGATACAGAGAATAGATAGATGGATAGATAGATAGATAGAATGATAGACAGATAGATAGATAGATGACAGATGGTTAGTAGATGTAGATAAATGATGGAGAATGGACCAGGCATGCATGAATAGATGGTTGGATAGATGGCTGGCTGGAAATCCCAGAGTCTCCCACTAAACTTCACTGAACTTTATTTGATAAAACTTGCCACACGTTTTGAATGGTAACAGAAAGATCCATGTTTGTCCTGTTAACATGAGGACTGTAACAGAATCTGATCATGTGTATCCACTAAACCGTTAATGGTTCCCTCCATGGAGTTAGGGCCTCATGAAGGATGCACAGATTCACATCTCAGAGCACCTGAGGGACTAAGCACATGAGAACCAGGACTACTGGCCCAGGCTTTCCTGTCCTGCACCTCCATGAAGACTGTCTTCTCTGATCAATGTCAAATTAGTTACAAAAGTCAATTTAAAATAGCATGTTAGGGGCACCTGGGTGGCTCAGTCAGTTAAGCGTCTGACTTCGGATCAGGTCATGATCTCACAGTTTGTGAGTTCAAGCCCCACATCGGGCTCTGTGCTGACACCTCAGAGCCTGGAGCCTGCTTCCGATTCTGTGTCTCCTCCTCTCTCTGCCCCTCCCCTGCTCATGCTCTGTCTCTTTCTGTCTCTCAATAATAAATAAGAAGAAAAGAAAAGACAAGAAAAGAAAAGAAAAGAAAATAGCATGTTATTCTGGAGATACCCAGGTGGTTCAGTCAGTTAAGCGTCCAACTCTTGGCTTAAGTCATGATCTTACCGTCACTGACAGCACAGAGCCTACTTGGGATTCTCTCTCTCCCTCTTTCTCTGCCCCTCTCCCCTGCTCTCTCGCTCTCTCTCTCTCTCTTTCTCTCTCAAAATAAATAAATAAATAAACTTTAAACTAGGATGTTATTCTCAAGCCAATTGAAACCCAGGCTCTCAAATAAAGACAGTAGGCGTAGCTGCACTTGATTGGGGTGACAGATACAGGGTGTTGACATTTCTCAAAAGTCAGTTTTTAGATATTTTTTTTCTATTTGGGTGATGGTTATAGGGCATAGAGTTTTTACGAAGTCATTAGGTGACACTCTATAAGAAGTTAATGATGTGTAAAGCTATTTGTGTGTTCTTGAGAGAGCTTGTCACATTTCACAAGTGATGTGTGGTGAATGGGATGACGTATTCCAGAGTCTGCAAAGAATAATGTAGAAATCACAGTATCGTACAGAGTTCTATGCAAAGACGAAGAACACAGGATTATACAGAAGCACGTGGGGTGGCCATCTGGCAAGGACTGGGGGTCTGGTGGGAAGCGGTCTTCTGTCATGCCTGAATTCTGTCTGAAAAGAGTGAACGGGCGTCGTTTAGGAAGAAGTGTGTGTGTTGGTCAGGGGGCATTAGGGCAGATGGTCCCAGGTGAACAAAGCATGATGAAGAATTCTGGAGGACACAGGGAACATGTTTCCTTGGGAAAGACCGTATGATAGATTAAGTCTATCGATAGAGTCGATATCACACAGAGGGCCTTCTCTGCCACAGCCAAGATGCATGCTCCTTTGGAAACAAAGGGTTTCCAAGAAAACCACATCGAGCATAGAACGACGCAGATTATTCCTTTGTGTAAACGAGGCATGCCCGTGGTCGCTTCTTACCTATCAATGCCGTACTATACCCTTGCCTCTTCAGTAAGGCTGCAAATGTTGTCTCATTGCGAGGGAGTCCAGCAGGAGCTCCGAGCGTGGAGATCACACGGCTCACTCTGTTAGAAACCATTCCTAGACGGGATGGGAAAAGAAAAGCAAAAAGCAGAAGGCACACACAGTGAGTAGGTCCCCGTGAGATGGAGAGGAGAGGGAGTCACGGGGAGTTCAGGAGCTGGAAGACGCAGACATGACGAGAGAGGATCAACAAAACCATCACGAGGGCAAGGAAAATCACGTCCCGCGGACAGAACTCACACCGGGCCCCATGACACACCCCTTTACCCGCTTGCACGCACACGCACGACACTACCAGATATGCATAAGCACACCACTCAAATAACACTCTACACGTAGCCTCTTGCAAATTTACAACAGGACAGGTTGTCATTTCAGTAGACACGCGTGACTGAACCACTAACAGTCTTGACAGGGGGATCATTGTGTCAGTAAAAGAGTCAAAAAATGAAATCACGAAAACCTGAAATCCTACAATGTGTGTGTGTGTGTGTGTGTGTGTGTTTCTGATAATAAGTTTTAGTATTTGTAGAAAAGACGAATAAGCCAAATGTCTGTGAAAAACCTGACACTGGGGCATCCGGGACAAGTGGACATCTAGGTTTTGAACTTCTCCGAATTTACATAAAGTGAGCAGCACAGAAGAAAAAAGAGAGTCAAATCACATAGAAGTTTACTACAAGAAGGAAAAAAGAATAAAGAGTTTAACGTTCACTGGACCTGATGCGCCCTAGCACCCGCTAAGCCAGATATCATCAACCTCAAAAGATCTGAAAATGAGTCAAACGTGTGTCTGGGCAAGTACACAACAGAACTTTTCGTAAGAGCCTAAAGCCAGAAACAATCCAGTGGTTAGTCAATCAAGGGACAGATAAGCAAAACCTATTGCATTCATACAATGGTTGAAATGGGTGCTGAACGTTTGAGACATTGTGCTAGGACATCCTCATGACAGCCCGGATTAGCGTAGGCGTGTTCTGTACGTTAAGTCCTTCTGAGACAGCTTCTCGTTCTTGCCCCGGGATGGAAAGTCCTGCCTACGCCCGATTGCAGGCCACCGAGGAGAAACATTCAACTCTAGGTGAATAGACATAACTCAGCCACGCAGGGTGGGCTTGGGTTGACCAGGAGAGCAGTGCTTTCCACACAGACGTCCGCAGCTGTGTGTGCATGGACGTGTGCCCGCCCTTTTTGGGGCAAACTTTTCGAAATGACCTAGTCGCCTACTCACTTCCTCGTGGCTTGACATGTTCACAGAGAGTAGCAGAGGTGCGTCCATCTACACACCTGATCGGATGGGGTATCTTCCCGTGAGGAAGGCGGCCCGGCTTGGGGTGCACATTGACGCTGCAGAGATGTGGTGTTTCAGTTGTACGCCTTCCCTTGCTAAGCGGTCGATGTTAGGAGTCCTGGAAAGAGAGACAGAGGGGAATTGCAGAGGGGACAAGAGGGGACAGAGAGAGAGAGAGAGAAAGAGAGACAGAAACCAACAGCTCTGTTTGCTGTGATTCCCTGAGCTCAGAATCAGAGAAAAAGTAACTGCACACAGCACCTAATTTCCTGGTTTCTGCCCACATCGTGGAGAAAATACAGCTGAGGTTTTAGGCAGTGGCTGTGTATTGCACAGTCGATATAATTTGGTTCTGCAATGTGGTATCTACTGCATATATTCAATGAGTACATTTAATGGCACTGCCTTTTAAGATATATGTAAAATTGGGGCGCCCGGGTGGCTCAGTCAGTTGAGCTTCTGACTTCAGCTCAGGTCATGATCTCACAGGTTCATGGGTTCAAGCCCTGCATCGGAGCCTCTGCTGACAGCTCAGAGCCTGGAGCTGGCTTTGGATTCTGTGTCTCTCTCTGCCTCTCTCTCTCTCTCTCTCCCTCTCTCTCTCTCTCTCTCAAAAATAAATAAACATTAAAATTTCTTTAAAATAAAATATATGTAAAAAAATGTCTGTGTTTATGGGCTGATGAATTAAGGCTAATGACTTACAGACCTTAGTTATGCCTAGCAACTCATAGACCCAACGACAAGTTCAATGCACAGGTTCTATAGACAGACGTCTTTGCTCCAGACAAAGTTTGCAACCTCTGCCTCATGATTCCCTAGAAAGGTGTGTGGAGGTTGCAGAAAATCAGACAGACTGTGCAGAAGAGAGACAGCCCCCTGGCTGGAAGCCAATAAAACGTAATGAGACCTGGCTTTCTTCATAAGAGAGAAGATGGGACAACATGGAATTGTTGAATTCCACGTATAGACCTCACACGTCTTGCCCGGATGCACTCCTAAGCCTACGTGTTTTGTTTTGTTGCCTACCACAAAGCTCTGAGTCTATTTCATGTACATTTTTTTCCTTCAGAATGCCCATTCTTACAATACAAGCACCTCACCGTAAAAGGTCTGTTGGCTTCCAGAATTAGGAAGGGGGCAATGTCCAGTCCCGCCGAGAAAAAGTATGCGTCAAAATCGTCGCTCATCATAAAAGTGCATATCGCAGAGGGCTCGTGACATGGTGGGTAACTACTCTAAATGCCTTGCATATGTGAGCCCACACCTGTACACTGCTCACCTGCACGCTTGACCGATAAGAAAGATAAGAAAGACACACAGAAGTCAAGTAACTTGAGCCACATTTCAGAACCAGTAAGTGCAGAATCAAGATTCAAGTCCAGACGGTCCTGATTTTAATGTTATTGGCTTCTTTTAAAGGCAAATTCTATCCCATGAGTTTGGTTTTCCACATGATGTAGTCATAAAACGTTATCAACCTCCCAAGCCTAGACAACAAGTGAAACAGCACAGCTCAACTCGAAGCCATACCTCATCGTGTCATTGCCAAAGCAGCCCAAGTCACCGATCCCAAGATCGTCCACTATCATCAGGACAATATTCGGCTTGTCCTCATGCACCTCCTGGGCCCCACGTGGGCTTAGGAGTAAACACGTCCAAGACAGGGCGATGGCGAGGATCCTGAGAAGGGATGAGGGATTTTACAAGGATGGCTTCAAGAGCTCCTTCCCATTACCGTGTCCCCGTGAATGCAGCAGGGCTCACGGGAGACCAGGCAATCTCCCGAGGAACAGGCGAGCCTCGAGAATGTCTCCTCCCAAGCATTGACTGCCACTGTCGAACGGGGCCCACAACGCACCAAGAGAGGCTCCCCTGGGTTTCCTGCTCACACACACAAAATGCTCCTCCAGGACATGAAGTCTGAAATCATTTACTTGAAGACAAAGCATTGCTTACGTCAGGGGCAGTAAAACTCCTGAGATCACATCCCTGGAAGAAGGAGCCCGCCGACTTTCCTTTGCACTGGAATTCAAACGCGGGTGGGCACAGAGTTTTGCTGAAGGGACATTTGGTTGGAGGGAAGGAAAACAGCAAGCCAAACAAAGAGAAACCAACCCCGGGGCAAAGGAGAAGGGAGAACATGGTTGAAGACCTGAATGGTGGAAAAGGAGCACCCTGGAATCTGAAGACTAGTTTAGTCTGCTTCATGATTTTGCTCAGTCCCCATTTTCCCGGAGAAATATATAATACCCTTCCCACCGGGTCCCTACTCAATTAGTAGGTAATGAATATTGGGTGCTTGAACCATTAGTTGTATCATCTCCGTCTGGTTTTTATTCATGTCTGAAGACCCACCTCAAAGATTTCCTCTGGGAGGGAGGAGACAAATGGTCACTAACCTTCCTCTGCTCCCAGAACCTTTGTATGAACATTTGGAAACAACACTAGCCATATTGAGTTGCTTTTCTCGCACCCTGTTTTGACATCATTTCACCTATTTTCTCTTAGACTTACTGAATCCAGAACATCAGTGTAGACATCTATGGCCAACCCTACCCAGGAATGGCTGTCACCTATAAATAACAGAATCTATAAATCTCGGGAATCCACAGATGTCCCCAGAGTGTCCATTAGATTCACACACACTTGCACAACAGCGACTTGCCTCACCTGAGCTTCATGATACAGTGCCAAGTGGCTTCCTATTATTTTCTTTGGCCAGAGGAAAAATGTGCTGAAAAACATAAACATGTGTTATTGCCACACTCATTACATGAGTCCCCATTATGAAACCCTCATGAGATTACAAAGCCATTATTTCTACTTCCAACATTTCAAACTGGTTTTCCAAATCTATCAAGATATGACCTTTCGATCGTTAATGACCTATTGCTCATAGTTTATTTTTCAGGAGCTCATCCTTAGGTGCCAAGTCCTAGGTCCACCTCCTTCTTTCTGCCTCTTGAGACAATTGGCTTAGTCTCTAAAGCTTTACTAAAACACGTCTGGATGGCAGTAGAGTCTTGAGGAGCAGCTGAACACAAGGGCTTATGCTCAGAACGTCTAGGTGGGATGAATTTGGGTCCCCTGAAGAGAGGTAATTACTTCAGTGAAGCTACTACTTTGGTTTTGTGTCAGCGCAAATTCATATGACTCTACGGTAACCTATGGATAGCTAATCCTTGCATATAAAGAGGGTGGGGGCTATGATAAGCACATGATACAACAGCGAAATATATTGCAGTGAAAGAAAACAGATACCCATCTCCCACATGCAAGCTATTACTCCAATTTGTACTTAAAATAATATGGAGAACATAATAAGAACCACCTCCTTTATCAATCTGTCTTGCCCCAAACGAGATGCCACCAGAGACCACAGAGAATGAGCCGTTGGCTAAGAAATGGAAAGGAAGCAGGGAGAACGGAGAGAAGGTGACTCAAACAAACACTGGTTTGGAATCAACCTTTCAATGCCTAAGCTGGTCCATTGGGTTCTAGAGAAGAGTCAGCCAAAGGGGTGTCCAAAATCCCACCTCTGCCCATGATGACAGAAACTAAGCGAAAAGTGAGAAGTGTCCCATACGTGCAGCCTCACAAAGCTTCCTTGACTCACCGGTCCACAGTGTGGTCTACCTGATGTCTGGGACAAAACAAGAAGGAGCTCTTGAAGAACACTTGGTTCTCCTCAGCAGCCGCCTGGAGTCTTTAGCTGAACGTCAGCCTCCTCTTACCACCTGTCTCTGTGATGGGGAGGCCGGTTCACGCTCTGCCCACCCAGATGGTTCAGATTTGTGAGACACAAATGAGGCAACCTGATTTGCCTCCCTGATTTGCATCTCCTGATACAAGTCCAGGGAAGGGAGGGGGGGAATTACAGTCAGTGAAACACTTGCAACCTTCCTTGAAGTAACTGAGTGTTCTTATCTGTGACTAGCACCAAAATGATTCATCAAGACGAAAAAGGCCAGCCCTCCTCCAGAAGAGTCATTGTTTGATCCTGTCCGTTGGATTCTGATGACTTCAGGAACTCTGGCATTGCCTCGGGGCGATCTGTGAACCCAACTAACGGGGAGAAAATACGTCTCCCTGACCCCCAGGCTTATTTCTGAATTCTGTTTGGCAAGGTAAAGCTTGGGGAGTAATCTGGGGGCTCGTGGACCTACTATTTGTCAACATCGCCATTACGCACTAACTGAAGCAGAGTGAAACAGCCACTCTTCCACATGATGGACAGATCTGGGTGTATAAGAACCAAGGCACTGTCATCCTACCCCTGAAGAAAATATCATGAACACCCAGTTAAACAAACCAGAGCAGTTTGCCTGGGGATTAGCTACACAGATTGTCATCATAGAGCCCTGTTTGACCAGAACATAGTGTGTGTGTGTGTGTGTGTGTGTGTGTGTGTGTGTGTGTGTGTGAGATGGGATATTTTATTCAAGGTGCTACCGCGTGACTCCATTAACTGTAGATACCAGATCCTGGACCATCAGACCCAACATACAGATTATCCCCAGGGCGCCTTTGTTCCCTGGGGAACTCTGCATTGGAATTGTCTAAAAGGAGCAAAAATCCCTGGGTGGCGCAGTCGGTTAAGCGTCCGACTTCAGCCAGGTCACGATCTCGCGGTCCGTGAGTTCGAGCCCCGCGTCAGGCTCTGGGTTGATGGCTCAGAGCCTGGAGCCTGTTTCCGATTCTGTGTCTCCCTCTCTCTCTCCCCCTCCCCCGTTCATGCTCTGTCTCTCTCTGTCCCAAAAATAAATAAACGTTGAAAAAAAAATTTTTTAAAGGAGCAAAAATCATGTGTTAAGAAGTTCTGAACCCATTCTCCAGAATGCGTACCACAGAGGGCATACCAATATACCATGTGGCACTTGGCTACTATCCTTGAGACACATACATGAATCTTTTCTTAATGTTTATTCAATTTTGAAAGATAAAGACAGACAGAACGTGAGCAGTGGAGAGGCAGCTCCAGGCTCTGAGCTGTCAGCACAAAGCCTGATGTGGGGCTCGAACTCCTGGACCACAAGATCATGACCTGAGCGGAACTGAGATACTTAACTGACTGAGCCTCCCGAGTCCCTCTTGAGACATACATGAATCTTAAGATATAAGCCCTAACAGGACACTTGAACATGATGTTGAGTAGAGGCAACCATTCATGATCCTGTTGGGCGTAGTGTCCCTGCCCACGTCCCTTGATAATTTGGGGTGTCTCCCTAAAAAGGGGTTAGCATCATCATGCTTCAAGACGATCAGGTGGTGAAGTTTCCGCAAACCATCCCAAGTGACGCATAACCAGATCTAGACATGAAACATGCGTCAGCCAGATAACCGATGATTAATTAGTGAGGCGAGCAAAGTCCATGAGAACACAAGAGTTCCGCTCGTCTCTGATGTGGACCATAGTCTGGGCCAAACCAAGCAAACAAGCACAAACCCTCCTCTGCCTTTCTGACATAACAACGTTGCCTATCAATATCCAGTTTCAGGGAAGCCTTAACACGCACATCATGTTTGCAATAAACAACACACTCAGAATAACCCTGTATGGAAAGTAACGAGACTCCCCCCACCGATGTTGGAGACCTAGTGGTTGCACCTTTGAGCAAAACTACATTCGTGCGATGAAATTTTAGCAGATGCCAGGGAAGCATTTGATATCTACGGTACACATCGGCATTATAAAGCTGAGTGGCGTGCCTTGTTGCTCAACAGAGACTCTTGAATTCCAGAACAGGAGGGAAATGTAGAAGTGACAAGGTGGGATAAAAGATCACACAGGAACAGCTGAATGCATCCTCGGTTGAAATGAGGACACAGATGAGAACATGGAAGGAATTCTACCCGGGATGCTGAGGAGTTGCAGGGATCTGGGAAAGGTGAGTCTTGGACTGAAGATGCCTTTCAGGCAGGTGAGAGGGTGTGGGGTTGCTCGGAGAAATGCACACAGGACAGGAGAATATCATAAATTAGAAATCGTAAAAATGCTGGGAACTTAGCCATCGCCACCCAGCACTTGGATCCTGGCACACCCCAAAGGACACCTGCTCCGTGATTTACGCCCCAGATAAAGAAGCAGCTTGCTGTGTTTGGAAGAAACACGTTTGAAAAGCGGCCAACATCAATCATAAAGAAAATGTGACAATGCAGATACATCGGCTGGCTCCCTCAAAGCCACTGTAGGAAACCATTTGCGTCTCTAGTGGTCCTGGAGAAGTGTGTTCGATTCCTCCCCAATGGCACAAGGGACCCCGCGGACAGGCTGAAGCACCGTGGGCCACGGCAGCGATATTTGTGAGGCTGAGTCCTGGCTTCGGGACCCGACAGCCAGCCGGGGCAAAGAAGTCTCCTCCCGGGAAACACTGCCCATGCCGATGCTGCCACAGTCTGCACCCAGGCTCGCAGACCAGGATAGACTTGGAGAACAACACGCCCGTGTTAGCACGGCACACAGAGGCGTGCGTCCCGCAGCCACTACCTTGACGTCAGCCCCGTCCACGCGGGCTCTCGGGAGACACTAAACGGATTGCTCTATAACACACGGGGTGAAATCCCAAGCTCATAGGATTGCGGATTCAGCAAGTAGATGCCCAGCTCGCTGTGAATGTCAACGAAACGAGCCATGTTCATTTTCGTGCAACATGTCCCAGACACTGCATGGGTAAGCTCACATGGGGAAAAGGACGTGTTGCTTATCCGGAATCCAAATCTAACCCCATGCCAAGCAACCCTATAGACAGTGAGCTACGGCTCTGAGAGCAGATCAGTTTGAAGGCTTCGCAGATCACCAGTGTGAAACTGGTTAATGTAATACCTGACCTCAGCGGTCAAAGTCATCCTCAGACCACTTGACACAACTCATAAACATCCACCACTAAAAAAAAAAACAAATCCCTTGGGGCACCTGGATAGCTCAGTCGGTTAAGCATCCGACTCTTGGTCTCAGCGCAGATCTTGACCTCAGAGTCATGACTTCAACGTCCGTGACCAGCGTGGAGCCTTCTTGAAAAAATGTCTCAGCAAACTGACAGGATTTCTTTTTCTTTTTTTTGAAAAGGGACCATGTGTGCGCGTATAAGGATGTATCTGTGCGTCCGTATACCTGGGTGTGTGAGTGCATATGTGTGTGCATATGTGTGTGTGCATGGATGTGTTTTCGTGTGTCCCTTTGTGGTGCACATGAACGTTGTGTCTCTGTGTGCCTCTGATACCACACTCTGGTGTTGGGAGTTCTGCCCAATGAACATAAGAACCAGAAGAAGGAAAGGATGAGGTCTTATTGTTGTTTATAAAAGAAACAACACGTGCATGGCACAGTCAATGGTTTGGATGGCGAATTCCCTCACAACTCCCGTCCCCTCCAATGGGACACGTGTACGTCCCGCGGGGAGGAGGCTGTGAGGCAGGACAGCGGGAGGGTCCACACGCTCAGGAGGCGGCCAAACCCCTCGGGGGAACAGCGCAACAGGGTCCTCACTTTCCAAGAATCCAACCCCTCTCCACGCCTCTAACAAGGCAGACCCGATCCGGTCCAACACACCCCAAAGACACATAAACCGTTCCCCTTGCCTGCACCCAGTAATCCCACCAAAAAAGAGACGCCCAAAGCTTAGATACAAGGAAAGTAACTTGACCCTGGAAAAGATTCCAAAACACAGACGTCCTTCTAAAAATTCAGAATACGCCAGGACACAGAATTTCTGCGTAAAGCAGAGAAGCTGTGCTCAAGCCACTAATGGATGTCATCAGTAGACCTTTGGGACTGGAGAAAGGTGGGGGGGGGGCACTGTGCAGAAGCAGTAACGACACCTCGTGATGAGAAATCGTTCCTGCATTAAACCCGGCAATGGTTGTCATAACATGATGAAAACCCACGGGACGTGGGATGAAATTCATGAGAGGCCAGTGGGAACAGCAAAGTGTGTGGGTAGACAAAGGTTGCAAGACGGACAAGCTCTGTGATGAAAGCAACTGCAGAAAAACAAGAAGGAACACAGACATACGCACACACGTGTGTGCGTGCGCACAAGATAATCCAAGGAAGGCCAGAAGACTGTCTCCATGAGTCCCAAAGACAGATTCAAACTACTGTTGCATCAGCATCCAACAAAATGATCAGAAGGGACACATCCTGGTCATTCGTCTGCTTGTTTTCAGCTTCAAGTGTAGAGAATAAACAAATCAAGGGGACATTTAATTGAAATATGCTTTGGTCTTATTCGGGAGCAGTGGACCCACAAGTCTGGAAGCTCACAGATATAGACACAGGCAGTGTGCAACTTGCCTGGGGCTCCTGCAACAACTAACCACAAACTTGGTGGCTGAGAGCAACACACATTCATTCTGTTCCCGTTCTGGAGACCAGACATCTGAGATCCAGGTGGGGCAGAGGGCTGGCTCCCCCCGGAGGCTCCGGGGGACAGGCTGTTCTGTGTCTGTGTCCCAGCTTCTGGGGGCTGCGGGCGATCCTGGGCGTCCCTTGGCATGTCCCACCTCTGCCTCCATGTCTACACGGCCTTCTTCCCACGTGTCTGTCTATGTCTGAATTTCTCCGTTTTTATAGGGGCACCAGCCATATGGGGGTCATGTCCCAGCTGGGTCCAGGATGACCTCACCTTAACAGAGCTGATGATACCTGCACCAACATTTGTTCCAAAGAAGGTCACATTCTTATCCGAGGTACTGGGGAATTAGGGCTTCCGCATGTGATTCAGGCACGAGGGACACCATTCAACCCACAAGACGCCCTCAACCCTCAACCTCAACACACACACACACGCACGCACCCTGTTCACCTAGCTCCTCTCTGATGGCCGCCCCGGGACGTCCCTCCTGTCCATCCACAGGTTGTGCTTCACGGTCCTGTCACCTCCAGAAGGTCTCTTCTCTCATTGGCTCATTGCACACACCCCTGCCTGGCAAACCCTACTCTGGGAAGCCACTTCTGATGACCCGTTGTGCCCCATTCGAATGTCAGGTGCGTGACAGTCAGGAAAGGCTTTGCCACCTGCCTTCTGCAGTCACAGCACCCGGAGGACCTTCACCAAGCCCAGGTTCCCAGCTCATCACTTCAAGACGGAACCGTGAAGCCAGGTCCTGTTTTATGCCTTGACTCACTTGACTCCCCTGTGTATTTACAAGAAAACAGAGTCCCATTAAAATGTTGCACTTCACACGAGCAAACAAGGCTGTCCAGCAGGGATCACCAAACCTAACGTGGTCCTGAGTGCTGTAGGGCCAGGAGCTCGGGAAACGCTTTTGTAGGGCAGATGCAGCTGGGAGGTTATCTGATCTCCTCTACGGCATTTGGGGAAACATAGTTGGCTGGCTGATCATTGTTGGTTCTTCTCAAATTTCGTTTCCTCTGGTTCAGAAGCATTCGCAGGTTACGGTTTGCTCTGCACACTGTTACGGCATCAGACCCACCTTATTTCAAGGCAGTTTTTTTAATGTTTATTTATTTTTGAAAGAGAGACAGAGCGAGCAGAGGAGGGGCACAGAGAGAGGGAGCCACAGAATGCGAAGCGGGCTCCAGAGCCCGACCCACACACCACGCGTCTCTTTTCTCGTGCCACATGTTCAAACTTTGTTGTTGTTTTTTTTTAGTTTCAGACCAGCCATCAGCCTGCTAAGACCAGGTATGCGGGCAAATCAGACCAGGACCTCAGAGCTTCCTAGTGCAAAACATCACTGCTCCCTGAAAGCCTGACGGGGGTTCTCTGTGGCCGCAGAGACACTCTGACGTGTCCAGAGTCCTGTCCAGCTACTGTCAATAACCTTCCCATTTGCTGAAAGCCATGGGTGGGTTCAAGGCACGCGTGTCAGAGGCTCTGAGTCCCGAGGGGTTTCCGGAATTTTCTGGAAGAAGATTTTTGCATGTAAACCACGGGGCGGGGTGCGAGGATAGGCGTGCAGTTTCTCGTTTTGGACTGCAGTGGGTTCCTCTGTAGTTCCTTTTCTTATGAGAGGTGTCTGTCTCACCCGTCCCGGTTGCTCAGATATCCTGACAACACGGTTGGGATCGGGTCTCAAGCCTTCTTCCGCCCGGCATGTCTCTCGAGCCCTGAATCAATACCGGGTTGAATCCTATCAAACCACTGTGCGTGTAGGTCATAAGCTGCCACGCTGTGACAATGTCATGTGGTTCAACCCAGCAGCCTCAGCCCCTGCCCCTGTGGACACCTAGCCGAGTCACAGACTCGGAGAAGGACAATCACTGGGACACGCTGGGCGGCTGGCATCGTGCTGACCCAGCCATACCTGTGCAGGCAGATGCAAAGATCCCGCAACTGTGAAGTGAGGGGGGCGGGCGTGTCGTTTCTGGGAGAGCCAGCAGAGAATGCATACAAATCTCGAATTTTACCAGCTTCCCACTCCATTCTCCTTCCTACGTCTTTCTTATTTTGTTTTTACGATGACAGAGAGGGGCAATACATGTGATGCACAAGACGGGTACCACAGACTCAGCATGAATCACCACCCACCCCAAGGGTGCTGTAAGATTCAGACTTATGCCTGTCGAGAAACACTTAGCCAGACAGAAGACGGAAAGAAAGACAGAAAGAAAGACAGAAAGAAAGACAGAAAGCGTTCTCAGAGACTAAAATGGCATGAGAGGTGGCCAAAGGGCCATCGACTGCCGGCATGTGCTTCGCAGAGCACGAAAGGCAGGCGGGGACCGCCCTCAGTCGCCCAGGAAGGTTCCTCTGGTCTTAGTTGAGGAAGTCAGAATTCCTACAGCCAGGGCACAGGTACTCACATGCATCAGGGTCAGGACGTGGGCAGGAGATAGTCTCACACTTAAGGCAGTTTGGGCAGTAAGGCAGTCCACGGCTCCTTAGAGGCACCCAAATCCGTGGCTGAGGGCTCACGGTCGTTTCTGGAACCGCTGAATGTCCGTTTTTGCTGCGGAAATGATCTTTGGCTGTCCTGCTGGTAAGGACGTACATTCTCATGCTCATCAGCTGACAGCTCAGAAGTTGTCCTGAAAGAGCCACCCAAGGGGGCCTCACCCGTGCACCCTCCCCTGGGATCTAAGTCACAGCTGATCTCCTGACACCACATAGCCCCACACCATTTCGGGGAGAGCAAGTTCTGGCAGCTGCCTCACCCTTGGCAAGGATTTGCCGAGTTTCAGGCAAGCGCTTCTTAACTAGGGCAGCTCGCCTTCAAGCCTTTCTCACACACGGTTGTCCTTTTGTGTTTTTCGCTTTAAATCAACAACCGATTTAGGGGCGCCTGGGTGGCTCCGTCGGTTAAGCATCTGACTTCGGCTCGGGTCATGATCTCAGCGTTCGTGAGTTCAACCCCTGCATCAGGCTCTGTGCTGACAGCTCGCAGCCTGGAGCCCGCTTTGGATTCTGTGTCTCTCTCTCTCTCTCTGCCTCTCCCCTGCTCCTGCTCTGTCTCTCAAAAAGGATCCCTGAAAATATTCTTGGAGTTCTTCCTATGCATTAAAAAAAAAATGATTCTAAATTATCTTTAGTATGAGGCGGGGGTAGGAAGGAAACACAGGTATACAGAACACAAACACAGCTCTCATTCAGGACCTGGGTTCCCTGGCTTGGTCTGTTTCTAAGAATGTGTGCTTTTGTTTCGTTTTTACTCCTTAGAGCGTTTTTCTACAGTAGGTTGTGATTCTGACCTGTTTTCTTTGAATGGCAAAGCTCCATAAATATGTCGACAAATGAGGAAAATTACACTGGAGTCTTGAGTGGGACATTTAGGGCTATATTTAACGAATATATACATATATTCTTTATATATGCTATATTATACTATATTCTCTTACACTATACTATACTATGGTATATTATACTATACCATAGTATAGTATGGTATATTCTATTCTATTCTATTCTATTATGTTATATTTGGATTAGGCAAATCACTCATTCCGTCCAAAGTTTCTTTCTTTCTCTTTAACCTTTTTTGAAACCCTAGGTTATATTATACTATAATATATTATACTATATAGTATATATGTATTATATAATACTATATATTATCATATATAATAATATATATAATATAATATGTATTATAGTATAGTATACTCCATTATATTATACTATATTATGTTATACTATGCTATACTGTACTATACTAAACTATATTATGCTATTCTATACTCCATATTATACTATATTATGTTATACTATATATACTATTTATAATATAATACGTTGTATTATATTATACTATTCTACATTGCATTGTACTATATTATAATATATTATGCTCTTATATTATACTATACTATACTGAATTGTATTGTATTATATTATACTATATTATATTACATTATATTATACTCCATTATATTATACTATATTATGTTATACTATACTATACAATGTTATATTATACTATACTATATTATAGTATATTGTATTGTATTATATTATAGTACACTATTATATAATATATTATAACATAATAATAAATGTAATGTAAATTATATATTTTATACATAGTAATATAATATCTTATATATAAGTTGTATGTAATTATAAAATACATGTTTATAACATTTATATATTTGCATATATAAAATTTATATATTTATATAAATTACTATTTAAAATAAATTATACATATTATGTAGAATATCTAAAATAAATGTTTACATTTTATATATGAATTTATACATATTTATATATAAAATAAAATATATTATATTATTTTGTAGATATTATATAATATATTTTTTTGTAAACATTTATTATTACTGTATTATATTTATTTATTACTTATTATTTGTTTATTCTATGTGTACTCAAAAGTGGATGTCACAACCGGACCTCAAAATACATGGACTTTGAAAAGCCTAAGCATCGGGTTCACATTTTTATTTTCCTACGAATCAGATGTCTGAAACATGAAATGTTGTCTTTGGGGGCAAACTGGATTTTCATGACAAAAACATGTAATTTAAATCATCATTCAATTTTTTTTTAATTTTTTAATGTTTATTTTATTTTTGAGAGAGAGAGTGCGAGTGGTGGAGGCGCAGAGAGAGAGGGAGACGCAGAATTCGAGGCAGGCTCCGGGCTCCGAGCTGTCAGCACAGAGCCCGACCTGGGGCTCGAACTCACAAACCCGGAGATCATGACCTGAGCTGAAGTTGGATGCTTAACCGACGGAGCCACCCAGGCTCCCCATAATTTGTTTTTTTTGTAATTAAAAAAATTTCTCTTAAGTATGGAACCTGACACAGAGCTCAACCTCATGACCCTGATCACAATCTGAGCTGAGATCAAGGGTCACAATCTGAGCTGAGATCAAGGGTCACGACCTGAGCTGAGATCAAGGGTCAATCTCCTTAGCGCATTGAGTCACCCAGGTGCCCGACGTTATTGCTTAATCGTAAGCGAGTATGAACTGATCTGTGCTGGCAAGACGCTGAACCAAATCACAGATCCTCCAAGGACCCAGCCCACACCCCCGAGCCCGCTTCGAGCAGAGACTTTGCTTCTTGAAAAACCTTAGGAAGCCGTCAGCAGTGTTAGAAATTTAATTTTAAGGGCGCCTGGGTGGCTCAGTCGGTTAAGCGTCCAACTTCAGCTCAGGTCATGGTGTCCGGGTTTCATGAGTTCGAGCCCCACATGGGCTCTGCACTGACAGCAAGGAGCCCCTTGGGATTGTCTCTCTCTCCCCCTCTCCACCCTTCCCCTGCTTGGGCTGTCTCTGTTTCCCTCAAAATAAATAAACTAATTTTAAAAAACTTTTTTATAAAATAGAAATCATCTGTAACTCTTTTGTCTGGTAGAGAAGTATGATAAAGTAACCACCAGAAGAATTTCAAGCTAAAAACAGTAAAATGGTGTGGAGGTGCTATACTGGTAAACGGAAAAAAAGATTTCACAGAGAAGAAGCCGTTTAGACTTTCTGACTAGTGAATAGAAGCTTTTTCCTATTTGTACCTTTTTTTAAGAAAACACGGGCAAGATTGGATCTCGAATGAACAGTGACTGGTTGCGGAGGAAAGGATTAAAACGTGAGTATAACAGTGTTATCTTTAAACGTCAGTATTCATAGAGCACTAGGATGGCCACTGACCTCTCCCGCGGGCACAGGGACAAAGCCGAGAAAAGACCTGGGAAAACACACACTGGCTTTGCCCCTGTGGCTTTAGAACATCCGTGTCAGCTCAGGGAAATCCTTACACGCCGTGAAACTCATTGTCCCCGGGTGGAAATGGAGGTCACGTGGCCCATTCAAAAACATACTAATCTGTGCTACACGAGCTGAGCCCTCATGGTGGACCACTTCCCTCCAGATTTGGGGAACCCAGTCTCCTCTGTTCCCAGAAACCAGAAAACTGGCCAAAGCCCTCAAAGCTCCCATTTACAGCCCCAAAGTTCTTTCTAGTCCTTGAGAATTAGTGTTCTGTCACTTGCTTTGCATACGCGCATATGAACCTACAAGAACAGAATACTGCCCCCCTCCTCCCAAAAAAGGCTCTTTTTATGTCATTTTGTCATTGAAAAATACGCTCAAGAAAAAGCACAAGTTCCAAGTGTGGCTTGATGGCGTTTCTGCGAGGTGAACGGAACAGTGACACCACCCTCCAGGGCATCTAAATTGTGAAATATATCATATCGGCTTTTCCATTTGTCTTCCAATATTTGTAGGATTTCGAGTTTTGCTTCTTCTTTGATCCTCATATTGGAGGATCCTCTTTGACCTCCTTTCTGTCTCTGTCTCTTGGTGGGCAATCTACTGAAGAGTGTCAAGATGAAATGTGTTTCTCAGAGGGACAAACACCACTCTGTGGTGAAAACGAGGACAGAAATAGATCCGAGGAAAACAAAGAACTATGTGCATTTCAGTGTCATAAAGAGGAGCTTGTTCAGAGCTATTTGTTACATGGTCAAGGATGACTGCCAAAACCTAAGGTATTTAGACTGAATTAAATGCCCATTAAAGATGCATCGGTTTTATTTTTTTTTAATTGATTGATTTTGGGGGGGAGGGCACATAAGCAGGAGAGCGGCAGAGAGAGAGGGAGAGAGGGAATCCCAAGCAGGCTCCATACTGTCAGTACACAGCCTGTTCGGGGTCTCGAATCCAGGAACCGTGAGATGATGACCTGAGCCGAAATCAAGAGTGAGACGCTTAACTGACTCAGCCACCCAGGTGCCCCTACATAGGTTTTATTTTTAAAACTTATGGGTCAGGGGCGCCTGGGTGGCTCAGTTGGTTGAGCGTCCGACTTCTGCTCAGGTCATGATCCCACGGTTTGTGAGTTCGAGCCCCGCGTCGGGCTCTGTGCTGACAGCTCAGAGCCTGGAGCCTGCTTCGGATTCTGTGTCTCCGTCTCTCTCTGTCCCTCCCCTGCTCATGCTCTGTCTCTCTCTCTCAGAAATAAATAAAACATAAAAAAAATTTTTTTTTAAAACTTATGGGTCAATTCATAAATATTTTAGAAGGAACAGTTTTAAATTATCAACCTTACTGTGTAATAATTTACACAATATAAAATGGACGCAGGTTAATTAAATGTCAAGACCAATGACATGTGACAAGGAAAAAAATGTTGTTAATGTTACACTCACGGAACCACCATGAAAATCTATCTGCCCACGGCCAATTCCAAGACCCAGGCATTCATGGATTTTGCTTTCGGCAACGTTACATTACATTGCCGTTTTCTACAGTTTCACATAAATAGAAGATGCTACAATACTGTACATACTCTTTTGGTGCTTTATTCCTTAATTTGAGGATACTGGGCTTGAAATTCATCTGTGGGAGTTATACATCTGTGCTCTCTTCTTGTTCACTGTTGAGTACTATTCCATCCTAGGCAATTTGTTTATCTGTTCTTCTATCAATGAAAGATAGGATTTCTGTTACTCTCTCAATGGAATGGAAGTAGTTAATGGCTATTACAAACACAATGTTTACCAGAAAGCCCAATGACCAAAGTTTAGAAGATAGAAAAAAAAAAACTCTGATAAAAATATGGAAAGGACTCAGTTCCATAGAAGACAAACAAATCAATGCTGACGACATGAACACAGCATCCAACAAAGCTTGGGTCAGAAGATGTGTCATTCTACTCCTGTCTTTCACCACAATCTGTTCCCATCTGGCTAGTTAAAAGTGTTGCCCCACGCATGTTGAGGATCCCAACCCATGTGTTAAACTGTCTCCCGCTCTAGACTATCACACACACAAGCTGTGAGGAACCCAGCAATTTGGAAACTTTGGGACATAGAGTTTACAACAAGCACAAGGTTATGCTGTTCCTTAGATGTCAGACAAGCCTCACTGTCACTGATGTGACCGTGATGTGCAAGCATGATACACATTTTATACATGAGTGGTTGTGTTTACAAGAAAGTTCAGACAACGTAGTCGTTGATTCATCTTTATTTTTCGTTTTGAAAATTCTTTCATTTAGGATTTTCCTACGGTCGTAAGAGCACATCATGTAGATCTACCCTGTTGAGTTTTTACCTGCACTACATAATACTGTTAACTACAGACACGACGTTACAGAATTTATTTATCTTGCAAACCTGAATGTTTATACGTGTTGAACAGCACCTCCCTATGCGTTTCTCCCCAAGCCTCTGACAACTTCAATTATACTTCCATGTTTCTACAAGTCTGACGAATTTAGATGCCTCATGGAGGCGGAACATTGCAGCCTTTGAAACTACCATGTGTTTAAGCACTGAATGTGTGTCTGGCCCCAGAAAATCACCACGAGGCTACAGAAGAAAAAGATATCATCCTAATTACTGGGGACATGGAGATAATTCTATGATAAAGAAACAATGATGTATTCTTCCCTAAAACACAGTGATGATTCTAAGTAACTCTGTGAGTCCAAGAGGTAAAACTCCATACTCAATGAATGTGAACTTCCTGTGGTCACTTTAATGGTAATAGTAGTTGTGTGAGATTTACATCATAAATCAATTCATGGTGCCTATTATTAACCTTTAGTGAGGAGGGATGATTGCCTAAATTTTTTGGTGAGATTACAAGGTTACCAGCAGGTGACTGTCCTCAGAGATGGGATGAGTTTGGCCTTGGGGCTCAGTCTACTTAGTAAGGTTTGTGAACTCACTTCTCTTAAGCAAGAAATAATACTCTTGTTCCACTTGTGCAAATATCCTTAGGAGAAAGAACCTATGTACTCTTATTAGCTCATAGACACTTAAAATATCCAAGATTCACCCATGAAACTGAGTCACAAAAACATAATCATGTCACAGAAGACGGTTGAACTGAATTATTGCAATGTCTGATCCCCAAAACCATTGACTCAAAACCATTGCTCTGACTTCTACATCAAGAACGCATGAACTAGCTCCTGACAGACCTGTCTTCCCAGAGATCACAGCTATAATCTCTATACTAAATGCAAAAAAAAAAAAAAAACAAAAAAACAAAACCCAACACATTAAGTAGTAAAGGATCTGGAGAGTGAACACAAAAAGGCAGGTTCAGGATGAGAGTCAACATGTGGAAGGCGGGACCATCAAAGGGTGAGCTTTCCCAGGTTTCAAAACTTCTAATCTGAGAGTACCAGGGGCAGCTAAAGCTCGGGTAGGATTGGAGGGTAGAGCCCAAAATATCCAAAATGCATGTAAAGGAAGGTGAACATGACAGAAAGAAAAGAAAGAGCCTGAATGGGATCACTGTAAACACTGCATATAAGTGCTGCCCAGATCTGTGTCTGATGTCAGAACCACACACATCCAGAGCAAACACAAAATGCCCAGTTAAAGAGAAAACATGGGGAAAAGACTGGCAGCTGAGCCGTTACCTAGTAGCCCGAGCTCTTGATTTGAGTCCAAACACGTTAATTCCCTGAGAAAACAAAAACATCAACACTCTTTTGATGAATATAAGAGAAACCAGAATCCTCACTCTCCCATTCACAATGTCCAAGATAGAATCCCGAATTACTCAGTCTACATACAGTCAGGAGGACGGGAGCCACTCCCAAGAATAAAAGAAACAAAAATATCAACAGAAATCAACCCCAAGGTGGTTAAAACCATCTTGGTTTTAAAGATGGATGGTTTCAAGATGGTTGGTTTAAAACCATCCATCTTGGTTTTAAAGTCCTTGGTTTTAAAGGACTTTAAAGCAACTGTTATCTTTATGCCTAATGACGTAACAAAAAATATGTTCATAACAAAAACAAGGTTGGTAAGTCTAAGTGTAATGAACTAAATGCAAACTCTAGAATCAAGCTATACAACTTCTATACTGTAAATGCCTAAAAACTAAATAGAGCACAAGGGGGAGACAGTCAATAATTTGAAAACATATCAGCAGAAATTATCCAATTTTCAGGTCAGAGAGAAAAAACTGTAAAGGAAGTCTTACAAGACAATCTCAAAAAAGTCTAATTTGGAGTCACCAAAGAGAAGGAGAGAGAAAAAGGTAGAAGCATTATTTGAATAAATTAGAAAATACTCAAAATGTTTTGAAAGACAAACAATTTACAGATTCAGGAAGCTCAGGAGAACTCACGTAGGATAAATATGAAGAAAAACATGTCTAGGCACATCATAAACAAAATGCTAAAAGCCAAATGTAGAAGGAAAATCTTGAAAGCAGCCTGAGAAAAATGATACATGAGATCCAAAGGAACATCAATTCAAATGATTGTCACATACTTGTGAAAAAAAGGAGACATGGGGTTTGATGTATTTAAAGTGCTCAAATAAAATAAAAATCAACAGATAAATCTGGAACCTGTGAAAATACCTGTCAAAAATCAAAGTGAAATAACAGTTTTAGATGGACCTTAAGGAAAAAGTTAAAGCTAAGAGAACCCATCATCTAAAGACCTACACTATAAAAAAATACGAAAATAATATCTTTAGTCTGAAGGGTAATGATGTCTAATGAAAACACAAGTCCCCAGAAAGAGACAAAGAACATGAGAAATAGTCAATATTGAGCTAAGCAAAGAAGACTACTTTTTTCTCTTGATTTCTTTAAAATATACGTTGGGTTTAAAGCAAATAATTACACTACTGGGGGCTACATCATACACATAGTTGTAACACCACACCCAGAGCATAAAGAATGAGTGCTGGCAAATAGATATATGGAGTAGCAAAGTTTCTCCATTTTATGGGAAGTGATGAGATTAACTCTCATTAGACCATAAGCTCAACACATATATTAGAATTTCTAGATCCCTCACTAAAAAATGCAAAAGAGGAATATAAGAAAGACCAAAGATAAAAGAATATTCTAATTTTTTAATGTTTCTTTATTTTTGAGAGAGAGAGAGAGAGAGAGAGAGCAGGGGAGGGGCAGAGAGAGAGGGAGACACAGATTCTGAAGCAGGCTCCAGGCTCTGAGCTGTCAGCACACAGTCCGACACGGGGCTTGAACCCACGAATACAAGATCATGACCTGAGCCAAAGTTGGACGCTCAACTGACTGAGCCACCCAGGCACCTCAAAAGAATATTCTAAAAGAAAATAAAATAATCGGGTAACCCAAAAAAGACAGAAGTGTAGCAACAGATGGCACAAACAGAATTGGAAGATGCAAACCCAAGCATATCAATAATTACACTAAATGTTAATGGACAAAACATTCCAATTAATACCAGAGATTATCAAAATGGATTTAAAAAAAAAGCAAGACCCAATTATATGATGTCTAAAAGAGAGGCACCTTACTTTCTTAATTAATTTATTTTTTTATTTGGGATTAGTTGACACACAATGAGAAGCACTTTATTTTTATTTTTTAATTTTTTTAATGTTTATTTTATTTTTTGAGAGAGAGAGAGAGAGAGAGAGAGAGCATGAGCAGGGGAGGGGCAGAGAGAGAGGGAGACACAGAATTGGAAGCAGGCTCGAGGCTCTGAGCTGTCAGCACGGAGCCCGACGTGGGGCTCAAACTCACAAACCGTGAGATCATGACCTGAGCTGAAGTAAGACGCCTAACAGACTGAGGCACCCAGGCGCCCTGAGAAGCACTTTAAATATAAAGCCACACATTGGTTAAACTGATGAGGAAAAGTACATCACTTAAATACTAAGCAATTTTTAATGTAATTAAGTTTTAACATTAAAGCTATGTTTATTTCAGCTTAGCTGGACTTCAAGATACACAGCATTACCAGATGTGAGGAGGTAATTTGCCTATTGACCAAAGGTTCGATTAATCAGGAAAACAATTGTTTTCAAAGGCTTCTAGTACCAGAGAGCTTCAAAATACATGAAAACAGAGTTAAATAAAGGGATTAAAAAAATCCAAAATATTGGCTGTTGGTGTTTTAAAACTTTCAGCATCATTTTCAAATAATAGTTCGAGGAGATTATTCTGTTCTCTTATAGCTTCCCTTGGGGCCGTTAGCAAATCTAGTTTTGTTTGGATACTTTGTATTTTATAGGAAATCTGATTGATTTACAGATCTTTTCTTGGTCCTTTGTAATCTGCAGTTTTCTCGTGATTCTTCAAGGTGTGGATTTATTTTTGTTTATCCTGTTTAGAATTGCTCTCTGCATGTGATGCCTGAATACCTTTCATCAATTAAAAACTTTTCCATCCATTTTTTTTTCCATTTTAGATATGGCCTCTTCTCTACTCTTCCTATTCTGTACTTTAGGGAACATGATGAATTGCAATTGACCACAATTACAACATTCATAACAATAACACTGATTTAGTGCTCACTGTACGGAAGGTGATTTCAGGTGAATTAATGAATGCGATGTTCACAGCCACTCCATGCGATAGACACTGGTTTCTCCCCAATTCACACATGAACACACCAAGACACAATACATCCTCTGTCATCAAAAGTTGCCAGGAATCAGAACCAACACCTGTAGGCGGGCATTTATTATGTAAGCAGGAAGAGAAGGAAAGAAGAAAAGATGGGAAGTCAAGAATTGAAAAGTAGTGTGGGACCACTTCCACTGTCATGAACACCATCTGCTTCAGGCTGAAACGAAATGACTGGTTACAAAAATAAGTCATCTGGATTTAAGATCCCCAAGTGGAAGTTTCTACCACAACTACATAAAAACGATGCCATCCGTCTGACCATTTCTCACCATCTCCTAAGCGCCACGGATCCATAAGCATCTGCAGAAGGTTTCCTAGGTCTACCTTTTTGCTTGAACAATGACACGATTATATAAAGATATGACACAAGTTCTGTACTCCAGGGGCGCTGGTGTCCAGATCCATTTTCACTTCGTCAAGCTTCCGGATGTGACTTGAAGAAAGAACTGAAATCTGAGGGTTAAAAAAAATGGCGGAGGGCATAATTATTCATCTCACAAGGAAGGGAGGAATCAGCTGAGAGCTGCTTCCATGAAGTCTGTAACAGTGTGTTGGTGGTTGGTAACAAGTGGCCCCTTGCTGCTCACCAAGCCGTAGAGAGGATGTCATCTTCTTTGTCACACCCACAAAAAGGGAAAGTCCCACAGCAGGGCTGCAGCCACGGTTTCCAAATGGTGTTGAACACAGAGAATTGCTGTGGGACAGGTGTGAGAGTCCTGCGGTGTTCTTTTATGGCCGCCTCGATTTTCTTGACCACTGAGTCAAATAAGGCTTCATTGTCAGGGCTAAGAGGCCGGGCCTCAGAAGGGTCTCTTGAGATGTCAAAGAGCAGTGGAGGATCATGGTAGGTGACATCTCCAGAACATGAACATATTCCACTTCCATAGCAGGCATCAGCTCCGTCCGGGGAGAATTTGGGAGTCACGTAATGGACCTTCCATACCGTTGCACCTGGAAAACAGAGCTCTGTTGAAAGTGCCATAGTTGTTATCACTTTAGGACTTGTTCCATGGAAACCTATTTCTCAAATGCTTTCACCAACAATCAACCATCCTGTGCACAGAGTTACTTAGCAATTGTAGCATTTCCTCAACTGTGAGAACAACACACAACTTTGCTGCAAATTTGAAAACTTTTTACCTTATCACAAGGGTATGTGGAAATAATAGTTATTACCTGAATGGCTGCTATAATTCCAGAAGTTGTGAGTCTGATCACTACTTTGCTCTGACTTGCCATAGGCAAAATGGAAAGTTTCCTTTTCTTTTTTCTTTTCTTGTCTTGTCTTGTCCTGTCTTTCCTTTCCTCTTTTCTTTTCTTGTCTTTTCTTTTCTTTTATTCTTGTCTTTTTTTATTTAAAAAATTTGTTTAACATTTATTCAGTTTTGAGAGTGAGAGAGACAGAGCATGAGCAGGGGAGGAGCAGAGAGAGGGGGAGACACAGAATCCAAAGCAGGATCCAGTATCTGAGCTATCAGCACAGAGCCTGATGTGGGGCTTGAACTCATGGACCACGAGATCATGACCTGAGAGGAAGTTGGATGCTTAATTGACTGAACAACCCAGGTACCTCTTTCTTTTCTTTTCTTTTCTTTTCTTTTCTTTTCTTTTCTTTTCTTTTCTTTTCTTTCTCCTCTTTTTATTTGAGAAAGAGAGCGAGAACATGAGTGGGGGGAGGGGTTGAGGGAGAGAGAAAATCTCAAACAGGCTCCATGCTCAGTGCAGAGCCTGATGTGGGGCTCAATCCCACAACCCCAAGATCATGACCTGTGCCAAAATCAAGAGTTGGACTCTCAACCAACTGAGGCAGCCAGGCACCCCAAAATTCTAAAGCTAAATGCCACTTTCAGGTCTGAAATTGACAAAGGTCATCTGGCAAGGTCAATCATTCCTTGTTCTATTCCTTCTACATCTGTCTGTCCTTCTTTCTTTTATCTTTCATTCTTTCCTTTCTTTCTTCCTGTATCAGTGGTTGGCAGTTCTATTTCCAGAGATCGATTTTAGACAGAAAACATCATAAGCATTTCTCAGCGTCCGCTCAATGAAACTTTCATAGAAGTCTGTGAGCTGAGGTTTTACAGAAAAGTATGCGCTCCTAATCAATCACCTGACTTTACCCTTCCCCCAGATGGTGTTGAACATTGTACCACCTCTGTGCTTCCAACTTCTGAAATCTTGATTATGAAAATATAAGTAAAATTCTATTTGTTTAACCCTCCATCATTAAGTTTAGGAAGTTTTGCTGTTGGTGGGGGGGGGGGCTGTTTTTCTTTCGTTACTCACCATTGAACATGTCCCTAAATATAGAGAAGCTAGAAGAAAGAGGTTTTTGTCAGTTTGTTCTTGTTTTATGTGGGTGATTAGTCCACACTGACATGAAGAATGGATCACACCACAAGTGATAGGTCTCATGGGAGAAAATTTTTATCTTTTCTGCAGATTAAGTTAATTCCCATCACGTAAGAATTCTGGAACTTTATTAAGTTAATTCCCATCACGTAAGAATTCTGGAAATTTATTAAGTTAATTCCCATCACGTAAGGATTCTGGAAATTTATCCAACTGCCTTTGATAGAGCTTTTCCTACAGATGTAAGGAAATGGGTATCTTTTGTCAATTTACATTTGTTTTCATGAATCATCTAGCGCGAAGGTAAGGCAGAGACAGTTCATTGGAAGGGGACAGGACAGTCGTGTGGGTTACACTGCAGAGCTTACTCCTTGTTGCTAATTACTTCACTGTCCTTAGTTGTGAGCATTCATATTCTTTCTCTGTCTCTGGCATATTCGTGCACATGAGCTTACATACACCTGTAAAATCCTACCGCAGTACAATGGCTGCTTATAATTAACTTCCCCAAGGAAAAAGAACCTCAAACAGCTGGGCGCTGTGTGTACGTGGTACAACTTCCCCCAAGAGGGAAAGGGAACGGGGCTGTGTTCTCATTGTGTCCCCACACTCCTGCCATCTCCATACTTACAGTCCTTCTGATGCCACCTGGCTGTGTGCAGGTAGACCCCACAGTAGTGGAAGAGGAACTCATGGTCCGAGTGGGATACCCTGCCTTCCAGCAAGGGCATTAGATTCCGGCCATCAATCACTCTTTGGAGAGAAGGAGAGATGCAGAATGCGGTGAGAGGGGCACGGTTTCATCACACATCTTAAGACAAGAGGAAGAGAAGGGGAAGGGGAAGGGGGAGGACAAGGAGAAGAAGGAGAAGGAGAGGAAGGGAAGGAGGAGGGGGAGGACAAAGATGAAGAGAAAGACGAAGAAGAAGAAGAAGAAGAAGAAGAAAGGACTTTAAGCCTCACTACACATCTTCACCCATGATATACCAGTAACAACAACCACCACAAAAGAAAAACGAGGAAATGTCACACAGTTTCTAAGACAGTGGGAGAGGTGAGTGGCTGGAGATACTATTCTGATAGTTGGAAGACAGTATGAATGAGCGTCATGGATTAGAAAATTGAGCTCCTGACACTCGTTTGATTCAAGAGCATCCCCCCCTCAGATGAGCAGATACCAGTCCCCACACATGGAATTAAACCACTACAGCATGGACCACGTCTCTTCATCTTAAAGCCCATAGATAAGTACAGCCTCATTCGTATGTTGACACAAATGCACTTGTATTCAGTCATTCACCTAATAAATATCTGCTTAATGGTCTGGACGATGTGGTGGATATAAAAGTGAGTGAGAGTCCACCCCACCCATGAGGACAGCCAAGCCTGTGTCTGCATAGGCATAGGAGAGACAAAGTAGAACGTGTCCTAATCGGGAAACATCCATCCACCCACCACCCACTAAGGGGAGAAAGATGTCTGCCCATCTTAACGGAATATTGAAAATTAAGTGATATACCACACATACACATAGAACATTTTCTAACACATCCAAGTGCCTGTCAAATATATCTGCCAAGGTTAGGCGCAAATACCGTTTCCATACCTGTCCTGGGGCAGTATCCCTCCACCTACATAAGACAGTGTCGGATAAATGTCCATTAGGCTTGTTGGTTCGTCAATCACTTTCCCAGCCTCCAGGACCGTCGGCCACCGGAATATTCCTGGGACACGAATGCCCCCCTCCCATCCGCCCATTCCTTTGCCACCTAAAACCAAAGATGAAAGCCAAGGATGAATTCAAGTCAATCATATTTCTCCACTCAGTTGGAAATTACGTCTAGATGGAATGTTTTCTGTCACTTGCCAAATTCTTGTTTCCAAGCAGTTGAAACTCCACTTGTGAAGCAAGTGCTGTCCTAATACAGTGCTATTATTTTCTGATGACAATGATTGCCATAGAGTTTCAATACTATGAGAAAAGAGAACATTCTGTGAGCTTTAAGAGAAAAAAAAATGAGGTTCTCTGGGCTGGGTAAAGGAAATTCTTCCAAAGTAGAACAAACATGAAACATTCACGGAACACCTTTTCCATGTATGTTACTCTGACGGTACAAATTACAAAGAAAACACAAGACAGTGTCTCTCTATGTGGAAGTGGGGAAAACATTAAATGGGAAAACATTTAGGGTCCAAGATACTGGTCTTGTCAGTGTTCAAAGCCCCCACTCCCACCCCCAGTCTACAGCACCATTCTTTATGGAAAACTTAACCAGCTCTCTGAACTGAATTTATGTTTGTTTTATATATGGATAAACAATGAACAAAAGAAGCAAACATAAACCCACCTTGACATATACATGGTCGTATTTAATGCCTGGCAACTGTGTAAGGCACCTACAACAAAATTAATCGTCTGCCCAGGACACGCAAATTTGTGTGCCAAATGGACTCAGCCCCTCCTGGTGAGCCGGACACTGGTTCCGAAGGTAAAACTGCTCGACAACAATTCGGCCATGTCTCTTTCAGAGATATCAGAAGGTACTTTTCAGAGTGATGGTCTTGTGCACACACAACCCCCCCCCCACCCACACACACACAAGCAATGTGAATATAATTTAATAGTGACATCTCACTTGATGGCACATATAGAGTGACTTACTTTTACCACATAACTTTTTCCCTAGGATTGGCTCCAATTTAGTCTATGCTAATTGACAGTATGCCTACAGCAAGTTGACATGACCTTCCAGAAAAGATGGATACTTTTAGGAGGTCACTTGTTGGCAGTTACAATGTATAGTGTATCTGTCCTATCTATCTTCTATCTAATATCTATCAATCAACCGACTGATCAACCTATTGATCTGTCAATGTATCATCTACCTATCATATCTATCTATCTATCTATCTATCCATGCGTCCAACCATCAATCCATCCAACCATCCATCCATCCATCCATCCATCCATCCATCCATCATATCTGTCTGTGTATCCATCTATTCATCCATCCATCTATCCATCCATCCATCCATCCATCCAACATCTATCTATCTATCTATCCATCCATGCATCCATCCATCCATCATATCTGTCTGTCTGTCTATCCATACATTCATCCATCTATCCATCCATCCATCCATCCATCCATTGATCCAACATCTATCTATCCATCTATCCATCCATCATATCTGTCTGTGTATCCATCTATTCATCCATCCATCTATCCACCCATCCAACCATCCATCCATCCAACATCTATCTATCTATCTATCTATCTATCCATCCATGCATCCAACCATCCATCCATCCATCCATCCATCCATCATATCTGTCTGTGTATCCATCTATTCATCCATCCATCTATCCATCCATTCATTCATCCATGCATCCAACATCTATCTATGTATCTATCTATCTATCCAACCATCAATCCATCCAACCATCCATCCATTCATCCATCCATGCATCCAACATCTATCTATCTATCTATCCAACCATCAATCCATCCATCCATCCATCCATCCATCCATCCATCATATCTGTCTGTCTGTCTATCCATACATTCATCCATCTATCCATCCATCCATCCATCCATCCATTGATCCAACATCTATCTATCCATCCATCCATCCATCAATCCAACATCTATCTATCTATCTATCTATCTATCTATCTATCTATCTATCCATGCATCCAACCATCCATCCATCCATCCATCCATCCATCCATCATATCTGTCTGTCTGTCTATCCATCCATTCATCCATCCATATATCCATCCATCCATCCATCCATCCATCCATCCATGCAACATCTATCTATCCATCCATCCATCCATCCATCCATCCATGTATCTCTCCATATATCTATCTATCAATCATCTACCTATCTATCCTAAATTGTTTCATGAAGTACAAGGAAATCGTAAAGCTCTGATTTTTGTAAAGATGACAACTTGTACACGCTTTCACTTTGTTTTGATTGGGGTTCGGAGTGTTAGGAGAGGAGTAGCAAACAGCAAGACTATTCTTTTTGTTGGCCCCACTTTGCAGATCTGTAAGGGCAGGCTCAGGAGAGCTACTGAATAACCCAGCATGGCACACATCAAAGACAGGCAAAAGAACTCCCTCAATGAGGAGGAAGGCCCCCGTGCTAGATCATTAATTCCTTTCCTCTTTGTTTCACAGTGTTTGAAGCCTACTGATAACATGATCAATTTTATCTCATTAAGACCTGAATTTGGGTACTCAAGTGAGTATTATTCTAGAGTAAGTCATTCTCAGATAGAGAGGACTGTGGCCCTGGGGGACACTGGGTAATGTCTGGAGACGCGTTTGGTTGTCACTATTTTGCTGGGGAGGGGAGTGTTAACCGCCCCTGGCATGTGCTGGGTGGGAACTAGAGACGCTATTCAATGCCCTACAGGGTCCAGGACGCCCCATCCCACAGTCATCAAGCTCCAAATGCCTAGACTGCAAGCCTGAGAGACCAGCTTTCGATAGTCACAGAGACCCTGTGCATTTCCACTCAAGAGGCTTTCCTTACTTCGGGCACTTCTGTCTTCAATTCCCAGAAATAGCCCCCAAACTTGCACCTTTTCCCATCTAGTTTCACATGAGAGTGTCACTCACACAAAGGTCTCCAAACCGAGTTTGCAAATGAACACGCGTGCATGCAAAGTTAAGTAGACGCTACTCGGGCATTAAAATAAAACATGCGGATTCTCCGCACATCACCTTTGTAGACGCCGTTGGAGCCGCCCAGCTGGGCCCCGCCTTCCTGCACCTCCAGGCGACCCCCGTTGTCCGACGTGAAGTACACCAGCGTGTGATTGGACAGGCGCTCCCGGTCCAGGGCCTCCAGGATCCTACCTGGTGCAGGTGCGGACAGGAAGCTCTCAACTTTCAGTGTGACCACGGTCATCTCCATGAGGTGCTTATTATCAGGCACTTGTTAGCGTAACAGTGTAACTAAGGGTTATTTTATTGTATACGTTGTAATAATATATAATAAATCACTGTTATATACTCTAATACATGGGTAGTATATGTAAGGATAGTTAAGAGTGGATACATAAATACATGCTATATAGCATAGAATATATATGCTAAGTAGCATATAACATAAAATTGGGCTTTATATATTTATAATTACTTATTACATATATTTGACATTATATGTAATATGTCATATATGTATATAAATATATATTCCATATAACTATATAATAAATAGTAAATATATAGCAGGAATAACTTATTATATATAATAACATAATAATAAATATATTTAATAAAGATAAAAGATGCTTCATATATCATAATGTTTTAAATTATAATAAATTGTAATCCACAACATATACTATATGATAAACATATTATGTGTATGTAAATATATGAAAGTATAATTTATGTATTATAATCCTATATGCTTTTTATATTATGAAGTTCATACAATGGTATATAATATATGATATGTAGATATGAGGAAATATGTATAACTATAAAAGTTATAATTTAAAATATGTTAAAATGTTATATTAAGCATATAATATTTTATATAATGATATATTAGTAACATATACAATGTATATAATATATAATGTAAGTAACATATATATTAAAATATTGTATAGTGTTTGATAACTATATATGATAGTATTATATATTAGTTATTTATGTAATATTGATGGATAATGTTTTCTGTACTGTGCAATTTTATATACATTTAATATATCACGTAGTACATAATAAATGATTTTATATAACATATATTAAGTATAATGTATGATATATCAAATATAACATGTAATATATTTATTTTAGAAATTATGTAATGATATGCACACACACTATATTCTATAAATACATGACGTATACACATAGAGTGTATGAGAACATATGAACTACTATGTAGACACAATACTATCATCGCTCAAGGATCAAACAGCCAAGACAAAAGTTTTAATAGACAGTAAATATGAAGTCTGGCCGTTAGAAGAGCCTTACAATCACTAATACAAAAGAGATAACAGATGAAACACTGACATTTGCAGGAATAAAGAAGCAAAGTCGTACCCTTGTGCCAGAGAGCAGCACGGTCCCCCACCCCCCACCAGGATGTACTGTCCCCACGGCTCTCTGAAGGTGGCACCCGACCCGCAGGTCCTAAGCCTCCGACAATAATTAACATCCTCCCAGACTCGGCAAACATTGTGTGTTGAGTGTGGACACTCTCGTAAGAAGACAAACGAGTGTTTGAAACAAACAGATGGAAAGCCACATTCCACACGATGTTGACTTAATTTGTGATCCCAGCTGGACATCAGCCCTGGGCTTCTGTAGGTCTCACCTGGGTCCTGCTGTCCAGCAGGAGCCCCTTCCCCGGCCACATTCCTGTTCTACTCAAACATGCAAAGACAACGTGGCTAACTGCAAAGAAAACTCCTTGAAACATAAACTCGTTAGCCTTTCTGTTTCGTTGTTGAAAAGCGGTTTGTTTCCGAAGCCCCATTGGCCTTTTTTTTTTTTTTTAGAAACCTTGTAGCTAGAAATCAATATATTTGAAAGCCCTGATTTTGTTTGTTTTTTAATTTTTTTTAACGTTTATTTATTTTTGAGACAGAGAGAGACAGAGCATGAACGGGGAGGGTCAGAGAGAGGGAGACAGAGAATCCCAAGCAGGCTCCAGGCTCTGGGCTGTCAGCACAGAGTCCGACGCGGGGCTCGAACTCATGGACCAGGAGATCATGACCTGAGCCGAAGTCGGACGCTTAACCGACTGAGCCACCCAGGCAACCCTGAAAGCCCTGATTTTGTTAGATAAAGATGATAATGCTTTGTGGTAAAAGAATAATTATAGATAAGGTTCCGGTTCTCACTGCAGCTGGCTCTGGTGTTTAGCATACAAAGTAAATGAAACCGATGCAAATCCTGCTATTTTTTGGAAATATATCCATGTAAGCCTATGTGTATGCAAGGTATAAAACGTAGAGATGTCTGTCCTCTGTTTTTGATGCGCTTTTCAAAAGCCATGAAGGGAAGGGCGCTTGGGTGGCTCCCTCGGTTAAGCATCCAACTTCGGCTCAGGTCATGATCTCACGGTGCGTGGGTTTGAGCCCCACATAGGGGTCTGACAGCTCAGAGCCTGGAGCCTGCTTCCCATTCTGTGCCTCCCTCTCTCTCTGCCTCTCCCCTGCTCACACTCCCTCTGTCTGTCTCAAAAATAAACATTAAAAAAAAAAATCTGTTTTAATCCCTGAAGGGAAAAATACAGCAATGTAATTGGCAGGTGTCGTGCAGGGAAATGCTTACTCGGCATTTCTCCCACATACATAGGATGAGCCCCGGAACTAAATGCAATTAATAGCGTTTACAAGGAACCTGTAACACACAGTTAACATAGACGGCAGAATAAACTTAATTATCTGTTAGTGGCGAACTCCGCCCCTTCGGGTCTTGGACTTAAGATAGAAATGGTCTTGGACTTAAGATAGAAAAAACTGGTCTTGGACTTAAGATAGAAATGCCTTGTTTGCAAGGAGAGTATCCTGAAGGATAAAACACATCAAGGAAATAAACCACAATGTTGCAATGACACTAAGTTATCAGCCTACAGCTTGGCTTTACTTGTAGCAACTTTCAATAAGTTTCAGTGTTTGTGTACATCTGCCAGGAAATGTAAAAAATATATATATATTGTACTATGCACAGAGACATATATAAATCATGTATCCATACATATATGCACATTAATGTTTCAGTTGCATGGATAGATTTATAATAACATAATGATACACTGTTGATTCATAGATATTAAATACATCAAATGTATTAATATTGATAGATATTAAATAGATATTAAATAAATAGATATTCATAAATAATGACTATTAAATAGATATTAAATATTGGAGACTTAAGTTAATTGCAGACTTAGTTGATTTAATATTCATAGGTACTAAATAAATAGATATTAAATTAAAATTAATAGATATTAAATAGATATTAATCTGAATAGCTATTAAAGAGTAATATATATATTAATAGATATTAAATAAATATTAATAGATATATTATATATTAATAGATATATATTATATTTATTTCATAGATATTAAATATATAATTTAATATTAATAGATATGAAATAGATATTAAATACATTAAGTATACAATTAATAGATATTAAATATAAATTGAATAGATACTAAATTAATGCATACTAAGTTAAATCAATATTAAATAGATATTAAATAGGTATTAAATATAAATAGATATTAGGTAAATATTAAATAGAGTAACATTTTCGTATTTAAGGAACTTTGAATATATTTTAAAACACATTTCAAACTCTGTGACTATCAGTGTAGGCAGTCTGCACAGAATAGTTTTCAAGCTTCAAGTAGAGGGGGAGAAAATTGTACTGTGTTTCAACAGTAAAATACCCCAGGGGCGCCAGCGTGGCTCAGGTGGTTAAGCATCCAACTTTGGCTCAGATCATGATCTCAAGGTTCATGAGTTTGGGCCCCGTGTCAGGCTCTGCGCTGACAGCTCAGAGCCTGGAGCCTGCTTCGATTCTGGGTCTCCCTCTCTCTTTGCCCCTTCCCCGCTCACGCTCTGTCCCTCTCTGTGTCTCAAAAATAAAATAAATACATAAATAAATGCAAAAAAATTCAAAAGTAAACTTCCCTCCTTGTCATTCATTCCATTTGTCTTATTCTGTGTATTGATCGTATAGCTTTGAATCCAATGGCTTCGGTTTAGAATTCCCTCCTACATTTCTAAGCACTTCTCATAAAACAAACTAATAAGAATAACGGGGAAGGACAGTATCCTTTAGTAACTTTACTAATTTCGTCTCTGTCTTCAAGACAGAAAGCCCCACATTCGTCATCGTGACCGCTTTCTTGGGGGAATACTCACTGATTCTGCTGCACCAACGGGCCAGATTTGAATTCGGTTCACGGGAACAAACATTTCTCGGCGGCCCCAACATATGCAAGGGCCCGCCCGTTACCAGAAACCCCGTGTTCCTCAATACTCACCCACCATCCAGTCCATTTCTTCGACGTTATCTCCATAGAGCCCGTATTTACTGTGCCCCACAAACTTCTCTTTGGTGATCAGTGGGGTGTGCACGTGCAGAAAGGACACGAAGAGGAGGAAGGGGCCGCGTTTATACCTAACGGGTGGAACATTAACTGAGTTATCGCCACAGACAAAGGCGTTTTCTTCACTTGGCTATGACGCTGCACAGGTTGAAAAGTCTTGCAACAGTGGATACATGTTGTGCGAGTACTTCAGTCATCAATGCCACTCACGGGAGTAACAAAAAGTACGGCGGAAAGACTGACCGTGGGTAGGAATAAACAATATGGGAACATTTGCACTGGCAACAAAATAGTGAGTGAGTTCTGACTTCGGAACAAAGAGTTCTTCACTCCCCAATTGCTGTCTGGAACATAGACGTGATGGCTGGAGCTTTGGCATTAACTTTGAGCCATGAGGCTGCTGGCACAGCATCACAGGTCGCAAGAGAGGATGCCAATCCATGTTGTTTCTTGTGTTCTGCATTTTAACATCACATGCAGCCATTTCAAATTGCCCCTTCACATACTCTTACAAGCGGGCATTATACAGGGTGAAGTGCATAGACATGAGGTGCGTTCTCTCCAGGACAGCCCTGGGGCTGAGTGAAAGCTGGGCTGAGTGACTACGTTCTGACTGCTGTGTTAGGGCAAAGAACGAACGTGGGGGTCATACAGGCATAGGAGTGAAGGAGGTTCCGTTGTCAGGGATTAATCTCGTCTCCCATCTAGACCCCCATTCCCCATCTAGAAGGGAGCTTGTACTGAGCATATAAAACCTCAGACGACATATCTGGAAATTGAATCACGGCCCCATCTTTCACGGACAGGGAGGCGTTTCCAGGCTGTTTCTGAGAAGAAGCAAAATCAGCAGCCATCCGCAAGCTCGAATCCATTTAGACACCAATCCATACGGAAGCAGTTTTGCATGAACAAGAGCGAGCAAAATATAGCTCTTGGCCATTTCGGTGTTTAAAATTGGCAGGAAATTTAACTCTCAATTTTATTGCTATTATTTTTTTTAATTTTTAAAGTTTATTTTCAGAGAGAGAGCAGGGGAGGAGCAGAGAGAGACGGGGAGAGAGAGAGAGAGAATCCCAAGCAGGCTCTATGCTGTCAGCACGGATCCCAACGTGAGGTTCACACTCAGGGACCGTGAGATCATGACCTGAGCCAAAGGCGGGGGGCTCCCGCGACTGAGCCGCCCGGGCGCCCCTCAATCTTATTCTAAGGAGAGAGTCTGGTCTGTTGCAAATGTCACAGACAGACGTGCGCACACGCACAGGCCCGCGTCCCGAAGACAAAGCCAACGTCTGTGCCGTGCAAACCAGAGCCCCAAGCAGGAAGTCCGGCCGGCGGGGGTCGCATACCTGTCGATAAAGGCGAGGGCCTCCTTGAGCAGGAGGGAGGTTACCCGCTCCTCGCGCATGGGCTGCTGGACGATGTCATGATTTCTCATCAGGATACAGTTCCAGCGTCTCGTGAACCCGTAGCTGGAGTACCAGGACAGGAAGAAGAGGAAGGCCAGCAGGCCCAGGGCCAGGAGGACCTTCCAGGGCACGGGGAACCAGCGGGCGTATTTGGGGACAAGCAGCAGGACGGGCACGAGGCCGAGGGCCGCCGTGGACATCCACAGCTTTATTCGCAGCCAGCGGTGCAGCTCGGGGGTCCTGGACGCCTGGCAGTCACTGAGCAAGCCAAAGGGCAGCCCATAGAAGTAGTCGAAGCCGTGGTTGAGCGGGTGGTAACAGTGGTCGTTCCGAGAGGCGCAGCTCAAGCCCTGGTGCCATTTGCCTGCAGGGGACACACAGCGTCACCGGGGCGCCAGGACATCCGTCCGTCTGTAGAACCCATGGGTTCCCGTATTTCCCACCAACACAGCCACCTTCTCCATCAGACCCTTCCCAGGGGTCTGGAAGGAGCCGGAAAGCCAGATCGCATGTGCTGGGTGTTTTCTGCCCTCCTCCGAGCTGCTCGCTGTGGGTTTGCCCCCAGATGCTGTAATCTGACTCCTTTGTTCCATGCCCCCGAAAGGGAACCAGAATTCTACACAAAGATCTGGTCCAAGAGCCCTGAGTAACGATCATAAGGGAGCCACGAGGAAAAGGACTCGGGTGCTGGTCCCCGTTCCTTTTATTGAGCACCTACTACATGGCTCACATACATGCTCATTCATTTACGCACGTGACTATACTCAACCCACTCCAGACCCCTTACTGCCAGTGAGAAATTCACCCTCGTATTAACAGGCCTCAGGTCATGTTAATTAAAAACGACACAGCTGAATGGGAACTCAGGTTTGGCCGTGCCCTAGAATATTCCTGAAAGATCGCGTACAAGGTCTCCGTCCACACGGTGCCCATTGGGGTTCATGGGGTTCATGGGGTTCGTGATTGCGTTACAGGTCACATACGGGGGAACCAGGGTCATTCTTTTTTTTTATTTGACTGCTTCAAGCGAGGGCAGCCGAGATCCTCGAAGAAGCCTGAAGAGACTGCATATAGGGAGCAGGTGGCATCTTCTTGGCTCATCTCTTGTTGGGGGAATAGAAATTCCGCGGAAAAAAAACTTGATGGGATGCTGTCACAGTGTCATGGGTCTCCCCAAAAGGGCGTAAGATATCAAACAACCCGTATAAACAGACTTCGTAGCCCCAATTTCTTGTCTTTACCTTACTTTGTTGTAAGAGCACAATATACACTATCTACAACTTGCAAATATCTTCTCTTCAGCTTACTCTGTTGTAAGAACACAGTATATACTATATATAACTTACAAATATGCGTTCATCAATTGTTTGTGTTATCGGTAAGGCTTCCGGTCAATAGCAAGCTATTAGTAGTTAAGTTTGGTGCGCGGGGTTGGGGTGGGGAGTTAGAAGCTGTATGTGGATTATCAGCTGTGAGGGGGGTTGGTGCCCATAAGAGCCTCATCGTTCAAGGGTCAAATGTAGTAACTTGGTCACCATTCATGCTTTTGGTTGAACAGGACATATTTAAAAATGCACTCACTCGGGCGCCTGGGTGGCCCAGTGGGCTAAGCATCTGACTCCTGCTTTCGGCTCAGGTCATGATCTCACAGTTTGTGAGTTCGAGCCCTGTGTTGCACCCTGTGCGGACAGCATGGAACCTGCTTGGGAATCTCTCTCTCTTTCTGTGTTCCTCCCCCCGCTCCCCAACTCTCTCTCTCTCTCTCTCAAAATAAATAAATAACCTTTCAAATAAAAAAATAAATAAAAGTGCACTCACTTCCCGGCTACTAATGATGTCATAAAACTAGCATCTCCCCCCCCCCCGCCAACACACACACAGAATATCCCATCTTAGGGATAAGAATCTACAAGCTGTTGTTCCTGCCGCTGACTCCCCCAATACCCTGCTCTGGACTCCGGAAAGGTCCTGAGAAATCGTGCATCTGACTCCTTCCCCGCATGTCTCCTGCCACCCAGAAGTCAGCTGGCGTGCACCCACCGGACGTCCCCCGGGAGGGCTGAGCCCCACTGCCAGGGGACGGGCGTCCCCACGTGTCCACAGCCCGTACCTATGAGTCCCGTGCGATAGCCCCGATGTTGTAGCAGCTTGGCGAACGTGGTTTCGTTGGTGGGCAGACCGCCCGAGCCTCCGAGCCAGGTAAGGACGCGGTTCAGGTTGAAGGGAGACGCCATCCCTAAACTCACAGAAGCAGAGAGCAGGTGACGTATACAGGCCGCGTGGTGACACGAGAAACCCCAGGGCTCATAGCCCTTTCCTTCAAGCGTCTCCCCAACGCTGTTCTTTCCCCAAGTGTACGTGCTTTCTTTGCGTCTACTTAGCTAACCCTCACATTTGTCACATGCACCTGCTGTCTTGTCATCAGGATCCCCAGCTCCGGAAAGCATGTCCGGTCACAATGGGATCTCATATTAACCGTGCAGGACTGTTCAGTACATACACATGCCCCAAACATTGTGCGGGGCGTATCTGTGCTGAAAATTTATTCACTGATTGTTCGAGGTTCAAATGTAACTGTCCACGTGACTCTGGGTGACGTCGCTGGACCTCGATTCTCAACTTTGATCTCATCTTTCTTTTTAAGACGTTTTTTAATGTTTTATTTATTTTTGGGACAGAGAGAGACAGAGCAGGAACGGGGGAGGGGCAGCGAGAGAGGGAGACACAGAATCGGAAACAGGCTCCAGGCTCTGAGCCATCAGCCCAGAGCCCGACGCGGGGCTCGAACTCACGGACCGCGAGATCACGACCTGAGCCGAAATAGGATGCTTAACGGACTGAGCCACCCCGGTGCCCCTCATCACGTCTTTCTACACGGTGAGAAGCCCGCTCTCCTCCAGACCTTCCTCTGAACTTTACGTCCTATCTGGAGATCTCTATAGCGACGAATCCCAATCTTGGCCTGACCAACACACCAGTCCACAGTCATGTGACTTCAAACCAACTTCAGCCAAGGACGCCATGATGCCCCCAGCCACCCAACGCACAAATTCCTTTCCTAGCCTCTTTGTCACACACCCTGCCCTGTTCTGCCCTATCCAATGTCCAGTCCTGATAATTCTGTCCCGGTAAACGCTAGGGATATCTATCATAGCTTCGGAGCACAGCTTCCACTGGGCTGTATGGCATACACCAGCCAGTCTCCATGCATCATCTCAGTCACCTTCTGAACAACCCTTCCAACCTCCACCCCTCCACTGGTCAAACCTCATGACTGTCCGTCCAGCACCCATTAACACAAATCTAAGTCTGGGGTGTAGACTGCACAGTCTTTTGATTATCGGTGTGGCCACCTCCTTCTCCACACACTCATGCGTGGCTGCGTTACCTGAGCGTGTCATTTCCTCTGCTGGGCACACCCTTCCTCCTGAGTCCTGACTCAGAAACACTGCATTTTAGGAACACGTTCCAGGACAACTTTCTGCAGATGCTTTACGGGCCCTTAGGGGCTTCCAAAGCTCACTGAACTGTTCCTTGCATCTCAACCACTAAAACACATGCGCCTTGAGGTACGTTCTACTTACGTCACAACGATCACCTACAAATAAAACGTACCAATGTGCACGATCAATAACAAAAAATCAATATATGTTTCAATAGCCTTGTGATCCAACCTACAGCTTTGTTTTTCCCTTCCCAAGAGCAACGGGTACATTCAAAACGATGCCTTTTGCAAATCCTAGAAGGCAAAAAGCATGCCTGTCATTTGCAAGGAAAGTGGTTACATCTTCTCGTTAAATGTAGATATCTGTTTACACCTTGTGTACAAAAGTGTACCTCTGTGTACAAAAGTTTGATGGGCGCCATTCACACGACACGACACTCAACACCTAAAAGAGCTTAAAAACATCTCCATCCTGCCGAGCCCTCAGCCACACCAGCTCCCCTCTCAGAGGCGGCCGGCGTGACCAGCTGCTTTTCCAGGACAATGACGGAGCTCTATTCCATTGTGCACGACCTCTGCTCTGCGTTTTCAGATTGCTTTCCCCATCTAACAAAAAACATCTTGCAGCACGCTCAGGGTCCACGTGTTAGAAGATTTGTCTACCATTTTAAAGATGCACTGGGTTCCACACGATTGGCTTGATCACTTCCTACCGACAGACATTTAATATTATTTCCCCCGTTGACTTGCTCCCTCAAAAGGTTCAGAAAACTCATTTTCACATCATCAGTACCCAGAGTCCTGATTTCTCAGGGCGCCTGGGCGGCTCAGTCGGTTAAGCATCTGACTCTTGATTTCAGCTCAGCTCATGATCTCCCGGTTTGTGAGTTCGAGCCCCATGTCGGGCTCTACACTGCCAACACAGAGCCTGCTTGTGATTCTCTCTCTCCCTCTCTCTCTGACCCTCCTGCTCTCTCTCTCTCTCTCTCTTTCAAAATCAATAAATAAACTTTAAAATAAAAGTCTTTAAAAAAAACAAGAGCCTTGATTTCTGCCAAACCTGAGTGGTGAAAACATCTCATGAAGGTCCACCACCATTACTCTCATGAAGACGGGTGGACACTATATCCCTTTGTTCAAAAGCTCGATCTTGGTTTTATTTTCAGCCTGGCACCTTTCCTAAACTATTTTTTGCTGAAAGTTAGGGGTAAGAAACATTGGGAACTTCTCCATCATAAAAGGTTGGCTATGTTCTTGCTGAGTCCGAAACTTGGACAAGGAGCTGGGACACTGGTCGCCAAACCCGGCCACTGGATGCGCACAGTGGGGCAGCCTGGGAGGCACTTGTCAAGACTCTCCGCTGTGTAAACTCAGCAGGTATAAAAACATGACCCCCATTTGCACTGAGATTCTTAATCCCGTAAATGACCGATCTCGAGAATCCTTACGAGGAGGAGCGAACAATAAACAAATAAGAAGGAAGCACGAGAGAAAGACAAGACTGTTGAGTTCCTGCACCTGATCTGATGGGGTACCGGCCGGTCAGGAAGGCAGTCCTACTCGGGGTGCACACGGATGCAGCCGCCAGGTGCTGGGTGAGCCGCACGCCCTCACTCGCCAGGCGGTCGATATTCGGTGTGCTGCGGGCAGACAGACAGACAGAGGATTCAGCACCTGTGTTTCTCATTCTCAGCAAAGCACGGAACATTCGAAGCCATCCACTCTGGCGTGAGTCCCACTGACTCTGTTCCCGCCAAACCTTATAAAACACATGCTCTTTAACCTTCTATCCATCCACCTGCTGGGACGCACCGATGCCCAGAAGGGACACGAAAACAGAGTTTACAAGAATATGTCTCCAGGCACAAGTGCGTGTACAATTCAACTATTACCGCCCCGGGCGCGTTGGCCTGTCCATGCAAAACTTAGCCCGTTTGGTTATATTATATTCCCAAAATGAAGGGGTAACTTGGATCACATTAAATTTTACTGTAATTCTTCTAGGAAAAGGTGACTTAAAAAAAATAACCAAATTGTGACATTTTGGATGGTCCCTTATTGCCCGCTTTGGTCGTCTGATGTTTTAAGGTCTCCAAAATCTTTTGGGAGAACGGTAGACTGTAGGCTCTCCCATGACGAAAGCATGTCCCCAGTCTTGATGACATACTGCTCACAGAACCGCACAGCGGGGTGATCGGGGAGAGTCTCAGATACGCCCAAAGAGCCTCAGTGTCGGTGTTGGGGACGGTCTGTGTGTACCTCCCAGTACTTTGTGTGGATAGAGTCACCGCCTGGTTGACAGTCACAAGAATCCCGGACAGTATCTTCCGTCTTAACCACGACTGGAGGAGGTGACTAGGGAACAGTGTTCATGTGGCCCCAAATTGCCCTTAAGAAGACCAAAACTATGCTTAAAATACAGGACTGGTCCATGACCCACGTTGCAAGGACAAATAATATGAACGTGTGCTGTTGACGGCCACGCGGGATGTGCTGTCTGTTATGGTGGCCCTGGGAGGGGATGCGGTATCTGTTATACTGCGGTCATATGTGGTAGGGACGGTCATGGGTGATAGGACTCAGCGGATGTGAAATTTCCAGAAGAAACCAATCCTGATAGACAGAAAGCAGATGGGCAACTAGCAGTCGAGGGACCAGGGCGTCACCATCTGGGGATGGGCGGCCTCCTTACCTCACTGTGTTATTGCCGTAGCAACAGACATCTCCCACCCCAAGGTCATCCGCCATCAGGAGCACAATATTGGGCCTCGAGTTCCTCGTCATCAACGCTGAGCTCAGGCCCCCAAACAGGCACCAGAGGTGAATGGACAGCCAGCAGGTCCTGGAGGCGTTTGGGGACGTGACAAACAGAAGACTGTCAACCGCGTCTACATGTCGGGCAACTGAAAATATAAAACACTGTGATTCCTCACCCATTCCAACTACACCAAGGACCTGAGTGGGCTTGCTCAGAGGCCACAAGTTTTGTGTTTTAAAGTCATGTGTTTTTTTTTAACATTTATTTATTTTTGAGACAGAGAGAGAGACAGAGCGTGAGTGGGGGAGGGACAGAGAGAGAGGGAGACACAGAATCAGAAGCAGACTCCAGGCTCCGAGCCATCAGCACAGAGCCCGTCGCGGGTCTCGAACTCACGAACAGCGAGATCGTGACCTGGGCCGAAGTCGGACGCTCAACTACAGAGCCACCCAAGCATCCCAAAACTCATGTTAACATACTCTCACATTCAAATTAGTTTTATATGTCTGGTGATATTTAAATTCTTATCATGCTACACAGGGTTTTGTGATAGGAAACCCTTAAAGAAGACCAACAGTGCAAGGGCACCAGGGTGGCTCTGTCTGTTGGGAGTCCCACTCTTGATTTCGGCTCAAGTCACGATCCCAGGGTCACAGGATCAAGCCCCACATTGTGCTCTGTGCTGACAGTATGAAGCCTGCTTGGGATTCTCTCTCTCTCTCTGCCCCTCTCCCCCATACTCACTCATGCTCTCTCTCTTTCTCTCTCAAAATAAATAAATAAAACAAAAAAAAAAGACTTAATAGCAATTAACCATGAGTGCAAGGCCTAATAGTTTGATTGATTTAAACAAAAACTGAAAATGGAAAATCAGAGGCTAGCTACCAGCTAGTCAAGCCTTTTGCTTTTTTTTTTCAACGTTGACCTGTCCTTTTTAAAATATTAAAATATAGGGGCGCCTGGGTGGCGCAGTCGGTTAAGCGTCCGACTTCAGCCAGGTCACGATCTCGCGGTCCGGGAGTTCAAGCCCTGCGTCAGGCTCTGGGCTGATGGCTCAGAGCCTGGAGCCTGTTTCCGATTCTGTGTCTCCCTCTCTCTCTGCCCCTCCCCCGTTCATGCTCTGTCTCTCTCTGTCTCAAAAATAAATAAACGTTGAAAAAAAAATTTTTTTAATATTAAAATATATATTTAAAATACCATCGGGAATCTTTTTGACACCCGAAAGGGGAAATGTAATCTACTTCTATATCCTACTGAGTGTTAGGCTGTAGAATCACCCATTTGTCACTGCCGAATGGTACCCTATGGGCAGGAAAGCACAAACAGCCTTTGACCGAAATCCCCACAAGCTGAGATGAGGACCATTCTCCGGTGCGAGAAGCTGGTTCCCCAACCCCAGAGTTTCCATCCGACCCATTTTACCTTCTGTTAGTTGTACCTCAAAAAAGAATATCTTAAATCCACTTAATCCTCCATCCATTTTCAGAGCAATCATGGCGTCTCTCACTCACATATCCGAAGACTCTCCTGAATGGCCTGTCTGGCCCTTCCTGGTTTTGCCACTTGGGCTGCACCAAAATGCAGCCAATTACAGCGACCCTATCAATATACAAAGCTGTTTGCTATGCTGCCTAGAGAATTCCAACGGCCTCCCATTGCGCCATGATTGACAAGCCTCAGCAAATGGTGCTCTGCTACTCTGTCATGGCTTCCTCTCTCTGCCCACCCCCCACCCTTCACTCCTCCATGGACATCCTTAAAATCCCTACAACAATCTGTGACTTTGGCCCTTGTACAACCCCCACCTCCGTGCTGTCATCCTTAAGGTAGGCATTCCTCAGAAAAGCCACCCTGTAGGATGCCATCAACCCATAGCCCCTGGCACACCCTTCATGACCCCCATCACGTGTCAAGCAGACAAAGCAGAGCTAACATCAGCAAAGGTGAACAGCACTGGGGCATCGAACCCTTCCGTCTGGATACAAAGGACAATGACAGTTTACGAGGTCGCATACTTACCACTTACGTAATGGCCACATCATGGCTGCAACAGCGATATCTCTCTCATGGGCAGACGAGTCCACCCGTGAACGCGGTCACCCCCTCGATTCTTTATACCTAATTGCAAACAAGTCGTGTTTGACCAGAGACAATGTGACAAACACCTTGTGTGACCCACTCATTTCTGGACACTTGTCGTAGCAGACTCCCAACAAACGATGATCTGGCCACAAAAACCCTTCATTCCAGAGTCAGTAGAACAAATAAGTCATCAACCCACTGACTGACATTTTTCAGGGCACCTTGGGGGCTCAGTCGGTTGAGTGTCCAGCTTCAGCTCAGCTCGTGATCTCACGGTTCATGAGTTTGAGCCCCGTGTAGGGTTCACTGCGGTTAGCACAGAGCCTGCTTCCGATCCTCTGTCTCCCTCTCTCTCTGCCCCTCTCCCCGCTCGCACTCTCTCAAAAATAAATACACATTTTTTTAAAAAAAGGAAAGAACATTTTTCTGCCCAAGGTGCCTAATCAATGCCTACCTTAAAAAGCACAGTGATCAACACCATGAACCCGTGGCCACATTGGCCACTCATTGAGGTCAAGAAGGCATGTTTAGCCGCTGTAATTATGATGATTTTATAAGAGTCCAAAGACTGGAAGAGTCCTGTGTGTCCCCCCCACCCGCCGCCAAAGACCCTCAGATGGCTCCAGCTGGGTGAAGTTTTGTAGGCTGATGGGCCACCCCCAAAGAAAATGATATATAATCATGGTTAATGACCCCACCATAGAGTTTACAGGGTTTCCTCATTCCCAAGGCATTTCCACACACATGTTCCCATTGGCTCCTTAAAACATTTCACCCTGCTTGCCTCGAAGGGTTAATGACACTTTTGTTTTATGGGAGAAGGAGCTGTGGTGAGAGAGTTTTGAACACTTTCATGAAGGCCAGTGAATTGGAGAGGTCCCATTTGGATGGTCTCTGCCTCTCCATCGTGTGTGTGCGTGTGTGTGTGTGTGTGTGTGTGTGTGTATGTGCAGTTCTCACCTTCTCATCTTAGACCTCCAGTGACGATCTCAAGTGACACAGTTCTAGAAGCTGACTCTCCTGGGGCATTTGGTGAGGCTCACACCCCGCCTTTCAGCGGTGGCCCGTTTTCTCTGACCCATGGTACCCAATCAATACCCTACTGAGAGAGAGGTTATCAGGTACTAATAAGGAAGAACCTTCGGGTGGGGCTTTATATGGGAATAGGGTCTTTGCAGATGTGATTAAGTGAAGGATCTGAGATGAGCTCATCCTGGATCAGGGTGGTCCTAAATCCAAGGGCAGGTGTCCTTGTAAGAGACAAGACGAGACAGACACAGAAGAGAAGCCACGTGAAGGCGGAGGCAGACACGGGAGGGAGGCGCCCACAAGTTCAGGGATGCCTGCAGCCCCAGAAGCTGGAAGAGGCAGGAAGGACCCTCCCCTGGAGCCTGTGGAGGGAGCACAGCCCTGCTCTGGATCTCAGTGATCCTTCCCTGCCTGGGTCTCAGCAGCCCTGCCCTTAGTTTGTGACCATTTGTTACACCAGCCCGAGGAGAGAAATAGAGTGGGGGGAGGGGAGCAGAAAACTTCCCTGTGCCAAGAGACACCATCAGCAAAGCGAAACTGGCATGTTCAGAGAAGGAGAAAACATTTGCAATATTTTCTATCAATAGATCGGACAAGGGAGAAAGATACCGTAAAAATCAGACATAGGTTGTCCACAGGCAACTGACAGCACACAGACACGATTAATGAGCACATCACTGTAGGCTTAGCCTCTTTGGCGACCGGAACAGGTACGTTTTAAGCATCACCAGGCCGTACAGCTATCAAACCTCCAGTAATTTCTCCAGGGTCAACAGCGGGCACTTGTGCTGCCAGTGAAAGCTTCTGTGGGGGTACGTGGCCATTAAATAGTAGATTTAAAAAATATCATAAGCTATCACACACCGCTTGTGATTTCTTACTCCGGACAAACGCTCGGCCAGCGCGCAACACGCAGGAGTGAGGGTGTTCAGAGCAACACTGCCTTTATTTATTTTTATTTATTTTTAATTTTTTTAACATTTATTTATTTTTGACACAGAGAGAGACAGAGCATGAACGGGGGAGGATCAGACAGAGAGGGAGACACAGAATCCGAAGCAGGTTCCAGGCTCTGAGCTGTCAGCACAGAGCCCGACACGGGGCTCCAACTCAAGGACCGCGAGATCATGACCTGAGCCGAAGTCGGACGCTTCACCGACTGAGCCACCCAGGCGCCCCATCACACTGCTTTTAAATATGCCATGCTGAAGCCGGCTGAAATCGTGCTGCGGTGACATCGGTAATTAACCCGGCATACACTCTTACTGCGGAATTCTGTGCTCTTTTCCTTAAAATAGAGAGGATGTACTCGTCGATCCTTTAGGGTTTTTTGATGGTAAAGCTGGATCATCCTGCGAGGCATTCGTCAACCCCAGCTGACATCAAAACACTAATTACTTTGACGGGACCTTTCATCCAGGGGCACACAGATGCTACCTGGGTGACATGGCCTCATGCTTTGGAGGACGGGGGATAATCATATGATTTGTCCCACTCTTCCGCGGATCCAGTGGGCTCCAGGAGTGGGGCTGTAGCTTAGGGCCAACCCATAAAGTCAACTGCAGCCTAATTAAAACACTGTCTCTAATTAAGACCCACTAGCCAAGACCTTCTAGTCCTTTCTTTGCCCTGTGCTCAGAGCCAAGCCCTGCAGCAGAGAGAGTCAAGGCAGCCAACGCAGAGACGCATAAAGAAATCCCCACGGATCACGATCTCTCAGTGTCAGCACTGAGAGCATCATCTGGGGCTGGGTGGCTCTCGCATGGAGGGGAGGAGCAGTGTCTCTGGTCTCCACCCGCCACCTGCTATGAGAACCCCCACTCCGCACATGACAACTAAAGTTATTCCCAGACATCGCCCAGTGTCCCCCAGGGCATGACACGGTCCTGTCTCCGTGGCAAGCTGCACTGAAGCAGCCTGATAGGAAATCATTCTCGGATGGTATCGAAAGCTATTGATTCATCCTGCAAGATTCCGATGTTCTCATCCAGAGCTGTGGATTGAGAACAGACCATCTGTGATTCTCTTCTATGTTTTCCCTAGTTTATATATGAGACTGAAAACTGAGGTTGACAGTTTTGTGAGGGCTTTGTTTTACTGAGTCCTTCTGGAAAGAATTGAACACGTGGAGTATGGCTTTATCACCTTGGGTCTCCTCACGCATCCGAGAGACTTCTAAAAACATTCACATCAATCCCCAAACTTCCTCCAACCTGCCTGATCTTCAGTGACTCTGGCAACGTCATTATGATAAAATATAACAGGGAATACTCAACAGTAAGAAAAAAATTTAAATACGTCTGTTATTTTTTTCCCACTAACAATTCATACAAAAAACACACGTTTTTCACAGGATGAGAAAAACTCATTACTTGCTTTCGGCTAAGAAAAACTCCACTAACAAAACATTCAATGATACCATTATGAAGTAAATTCAGAGACCAGAAGCCTGGTTTCTAAATTGGCAAAACTCTTACGGTATGGGTCCACCTGTGGTTTTCAATATTTTAGTGTTTGTTCATTCACTGCAATGGTACATTATCCCATTCAAGGAGGATAACAGCTGAAAGGGAGAAAGAAAGAAAGAAACAAGGAAAGAAAGAAACAAGGAAAGAAAGAAAGAAAGAAAGAAAGAAAGAAAGAAAGAAAGAAAGAAAAAAGAGGGAAGGAGGAAGGAAGGGAGAGAGTGAAGGAGGGAAGGAGCGAAGGAAGGGAGGAGAAAGAAAGAAAGAAAGAAAGAAAGAAAGAAAGAAAGAAAGAAAAAAGGAGGGAGGGAGGGAGGGGGGAGGAAGGAAGGGATTGGGGGGAGGGGGTAAGAAACAAAAGGAAAGAAAGAAAGAAAGAAAGAAAGAAAGAAAGAAAGAAAGGGAAAGCAAAATTTAAAGTTTATAAACTTACTCGTAGAGATTTTACCATTTTACTACCAAGCAAAGGTCACCCACCTCCAAGACCTCTGATTACCCTCCCTACTTGTCTTCCTGGAAACACCATAAATACTCTTAAACACTTAACATCCACTCCAGAAAATACAATTTTATACAGATATCCCCTCACAGGTGAGTGGGTAAATCAATTCTGGGATATCTAGAATCCTATAGAATACCATCCGGCCACCATAAGGAGCAAACTGTCAATAACACAGGCAACACCAGGGAGGGGTCTCCAAGTGATTACGCTGAGTAAAAAAAAAAAGCCACAAAAAAGAATATATAATATTTCACACTCCCGGTTATATAAAATCCTAGAAAACATAAAAAAAAGAGAGAGACAGAGAGACAGAGAGAGAGAGATGATTTAATACAACTAACACTCAACCCTTCATGCTCAACCTTGTTGTCCGTTAAAAATTTCAGCACACCAAACTGGAATTAGTTTAACTTAACGTCTTTTACATTAATTATATGAACTTAACATATTTTACTTACTTGAAACAAGTGGTTTCTCCAATTCCTACATTTGTGGACACGGGTCCTGTGCGTCCAGGCTCCTGCCACGGTTCCAAGAGACTGTGCTCGTTATTATAATTAAATGTTTATTAAGTACCAAGGTTGTGCCCTGCTCAAGTCTGTCAATTATCTTTATATTTAAATATAACCTACCTGGCAGCTGTTGCATACTTATTTACCAAAGGAATATTTCATCTCAGCTTTCAACTGCCACCAAATACTCATGTATAATTAAGGAGACTTAATTAAGTCGAATACGTTTTCTGCCAGGATAATTTAAAAAAAACCAAAATCTCCACCAAGGATTCCAGTTAGACTTTCAAAATAGCGACGAGAGGGTAGATGTACAACAAGAATTTCACTATCTTCAATTCTGACCCCAACTTTCAAGAGTAGCTTCTGTCTTGTGGTCTACATGTGTCTTACAAACACTGCATCATGTGTGGCTGCAACTTGCACCTCTGAGGAAGGTGAGGGTCATTAGCTGCATTGATACCTGGAGACATAATGGCACTGAGACAGCATGCAATATTCAGTTAGACACTCCAAGAACAATAGATGATAGAAGAAATGCTTCGAGGGAAGATAGAGATAGGTAGATAGATACAGGGATGAATAGATAGATAGATATACAGATGGATGGATGGATAGATAGATGATAGATAATAGATGGATGGATAGGTAGGTGATAGATAATAGATGAAGAGATACATGGATAGATAGATACATAGATGGGACAGATGATAGATAGATATTAGATGGATTTATACATGGATAGATAGGGGATAGATAATAGATGGATAGATAGATGCATAGATAGATACACAAGTAGATACATAGATACATACATTGGATGGATGCATGATAGATAGATAGATAGATAGATAGATAGAGACAGATACAGAGATAATAGATAGATATAGATGATGGATGGATAGATGGATGGATAGATACATAGATAGATAATAGATATAGATGATGGATGGATGGATGATTGATAGATGATAGATAGATAGATATAGATGTTAGATATGATGGATGGATGGATGGATGGATGGATGGATGGATAGGTGGATGGATAGATTATTGATAGATGATAGATACATAGACACATAGATACATGGATATAGATATGATGATGGATGGATGGATGAATGGATGGATGGATGAATGGAGATAGATAGATAGATAGATAGATATGATGGAAGGATAGATGGATAGATGTATGGATGGGAGGATATATGGATGGATGGATGTTGAGGTGGATAGATAGATCGATAGATAGATAGATAATAGATGGATGGATGGATACATAGATAATGATTGATGGATAGATACATGATAGATGGATGGATAGATAGAGATTACATAGATAGAAAATAGATAGATAGATAATGGATGGATGGATATATAGATGATTGATGGACAGATAGATGATGGATGGATAGATAGGTACAATTGCTTCTATCACAGGATTTTTTTTTCTCATTTGATTGTACTGTCTTTTACAGTCTTATTATGTCTGTGAAAACGGGGTATGGGAGCCAGACAAGCAGTGATGTTCACGCGAGCAACACCGTGGGCAAGACAGGCACATCATCCCTGGGAAGGGATCTTCAGCCAGAGCGCCTTAATTTCTGGAGACACAACCAAGGAGCCAGTGTTGCAAGGAGGTCATACTTCAAAGACATTCCAGCCCTGGGATCCTGCACGCTGTCCCCTCCCCCCCTCCCCCGCAGGGCCCTCTCTGCCCACAGACCTTCTCCCTGGGCAGCGTCTCGCCTGTAACCGACGCCTGGGCTGTTGGTGAAGAGAACACAATACAATTCACTCCAGTTCCCTGAAGCATCAATGCCAATACAACAGAGGAAGCCCGAGGGCCTGGAGGGGCAGGGGGTACAGTCCCCATCAGAAGGCATCCTGGTAGGAATTCGGGAACACTCTGTACCCACACAGCGACACGTCACCTCACAGCCCCAAATGACTCCAGACCAAAGACACGCAAGGATCCCGTTCCGGGGTGTGCACTGGAAAAAGTAGCCAAGGGGAGAAACGGGGAGAGGCTGTAAGTCCGGGTTGACAGCTTCAGTGTGCGACCTGCCCAGCAGGACTGTGACAGGGCAGCGGAAGGTCAGTACGCGCCAGGAAGCCTTCTGCAAAGTGCTGGATCACTGGGGGGTCCTCAGCAAGAGCCATCTTGGTCCCAGGCCACATTCAGCAACGTCTGCAGGCATTTGGGGGCGGTCACAACCTGGGCAGCGGGAGGTGTTACGGGCCTCTGGTCTTGTCCCTCAACGGGGAGCAGGGAGCGAGGTGGGGTGCACCACAGGTCACGTGGAAATTCCAAGATGTGTCTCCACTTAGTCGGGTTAAAAAAACTAAACTAAAGCAAACAGTCCACAAAACACAAGGAGTCCCGCTGCCCTCCTCCATCACCCGCACCCGGGGCGGAACCTTGTTCCTGTCCTTTGTTAAGTTCACAAAGAATGTTGGACGCCTGGAGCCATTAAGACTGCTGTTATCTGCCAGGCGGGAGCCCCCAGTGGAAAGTCTGCAAGGCTCAGGCCCCCGGGTGGGGTTGGGGGGGGTTGGTGACCACACACGAGGGGCTTTGAGGGGGGACGTGTTGACAGCACGGCACACCTGGGAATGCGCAGCAAAGTCTGTTTCAGGAAAGCCTTGGAAAGGAAGTCTTTGGTGTGACGGCTGGGCCTCCGACAGGAGGAAGCTGGCTCCCCGGTGAGTAGAAAAGAACAGACACAAACGAAAACAATGGCCTCAAACCCCAGAGCAGCTCCCCAACGCGGGCATCCGCCTTGGCGGCTGCGAAGTTCCTGGCCTGTGATGCTGCTGGCCCGCGAAGGCACACCTATTTTCCGTTCCCCCTTTTCCATGCGGAGGCAGACGCAGGCTGCAGGGGAAGGGGCGCGGGCTGTGAGGAGCTCGGGAGAGGCATTTTCAAGGCAATCGGTTGGCCGCTTTGGAGGGAGACCCAGCACAGAGCCCTGAGCTGAGGACAGAGGTCAGGAGGTTGCTGCGACCCGCTGGGGAATGAATGAGTCACCGGCCCCCGCGGGGGCCTGGTGCGCTGCCCCCCGGGCGCCTTGCGTGTTCTAATGAGTAACAGAAGGTCTCCTGTACCAACAGGCCGCTGGCCACGGCCCCGGCCACTCTCTGCACAACCGAACTTGCTTCTCCTCCACCTCCTTACTGTGGCTTTGAACGGGCTGAGTCGCTGTGCACATGCGTGCGGCCGGCCGGCCGGCTGAGGAGGCCTGGGCACTGGCGGCCGCCTCAGGACAGTCCCGCAGGACCAGCCGTGCCCCCTGCTGCACTGCCAGCCGATCGCTGAGGTCCAGGCGGCCCGGCCCCGACGGAGCACAGCCATCCAGGTAACTGGGAAGCCCACAGAAGCGTGAAAGTATCACTGACTGGTCCCCCCCACCCCATCTCTCTCTCTCTCTCTCTCTCTCTCTCTCTCTCAGACACACACACACACACACACACACACCCCTGGGGTGATTGCAAAAAGGAACCAGATTGAAAGGAAACAGAAAAATCATGCAGAGATGGGGAAGCATGGAGACGGAATTGCGAACGGGTCTCAGAGCCTGTGGACTCGACGTGGCTGGGATCCCAGAGACCGGAAAGGGAGCTGGTTTTGGGAGCAGGTCCAGGCAGAGCCGGGAAGGCAGGCTTGCTCTCTGGGGTCTGGAGGACATCGGGGAAGCTGCGTGCAATTTCTTCCCACCCGGGGAAGAGACTGCATTGAAGGGCTTTTCTTTCTCTGTGTCCTTATCTTTAAAAAAAAAAAAAAAAATTGACAGGGGCGCTTAGATGGCTCAGTCGGTTGAGCACCCGACTTTGGCTCAGGTCATGATCTCACCATCTCTGAGTTCGAGCCCCACGTCGGGCTCTGTGATGACAGCGCGGAGCCTGGAGCCTGCTTCCGATCCTGTGTCTCCCTCTCAGCCCCTCCCCCACTCACACTCTGTGTCTTTCTCTCTTTCAAAAACAAATAAACATTAAAAACAAATGAAGAAATGAAAAGACCGGGAATCTATGATTTGTGGGGCGAACAAAGCTGACCAGATCTGTAAACGTTGTTTCAGTGGAAGCCAGTGACACCCAGTCACGTTCCAACAGCAGAGTGGGGGTAGCGGCGACGTGGGCAGAAAAGCCCCAAATATTTATCGTCCTGCTCATGACAGACGCACATTCTTAACACAGCGTTCAGCTTCCTTAAAGCCTTTCTGACAGAGAAGACCATACTTACGTGTTCTCGGTAGCTGTTTTAAGGTTTTATTGACACGATCCGAGCGCATCAAAGTTTCCCGTTCGATAGGTAGGTGCTATCTTACGTGTTGAACATCGTTATTACATACGTCCTTGTTTCTTACAGGAAATACGAGCGAAAAGAGAACATGTTACGTCTGGAGCACGCTTGGTAAGGTAGAAACACGTGCAATCTCCAGTCTTCTGTTTGCGCCTCTACCTTTCTTTACGCCCCCTCGCTCAGGACGCGCTGATAGAGCACTCCGGCACACCTAGCAATTGCTGATGCATGTGGGGCGCTGGCCGTGGGGCTCAGGGTTTATATCGCTGTCCCACACTCTGCAGTCTGGGAGCCACTCGAAGGAATTCCATTCCAGTTTTCCCAAACCGCGTCGTCTGGTTTTCCGGGGTGCCCACACCGCAAATCTTCTTTGGAGACTCAGATCCCATGTTGATTTCATGGCCCCGGGGATTGGCACACTCTTGTCCCTCTGTATATGCACCTGCCCACAGAGACTTCCAGAAACAGGAGGCTCCCCACAGAGGCCACGGTTATGGTAGCGATAGTGGTAGGAAAGGCACCCCCCACCCCGACCCGTGCCAGTCTTTGGCAGTTTCACACTAGAATATACGGCAACTTTTCACAGACTCAGAATCACCAGATGGCATTGGTGAGCTTTTGCCCTGACTTGGGCCCTGACTCAGTGGCCCAGGTCCCACCAACGGGCCACAGAGACCGAACTTCAACACAGTTTACTTGTTTAAAGAAAAACAAGGAAAAGGGAAAGGCAGAGAGTTGTAGCTGTTCTGGGGACCTGATCCAAGCCACAAAAAAAGGACTTTCCTCAGTCATGGTATGAGTCCTAATAACAGACCCCAGGGCTTCCAAAGACAAAATGTTTACGCTTCAGATAAAATCATCAAGGGCCACCTGGGCAGCTCAGTCAGTTGAGCGTCCGACTCTCGATCTCAGCTCAGGTCTGGATCTCACCGTTCGTGAGTTCAAGCCCCACCTCAGGGTGTGTGCGGACAGTGCGGAACCTGCTTGGGATTCCGTCTCTCCCTCTCTCTCTCTTCCTCTCCATAATGCTCTATCAAAATAAATATACAAATTTAAAAAAATAAAAAACCATCCCTCTCTCTCTCCCTCTCCATAATGCTCTATCAAAATAAATATATAAATTAAAAAAAAAAACCATCCAGAAGGTGAATTGTTTTCAACTTTAAAACAAAAATCAAATACCTGAGAAATGTAGTCAAACCCTTCCACAACACGATGCAATATCCAAGTCCCCTAGTGACGCCCCTACAAACGCCACTATTTAACTGGAAAGCAGCGTTAAGCTTTCGTTGGCGCCTTGCCTTGCAGGACCTGGCTAGCTGTGACAGTCGGCGCACTTCTGGGTGTGACGCCCTCCGCCAGCAGGGATCTATCTGGTTCGCGTCCAAACATCCTTCTTCTGATGGCAGACGACTTCGGCATTGGCGACATCGGCTGCTATGGCAATGACACCATCAGGCAAGGATCTGAGAACGGGTCCTCTGGCGTCTCGATGAAAACCCCACTGACAAGGGGTCAAACCTTTGACGTGTGCAGTCCGGACCTTGACCGGATTCCGTACACGTCCGTGCCACGCCCCCTCGCACCTTGCTCTGCCCTCACGAGCGCTAACCCCAGCTCAGATGCCTCCTACGTGTGACTCCTCACTTCACTTTGAAACGTGGTTTCTATCAGCACAGTCCATGAGGGACGGTGTCCAAAGATTCAATGGTGTTGCGTCTAAGTCAAACACCAGGGCTTCCTCACCCTCCACTTCTGTCCATCAAGTCAAGTCTACCCAACCATGCATGACTTTTCCGGTGCTCCCCACTGGAAAGCCCTGCTTCGGTCACACAAATCCATGCCCCCGTCACCCCAACATACCTCACCACACTAACCTGTCATCACTGGCCCGTCTCGTGTAGAATGACCTCACTCCATCACCTGGGTCACATTCTAACTGCCCTTGGGCCCTGAACTCAGCCAACACCAGGAAGTGTCATCTGAATCCCACCCTCGAGTCCCAACGACAGCGTGCGGCTGCCATGAGGTCGAATTTTCAGGTCCTCTCATGGTTCACGTGACGTCCAAAGTTCTCGCCACTGCCTTTTGGCCACTCCCAAGAACATCTTGCTGTGCTAAATGGTGATGGCCTGATTTTTCTATGAAATATGTAGCAGTTCTTGTAGACAAAAAACCCGTGTGTGTCTTTGTTCAGCAACAAAACTGTTCGTGTTTCTTCTGCAGGACTCCAAATATTGACCGCCTCGCACGAGATGGTGTGATGCTCACCCAGCACCTCGCGGCCGCGTCAGTGTGTACCCCAAGCAGGGCAGCTTTCTTAACGGGCAGATACCCTCTCCGATCAGGTCTGTTCTCCCTCCTGTCTCACCATGGCTCTGGAGAAGAGCGTGTTCCCTGTAACTCCTCTAATGCAGGTATTAAAGCATGGGTCCACTGGTATCGTGGGGAGAGAATAATCTGATATCGCCATAGTTTTACCATCAGATATAGAGCCCCACCGATAATGACGTGACTCAGATGGGGCGTTTCAGTAGGGAATAGACAAAAAGTTGGAAGTCTGTGTGATGTTCTTGGACCCTAAGGACGAAGAAAGTCCATTATCAAAGGTTTTCCCCTTTGGTTAAAGCCAATTGATTGTACACGTCAACCGTATCTTGAAAGGCCTTCGCAGCACCATCTGAAGTAACGGGCTGGTGTTTGAATAACTGGACACTGGCCTGGCCATGTGACATATCAAATGAACTGTCACAGACCCTCCTGTATATGGGTTTCTGGCACCCTCTCTTGTCCCAGGGAAGAAGGAATCCTGGCCAACTTAAGCTGAAACACCCCACCTGTCTTTGTTATGGCCGAGAACTACGTATGTTCCCCTAGTCTCCTGCGGAGTCAGATGCATTCTCAAAGGTTTGGAAAATCTCAGAAAGAATTCTCCAGGTCCCCAAAAGATGATCAGTGGGAACTATGTTCACTCTTTGAACCAGGTGGATCTTCCCTAGTAAGACTGAGCTTCATTGGTGGAAATGGTCTAGGGGGCATAGAGCACCTTCTAAGTCAGTGGTTTTCAACTGTATACTTCAGAACTTCAGAAAAATGTTTAACCTACGTTTTGGAACACTCACGTCCATGCCTTGGGTATGTCAGGGCTGGTAGGAATTATAGCCATGGCTCCCTACCCTGCTGGCACATTTGAATCATCTAGGGCGTCTTGCAACCCACCCCAAATTCCACCCCCAACCAACTGAACTCAAACTCTCTGGATCGACGACCAGGTTTCAGAATAGTTTGAAGCTTCTCAGATGATTCCAAAGTGCAGACAAGTTTGAGAACCCCTGGGTTATATCAAGAGTTTGCTGAAATTATAAAACCAATTTTAATTCCCCTTCCTGTGTCCTTTCATCCTCTTTGTGTGTATAACCTTCACACAGCAGCACAGTTAAGTGTTTTTGCTAATTGTTCAATTAATTTTTCACTGCCTGTTTTACATGAAAAATTAACCATAATGGCAAATGTCGGTGTGTGATGGTAACATTTCTTTGAAAATGATTCCTCAAAGGTATGGTTTCCAGTAATGGTTATCGTGTTCTTCAGTGGACGGGAGTATCTGGAGGGCTCCCGACCAACGAGACAACGTTTGCAAAAATATTAAAGGACAGAGGCTATGCCACTGGGCTAATAGGTATGTGCAGTTTTTAAAGTATTAATCACATTACTTTTATATGAAGAGGATATTCAACCATAAAGCTTGCAAATTACGTGGTCATGACACACTGGGATCGTCCACTGGACAGAAAGCTCCCTCCGTGCATGCAGGAACGACCTTAAGACCTGCAGGTTGCTTCGTGCAAAGTACATGCTCAAGAAATGTCCGCTCAGTGAAACATCTAGCATGTCATATTATTTGCTGATGCACTGTCACAAAAAAATTAGAAAATTCTTTTCTAACGTCACCAAATTACCAACAATTTCCACAACGTCGTTCCCCCTAAATTCCGCTCAGAAATGTGCCTCTTAGTACATTCCCTCTCTGCTTCCACAAATAGCATGCTTACTTTTCTGTATGTCAACAAACCATGTCATGTGTAAGTACAATCAGGGACAGTAGTTTCTTGAGAAGGGACCAAGCTGTCACTATCATTATCATCTTACACTGATAATTTTTATTAACAGTGCCATTTATTGATCATAAAAAAGCAAGACCACCTGATACACTGACCATCAAATCTGACAGGCTCTTTGTTGTTTTCGGGACAGAAGTCTACCCACGTGGAACATTCCTTGGAAAATTGCATGAGGTTTTCTGGATAGGAGGCACCATTTGGGGTGTTGGGAAGATACACAGGCCTCTTTGTCAATACCCTAGTAGTGACAGTAGAGAAGCTAAACACCTGTCATTGGTTGAACTTGACAGTTGTGTTCTGTAGAACCTAATGTCCACCATGATCCTGACCATCATTTCAGTGCTTTAACAAAGAAAGGGACAGGGGCGCCTGGGTGGCGCAGTCGGTTAAGCGTCCGACTTCAGCCAGGTCACGATCTCGCGGTCCGTGAGTTCGAGCACCGCGTCGGGCTCTGGGCTGATGGCTCAGAGCCTGGAGCCTGTTTCCGATTCTGTGTCTCCCTCTCTCTCTGCCCCTCCCCCATTCATGCTCTGTCTCTCTCTGTCCCAAAAATAAATAAAACGTTGAAAAAAAAAATTAAAAAAAAAAAAAACAAAACAAAGAGAGGGACAATCCCAAAGTCAAGAAATCTTTTCCCCGCTGACTACAGCAGATTGCATTTTCTTTTTTTTTTTAATTTTTTTAACTTTTATTTATTTTTGAGACAGAGAGAGACAGAGCATGAACGGGGGAGGGTCAAAGAGAGGGAGACACAGAATCTGAAACAGGCTTCAGGCTCTGAGCTGTCAGCACAGAGCCCGACGCGGGGCTCGAACTCATGGACCGCGAGATCATGACCTGAGCCGAAGTCGGCCGCTTAACCGACTGAGCCACCCAGGCGCCCCCAGATTGCATTTTCTAGAGCAATCTGAGCATCCTGTGCCTTCCTTATTGACCTACCAGAGACCTTTGCAAATTCAGGCACAGTAGATTGAATAATGCTCACCAGAGATATCATGTCCTACATGCTGGAGGCTGAAAATATTACTTTCTATGGAAAAAGGGTCTTTGCAGATGTGATTAAGTTGAGGATCTTGATATCACCTCACACCTGTCAGAACGGCTAACATTAACAACTCAGGTGACAACAGGTGTTGGCGAGGATGTGGAGACAGAGGATCTCTTTTGCATTGTTGGTGGGAAAGCAGCTGGTGCAGCCACTCTGAAAAACAGTATGGAGGTTCCTCAAAAAACTAAAAATAGGGGCGCCTGGGTGGCGCAGTCAGTTAAGCGTCCGACTTCAGCCAGGTCACGATCTCGCGGTCCGTGAGTTCGAGCCCCGTGTCAGGCTCTGGGCTGATGGCTCAGAGCCTGGAGCCTGTTTCCGATTCTGTGTCTCCCTCTCTCTCTGCCCCTCCCCCGTTCATGCTGTGTCTCTGTCCCAAAAATAAATAAACATTGAAAAAAAAATTAAAAAATAAATAAATAAATAAAAAATAAAATAAAATAAAAATAGAACCACCCTACGACCCAGCAATTGCACCACTAGGCATTTATCCAAGGGATACAGGTGTGCTGTTTTGAAGGGGCACAGGTATCCCCATGTTTATAGCAGCGCTATCAACAATAGCCAAAATATGGAAAGAGCCCAAATGGCCATCGATGGATGAATGGAGAAAGATAATGTAGTATATTTATACAATAGAATATTACTCAGCAATCAGAAAGAACGAAATCTTGCCATTTGCAACTACCTGGATGGAACTAAAGGGTATTATGCTAAGTGAAATTAGTCAGTCAGAGAAAGAGAAATATCATATGACTTCACTCATATGAGGACTTTAAGAGACAAAATAGATGAACATAAGGGAAGGGAAACAAAAATAATATAAAAACAGGGAGGGGGACAAAACAGAAGAGACTCATAAATACGGAGAACAAACGGAGGGTTGCTGGAGGGGGTGTGGGAGGGGGGATGGCCTAAATGGGGAAGGGGCACTAAGAAATCTACTCCTGAAATCGCTGTTGTGCCATATGCTAACTAACTTGGATGTAAATTTAAAAAATAAATTAAATAAACATCACAGTTATGTTCACAAATGAAAAAATAAAATAAATAAAATAAAATAAAATACGGATCTTGAGAAGACAAGATTGTTCTGGATGACCCACGTGGGTCTTACGTGCAAGGACAAGGGTCCGTTAGAGAGAGATGTAGAGAGATACATGACACAGAAGGGGAGAAGGCAGTATGGCCAGAGGCAGAGATGGGAGGGATATGACCACAAGTCAAGGAACACTGGGAGCCCCCAGAAGACATAAGAGGCAGGAAAGATGCTCCTGTGGAGCCTACAGGTGGAGCACAACCCTGTCACCCCTTGATTTGGGGCTTCTGGCCTCAGAACTACAACAGCACAAATTCCCGTTGTTCTAAGCAACCATGTTTATGGTAATTAGTCACAGCAGCCTAGGGAACAATATGGCCCATAACGCTGCCACACGAGATCTGGGTCCAGGTTGTGCTTTAAATCACAGTGAGCACTACTCACACCCATCTGGCTGTCCTGTCCTTTATCCGTTCCCAGCAGAGCACCCGGAATGTGGCGAGCACACGATACCCACTAACCAATGACCCAACTATTTTGCCTTTCAGGAAAATGGCACCTGGGTCTCAACTGTGAATCTTCCAACGATCACTGCCACCACCCTCTCAACCACGGATTCGACCATTTCTACGGAATGCCGTTTTCCATGATGGGAGACTGCATCCGCTGGGAACTGTCAGAGAAGCGTGCAGGTATGGAGCGGAAACTCAACGTCTGCTTCCAAATCATGGCCGTGGCTGCCCTCACGCTCACCGCTGGGAAACTCACCCACCTGACGTCAGGCTCGTGGACTCCGGTCATCTGGTCAACCATGGCTGCCATCTTACTCTTTACGACCTCGTATTTCCTGGGAGACCTGATTGTTCACGCAGACTGCTTTCTGATGAGAAACCACACCATCACTGAGCAACCCATGCACTTTCCAAGGACGACGTCTCTTATTCTCAAAGAGGTCTCGTCCTTCATCCAAAGGTGAGTGTCCAAGGAAGGGTTAGCTTCATCCTAGGGCTCTGGTCCATGGTGAAAATGCATTTTGAAAAGTCTTTTTCTATAATGAGGATAAGACCAGTGAAATCACCGTAGCCCAGAAAGACGTTTTTGGTAAACTGTGTCATAGATGATGTTCAGTTGAGCCCCACTTGAGTCAGTCCCATTGTGTAAGCACCCGCTGATCACCACCGGCCGTATTTAACTAACAAAACAAACTGAAACACCCGTAGATTTACAATAAATTCTAAATATTTTTAAAGCTCTATCATCAGAACTACATTGTCCTCTTGGTAACTTTAGGCTAAATGTGAGTTTAAGTAACAAGGAACTTACTGTGTCAGAGCCCAGAGGGACTTGATGAAAAGCTACGCCAAACAGAGGTAGTTTCTATGCTCCCCAAGGGTGTTCCAGTAAAGTGGGGGCAGGGGAGCCCCTGGCAAACCCCAGTTCACTTGGTGGTGATGAGGTTGTGATCATGTTCCAGAACATTCTTTTCATGGAAGTGCCTAACGTGAGTCTGAAATGATGTTGACAGTTACAGTTGACCTTGAACAACATGGGGGTTTTGAGACGCCCACACCACGTGCTGAGGAAAATCACGAATAACTTTGACTCTCCCAAAACGTAACTGTTAATAGCCTATTGTTGACTGGAAGTTTTACTGATCACATGAAGAGTCGATCAACACATTGTTTGTGTGCTATATGTATTCTATGCTGTGTTCTTACAATAAAGTGAGCTAGGGAAGCCCAGGTGGCTCTGTCTGTAGAGCATGGGACTCTTGATCATGGGGTTGTGAGTTCAAGCCCCATGTTGTGTATAGAGATTACTTAACAATAAAACTTAAAAAAAAAAAGAAAGCCAAATATGCAATATCACTTTATCCTATACACTAAGGATTGAGGTGGGAACCTATACCGACATAATCGAATGAAATAAATACCTGAATTAAGTAAACTCCAGCCACCTGGAATTGTCTTACCTTCAGATCCAGAGGCACATACACCTATAAACTGCTAAAAACCAGGAAAAAAATTCGTGTCATATCTGTGCCATTTTTTAAGTTTCTTCATTTATTTTTGAGAGAGAGAGAACCAGCAAGGGAGGGGCAGAGAGAAAGCAGGAGAGAGGATCCAAAGTGGGCTCTGAGCTGTCAGCACAGAGCCCGATGTGGGACTCGAAGTCAGAAACCGTGAGATCATGACCTGAGCCAAAGTCAGACGCTCAACCAACTGAGCCACCCAGGCGCCCCTCAACAGACTTTAGAAGGGTGACGCCATCACATTAAACACTAGCAGGTAGACTTCTTTAAGGACATGACGATCTAGATCCCTATTTTGCATCTTCTAGGGCCTCGGTCTCTGCTTTACGTAAAAGTAAACCCAGTCGTGTTATTTATTCTCAGAAACAAGCAAACACCTTTCCTCCTCTTTGTGTCCTTTTTACACGTGCACACCCCTCTGATCACCACCGAGAAGTTCCGCGGAAAGAGTGTCCACGGGCTGTACGGGGATAACACGGAAGAGATGGACTGGATGCTGGGTAAGTAAGTGCCTTTTCCCCGTGCAGGCAGGATGGTTGCTTCTCTGGAAACAGCAGCAGGAAAGGAGATTAATGCAGACTACAGATGGAAGAGGCAGTGTGAACAGTGTGATCTCATTGCACAGGAAGGCTGCGAGCGATTGTAGCCTTTTCGTCTCTCTGATGGCTTTGTTTCTTGTCATCACACTGTCTTAGGTGGGTTGAGGTTGGATTTTCCCCCAGGAGAACAGAGCTTAAAATTCCCGTGGGGTAGGATTGTCTTGCCCTGTTCTCCCAGTGCATCCCCTGCGTTTGGAATGATGCCCAGAATGACAGAAAGGGCACATTTGTCCCATGAGTACATGGATACAGACACACACACACTTCCCTGCTCCTCACATGAGGATTCGGGTCCCCTCGGGCTGATGTGCCGGTGGACGGAGAGGGCCAAGAGATGCAGAATGATGGGAATCAGATTTTAGGAGAAAACATACTGTAAGAAATTCACCAAAAACATCACTTTGGAGGAAAACGTATGACTTGAATGAACTGTTGGAGAAAATAGTGGCGGCTGTGAGACCTGTAGGCAAAGATTGATGTCACATCGCGTCCCCCCATGGGACTTTGTGATGCCATTTTCTTCAGGGCGAACTCATTCTCCATTACCACTATGGTCCTTGTTTGGAAAAGATGAAAAATGACTGGAAAATCCAGAGTCGGATGGCCAACCAACTGAGCCACCCAGGCACCCTAGATATTGAGTGTTGAAAATGGAATTCACCATGTCACAGTTGGGGGAAAATCTGCTAAATGAATACATGTGCAGGTGTATGTACTCGAACACTTACTGAGTGATAGAATCTGAAATTCTACAGTATAGAGCTAAGAACCCCCTAAGTCCATCAAGATAAGGAACCCAAGATACATTTAAGGAATCTTTTCTATAGCCTTAGTGCCTCTGTGTTCCAATTTCAAACACAACCAAACCACAGTATGATCATTTAAAAAAATTTTTTTAAACGTTTATTTATTTTTGAGACAGAGAGAGACAGAGCATGAACGGGGGGAGGGCCAGAGAAATAGAGGGAGACACAGAATCCGAAGCAGGCTCCAGGCTCCAAGCTGTCAGCACAGAGCCGGACGTAGGGCTTGAACCCATGAACCGTGAGAACATGACCTGAGCTGAAGTTGGATGCTTAAGCGACTGAGCCACCCAGGTGTCCCCTGTTTTTCGTTTTTCATTTTTGTTTAATGGAAGCATGGTTGACTCCATAATCTTTTGCCTCCTTTTTAAATTTTTGCTATTTTTTTTCCTATGCAATATATTCCGTGTAGCTTGCCTGAAGCATGTTGGAAACAGAATGGGGTGCATCCGAGGGTGTATATGAACCTTGGGTCGGTGATGCTCAGAATAGCATGACTACACTGGTGTTTGTTCCCATTCATGTGCTAACACTAAAGGTTTATTCTCATGGAGAGCTCCAAAATACTCCAGCATGCACGGAAGACTTTGGTTTAAGACGGCCTTCCCTTTTGACTGGCTCACATGCCATCTATTCTTTGCAGGGAAGATCCTTGATACTTTGGACACGGAAGGCTTGACCAACAGCACCCTGGTTTATTTTACGTCGGATCATGGGGGATCTTTAGAGTCTCGACTCCGAAACAACCAGTATGGCGGCTCGAATGGAATCTATAAAGGTAGGGAGAGTCCCAGATCCTTGTGTCTGGTCTTTATCTCCACCCTACAGTTCCCCACCCTTCCCTTGGAATGGGGCCATGCATGTCAAGAGAGTCACCAGAGACTCTGCTTTTCTATTCAGGGTAGAAAGTATAATTTGTCATACTGAAACTTGATTTTTTTTTTTTCTTTTGCACAATGCTGTGGTTTCGGTAGAATCACAGAATTATGAAAACATCACCATCGCTCAATCGCAAAACATGGTCAATTCCTCAGAAAGAAACTCAGTACCCTGTGCCCAGCCCCTGGCAACCACCAACTCTTTCTCTTGTTCCCCTCTTCTAAGCAGTTCATGTAAATGAATCGTGCAGTACGTGGTCCTTGACAACTGGCTTCTTTCAGCGAGCACGATGTCTCTCCCAGGTCCACCCACATCCTGGCACCTGTCAGTGCCATGCTCCTTTTTATGGCTAAGCTTCCATTGTGTGGAGGGGCCACAGTTGGATTACCCATTGATTGAGTGAGGGACTCTGGAATTAGGCAATGTATCCAAGGAGGGTGGGTACCCGTGGTGGCCACATCATATGCAAACTAGAATGCTATCAACCACAGACATATCATTATCAGATGTACCCCAAGGATTGTAAAACACACTACCAAAAAAAAATACGGCCCGATCACATTCTTTTCTGTTCGTGTTTACACACAGGTGGCAAAGGGATGGGGGGCTGGGAAGGCGGGATCCGCGTCCCGGGGATCTTCCGGTGGCCTGGGGTGCTGCCGGCCGGCCGAGTGATCCACGAGCCCACCAGCCTGATGGATGTCTTCCCCACTGTGGTCCAGCTGGGGGGCGGTGAGGTGCCCCAGGACAGGTACATAACAGCCCAGGGAAACTCAAGCAGCTCAGTTTTGCATGCAGACAAACGTGTATGTGAAATGTCATTGTCACTTCTGCATTGCGTGACGTGCCCGTGATATCAGTTTCTGGGAAAACACTCCAGGCCCCCCGTTATGAGCTATTAGGATCAGCTGTCCGCTTCATTTGATACACAGAATGTTTATTTCCCTTCTCCCGATTCATAAGTGGAGCCATGTTATTATGGTGGCCATCGAAAAAATCTAACAATTCATCGTGGGAAATTACTTTTCATGTAGTGTGGTAGAGATTTTGTACAGATTCCAATTTTTTTGTCTTAAAAATTATGGAGACTTTTTGGGGAAATAGAAAATAATATTATTTCATAATCTAATTAATTATGTATATAATCATATAATCATAATGATGCAAAAATATAAGAAATATATGATTCTCATACAATTATAAATTGTTTGATATATATCATGTCGATCTATCTATATGTAGATCTATCGAGATATGTAGATTTAGATATGATTTAGATACGTTTTCCATATTTTATGCATATTCATGTAAATACATATATATTTAGACATCTTTCTGAACAGACAAAAAATTTAATGCCTTCATGGTATTTTCTTTCAACCATCCCCTTATAATTTTTAGCCTCGCTTTAAAAAAAATACCGTCTTATCATGTTACTGTCTGTCATGACTACCTCCTTATTAAGAATCCCCTAGAAGGTGCATTCCTGAGTCAAAGCGTATGGCCGTTTACAGATAAATCTCTTCACGTATTTTCTCAAAATTTTCCCTAGGAACCACAACCAGACATATGCGAGATGTCTACTTTAAAACATAACAGAGCTAAGATAAATATAGATTTTGTACAGGTAATTTATATAAAATTACTCATATGTGTGTATACAAATATACATATATGTGTGTATTATAATTTCCACCATTTTATCCCTGGAGAGGTTGAATATTTCATACCTTTAGTCAACATTCTTCTGTTTTTTCTTGCATTGACTATCATATCTCTGGTTGATTTTTTTTTTCTAACTGGGTGCTAATCTTTTTTTTATAATTTTTTTTTTCAACGTTTATTTATTTTTGGGACAGAGAGAGACAGAGCATGAACGGGGGAGGGGCAGAGAGAGGGAGACACAGAATCGGAAACAGGCTCCAGGCTCCGAGCCATCAGCCCAGAGCCCGACGCGGGGCTCGAACTCACGGACTGCGAGATCGTGACCTGGCTGAAGTCAGACACTTAACTGACTGCGCCACCCAGGCGCCCCTGGGTGCTAATCTTTAAATTAATTTCTAATTTATCATTTGCTTTAAAAATAAAAATTTGACATGTATATTGCAAATGTGTTTCACTAGATGAAAAAAGAAATGCAGCCATATAATGCATATATTTATATGTTATATATATGTGTGTATATATATGGATATATAAGGATATACACATGTATTTATGTGTATATATATATGGATATATGTATATATATATGGATATCCATATATATACACACAAAACCAATGTTATATATTGTATGTGTGTGTATATATATGGATATATATAAGGATACACACATGTACAAAACCAATACTATATATTATATATATGTGTGTGTATATAAGAATATATATAAAGATATATATATGTTTATGTGTATATAAACACGATGAAGAACATTAATGAAACTAGAGAAAAAGATCCCCTTTCCATGGGCATCTGTCAAAACCTATCCTCAGTATCGGTGATTTACATCTGACCCACAAGATTCTGAAAAGTAATCAAGACAATTAAGAAAAATCAGGAAGGATCGCTGCAGTTGTCCATAAAGTCATTTGATTACCTTCAAGTATGGGGAAAGTTAATGGCCCGATACATCCACGCAACTTTACCGCTTTAGGAGTGGTGGGCAAGTCCCAAAGAAACACAGACCTGTTTCCCACCCCGAAGCAGTGGACCCCGTCACTAGGACATCAAGTGCTCAGGGCCATCCCTGCAAATCACAAGTAGTGGGTTTAAGCTGTCTCCTACAAAGTGTGGAGAAAATGGAACCGGAGTCCCTAGAAGACCTCCGTCCTGAGTGGGATGGAGTCACACCTTGGAAACTGGAGAAGACAAGGAAGGGAAAAGGGAAGAAAACCCAACAGGTGGGGCTAGGGGAGGGAACACAAAAGCAGGACGAGCAGCAGCCAAGGAAATGGTAGTCTTGATGAATACACCGTAGGCTGCAATGGCTTAGAACCCAGTAGAGTATAAAACCAAAGAGACAGGTCACAGAACCTTCAGCTTATGTCTGCATTCCTAACAAGGTCGGTCTGGTAATAGCCGGATCCTTGGGGATACTTTAGCCAAAGGTGATGTTGGCAAAGAATGGAGGCACCTGTCCCAGTGCCCAGCGCTTCCCTAAACTTGCTAAGGCTCGAGCATGCCTTCCGTGCATCCTTGCTGCACCCCTGAGTCCCTGTGCTCCTCGTCTGCAGGGTGATTGATGGCCGGGACATGCTGCCCTTGCTGCTGGGGACAGCACAGCACTCGGATCACGAATTCCTGCTGCATTACTGCGAGAATTTTCTGCACGCAGTCCGCTGGCACCAACGTGACGGTGAGTTCTCTGGAACACGGAGTCACGTCTTGGCTTGTACTCCCATGGCTCTGCTTCACATGAGCCCTTATTATCCCTTTCTTGACCGTATTTTCCCCTCACAGCTGCCGGATGCAAGCGGTCAGTCACCTTATCACCATATTACCATTGTTTAGGGGATTTCATGTGGCCTTCCAGAACACAGGTGTTCTAGTCTGCCTCTCATCTTTGAAACCTGTGCTCTTAACCTACATTGGTCTCCACCTGTCCCAACCACCTTATCTCAACGACATGGTTTCATCCTTGTAATAATCACAAGTTTATGATATAAGCAGCAACATGCATACCAAATAATTTTTGCATTTCAAAACTTCCTGGGCTATTTTGGCCCACTGGCCTTTTAAAAGAAGTCTAAAATCATTTGCAAGGGCTTTTTTTACTGTTTATTTTTTTTATAAATATTTATTTTTGAGAGAGAGTGCAAGCGGGGAAGCGGACAGAGGATCCAAAGTGGGCTCTGCATTAACAGCAGCAAACCCGGTGTGGGGCTCGAACTCACGAACCATGAGATCATGACCTGAGCTGAAGTTGGATGCTCAACCAGCTGAGCCACTCAGGATGCACTGCAAGATTTTTTTTTTTAATCCGATGGGACTATGATTTGGCTCTGCATCCCATGTATAAACTGACTCTGAGAGAAGATTGGTTATCTTTACAATATCAGATTTTCCTGACTGAGTCACGTTATGCCCCTCTACTTAGTCTTTTTGTTTAAAAAATATTGATTTCATCAAGCACATTGTTCCCATCCCTACTAATTTCATTGTATTTTAATTGCCTCCATATTTCTATGCATCTGATCTCCATCATCACTTAAGTGGCATTGCTAGAGGTTTTCCATTGTTAGAAATTTTTTGTTTAATTCAGCTCTTGCATTTACTGTAGAACTGTTAGTTTTGAATTTTACACACAATTCATCTGCTGCCACCTTTGTCTTCTGATAACAGAGTTTCATTCATTTGAGTTACTTTTCTTCATTTCTATTTCCCTTCTATTACTCTTCTGTGCCTTGACATTTTCTCCTCTCTTTTGGATTTGCCCTATGGATTGATTGGATTTGTGACTTTATGATTGCATAGGTTTTGTGTTTCTTTTCTTCCTCCACTGTTTGGGAAGAACTGTATCCTTCTTGTGATTTAACTGTTATCTTTCCATTCCTCAAAACCATCCTCTAGAAGTCTCCAGCCATCGGAATCAAGGGTGAAGGAATTACTCTTGGGGTCTCCCTTATTTGAGGAAGTTACCATATTTTTTTTTAAGTGTTTAGTGTTTTAGTGTTTAGCATTTTTTTGGAGAGAGAGACAGAGTGTGAGCGGAGGAGGGACAGAGAGACAAGAAGAAACATAATCTGAAACAGGCTCTAGGCTCCAAGCTGTCAGCCCAGAGCCTGACACCGGGCTCCAACTCATGAACTGTGAGTTTGTGACCTGAGCCAAATTTGGACGCCTAACTGACTGAGCCACCCAGGTGCCCCCTATAACATACACAGTTTTAAAATATTTATTTATTTTTGAGAGAGAGAGAGTGAGCAGGAGTAGGGCAGAGAGAGAGGGGGGCAGGATCTGAAGAGGACTCTGCACTGACAGCAGCAAACCCAATGACGGGTTCAAATCCATGACCATGAGATCATGAGCGCTGAAGTCAGACACTTAACCGACTAAACCACCCAGGCGCCCTTAGATTGTTTTCTTTAAACGTCCCTCCCTTTTCATCCATTATTTTCCATATTATTGTAATCTACATCCAGGCTTCAAGTTTGTTCTTTTACATTGTGGCTGCCCGTTAATGACCTCTCATCTCACAGTAACTGGGCGAATATCTCAATGTTTTTTCAAGGTCAGTAGACAGTGGGTGATTCTGGGAAGCCAGTGAGGGTGCTGTTGAAGAGGCTTGAACGTTGGGAATACGCTCCCTGTCTACTGCCCCCGCCCTGGGTTACACATGGCTTCTCCAGACTGACTGTCGGGATACACGCGTGGGGGCCTCCCTCCCAGAGCAGCAGGAAGCCGGGAGGACAGGCTGTGCAGCTGGCACAACCCAACTCTGGGCAGGAGGCCAGTGCAGCGACCTCCCCGGTCCCTCCTTCTATTCTTTCAAAGTCCCTTCCTGAGGCAGAACCAGGATGGGTGCCCTCCCAGAGAGGAAGGTTGGTTGCTATAGCTTGCCCCCTCCTTTCTTCCTCCCTCCCTCCCTCCTTTCCTTTCCCTAGCTGCCCAGCGCCCTGGAGCAAGCTTCATGAGAGCAGCTAGTGCCCTTGTAAGCCTCTGAGCATCCTGCCTGGAACTACCTACCACACAAGGAACTCACTCCGTTGTAGCTTTATTGAGCTGCCCAATCTGCCCTCCATTCATTACATCAGACACTTGGGCTTCTCCCAACACCCTTCCTCCGTCTCCACCTCAACTCATCCTCCTTCTCCAGGTCAACCCTCTGAGATTCGTGTCCTTCCCTCAGGAGGAAGACTGTGGAAAGTCCACTACACGACCCCAGTGTTCCACCCACATGGAGCCGGCGCCTGCTACGGGAGAGGGGTGTGCCCGTGCTTCGGGGACCAAGTGGCCCATCACGACCCACCTCTGCTCTTCGACCTGTCCAGAGACCCCTCCGAGGCGCACGCCCTCACGCCGGACACGGAGCCCGCCTTTTACCGGGTGATGGACACGATCTCACGCGCCGTGGAGGAGCATCGCCGGACGCTCAGGCCAGTCCCGGTGCAGCTGGACGCGCTGGGAAACATCTGGAAACCCTGGCTGCAGCCGTGCTGTGGCCCGTTTCCCCTCTGCTGGTGTGATCGGGAAAACGGCCAAGCATAAGCGCCTCCAGGGAGAACCAGGTCCCCCTTCCAGATCCCTGCAGGTCTTTGCTGGTGGAATTAAACCTCCCCTAGCGGGTTAAGTTATCTATTTGTGAGGGCGGACTAGTTTTGCATCTCAAAACAGGAAGTTATAACGAAGAGGCAGCCCTGTGCAGTCACCACTAGCTAGAAGGAGCCATGGGGGGGTTGGGGAGGGGGGGTGTTCAGACCACCCACAAGGAAGTGGGGAGGAGCAGAGCCCCCCACCCCCACCCCAGGGACTTTCACCCACAGACCTCAGTGTCACCCAGACGAGGCCACTCTGGCCCCATCAAGAGCTCCGAGTCCCAGCGGAAGGGAGGTCCGTGCCAAACAGATTTTCAGGCAAAGAGCAGGTGCGCACCCAATATAATCAACGACCCCGAAAGCGTGGGAGTCGGGCCAGGTCAAAGGGCACAGGCGGATCATTATTCTTGGTGAACAAATGCCCCAGTGATTTAGGGACACCCAGAATTTGGGGGCTGTGCTGAGAATTGCACGTCCTTCGGCTCCGTGTTGGAAGGTCACTGGGCGATGACCAACCTCCCTCGCTGGCTGGCTTTGCACCGCATCTGCCCAGGACGGGGCCTTTACTCCAGACTCCGTGCGCAACTACCTGTCGGTGCACACACACAGACACCTAGTTCCCGCCTGTGACCCTCCCCTGAGCCCAGCATCTGCAAGGAACCACGGAGGACGCAGCTTAAACCACAGAAATGTATTTTTTCAAAGCTCTGCAGGCCGGAAGCCCCCCAGCAAGGCGCGGGCAGGGACGAGGGCGTAGGGCAAACTAGGCCCACTCCCAAGCTAGCGGGGAACGTTCATTCCCAATTCCTATCTCCCCCAAATGCAGAACTGAGCTGGAAGGATAACACGGGAACTAAGTAGCCCCGCTCACATTCTCCACACCCCCCCCCAAACTTGGATACAGAGTAGGAGTCTGCGTCCAGGACCCTGGCATTCACATCCTGCCTGCCTGCCTGCACGCCCTCAGTCCCCAGACCTTTCCAGAACTCGCTGGCAAGCGGGGGTCGCTGGCCGAGGCCTGCCGGAGGCTCCCCGTGCCCAGGCCCAGCCAGGAAGAATCATCCCCTCCCCTCCTGCACCCCAGTATCCGGGGTGCCCGCCCGGAGGCGGCCGGACCCCGGAAAACCTGTTCCGAGATCAATTCCCGGAGGCCCCCAGGCGCCTGCGGATCAAGCGGGTTGGGGCGGGGCGCGGCCCTGCTTCCCGGAGGGCTCAGCTGCCGGGGCGAGTCCCCGCAGGGGCAGGCTGGGGACAAGGTCCCGTGCGCCCGGCCCGCGCGCGGCCATGGGACCCGGGGCTCGGAGGGGACGCGCCGCGCCCGCTGCCAGGTGCGGGGGCCCGGGGACGCGGCCACTTGGGACGGAGATGGGGGCGCTGGGGGAGGGGGTGCACCTGGGCGAGCGCGAGTCCGGGGCCGGGCGGGCGGGCCGGGCGGGGGTGCGCCTCCAAAACCCAGCTGAAGGCCCCTCCCGCCGGCTGTCGGCTGCTGGACCCGAGAGCCAGCCTTATTGGGGGGTGGGGGGGAGGCCACAGGACGCGGGGAGGGGAGGGGAGGGGAGGGGAGGGGAGGGGCCTCGAGAGGCAAGGGAACACCCGGAGGGTCCTCACAGACCACGCCCCGGCAGAGCGCGGCCGGCCGTGCCCCCACCCCCACTGCCTGGGACACCCCCCTGGGCCCCGAGTACCCCCCTTCCCCCCCAAAGCCCTCCCCTACCCCCGGAGCGCGCCCTTGTCCCCAAACGGCAGAGACGGGTCCCACCCCCCCCCCCCTTGGGTCTCTTACCCCCCCAACAGCCGGGCGGCGTCCCCAAGGAGCACAGCCCCCTGGCCCCCCAGGCCACGACCCATCCCCCACCCTGTTCCGTCCCCGCCCCCCGCCCCAGCACGGCGGCACCCTCCCCCCTCGGACACACGTCCGGTCCAAACCCCAGTCCCCGCCCCCCTCAGGGCGCCGCTTCCTCCCTCCTGCTCGGTCCCGCCCCGTCCCCGGCCCGCGCGCTGGCGTCTGTCCCCACCCCCAACGCTACACCAGCCCAGTCCTCGCGGGTCCCCAGCCCGCGCGCACCCGTGTCCCCACCCCCAACGCGACACAGGCCCAGTCCTCCCGGGTCCCCAGCGCGCGCTCAGGCGTCTGTCCCCACCCCCCAACGCGACACAGGCCCAGTCCTCCCGGGTCGCCAGCCCACGCGCTACCGTGTGTCCCCCCCCCCACCACCACCAAGCCGCCCTCTAAGACGCGCCGGGCCCGCCCCTCCCCTGCTCCGCCTGCGCCCGGTCGCGCTCCCTCTGTCCCCTTGTTCCCTCCCCGGACTGCGGGCTCACCGGGGCGCAATGGAGGGACCAGACAGCCCTGGGGACCCTGCCGGGGACCCCGGCGCACGCTCCAGCTTCCAGCCAGGAGCCAGGAATGGGGATCAGGACGCCCCCGGTCCCCAGGCGCCCCCTCGGTTCTGGGGCGGACAGGGCCCGGGATCCGCGTCGGGGACGCTCCCGGTCCCTTCCACGCGGGGTCAGCGGTGCGCCCCGGCCTCCCCGGCGCCATGCGCTACAAGTCCGTGTTGTAACTACTGGGTCCCATCATCTCCCTGTCGCGCCTGGGGTGCTTTTAATCCCACATTCTGCCTTTTGAAATGTAAGTTGCCCCGGCTGCCTAGACCCTCTCCCTCCTGCGGGGTCGCTTGTGGGACGCCTGGCGCACCCGGGCCCACTTGGCACCCTGAAAGGCTGGAAGGCGAGGCCCTGAACGCAAGTCCTTTAGAAAGAACCTCACAGAAGTGGCCTCATTACCAAGGGGTCGGCAGGACCGGCCTGGGTTAAGTCACGGGAACAAACGTCACTCGGGCAGACCCTAACTTTCACAACCAGACCCCAGTGAGTTCAAGTGTTCTGGGGGTGGGTGTTACAAAGCAAGGCATGGGGAGGAAAGGAACCCAGGACCTGGGTGCAGGCCCTTGGGGTGAATCCTAATTTGGTGGAGATGCTCGAGCCCCCCCAGCAGCGTGCTTTGCAATGTCACTCCCCTAACCTTCCCAGTCCCAACCCCTAATTTTCCCCTTTTGTTTCTGTCTCCAGGGACTCCTGGTGGGTTCTACTCCGTCTCAGTTTGCTTCTGAGGACTTCGGGGTTCCAAGCAGCAAATGCCTCTAAACCCAATATTCTACTGATAATGGCAGATGATCTTGGCATTGGGGATCTTGGTTGCTATGGAAACAATACCCTGAGGTACCCAGTCCAGCTGTTGTGTTTGCCTGTGTGGTGGGGGGTGTATTTGGCCAAATGATGCATTTAACATCTGCCTATAGTGGTGATTCCTTAGAGCATCAGATCTGAACACTGAAAAATTGCTTTTACACAGGGAAGCAGGATCCCAAACTTTTCAAACAACACAGCACTCGGGTGAGTGGGTGTATTCTTATCCTAGGGCTGCCTCCTTCCTAAAGGAGGAGCCTTAGGCAACAGGATTGTATTCTCTCTCCATCCGGGAGACCAGGACCGCTGAGATCCAGGCAGGGCAGGGTTGCTGAGATCCAGGAGGGGCAGGGCTGCTGAGATCCAGGCAGGGCAGGACCACTGAGATCCGGGGGGGGGGGGGGCAGGGCTGCTGAGACCCAGCAGGGTCTGGACCACTGAGATCCAGGAGGGGCAGGACCACTGAGATCCAGGCAAGGCAGGGCCACTGAGACCAGGAGGGGCAGGACCCCTGAGATCCAAGGTGGGCAGGGCTGCTGAGATCCAGGCAGGGCAGGTCCACTGAGATCCAGGAGGGGCAGGGCCACTGAGATCCAGAAGGGGTAGGACCACTGAAATCCAGGCAGGGCAGGACCACTGAGATCCAGGGGGGGGGCAGGGCCGCTGAGATCCAGGCAGGGCAGGGCTGCTGAGACCCAGCAGGGTCTGGACCACTGAGATCCAGGAGGGGCAGGACCACTGAGATCCAGGCAGGGCAGGGCCACTGAGACCAGGAGGGGCAGGACCCCTGAGATCCAAGGTGGGCAGGGCTGCTGAGATCCAGGCAGGGCAGGTCCACTGAGATCCAGGAGGGGCAGGGCCACTGAGATCCAGAAGGGGTAGGACCACTGAAATCCAGGCAGGGCAGGAACCCTGAGATCCAGGCAGGGCAGGGCCGCTGAGATCCAGGCAGAGCAAGACCACAGATATCCAGGAGGGGCAGGACCACTGAGATCCAGGGGGGCAGGATCACACTCTCTCTTGAGGCTGCAGGGGAGGGTCCTTCCTGCCTCTTCCAGCTTCTGGGGCTCCAGGCATCCCTGGGCTCATGGCTGCCTCCCTCCCGTCTCTGCCTCCACCTTCACGCGGCTTCTCTGTGTCTGTGTCTCTCTTCTGACTCTTACAAGGACACCTGTCATTGGATTCAGGGCCCACCCTCATCCAGGATGAGCTCATCTCAGATCCTTAACTAGTTACATCTCTCAAGTCCCCACTCCGGGGTAAGTTCCTATTCACAAATAAATACTGGGGATTAGGACTGGGCCGATCTGCCCTGGGGCTGTGGTTCATCCACCGCAGGGAGCTTAGTGCGTATTCAGGGCTCCCAGGGGCACGTTTGCCTGCTTGGCTCCGTGCAGAAGGACAAAAGGGAAGAAAGCATCTCACTCCTTCTGTGAGCATTTCCTTTAGGACGACCGCCCCCCGCAGATTCACACACGTCAGCCTTGCAGTAGGTGCCCACCTTAGGGCTGACCTACACAGACCGGGGCCGCCCTCTTTCCCAGCGGCCTGTCCAGCACCAGGAGAAACCCCTGTGTCCATGCTCTTCTTTCCCACGCGGAGCCCGCGCAGGGCAGACGATTCAGCCACCGAACGTGGACGATTCATTGTCTTCTGGATCTTCAGAGATGGGCATCCATCGACACAAACCAGTTTAGGACAGTTTCATGCCCCCAGGGAACCCTTTGCTTTCTCTTAACCATCGCCCCCCTCTCCTGTGATGGACTGAATCGTGGCCCCCGGAATTCATGCGATGCATCCCTAACCCCTCGGGACCTTCTGTAGCCTCCGGGTTTGGGGCTCAGAAAACCGCCATGAAGAAATTGGTCGGTTCAGTCCGTTAAGCATCCGACTCTTGATTGCGGCTCAGGTGGTCATCTCACAGTTGGTGAGTTCGAGTCTTGCGTTGGACTCCTCCATTGCTTACGCACTCTCTCTCCCTCAAAATGAATAAACTTGGGGCGCCTGGGTGGCGCAGTCGGTTGAGCGTCCGACTTCAGCCAGGTCACGATCTCGCGGTCCGTGAGTTCGAGCCCCGCGTCGGGCTCTGGGCTGATGGCTCGGAGCCTGGAGCCTGTTTCCGATTCTGTGTCTCCCTCTCTCTCTGCCCCTCCCCCGTTCATGCTCTGTCTCTCTCTGTCCCCAAAAAAATAAATAAACGTTGAAAAAAAAATTAAAAAAAAAAAAAAAGAATAAACTTAAAAATGTATTTAAAAAAAAAGAAAGTAATTAACAAAAGTACCCACACCCTGGGATTGCCTGGCCATTCCCACCCCTAAGGACAGCACCTTTGATTTTTAGCCCACAAAGATGTTCTCTTGCAGACGTGGGGGCCGTGCCCCTCCAGGTCCGTCTGTACGAAATGTGGGCTCGAACTCACGGACTGGGAGATCATGACCTGAGCTGACATCAAGAATTGGGCGCTGAACCGATGGAGGCATCCCGGCTCCTAGAAGCCCCTAGAAGACTTAACTTTTGTGTAAGAACCACACGATTTAGAGAAACTGTCATTGGGTTCATGGCGACATGGTTCCATTCCTTCACTTCATCGTTCAGTGATTTGCGACGAAATCCCTCGAACCCATCTGGCACATAGGCCATTCTCCCTCCGGTAGTAAATCAGCCCCATATCATTCTTTCCAGCCGCCTCGGCGTTCGGTGCGCATGTCTAAATACACTAGAAGATGCTCGCGTTCTAAATCACGGGTCAGCTACACAGCACTCCGGTACCTTGTGTGGGCCCCACCGGATCTGTGTTTCACACCCTCCCTTCTTCCCTTTTCATTTTTTCCAACTCGTGACACATCTTAAAAGGTTCTTAGCTCCACGGGGACCCCTAAAAACAGAGCTAGGGCCAGATTTGGCCATAGTGGGCTGAACGTTGTTCCAAACCATGAAAGCCCGAAGTATCTCTGATGGACGGAGCAGACCTTGAGGACCCCGTAGAGAGGTGCGTCCAGACTCACTTCTGCTTGTTTGAAACACCGGTTCTCCCTCGCTGCGTACAGGACACTCAGTGGTGGCGACGCAATATCCCAGATGCTTGGCCTCGTGAGAAAGGGACGTTGAGAACCCACGAGGTGTGTAATGAGTGTGTAGGCACTGAGGGGGTACAGGAGGTCAGGACAGAAGAGGGAGTCCCAGGACTGGCTCTGTGACCCCAACCCGGCTTTGGAATACCGTTAAAAGAAAAAGGATGTGTAAAAGATGAAAGGTGTTGAGAGTAATACTGTAAGACTATATTTGGCAATCAACTTATATATATATATATATACACACACACACACACATATATAAGCTTTTTTCCTGTTTTAAGGTTATCTTTTAACAAGTGAAAGAATGAGATTCTGCAGGAGACGATTTCCATGCTGAGGTTGAAACCTGTAGAGTTTTACATTCTGTTCCACAACATAAAGACATGTGTAAGAGATAAATACTTGATAGAAAAGAGATAGACAGACAAATGATTGATGGATGGAAGGAAGGTTGGATGGATGGATGGATGGATGGATGGAAAATTGGTGGATGGATGGATGGAGAGACTGAATAGCTGGCTGGCTGGCTGGATGTGATGGATGGATGGATGGATGGATGGGCAGACAGATGGATGGCTGGATGGATGGAGGGATGGATGGGTGGGTGGATACATGGATGGATGGATGGAAGGAAAGGTGGATGGAGGGAGGGAGAGATGTTATGGGATTCTGGAGTGATGGTGGGGTCTGGAACCAATGGCTAACAAAGAATTCTTGAGACATCTTTGGTGCAAAAATGTGATTTTATTAAAGCACAGGACAGGACCCACAGAAAGATCTGTACTGGGGTTGTGAAGAGTGACTGGTTATATACTATGGAGTTGGGGGAGGTAAAAGCAGAAGGCAGGCCTCCAGAAGGACTTTGATATGCTAAAGAGGACTCCTAAGATAGCTGAGACCTTGCTATTGTCAAGTTAAGGTGGTTTTTCCTCTAGTAAGGCATTAGGGGGTAGGGGTTTCCTGGAGAAATGTTCTACTCTGTACTTACCTCAAGTATCTGTCAATGGGCTGTAGATTATAAGGAAATTTCATTATATCTACCATTTCCTTCTTGCCTTTGTTCCCTACATCATGATGGAGGGGAGGGTGATATTGGGGCTCCAGGAAACAGTCTATAGGGTTCTGGAGATGAGGCTATTGATAGGGTTGCCTTTTTCTTGTAATGTACTAAGACATTTTTAAACTGATCAAGACTCCTGTCTTGCATCACTGTGATCTCGATCAGTTAACCATTTGTTTTCTTTCCTTTACTTTGTTTTTGAGCATCAAGTGCCTGAGGAACGTCACACATGTCCCACCCGGGCAGGGAGCTGTGTGCCGAGTCTCAGTTCTCCTTATGCTCCCTCATCAGGTGGATAGAAGGATGGATGGATGGATGGATGGATGGAAAATTGGTGGATGGATGGATAGATGGATGGAAAGATGGATGAAGGATGGATAGATAAATGATACATAAATTTGTAGATAATAGATACATAGTTGGACTTTGGGATATCAAACTGGAGAGAACTTTTTGTCAACTGTGAAAAATAGGTCAATGCTAACAAAATTATATTTAATTGGTAGAATCCTATAAGCCCCTTGCAAATCATGTTCATTGCTGAGCCAAAAAAAAAAAAAAGAAAAAAAGAAAAGTAAATTTCTATAATTGGGTTATTGAAAACAACCAGCATGAGTACATAATGGGTGCTTTTTAACAACAACAGTTATATCTCAGTTGGTTGCAATTAAAATATGAGTCAAAAGCATCCAGAACTATCTTGAATGACATTGACATAGCTGTTCTTTGGAAACAGAGGCTGGGCAGGGCCCCAGCAGTTGCCCTGAGGAGCAGGTGTCTGAGCTTCCCCTGTGGTTTCTGGGCAGGCAGGGAGGGCCTGGAAGTCACAGCTGATGGAGCTCAGGTATCAGCTTACACACAAGAGGGTGAGGGGCACTCCCTGCCTTCAAACAGGAACAAAGCAATCAGGAAAAAGGCTGCCAGGGTCACAAAGTGGATGGATGGTTGTAAACGATCAGATAATCCGTGACTCATACAAGATGTGACCCCCGATATCTAAGATGCTTGAGTCACAATGCCCAGTACGGGACACTCTGGATTTTTTTTTTAAGTCAAACAGATTTGGCATTAAGCCCTCCTTTGGCACTTTTTAGCTCCATGACCAAGGGTGAGGGGTTCAACCTGCAAACGTTGCTTGTCTCCTCGCAAACGGGGAGATGGCTCCATTGGCCGAGAAATCGCCAGGGCTAAAGATAACACAGGGTGTCCAAAAATGCAGCTTTTCACTGTAATGACCCCCCAAATTACTACACCAGCTCAGAAGTTTACACCTTAACAACGAACATCTTTTGAAAACGATCCTCCTGCCCGTTACCTTTATGCCTCACTGGCTTTGAGGGTTTTGACGAATACATTTAATTTTTCATGTTTTTTTTTTCAGACAACATGTACCATGTTCAATAAAAGGGACCAAAACAAAAGCAAAAGTAAAACTAAAAATGTGTTCTTCAAAAGGTGAAACACCATTCGAGTTAGAAAGAAAGGTACTTAGTCAGTGCAGCATTCAGAGAATGGTCTCGGTGGTGGTCTTGATTCGTCTCACGTTCTTGAAGCTGAAAACCCACACTAGGACTTTGGGACGCCCACCAACTCACAGAGGTCCTTCAGTTGACCTCTTGTTCCTTCACAGCTCATCTTGTTTCTATCCTCTGTCCATACAACCTATGGACACGGACCCTCTGGGACACCTGGAACCCCCCACTAGCAAGCAGTCAGTGTCACAGGGCTTGGGGTGTGCCTTATGTACAAGAAAATAGCGCCCATTAGTGCCATGACTCAGCCCGGGGCTGCCCATTCCCCCTCAACAAAGCCACAGTCACTTCAGCCTGCTCCCCCTGTAGCACTGGGTGAACAGGGAACTTTAAGGCTCTTCTCCCCTGTAGATAATGGTTGTGGACCACACTCGACTCCCAGAATCCTCCACCAATACTCTTAATCTCATCTAGGAAGCCCTCCACCCATGCCTCCAATACTGTCCAAAGATCCCTTTCACCTTGAGGTCATTGGCTTTTGGACCACTTGCCCATAAGGAAGTTTTAGGTATTGGCTTTTGCAGATTCTATTCCAGCCAGTGGCCTTGGTCTTCATGTCATCCTCTCTCTCTCTCTAATCCACTTGCTCTCTGTTATTTATAACCCATGTGCACAAAAACTTGGTGGTCTAGGTAGGAAAGGGGCACTTTGTCCCCATTCGATTGGGAAGACCATTTCCTGTATGTGGAACAGAGCATGCTCACAGAGCAGCAATGGGTATCAGGGGAAGCTTGTTCTTGACCCCCAAGACCCTCTGGTGACACAGTGGGCTCAGATATTGGATATACAGGCAGTGGGTTGGGCTCCAGCTGAGGACCCCAGGAAAAGGGCCCTGCATCTTTTATAGCAAGCAGTACTCAATGCATGTGCTCATGCTGGTTGTTTTGGGGGTGGGTCCATCTGCCTCTGCAAGACACTTCTAAAACCTATGCAACTACTTCTAAAACCTATAGAAATGCACTCCGCCAGTACCTTCCAGTGCATGGATCCCCATAAGCTGAATGCATGTCCCTGCTTGACAGTGATTGTCTGTGTGGTTTGCTCAGGACACCCAATATCGACCGGCTTGCAGAGGAAGGCGTGAGGCTCACCCAGCACTTGGCGGCTGCCCCCCTGTGCACCCCAAGCAGATCTTCGTTCCTCACGGGGAGGCACTCCTTCAGATCAGGTCGGTGTTGTCGGGACAATCGAGAAAGGGGCCGCCATTCCTTTCTCATCTTCAATATTATTAGCGATGCTTGAGATCCAGGGGAAACGGTGCAAATATAATCTGCAGAGGCATCACCTTGTAATTACATGAAGAATACTGTATTTTATATAGTCATGCAATGATTGGGTCGACTGGGAATTCAAAGGCTGAAACTCTCCAAGGGTAGTTGACTATGTTTGACATTGTGTTTAGTTGTCTAAATATTTTAGTCAATCTTGACGTGTAGTCATGATTTCAGACAGGCTCTGGGTGAGTGTATAGGGGGCTGAATGAGGGTCCCCAAAGATCCCACATCGTAATTCCCAGAAGTGATGAATGTTCCTTTATATGGCAAAGGGGACTTTGGAGATAGGATTAAATCAAGGATCTTGAGATGGGAAAGTTATCTTAGATTATCCAGGTGCCCAGTGTCATGACAAAGGTCCTTATAAGGGGGAAGCAAGAGGGTCAGGGTCAGGGTCAGAAAAGGACAAGGAAGAGGTTGGTGTGATGAACTTCAAGGATGTAGGAAGGGGCCGTGATTTGATTCTCAGTGTCTGCTTAAGCTCAATGCGTGCGTACCCTGTGACCCAGCAGTTCCTGAGTATGTGCCCAATATGGACACACAGGCATGTTCCACAAAAGATGGAATGAGAACGTTCACAGCAGCACTGTTTGTAAGATGCAAACACGGAGACAGTTCACCAGCAGAAGAGTGGGTTGATAACCTGCTATATTCACGTATTGGAATATGGCTGTATTGGGCTGTTTGAGATGCCACATGGAACGCCACAGGTGTGGCAGCCTAAACAACAGAGATGAATTTTCTCACCAGTCCTGGAGGCTGGGAGTCCAAAAAGCAGGTGGGGCTGAGGCTGGTTCCTCCTGAGGTCTCTCTTCTCAGCGTGCAGACACCATGTTCTCCCTGTGTCCTCATGTGGTCGTCCCTCTGTGCGTGTCTGTGTTCTCATCTTCTTTTCTTAAAAGGACACCAGTCCTATGGGATCAGGGTCCACTCTACTAACTTCATTTTACCTCTTTGAGACCTTATCTTCAAACATAGTCACATTCTGTGCGGTTAGGGGTCAGCTAGAGGCTAGTAGCACCCACTTTCCCCACCAAATTGTGACAACCAAAAATACCTTCAGGCATTGCCAAGTATTCTCTGGGGGGCAGAATTGTCTTTGGTTGGGAAACACTGACATAGATCATGGAAAGATGATTGATAGATAGATAGATAGATAGACATGATGTATGGATTGGTGGATGGATGGATGGATGGATGGATGGATGGATTGATAGAATATATGTTGGGTGATGGATAGATAGATAGATATGATGGGTGGATAGATAGATAGATAGATAGATAGATAGATATGATGGATAGATATATAGAAAGATGGAAACATAGGTATGATGGATAGATAGATGATAGATAGATAGATAGATAGATAGAGTGAAATAGGGATGGTTGGATAGATAGATAAGATGGATAGGATAGGTAGATAGGCAAGATAGATAGATAGATATGATGGATGGATGATAGATAATAGATAGATAGATAGATAGATAGATAGATAGATGATGGATGGATAGATAGATAAGTATGATGGATAGATGGATATGATGAATGGATAGATAGATAGATAGATAGATATGATGGATGGATGGATGATAGATAATAGATAGATAGATAGATAGATCAATAGATAAGTTGATGGACAGATAGATAGATAGATAGATAGAAATAGGGATGGATGGGTAGATAGATAAGATGGATAGATAGATATGATAGATAGGTAGATAGGTAAGATAGATAGATAGGATGGATAGATGGATGATAGATAATAGATACATACATAGATAGATGATGGATGGATAGATAGATAGATAGATAGATAGATAGATAGATAAGTATGTGGGTAAATAGATATGATGAATGGACAGATGATAGATAGATAGATAGATAGATAGATACATAGATAGATAGACAGATATGATGGATGGATGGATGGATGGATGGATGAATGGATGGATAGATAGACAGATAGATAGATAATAGATTAATAGATTGATAGATGGAGAGTAAGGTAGATAGATGATACAGACAGACAGACAGATGGACAGATGGATGGATGAGTAGATAGATGGATTGACAGATGGCAGAAACAGATAGATGAATGGATGGATGGAAGGATGGGTGAATAGATGATAGATAGATAGATAGATAGATAGATATGATGGATGGATAAGTGATGGATAGATACACAGATAGATAATAGATGGATGGACGGATAGATGGATGGATAAGTGATGGATATGGATGGATGGATAAATGATGGATAGATACACAGATAGATGATAGATGGATAGATAGATAGATAGATACATAGATATGATGGATGGATGGATGGATAGATAAATGGTGGATAGATACACAGACAGATGATAGATGGATAGATAGATAAACAGAATCTCTCACGGTAAGGCAGGGTTTCTCAATCTCAGGACTGCTGACTTTGGGGCAAGATAATTCTCTGTGGTGGGGGCGTCCTAGGCACCGTAGGGTATTTTCCACCCACCAGATGCCAGTATCACCCCTCCCACAATTGTGACACCCAGGCCAAGCCCAGGCACGGCGACGAGTCCACTGGTGTGGGCCAGGCTCCTCCCCAGGTGAGAAGCCCTGCTGTAGTCAAGGGAGAGTGAGCACTTGCTGTCTGCTCTGTTCCACAGGCATGGAAGCCCATGATGGGTACCGCGCCCTCCAGTGGAATGGGGGATCGGGTGGACTCCCCGAGAATGAAACCACGTTTGCAAGAATCCTGCAGCAACAAGGTTATGCAACCGGCCTCATAGGTACTCATATCGTTAATGAACAGGAAGACCAACCATCAAGAGAACCTGTTTCCTTACAAGGCGGAAAAAAAAAGTCGTGTGTCAGAACCAAAATCAGGGGCTGGACCCTTCTGATCTCTCTTGGGTTTGTCACAGTGTTGGAACTTCTGTTATTGACAGGCAGTTTTTCACTCAATCTCTTGGGAGGTGGCCCTCTTTCCTCCATCCCCAGGTTCTATATTCGGGGCTGTTCTCATAGGCACCTGCTTCCCGGCACCCATGACTTTTCTGGTCTCCATGTAGCAATCTGGGGGCAACACAGACATTCAGAACATAGCATATCACATCTTCGGGGACATTTTCAAGGACTCGTTGCACATCCACACTACCACCTTTCTCTTTTCACTCCCAAGAAATGGAGCAAAACTTCTTAGCCACCCAAATTGACTAGAACTTTCCAGTAGCAACTCACCACCATTGGATCAGTGTCCCTGACCCCAGAACTGGGAAAATAGATTTATTTTGCATTGACTAGAATTGCAGACCTGTGTACCGGTTCCTTCTGTGCCTCTTCTTCTGGTGCACACGTGCCATCTATATTTAGAGAAGGCTGTTCTTGACAGCATGAGAGGTGGAGACCCTCCTGGACACTCTTCGTCTCCACCACCCTCACCCTGTTCGAACTTTTTTGCTGCCTTAAATGAAAGAACGGGAATAAAGGAAGATACCCGGGCTTGGAGTTAGAACCAATTCCTATAGGTTCTGAAGACACTTTGTGAGTCGCGGGAGGGAGCAACAGGGCAAGGACCCGGTGTACCCTGTGCACTTGGAAATTATGGCAAATAGTACTTTAGAGCCTTTTCTATCCTATTTTGTAGCTAAATTTAAGGTGGTTGAAGGTCTGGAGTAAATGAAATAGAAAGTGCCCATAGATGGGCACTTGGGTGGCTCAGTCGGCTAAGCGTCTGACTTCGGCTTAGGTCATGATCTCACAGTTCGTGAGTTTGAGCCCCGCGTCGGGCTCTGTGCTGACATTTCAGAGCCTGGAGCCTACTTTGGATTGTCTCCCTCTCTCTCTGCCCCTCCCCCGCTCATGCTCTGTTTCCCTCTGTCTCTCAAAATGAATAAATGTTAAACATTTTTTTTTTAAAGTGCCCATAGAGAACCCAACTCTTGCATATCCTGCTGGAATTTGATATACGGGCTTACTCACGTTCCATCTCAATGATATTGTTGTCAAAAGTTGTTGCCTTTGGGAAAAAATCTATTATAAGCGTTTCTTGCTTACTAGTTGGTGGAGTGAGATGGTTACTTCTACTCGGTCTTGAGGTTTTGCAAGAACCAACTCCTGTTATCAAGCGGCTGTCTTTTAAGTAAGAAATAGCAGTAAATGATATTATGTGAGTTATTTAATAGGATAGTCTAGGGTGACAAACTTATAATTCCAAACAGTCCAGAAAATCTTAAACCTTTAATCTCTTGATAACCGTCATGAGTATTTGTAATGTTCATTACTGTTTGCAAAGTGTAACGCACCCATTTAAAAATACCCCAATATCGAATGAATTCATTTCATCCCTTTCTATTTTGAATTTCTATTGTGTTCCTTTCTTTAAAAAAATTTTTTTAATGTTTATTTTTGAGAAAGAGAGAGAGATAGAGACAGAGCACAAGTAGGGGAGGGTCAGAGAGAGAGGGAGACATAGAATCTGAAGCTGGTTCCAGGCTCCAAGTTGTCATCATGGAGCCCAACGTGGGGCTCAAACCCATGAACCATGAGATCGTGACCTGAGCCAAAGTCGAACACTTAACCGACTGAGCCACCCAGGCGCTCCTATTATGTTACTTTTCTCGTTCAAGCTTTGCTGGTTGCATACCATCTTTTTTCATCAGAACATCCAAATTATTGAGAAGGTGATTCGTATCAGACAGAGCACCCTATTTGTATGTTCTTCTCTAACGCCCTGCTCTCATTTTCAGGGAAATGGCACCAGGGCGTAAGTTGTGAATCCCGCAATGACCACTGCCACCACCCACTGAACCACGGATTTGACTATTTCTATGGCATGCCTTTCACGCTTGTGAATGACTGTGACCCAGGCAGGCCCCCGGAAGTGGACGCCAGCACGAGAGCGAGGCTGTGGTTTTACACCCAGGTGGCGGCATTGGGAGTGCTGACCATTGCTCTTGGCAAGATTTGCGGGTTAATCTCCGTGCCCTGGAAAGCGGTCCTGGGTGCGGCCAGCCTCGTCTTCCTCTTTTTTGTCTCCTGGTATGCCAGCTTCGGGTTTGTGCGCCGTTGGAACTGTATCCTGATGAGAAACCATGACGTCACTGAGCAGCCCATGGTTTTGGAAAGAACCACACGTCTCATGCTACAGGAGGCAGTTTCCTATATTGAAAGGTAATAAAACCGTCACCTTTGATTTTATTGTTTTGAGTTTATTTATTTATTTTGAGAGAGGGAGGGAGAGAAAGAGAGAATACCAAGCAGGGTCCACACTGTCAGCCCAGAGTCCGAGGTGGGGCTCGAACCCATGAACCATGAGATCATGACCCGAGCTGAAATCAAGAGTCAGACGCTTAACCGACTGAGCCACCCAGGAGCGCCAAAAACACCACATTTGAAAGAGGAGGTGACTTCTCAGAGCACCTGAGTCTCTTTATCATCTTTGGGATTTCCTCAACCAGCCTCAATGGGGAGATGGTTTTCAGGGGCTCAGGTGGATCGAATAATGTCGAAAGAGGTTCCATCGTGTCTGAAGGGTGTTTCTCTGCTTTCAGACATAAGCACGGGCCATTCCTCCTCTTTGTGTCCTTGCTACACGTGCACATCCCCCTGGTCACCACAAAACAGTTTCTCGGGAAAAGCCAGCACGGCTTATATGGCGACAACGTTGAGGAGATGGATTGGCTGGTAGGTAAGTCAACGCATACCTGAGCCTCATTCACTCTTGGAGTCACTGCTCAAGTTTGGAAAACACATGGGCCATCTCACTGTTAACCAGGTTGCAATAAAGAATAACGGGGCACCTGGGTGGCTCAGTCAGTTAAGCGTCTGACTTCATCTCAGGTCATGATCTCATGGTTTGTGAGTTCAAGCTCCACGTTGGGCTCTGCGCTGACACTCGGAGCCTGGAGCCCGCTTTGGATTCTGTGTCTCCCTCTCCCTCTGCCCCTCCCCCACTCACACTCTGTCTCTCTCCATCTCTCAAAAATGAATGAACATCAAAAAAGAATTTTTAAAAAGAATAATGAAAAAGGCAAAGAATAGAGAGAAACGTCCCCATGTCATTCACGTGCTCCTTCAGCACTTCGGATTCCTCAGTCTGCTTCTGCACAAAATCATCCTTCCACGAAGTGCGTTATTTAAAGCCATCATGAGACATTACCGAAAGTGAAGCAAGAACACTGTTGTTCAGGACAACAGACCAACACAGCTTTCCTCCTGTGGCCTTGAGAAAGTCCGGACAGTTCCAGTGAGATGGTAGATTGTATTTGTTTTCACTTTGGAGTGTAGCTGATACACAGTGTATCACACTTAGTGTCAACTGTATAGAGATTCTCAGAAAGACGTAGACATCTAAATCCTTGCAGGATCTGAGGGGTGTCCTGGGAGAAACATAGTGATGTGGTACACCAAGTTAAGAGGCAAACAACCCCAAAATGGGAGGGTAGATTACATAATGTTTTAAAACTCTGCATTTCCACTGTTACGCATGCCAATGTCCTCTAAAATCTTCATTTTCAGTGCTTTAGAGGTGCGTTCGGTCTCCATGGATAAAATGTGCACATGGCTTGTACGTGGCTCTGCACTCCCGAGCCTTGGGCTCCCTGTGTCAACACCCACAGATAGATGCTCACAGGTCTGGCTTCCTCGTGTCCCAACAGGGGACTCCCATCAAACCTTTTCTCACCACGTTGCCACCCCCATGCACTCATCATGGACACGTGTATGCATGCCAACAATGCGTGTTCAGAACAGTCTATGACTTTGGGTGCTTATTATGTTCTCTGCATTGGTGATACCTTTGTAAGCAAGATTCTGAATCCTGTGGCATCAGAATAATCTCATAGGCATTGACCCTTTCTGACCACGTGCATGGTGACTGCAGAATCCACTTGGGGGACTTTCTAGCAAGAATGGGGAAATTTGGGTTGAATTCACTGATGATGGATTACTGGCTCTGTCCTGAAATGTTCCATTTTTCCTAAAGGTGAAATCCTTCAGGCCATTGAAGAAAACGGTCTGAAAAACACGACATTCACGTATTTTACCTCTGATCACGGAGGACATTTGGAGGCAAGAGACGAACACGGCCAGCTGGGGGGATGGAATGGAATATTCAGAGGTGAGACCAGTGGAGATCGGGGCTGAAAAGGCAGATTGTGGTCTACCAAATGACTCCCAGCAGTGGAGACTGGAGAACAAGCAGAAGGGGGAAAGAGTGTGTACTCACTTTCTTTCTTTCTTTCTTTCGTTCTTTCTTTCTTTCATTGTATTTTTATTTTTTTATTTTTTTATTTTAGAGAGAGGGAGAGAAAGAGTGTAAGTAGGGGAGGGGCAGAGGCAGAGAGAATCCTAAGCAGGCTCCACACTCAGCGCACAGAGCCCAACACAGGGTTCAATCCCACAAGTCTGGGATCATGACCTGAGCCAAAATCAAGATTCAGATGCTCAACCAACTGAGCCCCCCGGGCACCCCAAGAGTGTGTGCTTTCAAAGGGGGATTTCTTGAGTAGCAGCTATTCACCAAATTTTACCAGATGCCAAGAGAGAGGAAAAAAAGACACCCGACCTTCCCATGAAGAGTTTACATTTTAGTAGAAGTGCGAGATATACAAATAAATGATTAAGACAAAATAAATGCCATCCTAAATAAAAGACAGTACAGTAACTGTAACCCTAATTATATGCATCCTTGTATTTGACTATATTATGTGATACTTAGCGCATCATAACTTTTATACTGCCCTTTTTTAAAAGTCTGACACAATCGCTCCACATGATTCATGGATTCCATATTTATGAATTCTCCTCTTTGCTAAAATTTATCTGTAGCCCCAAAATCAATACTTATGATGAATTTGTGGTCATCGAAAGAGCAATGAAAATACTGGTCACCTGACACGTACATTCCCAGTTAAGGTTGGATGAGGCAACTGTGTGCCTATATTTCATCTCTCAGACTATGAACACAGGTCTCTTTTGTGGCCACGTTTTTGCAGTTTTGTTTACTTTTTGTTGGCGACTTTGCTGCTTCAAATGGCTCCCAACCATAGCGCTGAAAGCTGTTCCCTGTGTCCGAGGGCAAGAAGCCTGCGCTGTGCCTCATGGAGAAAATCAGTGTGTTAGATCCGCTTGGTCGAGACATGCGTTCTAATGCTGTTGGCTGTGACATCAATGTCAGTGAATCACAGTATCTACTCAGTAAGGTGTGTTTAAGCCAAACGCACAGAAATATACCAACTGACCGATGAAAATATAGAGACCAGAGTCTCTCTGGAACCGAGCCCTGTATTACTCGTGGGAGCTGGGGTTTTGTATTTGCTCATGGGGTGTTTTTGACGGCTGTGTAGAACACCACTCCGGGGGATAATGAAGGTTGACTGTATATGTTCCTATCCGTTGGAAGCGGATTTTTCTTCTAATCCACGTATACATGTCCAAGATGTAGCAGGTTCATTTACAGTAGATTCTTACTGTTCCCGGTAGTATGTTCTACAAACCACCGAAACCTTGAATTCCGACTGTGGGACCTGGAACAGAATACCCGCAAACCCAGCATACAGAACCGAGAGCAGATACACAGGAGTGAAGCTGCTGATTTTCAGTCACTCGTCACACAGCGACAGAAAATGAAAGGAAGCACACTATAATCTGAACTGTGGCAAAGAAGCCTTTATTTAGTGAGATTCTGAACGCATCCTTCCCTTCTTAAAACTCTCCTTCTGTAACATAAGATTGCTTTAACTCCCCTATCCAGAGTTCCTAGGCAACGTAAGCATGTTCCCTAATGCTCAGTAGTTGTGCGTGTTTCCCCAAAAGCCAAGCTGGGTCCCAACTCATTGCCAGGCACCCCAGAAATGAGGAAGAACCAGGCAAGGGGTAAAGGAACAGGTGGATGGTGTGGTGAGCAGGTGGGAAAGGAAGAGAGGTGGGGGAGGGACGGTGGTCCCAGACCCAGTCCCAGTCCTTCCGGAAGGAAAGAGGATGGAATAAGATAGGGGTCACCAGCCGTACATGGTGTGAAACTCCAGGGCCATTATGCCCCTGATGCCATGCATCACACACCCCGTTTTTTCTGGCGGTCACAAAGACACCCTGAATCACAAGGGGAGAGTGCACAGACTCCACGTGCCTGTGGGGGAGTGACGAGGTTCTGGAATTATTGCCACAACCATTTGTGGGGAATGCAGCCTGCTGTGGAGTGCGTTGATGGGCGTAGGTGTGTGCCCAGGTGTGTGTGTGGATGAGACCGTCTCCTGGACAACCCTAATGGCACTTCCTTACAGGTGGCAAAGGGATGGGGGGCTGGGAAGGCGGCATCCGCGTCCCGGGGATCTTCCGGTGGCCTGGGGTGCTGCCAGCCGGCCGAGTGATCCACGAGCCCACGAGTCTGATGGATGTCTTCCCCACCGTGGTCGAGCTGGGGGGCGGCCATGTGCCCCAGGACAGGTACACGTACAATGAGACCCTCTGTTCCCCAGTTCCTGACAGCTACCCTTGCACTATTTCACACGTGGGGGAAAAAAACGACCACAACGTGAGAACATCTAAAAGGTTCTCACGTCCTCAAAGGTAGGGGTCAGCCTAACAACACAAAATAACCATACTCCCGAAAACATGATTAAATACACTATTGGGTCCGGTTTTGCCGAGTGGGTAGAATTTGATAACTGCAACAATCGGGAGATTAAAGCAGTAGAAGTCAGTCCGTCGGAAAACATCCCCCTATGATTTCCCGAAAAGGCAGTCTTGCCCATAGGCGGATGAGGCTGTGGCCTCGATATCTGCACATTACCAAAGGCTCACGCTAATACAGGGTAAAAACAAAAAAGTAAATCTTTTCACAATGGTTTGATTTTAAGATGACAAAGAAATACTTCTGAATAAAAGAGGCAAAACCAATACAATATGTGCAGGTATGTGTCTGTGGGTTTATCAAGTAAGACCTTGATTTTAAGGAATTGGCTCAGGCAACTGTGGAGGCTGTTCAACTGAAATCCTCATGTCGGGCCAGCAGGCTGGAAATGCAGCCGGATTTTCCGTGTCATAGCCTTGAGGCGGAATTTCATCTTCTCTGGGAAACCTCAGGCTTTGCTCTTGGCAAGATTCTGAACGCATCCTTCCCTTCTTGAAACTCTCCTTCAACTGATTGGGTGGGGCCCACCCTCATTATCAAGGATGCTCTGCATTGCTCTAAGTCCACTGACTGTGGATGTTAACCGTATCTAAAAAAATGCTTTCATGGTAACCCTTAGGCTGGTGTCTCACCAAATCCCTGGGCGCCATAACCCAGCCAAGTAGACACAGAAGATGGAACCATCACAACTAGGGTACAATTAAAATAAAAGGGAAAATAACTCCATTTTTACATTCAGTTCAGATTAAGGACTTTTTTTGTTGTTAATATTTATTTTTGAGAGAGAGAGAGGGGGGCTCCTGGGTGGCGCAGTCGGTTAAGCGTCCGACTTCAGCCAGGTCACGATCTCGCGGTCCGTGAGTTCGAGCCCTGCGTCGGGCTCTGGGCTGATGGCTCGGAGCCTGGAGCCTGTTTCCGATTCTGTGTCTCCCTCTCTCTGCCCCTCCCCCGTTCATACTCTGTCTCTTTCTCTCCCAAAAATAAATAAACGTTGAAAAAAAAAATTTAAAAAAAAAAAGAGAGAGAGAGAGAGAGAGACAGAGTGTGAGTGGGGGAGGGGCAGAAAGAGAGGGAGACAAAGAATCTGAAGCAGGCTCCAGGCTCTGAGCTGTCAGCACAGAGCCTGACGTGGGGCTCGAACTCGTGAACTGCAAGATCATGACCTGAGCTGAAGTCAGTCGCTTAACTGGCTGAGCCACCCAGGTGCTCCCAGATTAAGGACTTCTTAAAAATATAAGTTGTTTGTAAGGAAGACACTTCAGGTCACGTGGCTGTTACTGGCTTCCCTACCCAGCTCCTATAGACATGTGACAACATGTCTTGGAATCTGTTATGATTTTAAATCATAACATAATGTTATGTTATGATTTTAAATCATAATGTTATATGTTATGTTATGATTTTAAATCATAATATAATATGTTATGTTACGATTCTGCTGCATTAACACTCAAATCAGGGGCCTGGGCAGTCCAGCCAGAATTTAAGATGACTTTGTGTGGAAGAAGTGACCCCACGACTTAGTGACTTTGTGTCTAAGAACAGTATGCATCTCTCTCAGCAACCTGCCATCTGCACGATACTGGGGAGATGGCTCGTCTCCCTTGCCCTCAGCGGGGACCCCCTCCAAGCTTGGCGTTTCATTTGCAAGTGCAACACAGCACGAACAACCTTGGTCTGATTCCTTCCTGTGTCTCTTCACTGAATCAGGGTGATCGATGGCCGTAGCCTGGTGCCCTTGTTGCAAGGGACTGCCGAGCACTCAGCACACGAATTCCTGTTTCATTACTGCGGGAAGTATCTGCACGCAGCACGCTGGCACGAGAAAGACAGTGAGTACACACCCTTCTCTTGTGGCAGGAGGGGGCTTGCATTAGTCAGGGTTCCCCTGAGAGACAGAACCAAGAGTGTGTGGGATGGATGGACAGACGGATGGACTGTGGATGGATGGATGGATGGAAGGGTAGACAGGTGATAGACAGATGATGGGTAGATGGGCACATGACAGATAAGTGATGGATGGATGATAGGATACATTGATTAATAGCTAATGAGATAGATGGATGATAGATAGATAGATGGATGGATGATAGAAATAGAAGATAAAGACAGATGTGGATGGATGGACGGATGGATGGGTGGAGGGTGGATGGAGGGTGGACAGATGGGTGGAAGGGTAGACAGGTGATAGACAGATGATGGATAGATGGATAGATGACAGATAAATGATGGATGGATGATAGAAATAGAAGATAAAGACAGATATGGATGGATGGTAGATGGATGGACAGATGGATGGATGGACAGATAGATGAATGGGCAGATGGATGGACAGATGGATGGACGGATAGGTGGGTGGATATAGAGTAGATGGATGAATGGGTGGACAGATGGATAGATGGATGGACAGATGGATGGGTGGATGGATGGATGGATGGATGGAGGGTGGATGGCTGGGTGGATGGATGGAGAGATGGATGGATGGATGGATGGATGGAGAGATGAATGGATGGTGGATGGATGGATGGAGAGATGGATGGATGGATGGATGGAGAGATGAATGGATGGATGGATGGATGGATGGACAGGTGGATGGATGGATAGATGGTGGATGGGTGGGTGGACAGATGGATGGAAGGGTAGACAGGTGATAGATGATGGATATATGGATAGATGACAGATAAATGATAGATGCATGATAGAAACAGAAGATAAAGACAGATATGGATGGATGGTAGATGGATGGACAGACAGATGAGTGGATGGATGGAGAGATGGATGGACGGATGGATGGATGGATGGGTGGATAGACGGATGGATAGATGCACAGATGGATGAGTGGATGGACGGAGGGATGGATGGATGGATGGGTGGACAGATGGATACATGGATGGGTGGATGGATGTATGGGTGGACAGACAGGTGCATGGATGGAGATATGGATGGATGGATTTGTAGATAAATGATAGAGGATGGATGCATGATTAGATGACAGATTGTGGACGGATGACAGGATAGCTTAAGAGCTAATGACATAGATATGATAGGTAGTAGATGGATGGATGATAGAGATAGAAGATAAAGACAGATATGGATGGATGGATGGATGGATGGATGGATGGACAGATGGATGAGTGGATGGATGGATGGATGGATGGATAGATGGATGGATGGAGGATGGATGGATGGATGGACAGATGGATGAGTGGATGGATGGATGGATGGATGGATAGATGGATGGATGGATGGAGGATGGATGGATGGATGGATGGACAGATGGATGGATGGAGGATGGATGGATGGATGGACAGATGGATGAGTGGATGGATGGATGGATGGATGGATAGATGGATGGATGGATGGACAGATGGATGAGTGGATGGATGGATGGATGGATGGATAGATGGATGGATGGAGGATGGATGGATGGACAGATGGATGAGTGAATGGATGGATGGATGGATGGATAGATGGATGGATGGAGGATGGATGGATGGATGGATGAGTGGATGGATGGATGGATGGATGGATAGATGGATGGATGGAGGATGGATGGATGGATGGACAGATGGATGAGTGAATGGATGGATGGATGGATGGATAGATGGATGGGAGGGTGGATGGATGGATGGATGGAAACAGGGAGAGATTTTAAAGAATTGTCTCATGCAGCCATGGGGAGCGGCAGGTCTGAAATCTTCAGGGGCGGCCAGCAGCCTGGAATGCGTGCATGATGCCATCTTGAGCCCAGAGGCTGGAAATTGAGGCAGAATTTCTGCTCTGGAGGCAGAATTCCTTCCTCTTTAGGGGCCCTTTGTCTGCTCGCTTATGTCCTTCAACTGATTGGGTGAGGCCCACCCACAATATGGAGGGTAGTGTACTAATGGAACTGTTCATCTCCTCTAAAAAAAACAACCCAAGAAAGTCCCCGCCGCACTGACATGTTAGCTAGTGTTTGACCACGTGTCTGGGTGCCGTAGCCTGGCCACGATGACACATGAAATTCACCCTAGGTGCCGTGGTTAGTTGCGCCTCACCCCTGACTGTTCTGCCATTGTTCTCCATGTTGTTGTCACGGTTCTTTCAGTGTGTCGCTGAGCACTCTGGGATGAGTCCCTTGGCCTGGGTGTGCCTGGAGGACACCATGCACACACGTGTGCACCCACACACATGCACGCACACACACGAGGACGTGACGTCTTTTCAAACTTGCAAGAGCATCCCGCTGCTTATTCTGTCCTCTCCATTTGAACGGGATGTGGAAGACGTCCCCAGGGCTGGCTCTTGGCTCTGCTGGTTCGTCCTGCCCTGACCGCCTCCCTGTTTGCCTTTAGGCGGAAGACTCTGGAAGGTTCACTACATGACACCGCGATTCCACCCCAAGGGGGCGGGGGCCTGCCACGGCCAAGGCGTGTGCCCCTGCTCCGGGGACGGCGTGACCCAGCACAGCCCGCCTCTGCTCTTCGACCTGTCCAGGGACCCTTCGGAGACGCGGCCCCTGTCCCCTGGCTCGGAGCCCCGGTACCACGCGGTGCTGGCGCGGGTGCACGAGGCGTTGGAACAGCACAGGAGGACCCTGAGTCCTGTGCCCCCCCAGTTTTCCCTGGGCAACATTGTCTGGAAGCCGTGGCTGCAGCCGTGCTGCGGAACCTTCCCCTTATGTGCGTGCACGCAGGACGGAGACCCCAGCGAGGCGTGACCTCCCCCTCGGCCACGGTGCCTGTCATCCAACACAGGTTGGCGATGGGGTGCAGAGAAAGGAGTGCTCATGCACTGTTGCTGGGAATGCAGACTGGTGCAGCCACCCTGGACAACAGGAAGGCGGTTCTTCAAAGAGTTAAAAGCATACATGCCCTACAGTCTAGTGATCGCGGTGTTGCAGCCACACGACTCCTGAAACAGAATGCTACGGGCACCAGTGACAGTCACAACAAAGTCTATGACAACGAGAGGCAAGGCCGACCGATCGGGACCAACACTGTTGATAAGAGTGCGGCCCCGAACAGCCGGGGTACAGAGTTTTTAAAGCCGATCACATCGTTTTATCGTTATCTGGGAACAGAACAGAGAAACAGTTGCCAGATGAGTCAGAAACAGTTATCGAATGAGGTGATTATTTTAGACTTTCTGCCGCTAAGTTGCAACCCGCGGATCTCCTTGACCTTGTCTCTGACGCTCTTTTTTTGAGCTTTTGTTTCCTTCATTGGTAAAGCCTGATTCACAAGAGTATGAAGTATGATTTACAAGAGTAAAAGAGCGTAAGACTGGCTGCCAGGGTCTGGGGGAGACGGGGAGGGGGGTGGTCGGAGGGCATGAGCTTCCAGTTGTAACAGGTCTACGTTGTGCCCGCCTCACAGTCCACGTAGATTACAGCTCCTAATACAGTGGCATATACTTGAACTCTGCAGAGAGCAGATGCTTGGTGTCCTCACCGCGCACACAGGGGGCGATCACGACTGCAGGTGGCAGCTGGGCTCATTTCACGATGGACACGTGCATTGAATCGTCACGTTGTCCTCCGTCAATGCATACAATTTGATGTGCCATTTCTACCCCAAGAAAGCTGGGAAATAAATGCTTACATTTTTTTTAATGTTTATTTATTTGTGAGAGAGAGACCGAGCATGAGCAGGGGAGGGGCAGAGAGAGGGGGAGACACAGAATCGGAAGCAGGCTCCGGGCTCTGAGCTGTTAGGACAGAGCCCGACGCGGGGGTTGAACTCACAAACTGTGAGATCATGACCTGAGCCGAAGTCAGACGCTCAAGCGGCTGAGCACCCCCAGGCACCCTTGGGCGATAGATGTTCACAAGCTCCCCAAAAGGCCAGCACTTGGCCGGGGGACCCAGAAGGGACCCAGCGAAAAGGAGAGCTCGGTTTCCCTTTCTCGAGGAGGATGTCGTGGGCAGGGAGCGTGTGTCCACTTTCTCATCTGCGAAACAAGACAATCCCAGTGGACACCCAATCATGCCCCCCCCACCCCGGTCCTAATCATTTTCCAAAGCTCAAGGGTTATCAAAGCGCCAGTGTCCGATTTCTGTAGCCATTAATTGTACAGCCTATTTGGGATTGCGTTGCCTCCGGGGACAGCCTTCCGATATGGGAGATAAAGGTATGTTGCCTACTCTTCTCAAAGATTATTTTGGGGCTGCTAGTAACACACCGTGGGAATAAATGTCATAAACGAGAGAAGGGAGCAACCCAGGCCGGCAGGCTCACACCTAGTCTCTACCGTCCTAGCCTCTACCTCAGGGCCTCAATATGGCTGCAGCAGCTCCGGGCAGCACATCGACATTCTCAGCTGCAGGAGGAAGGGTATTCCTCCCAGCTGAGTCAGCCGTTGTGAAGGAGATTCTGCAGAATTCCTAACCCCAGCCTCCGCCGATCACCCCCCACCCCCTGATCCACAGAAGGGGTGCTTGTGCGGCTCAGGTGGTTGGGAATCTGGATTTCGGCTTACGTCATGAGCTCACACGTGGTGAGTTTGAGCCCCGTGTTGGGCTCTGTGCTCACTGTGGAGCCTGCTTGGGATACTCTGCTTCTTGTCTCCCTCTCTCTCTGCCCCTCCCCTGCTCTCTCTCTCTCTCTCTCTCTCTCTGTCTCAAAAATAAATAAACTTAAAAAGTAGCTTAAAAAGAAGGAACAACTCTGGGAACTGAGAAAGTGGGCTTTCAAGTGGGCGCTTACTTGCCCCGGGGAAATTCAGGGTTAATCTCGTCAGCCTATAGGGTGGCCCATCTTTATGGACGTGACCAGGGTGTTCGAAACATCATTTCATTGCCCAGTTACTGATTCAGCAAATGTAGAGTTTCCAGGTGGCTTCTGAAGATCTGAAATTTCTGCAAGAAACCCCCGCCCCGGGCTTTTCTTTTCTTTTTTTTTTTTCTTTTTTTTCATCCTTTATGACTTTCTTGTGAGTCAGAGTTGTTGAGTGAAACACAACACAAAACACCAGTCACTGCGGATTTGCTGTTATCTTACTGGATGCAAAACCAAGTCAGATAAGAGAAGTCTTATAAATGCAGCAGGGAGGGGGGCGGGAGGAACGCGGGGAAAGACCCCCGGGGAAGGGAGCCGCCCACCGACCCTCAGCCCCAGGACCGAGTTCCACGGGATGCCTTCCGGTGGGGGTTGGGGCCCTGGAGAGACAGAACAGACCCCATCTTAATCTCCAAGGTTCCTGTCTGTTGACTTACAGTGAAACCTTGGCCACTGGCCTAACCGGTTAGACCGGCTGTGGATTAAGTCAGTGCCCTGGAGGCCAGACACACCTCTCCCTCGAATGTTTGCTCCCACACGCCCAGCTGCTCAGTCTGCAGACACAGCAAATGAGGCTCTTTGCACAGGCTGTTGCTGATCCCCCAGGGCTGGCCGTCCCTCCCCCTCACCTTTATGGAAGCTCTGCCAGTAAACAGCCAATGGGGCGTCCACACATTTAGACATTTAGACACTTCATCTCTCAACAGAAGAATGGACTCACAAATCCACCAGAGACCCACATGTGAAAGAGAAATCTGCCAAACCTTCAGGAAAAAAAAACAAAAAACAAAAAACTCAAGGGAAGATCTTTATCATCTTCCCTTAGAAGAGACGTTTTAGATAAGACACCTAAAGCCTGAGCGTTTAGCAAAATTCAAAGCCCGCGTGCTTCAAAGAGATGAACAAAAGAACAGATAAGCCACTGGTGGGAGGGAAGCATTTCCAAATGAATACAACTCCGTAATAATAGAACCATAAAATGTAAACACACACACACACACACACACACAGCCAACCCTCCTTCTAAGTACCAAAATACTTGTGATGGTATAGGTCACATCACATCTCTTGGGGTCTCAGCGTATACAATTGTGTAGTCCCGACATTACATAGCACAGATTCGGGCACTGGCTTTATTCAGGTATACGTTGTATTATACCTCTTACGTGGATGTTTTGTAGAAGTCTCCGAATGTTTTTGAACTTAAGCACGTGTCACAGTGCCTGCCATACAGAGAACTTAATAACTAGGAAGGAAGGAAGGGGGGGAGGGAGGGAGGGAGGGAGGGAGGAAGGAAGGAAGAATGAATGGGTAGGTGGGTGGGTGGATGGGTGGATGGATGGATGGATGGATGGATTGGTAGGTGAATGGGTGGGTGGATGCACGGGTCCGTGGCTGGACGGATGGATAAACTGAATAAATTAATGAATATGTGACATTGAGAAGCAATGCTAGGAAAATGGGCAGCTTCCATAGAGAGACCTTAGGGAATTTCACACACTGAGAAGTAAATAGTTATATGCATTTTACTGCTACTAGCAATTCTGAAAAAAAAACAAACCAAAATTGGTGATTTAAATTGGTACAACACAAAGGCAACCACATCCCTTCCCGCTGTTACATATAAAATATTATTCTGCTGCTCACAACATGCGCACACACACACCAGAAGGGACACCATATTGCTGTTTTAAATTTTTAATTGAAATGCGTGAGCAGACCAGAATGCGTAACAGAAGTCTTCGTCGAGCGTGTATCTTAAGCCAATGAACCACTGTCCAGAAACAGGAGTTCTCTTCCCCACAGAAGCTACGCCAGACTCAAATATTCATCATCTGGGCTCCTCCTGAAGTATGTCAGACTTGGGCTCCTGTTCTTTGTAACCCAACACCACAGCACAGAGCACCAGTCTTTCCCCAGAATAACTGTACCGTGTTACTCGGATGGCTGAGTACCGTCCCAACCCAGTCCCTCTAAGGCTATATCCCAATGGCTATCTTCAATTAGCCCCGGGAGCATCCTGTGTGTGATGTCAGCCAAGACTGCCTCCCAGAGCTGAAGGAAGCAAACCCTCCATCACTCACATCGTGCAAAAGCTGTCACCACAACTGATGTCACCGACGCGCCCAGATTCCCCTAGCCAAGGGCTCACCTGCTTGACAGGATGGAAACTCTGGCCAGACACACCCACCGGGTTATGAGATAACCATCACCACGTGGTCCAAACCGGTCTACCAGACCCTTCGATGCTCCACAGTACGTGCAAGACAAACCATTCTAACTTTTAAAACGTCACATTTACCTCTCTTTAGCTCAGCGATGCCCGTCATTAATTATGATCGTGGTGGCCACAAGCAGCGACCCTGTGAGCTGTACCAACACGCGGCATGAATTCACAAAATTAGGACACTTCTGAAGATGAGGATTTCTCCTGGAAGAAAGCTTCCAGTCTCAAACAACTGAGAACTGTCCCCAAAACAGCGGTGTCAAAATGGTTTGGGAACGTGCTGACTTGACCCGTTATTCAGGCTGAGGTAGTGATATCCGGCAACGAGCAGTCACGTGGGACACACCACAAATGGATCTGCCTCTAAACAAGGAGAAGAACCTCTGGAGATTCTCTTAGCGTGAGCAAGGTGTCGCCAGAACCACCTGAACTAAACCCTTGGTTCTTCCAAACTGAGATGACGCTCCCTGCTGCAAGCCGACTAGAATCTTCCTTCCACATCATCTCCAGCGTCTCCCAAATTGGGCGTCAGTCAATGGCACGTGGCGGTCCAGTTGGGTTTTCCAGAAGAGAAACAGCTGCGGTGTTTCTCAGACGCGCTCTGCAAAGTCTACGTGAGACTCACCCTCAAGATGTCTGAACATCTACCTAATCCTCAAAGAAAGGACTTTCCATCCTCGAGGGTTCCTGAACGGGTATACTGGTGTCATTAGCTTCGGGGCAGAAGACAACGCGCAGTGACGTCTAACGCTACGTAGGACAGATACGGTAGCACCTGCCCAAGGCAGCATCTCGGAGCTCCTTGGGGCAAGACCAGGGAGCACGAATAAGGGTCTACCAGAAGTTTATTGCCGCTCCCATCTGTTGAAAGTGGGGGGCAGCCAAGAAGGCATGGAGAGCTTGGATCGGCAGGGGCGGCGGGGAGGGCTTCAAGCTGGGTTTTGGATGGTCTACGTTATTTTTTTGAGGCACTCAGGCTGGTCAGCCCTAAATAGAGGCACATAGTTGAACACCTGTTCCCTCTGAAGGGCCGGAAGGAGATGTCCAGGCAACGGGACCATGCAACAGCACCGTCTATAACCACACACGGAACAACACAACCGGTCAGGTTACTGCAGAAACCGGTCCAGCTTCTCCTGGATGCGGGCGAACGCGTCCTTCCCCATGTAATCGATGCGTCCCTCCTCCCAGTGTCTCCTTTCCTCCTCAGGACTCAGGGCCTTGACCTTCTCTTCGATGGAAATCTCGAAAACGGAGACGGCCAGGTCAACCTGGGGAAGACAAAGAGACAGGAGGCGGTCTTTGGAGCCATCAGCGGCACAACATGCCGTCCGCTTCAGCGACTGGTTCTACGAATGACTCTCCACTCTTTGGAACCAAATACGTGCTGCGTTTCACACCATACTCTTAGAAGAAGATGGTTTTGCTGGCCACGTTTTGTGAAGTCTTATAAAGTATCATTGTACTTGGGTTCACTTTTTCGTAAGAGGTGTTTCAATTTCTAGCCACTGAACCTTTTGAGACACACACCTGTCCTGATTTAAGGCTTCTACCCGCCCCAAACCTCAATGTTTTGAATCACTTGTATATAATCAAACTACGTGAAATCAAGAGGATGTTCACCATATGTGAATAAAGCCTATAGTAGTTTGGACGGCCTGGCAAAGCCATCGAAATAATAATCCCAGTGGTTTTCTGCTCACAAACGGTAGGGTTTCTACCTTCTTAAAGCAAAAAACTGAGACAACATATAGATACACACGTGTGCAAACACATACACACACACCCCTTTTGTGTGGCACTCAAATGGGTCAACAAAACTAGCAAATATGTTTGCTTTGAGAATTTCTTACCAAGAATTAGAAAAGATGTCTACAAATTTGCATGTGGTAATAATACACACACACACACACACACACACACACACAGACGCTAAAGGTGACTCGGGTATTTCCCAGACACTATGTGTCAACGGGATGATATTAGATGCCAAGTGGCTAAATTCGAATTTAGATGCCGCTGGGGGTGCCTGGGTGGTTCGGTCTGTTAAGTGTCCAACTGTTGATCTCAGCTCAGGTCATGATCTCACCGGTAGTGAGTTTGAGCTCCCAAGTCGGGCTCTGGGCTGACAGCGAAGAGGCTGCTTGGGATTCTCTCCCCGCCCCTCTCCTGCTTGCACTGTCTCTGTCTCTCTCAAAATAAATAAGTATTTTATAAAAAAAGAAGATTTCGATGTCAGTGGGCTATGGTACTCTGTACTCCGTTTGCAACCGGGTTTTTAAAGAGTTTGTACGGAAAACGTTCTGCTTTCTGCCCTTGTCCCCATGTGTCGTGTTCAGGCCATCCTACTGGTCAAGGAAACAGCAAGAGTGGGAAAGAAAAAAAAAAAGTCTTTTCCAGAATACCTTCTTTTCTCTGTGAGCCCTTGGATTTGGTCCCGGCGCATCTCTGGGAACTAAAGCTTTCTGGAAATAACAGGACCCATAGCACACATGTCACACTACGCCAGCACAAAACGGTGTGCTGACTGCATCACCCGTGATAACCAGAGAAGGTGCGTATCTGAGAAAACCAGAAAGCCCCCTGATTCTGTGACACACGGAATGATACAAGATACTGAGCATCGTCCCAGAAAGTGAATGCGCCCCAGTGAAGCCAGGCACTAATCACGGACTCTTGCAGACCACTCCTAGGTCTAATTTCCACCCCCATTCCCTGCTCAGAGAAGGCAGTGAACTCACCTACGGTCCCAAACCCACCACCCGGCTGAGCTGTTACATAAGGTCCTCCGAGCAGCACTCCCAAACCACGTTACCCTCTAAACACTATTCGTCTGAATCACAGAGCTTCAAAGCCGTACTCCCGGAGCTGAATAGGCTCACATTCCACATCCTGCCCAGCAGAACTGAAGAGACGCCATCACCAACCGCTCTAGAATGAAGTTGAAAGTCGCGTATTTGGCATTTACTACCTTCACATAGAGGGAGACAGGGCGTTCACGTTTTCTCCAGCGCTAACGGCTAGTAAAGGCTTTGTGCCGACTGTCCTCCGTATTGTATGGTCAGCCAGATTCCAAATATTGCTATGAACTCGATATCTTTGTTCCCCCAAATTTCTATCAACCCCCAATAGGAGGGTATGAAGACATGGGGCCTTTGGGAGGTGGTCAGGTCATAAGGGTGGAGTCCCCATGAATGCGATGAGCATCCTTATAAAAGGGACCCCAGAGGGCTCCCTCGTCCCTTCCGCTGTGTGAGAGCACGGTAAGAAGACAGACGTCCATGAACCAGGAAGCACTTCCATCCTGGACTTCCGCCATGCACAACTTTGAGAAAGAAGTGTACCCTGTGCGTCAGCCCCACGGCGTATCGTATTCGGCTATGGCTGCTCAAACGTACTCAGGAACACGTTCAATATAATCATTAGAGGCTCAACGCCCAGCTCTAGAGCTGTCTTAACTACTCCTTAAAGACCAACAGGTGTCATTCAATGGCTGTTAGAAAAAAAAAAAATTAGCAATTGCTTTCACTAAATATACGCACAGAAAGAAGAAAATTTAAGAACAGAACGTTCTGGAAGAGGAAGGAAAGCAGTACATGGGCCATTTGGATCAGAGGGCTCACCCCCAGACTTTTCTGCTTTTATCCGCTTCCTTTGAGGCAATGGCTCCCTCAGCATTTGTTCCCACGCTCGCCATACAGAAAAGCCCCCGATGGTCAATGAACTTTTGCAGAACGGCGTTTAAAAGAGAGAAAGGCCATCGTGGTTAAGGATGGAAAAGAAAGTGACCACAAGCAACCCAGGCAAGTGCTGCAAAGGACAAGGACGCGGATCAAAAGCACCAAAGAGGCTGGTGGAGTCTTATTGCCAGAAAGTCAGGATGGAAATTGATATAGCGGTTGGTGCGTGAATATGGCTGGCCTCAACACGGCGGACGGCATCCACCAGGAGTGCCGGACAAGACAATTAGGGTACCACCTCCAGAGCATCCTGAGGACTGGGGTCCCCGGTGACATCCACAGGGGGCTCCTGGCTCGGTTCCACGGCTTCCACAGACGGGCCACTTTCTGCTTTATCCGCAGGCCGCTAGAAACACAACCAGGCCATCGTTAGTCTGTGGACGGCTTCAGGACAACTACAGCCTTAACCACGAGGACAGAGAATCTTTGCCAGGGGAAAATAAAATCAAAGGCACACATTGTGCTAAATGGCCTCTTCTGCAAAGTCTAGAAATGTGGGCTCCACCACTCCTCACCTTCTCCCCTGACACCCACCGTTTCTCGCACAACACAAGATGCCGCAAGTTCTTACGGGATGTGCCAAAGCTAATTTTTCAGACAGGGATTCAATTATAGTTCACCCCCGAGCAACACGGGGCTAGGGGCATTGACCTGCACACAGTCAAAAATCCACGTATAACCGTGGACTCCCCCAAAAGGTAACTGCTACTAGTCAATCAGTGACCGAAAACCTTACCAATAATATAAAAAATTAGTAACACGTTTTTCTTTTGCATGTTCTATGTATTATATACTGTATTCTTACAAAATGTAAGCTGGAGAAAAGCAAATGTGATTAAGACAATCGTTAAGGAAGAGAAAATACATTTATGGTACCGTACTGCATTTACTGAAAAAATCCGTGTACAAGTGGACCCACGCGGTTCAACCCCGTGCCATCCAAGGGTTGCCTACAGGTTATACCAAATACCCACAGAAGCATTTTACTAAGCTCGCCTCTCGGGCAGCATAGCAGCCTCTGGGTTCAATCCTCTGATGATGCAAGCAAATGACAGCCCAGATTCACGAGGGCAAATTTAGAAAAAAAACGGGTAGGACTCCTCATCCTTCAATACTGATATTAAACATGGGTCCAAAATCGTACCAAATTTTTTTATTTAAAAAAATATATAGGGGCGCCTGGGTGGCTCAGTCAGTTAAGCGTCCAACTTCGGCTCAGGTCATGATCTCGTGGTTTACGGGTTCGAGCCCCGCGTCGGGCTCTGTGCAGACAGCTTGGAGCCTGGAGCCTGCTTCCGATTCTGTCTCCCTCTCTCTCTGACCCTCCCCCCATTCATGCTCTGTCTCTCTCTGTCTCAAAATAAATAAACGTTAAAAAAATTTAAAAAAATAAAAATAAAAATAAAAAATATATACATATGGGAGAATACATGTCATGGTGATGTTACACCTTTGTCGTTTCTAATGCTTCCTAAAGGAAAATGGAGTGACCAAATGGCCGACAGGAAACAGAAAGATGGAGGAGAAAAAAAAAATCTGAACAGATGACCAGGTCCTTTATAGACTAGTCACCACACAACGTATTTGAGGTGAGGTAAACCATTCAGAAAGGTCATGGGATGAAGAAGAAAAGCATGGGGAATCTTTGGTATTGACAGACACAGACACGTTGAGAAAACAACACTAGGAGACACAGATGTGCGTAAGGAGTATAAATGAGGTGTACCGAGGTGGTCTGGGTCTCTGTGGAGTCTGCACATTGAGGGGAGGGTGGTGATAATGGGTCAGACCTCACTCCAGCGGAAGTCTCAAGTTCAGGCCACCCTATCGTCTGTTATAAAGAAAGAAAGAAAAGAAAATTAGGTCAGCCCTCCTGCAGGTATCTGAAAACACCCAATCTCTTTTTTTCTGCATCCATGATACAAGGGCAGCCCGTTAAGGAAGACGTGTGGGACAGACGCTGCTGGGTTCAACGATGCCTGTGTCTACTCCTCAGTCTCGGGCTCACGCGTCCCAGCCTCCTTGCCCCTAGGTGGAGCCACACAAGGACTTCTCACCCACACGCATGAGATCTAATGTGACTCACCTAGAGCAAGGCGGAATACACATTCCTTAACCTCTCCACTCCCAGGTCAGGTGAAGGCTATTTCAACTGGGGTTCCACCAGAAAACAAACCCCGACCGAAAGTGATTTGAGTGACTATTTTCTCACTTCTTCCAAGGATGGTATGCAGCCAAGATCATTCCAGGTGTACGAGAGACAGCATAACGCATTGTGTTCAATGGCTGGCTACGACAGAAGATCCTAATTGTCCCTCAGGGAGTCACGGCAGAGAAGGGATGTCCTAGAAGACGCTGGACCAGAATAAGAGGAGGATCCTGGACCCCTGGATGACTGCATGGAGCCACACATATCTTTGTCACCACAGTTGACTAGGACATGGGCACAGAGTTTTCCTCATTTGGGGATGTTTGTTACACGGCAAGCCTGACCAATTCACAATCGGGAAGCAAGCTTGCACCCACAGGCTGGGGGCCATAAATGCTCTGAAGGCTTCTGCAAGACTAAGCTAATCAGTCAGCCACAGAGACTAGAGAACGCCGAGTATGTGCCCAATTCTCTGTGCAAAAACACTGCGAAAATCACGCAGGTGGACTGGGCTGAGCTTGTAAGATGAATATTATAAATACACCTGGCATTTTATTTCCCCTTGAGGCAACCAAGAGGCTGTCGAGAAGAATCTGGGCAGACATTTTAGCAGTGTCATGAGGCTGAGGACCCCATAAATGATGAGGCATCCAAGAGGGACCCTCAGAACGCCACAGACTTTCACATGGGACCACACTAAAAGGAGGGCCAGAAACAGCGACTCTTACAAACACAGAAGCCCGATTTCACACCAGCTCAACCCCTCATAGGGTGTGGGCACACCACCTGTATGAAGACTTCCCGCCAGGAAAGATGAAACAAAACAAAACACAATGCTCTCTGGATGAGGATAATATGATTCAGAGCTTCCAATGACCCCAGCAATTTTTCCATGTACAATGAATGTCTTAAAGGCTATTCAAAATCAACTAGCATCGAGCAAAACAAGATCAAATGAATGAAAAGCAAGAGGGGAAAAAATCAAACCACAAGAACATGGGGCGCCTGGGTGGCTCAGTCGGTTGAGTGTCCGACTTCAGCTCAGGTCACGATCTCGCGGTCTGTGAGTTCAAGCCCTGTGTCGGGCTCTGGGCTGATGGCTCAGAGCCTGGAGCCTGCTTCTGATTCTCTGTCTCCCTCTCTCTCTGCCCCTCCCCCGTTCATGCTCTGTCTCTCTTTGTCTCAAAAATAAATAAACGTTAAAAAAATGTTTAAAAAACCACAAGAACATGAAATCCACACATATGACTTATCAGACACGCACTATAATCAATAATCAAGTCTAAAAAATACTTTAAATGAAATAAAGGGGGAAATTAGAGAATTTCAAAGGAGTCCAGAACTGTCCTATTAAATATTTTCTGTTTATTGGAATTAAAAACACAGTAACCGGGGCGCTTGGGTGGCTCGGTCTGTTAAGTATGCAGCTTCAGCTCAGGTCATGATCTCATGGTTCGTGGTTCGAGCCCCGCGTCAGTCTGTGCACTGACCGCGTGGAGTCTGCTTGGGATTCTCTTTCTCCCCCTCTCTTTCTGCAGCCCCCCCTCACTCTCTCTCTCTCTCTCTCTCAAAATAAGTAAACTTAAAAAAAGCTCACAGTAACTGCAGTTAAGTGTCCAGGATATGGGTTTAACAACTGATTAAACACAGCTAAAGAAAAGATCGGTTAACTGGAGAACAGGCCAGTAGAGTGAAGCATGGAAAGCCAGATGGGAGGGAAATGTAGAGAAGTGAGTCACAGATACAAGGAACATCATAAAAAGGCATACTAAAGATCTAATTACAATAACAAGAGAGTAGGTGAGTGGGGAGAAGGAAGGAGAGAAAGAGGGAGAACAGAGAAAGACAGAATGCTCAGAAGGAACACAGGGTCAAGGACTGCTACAAACTCCAAGGAGGACAAACACAAAGAATAAACAACCCAGAGCCATCGTGAGGAAACAGATAACCAAAGCTCAAGAGACAAATCTTACAAGCAGCCAGAGCAAAGAGACAAATTGCCCTCAAGTGCAGAAACAGGATGCTGGAAGACGGACTTGTTAAGAGATCATGGAGGTCAGAAGACTAAGAAACAACATTTGTAGGGTGCCCTTGTGAAACTACCTGCCAGGGGAGAATTCCACATCCAGTAAAATAGGGCCTAAAATGAAGGTACATAGTACATGTATGAATGACATTTTAAGAAATTACTATACAATTTTTCACTTGCAGATGATGTGATTTTGCATGTCGACTGACCCAAAGAATTGAGGCAGAATCTGTTCGTGTGTAAAAATTTAGCAAGGTAGCTGGATTTCAAAACTCAAACGTATTTCTATACACCCACATCAAGTAGTAAGAAAATTAGTTTTTACAATGATACCATTTATAGTAGCCTCAAAACACACCAAAAATGAGGAATAAGTCTAGTAAAATGTATCCAAGATCCCTACCAAACAATTTAACATATTGACATAAAATAAAGAAGATCTACCTAGAAATATACGATGTCCACAGAATGGAGGGCTCAACACTTTGGAGATATCAGTCCTTCTAAAACTGATCTGTAGGTTCAGTGCAATCACAGCTGAAATTCCAGAAGACTTTTTTGTGTGTTTGTTTTACAAGACACTGTAAAGCTGATCCTAATATTCACAGGGAGATTTAGAAGAGGCAGGGAAAGAAGAAAAAAGTTGAGGTACTTGTATGACCAGTAATAAGACTTATTTTAAAGCCATGGTCATCACGGCAGTATGTTACTGGTGCAAGGAAGGGAAAGATAACACAAAAGAATATAGAATCGGAAAACAGATCCATCCACAAATGGGCACAGGAATGATGGCAAAGGCAGCATGACAAAGCAGCAGGAAATAACAGCTTTGTTGTTAACCTGTGCTGAGTTCATTCTAGATCCACGTGTGAGAGTAATGAATGTTGACCCCAAGCCCATTCCTTACCCAACATCCACTGCAGGTGGATTATATACTTACATACAAAAAGAAGACACAATACAAATTCTGTAAGACATGCAACGTCTTCATCACCTTAGTTTTGGGACAGGTTTTCCTGAACGGTGAATAAAACAGACTCTACATAAAGGAAATACTAAAACCTGGCTAAACTAGGAATTTCTGGGCATCAAAGGATGCCATTTGGGGACTGAAAAGGTAACAGAGTAGGAGAAAGTATTTACCGTACTACTGGAAAAGAGCTTGTATCTGGAATATATACACATTGTTAAAACTAACTTTAAAACAGGAGACCCTGGAGGAACAAAAAAAAATGTTCAAGATATTTGAACGAGCATTGCCAAAAGCGTCACAGCTTGATAAGCACCCAAAAACTGGCTCATGTTAATTCAGCTTCATCTGATACATGCACACTAAAACCACAAGGAGACGCCCCACGTGCTCACTGGCACGCTGGAAGGTTGCTGACGAGGTGAAGCCACCAGGACTCCCACTAGGGGTGCCGCCACTTGCCAAATCCTTGGCAGAATCTACTAACGCAAAAGGGTACATAAAAGCCTACCCTTTGATCTAACGACCCTGCCCCTAAGTATCACCTCACCAAAAACGCACGTGTGAGGGCAACGCCAGGCACGCACAACGTTGTTCCCAGCAGCGTTATCTGTATCGCCCCAAAGGGTAGTATCCATCAACGCTAGAATCAATATATCATGTCCTCCCACAATTTGACACCATGCAACCCACAGAATAAACGAACTACTGACTCACTCTGCAAGACGGAAGGATCTCATAAATATGTCGCGTGAAGGAGACCAGACTAGAAAGAACATACTGTAGGATGCCATTTATAAGGAGCTCAAGAGCACTCACAAGTAAGTGGTAATGGTGGGCCAAGGTCAGGGTAGCATTTTCTAGTGACCGGGAGGGTGAAAGGGGTCTTTCGGGGTGAATTTTCAGGTCCGGATTGTGGCTATTTAGAATTTTTTTCACTCTGAAAATGCATCAAGGTATATACTTATCACGTGTGTCATTTTTTACACATATGTTATCCCTCAGCTTGAAGGGAGGGAGGGAGGGAGGGTGGGAGGGAGGAGGATGTTCTACAAACAATAAAAACAACCAATAACTTCAAAAAAATAAACGGCATTCCTTGTCTTTTCATTCACTACATTTCCCCACCCAAGATACTGGAGGACAAAACATATGACTGAGAAAATAATAAAAGGCAAATATATTTGCCTAATACATCAATGAATGTACATGGGAAGAAAATTAGACCTCTGGCTGTAACTTTTGAAAACGGATACCTAGTTGTCAGTACTGGTTGCCATATTTACAAAGGCTCCTATCTTCCATCGGGATCCCAAGGTCAGGACCCAGCTCTTGTACATTTATAGGAATTTATGAAAATAGTTTTTTGTTTTTCGACTGGGTTCCAGCTCCCCAGATCAAAGACCCAGAGTCAATAATTCAATACATGGCCGGTAGGTGGCAGTGATGCTGTGTAATGAATTCCAAAATAAAGCACTTCGGATACAGCAAAGGCACGCGTTCCTTTGGCGTTTTTTCTTTCAAGTTCTTCTTTAAGTTCTAGTTGGTTAACACAGAGCATAATACTGGTTTCAGGGCTGGAATTTACCGATGCGTCCCATCCTTTTAAAAGTGTGAGGACTTCACCGCTTGTAGAGACACAAGGTCATCATCAGAGAATCGAGCCACTGGGATCCTCAGAGGTGACCCCTCCCTGGCCTCACGACACATTTCAACAGACACACGCAGGCATGGAGGTGCAACAAACTGTAGAGTGCCTTCCACAAAAATGTCCGCTAAACTTTAAACATTGCTCTGTCTCTCTGTCAAAAATAAATACACATTAAAAACAATTAAACATTGCTTCTTCACACTGAGAAACAGCTTCCCCAAAGCCGTGTGCAGCACAGAGAACTTAAGGGGAATAAAAGTGCCTTCCAACGTGAAGACTGAAATCCAGAAATCTTTCAACACCGGGTATTATCGCAATGTATTCACTTGGAGATATGGGGTCTAGGAACACCGGTGTCCTTTGGGATTACCCATAATCCTTTGGGATTATGTCCCCCACGAGTATCTCCGGGCTGATCGAGGTGTGGGCAGCCTGGAGCTCCTTCCAGTGGCTCCCACACAGGGTCTGTTTCCTGGCTTTCTCCCGCTTCTGGAGACACCGGAGGCCCTGGCTTGTGGCCACGTTCCTCCAAAGCCAGCGGAGCTCACGTCTTCTGTCTCTGCCTTGCTCAGAATCATCTGATCACGAGGTCCTCATCCGGACAAGGTAGCATTTTCAGGTTCCCAGAGTCAGGACGTGCCCGTGTTGGTCGGGGAGAATCATTTGATGTACCCACGGGTGCAATGATGCACGTGAACGCAGGAATCCCCCCCCCACAAAACTGTGCAATGATCCACATATAATTGTGCAATGATCTACATGAACGCAGGAGCCCCCGCCCCCCACGCCAAAGCCAGAGCCTTGGAAGCAGGCTCTCAGCTCTGTGCCCTTGGGGAGCCAGCGTCTGACTCTCCCATCACAGCCGTGTGGACGTCGAGTACTCACGTCCTCCGAATGGCATCCCTTGGGGGAAGGCGGGATGTCCTCTGTGACCACTGTCTCCTCCGAAGGGCCCTCAGCTGGCCAAGGCTGGCTGGACCCTGCTGATTCTGCACACGGCTCCCCGACGCCAATCTGCAGAAAGATGAACACACTAGCTAAGTCCTCCTCCTATGTTTCCAACTCTACAGCTGCCCTGGGGACCCCAAGACTCATACCATGCCCTGCGAGGCCAGTGCTCCCCAACTTGGTAAACATAGCCTTGCCCAGGGAATGCACACAGACCTGGAAAACCAGGACCCCAATGTTCTGAGTCAGCTGTGCAGACAGCCAACTGCTCTGGAAACAAACCCCAGCACCCCCACACACCCTGGCCGACAGAGAGCCCCTCGGGCCATAGGGGCTGCTGGCCATGAGACACCTGCAAAGGTCAGCTCTGATCAAACAGGTGACAGGTGGTTCTCAAGCAAGCTGCCCTGTTCTTGTGAAAACGACCTGTGTCCTCACGGCTCTGGATTCCGTATTTCTCACAAGCACCTGACTTCACGTCTTATTTTCCTTCCCCCAAAACCTGACGCCTGGCTCACCGCCCGGCGGGAGCACAGTGGCAACCTGAACGCAGATAAACTTGTATGCACTCATGTGACACGACCCGAGACCCCGAGTCCTCACAAAGAGAAGAACCACTTGGTTCCACCAGACAGAACCCGCAGCAAAAACTGAACGACGGATTCTTTGCGATTTCCCATCAACACCATGCCTGTGGATGGACCGACCTTCCCATACTAATAAACGAGCCGCTAAGCAACGATCAGGTAAGAAAGTTCCCTGGGACCGAATTCCAAAAACTCTTTTGCGAGGCACCTGCTGTACCCCTAGTCGGCGGACTGCACACACATCGTTACGTAGTGCGTTAAGAGTCACCGGGACATTAGAAAAAAAAAGATAGCGCCAATCTACAGTTTCAGAAATACTCTTCACCCACGCGTCGCAACACGTGCTTCAACTGATGACGTAAATTGGAAAGTGTGTCCTTGCAAGACATGGCAATCAATCCCCTGCGGCCACTCATCCCCCAGCGGCTCTTTCCCTGACGCAGGCAGCTAATTGGAATGATTTATGCACGAATCCTGTAAATCTCAGCAACACTCTGGCTCATTAAACATTCACGATTCTGAGCCAAAGGCGGGGGGGGGGGGGGGGGGGGGGGGGGGGGGACACACAATAACCACACAGGGTGTCTGTCTGTTCAGCATCCTTTATGAAATACAGCATGTGGGAACAGAAGCGTGAGCTTCTAGAAAGTACACCGGGCATTTGGATCACGCACAGCATCTACCCGTGCCCAACGCCTCTTTCCAGAGGGCGTCACCCGCTTACGGCGTGTCCCGGAGCCACGTGCTCTCCCGCATCCCGGAAGCTCTCGTAAAGAGGCAGGACGCTGTGCTGGTAGACTGTCCACCACAGGTTGAGGAAGGACGTCTGGTGATGGGTCCCCAACCCGGAGCCGTCCTCCAACACCGAGCCCGTCTGCGGATTGTACTTATAGTTCCACGGCTTTGTGGGTCCCAGAAAGTGCACGACCTTTGCACTCGAGCCGAATCTGAGGAGGAAATGCACAGCATTCCACTTTCCACTTGGCAGTGACCACACACACACACACACACACACACACACACGGAAAGCATCACGCGGCCATGAGACACCTCAAAGACAGCAGCACGTAAACAGCTGTCTCAACCCTACTAATTGGACCCACACTTAGGTTTCCTTAAAGATAACGGTTTAAACACTCAGCATTTGCAGTATTTGGTTTTCTACATACCAAGGAGCATAATCATAACCCACTGGGGTATTCCCCCAAAGCAGAAGAATCAGTCGAGAACCTTATAAAGATGAATACCGTGGGATGTAGCCCAAAGCATCAGCTCCTCAAACCAGTAGGGATCAAAACCAAAATCACTTTTATAGAAGATGGGAAAATTGACTTCTCTCCTCTCAAGATTGTGGATTTTCTCCTTTCAACCTATTTTTTTATTTAAAAAAAAATTTTTTTGATGTCTATTTATTTTTGAGACAGAGAGACACAGAGCACGAGTGGAAGAGGGGCAGAGAGAGAGGGAGACACAGAATCCGAAGCAGGCTCCAGGCTCTGAGCCATCAGTACAGAGCCTGATGCAGGGCTCAAACTCACAAACCGTGACATCATGACCTGAGCTGAAGTTGGATGCTTAACTGACTGAGCCACCCAGGCGCCCCATCTCAACATTTTAAAACATTTTTTCCATATCCGTCTTCCCATGAAATTTTAATACTATATTTGCACTGTAATGCGTGTTCCGTATGCACATCTCTGGTTTATACATTAAAAAGAATAGGATGTTTGCACTCCCCAAGGACCAATTTCTGCCCCTTGGAGGCAGTCTGGCCCCTGTTAAAAATGCACACTCTAGAATTATTCTGTCCCTACATTCTGCTCAGACTTTCCACTTTTCTTTATAACAGCATCACCCACAGCAGCAAATCTCAAACATTTTTGTCCCAGGACTTTTTGAAATTCTTAAAATGCACTGAGGACCACAAGCTTAGATTTTTTCACGTGGATTCTATCTGTACATATTTATCGCAATGGAAATTAAAACTGAGGAATCTGAAAACAGATTTAATCAATTCATTAGAAATCAATCACCCCCTGAGATGTTGATGTTCATTTCATACTTTTTTCATGAAAAATAACTGTATTTTCATGGACCATCCCAAGAGGAAACAGCCAGCTTCTTATATCTGTGTGCATTCAGGACTCTGTTTTTGGTTTTTTGTTTTTCAGTGCATTTTTTATTACATCATAGAGTGTCTGTAAAACTCCTATATGCTCATGAAAAAGTGAGAAGAAAAAAATAACATCTTAGAATTATTTTTATTTTTATTTTTTTATATCTTAGAATTATTTTTCGAGTCATTTTGACTTTGCAGACATTAAAAAGAACTGTGGGGAACCCCTTGGGGGTTCCTCGGACCACACTTTGAGAACCACTACCATTAAAACTCCCTGCCTTGACTTCCTATAATTTATAATTACAAAAGGCAAATGGAGGGAGGATCTAATATTTTTTAATTTTTTTAAATGTTTATTCATTTTTGACAGAGAGAGAGAGGCAAAGCATGAATTGGGGAGGGGCAGAGAGAGAGGGAGACACAGAATCCGAAGGAGGATCCAGGCTCCCAGCTGTCAGCACAGAGCCCGATGCGGGGCTCAAACTCACGGACCGCGAGATCATGACCTGAGCCGAAGTCAGACACTCAACTGACTGAGCCACCCAGGCACCCCAGGATCTGATTTTTTTAACCCAAATGCCAAAAGCTGATAAAGATTCTAGAGACAGGGCTGCCGGAAAGCAGCTGCTCTAGAAGGATCTAGAACACAGAGAACTTACCGTTTGAAGGCGGGGCTGTAGGTGTATGCCGTGTTACTGCTCAAGTTGTAGATGAACGGTAAGTGCTTGTGGATGTCTGCCGTGGACCAGCTACTGAAGAAACTGTTCAGTAAGCCTTGATCTGCCCCTAGATGACAGAACAGCGCTCGGAGAGAATTCAAGATGTGCTTGAAGGGCTTAATATACACACCCACCCGCGAGGTCCCATTACGTGTCTCCTCTCTGCCCACTACAACACGACCGTTCGTCTCAAAAGGGAGTGGTCGCCCACACCGTTAATCTTAACACCGCATATTGTCTCCAAAATTCTCCACCCATAACCTAGACCATTGATCATAAACTCACACGTTGTCTCCAGAATTCTCCATTTTGCCCACAATGAACCCCATCTGGTAGCAACACTTCTTTCTCTAACATGTTTGCCTGGTGGGCAACTCCTGGCCTGTACCCAGACAGGATTCTCGATCAGTCTCGTGTTTTCTTTTACGTGACAACAGTCGTAACACGCTCCCCCTCTATTAAAGCCTGTTCCAGCCAAATATCGGCTTCTCGCTGGGTCACTTCATTCTACTCCAGGGGCTGGCCAACCAAGGCTTACCTCCTGTATGATCAGGATTGGGGACCCATCCTTCCTACTCACTGCGGATGTTTTCAATGCTTTTTTACGTTGCGTATTTACTGACCGACTTCACTAATTCCTAACACCCTGCCTGGCCCTATTCTTCCACACCCGTCTTTAACTCACTTCGATTTGCCATTCACATATCTGGGGGAAGGTGAGCATGAGGCAGGGATACGGCTCCTGGGAAGAGCCCCGTTCTCTTCCACCCACGTCCGGCTTCCCTCGCTTACCGTCAAAGCTGCCGTGGTCCACGGCATGTCGCAGCAGGAGGCCGTGCGTCTCAAGAGACGGTTGGAAGACGAAGACGCCGCTGTTGAAGCAGTCTGGCCACCCGGGATCCGGGGCTGCGGAAAACTCCGCCCTGTCAAACAGCTCATCGATATTGGACAGCACCTGGCAAAGCACAGCATGGGAGACCGTGTGGCCACACGTCTCTTACGTCTGGGATGCGGGTGAAAACGCCACAGACACTTAAGGATGGGCAGACTATGTCCAGCGACTGGAAACCCGTGCATGTTTTTTGACCGACTCTTCTGTTAGGCTTACAACAGACACAGGAGAGCGTTATGAGTAAGACTGCTCTCCGGCTCATTTCAGGCGCCTGAAGTAACACCATCTCTGAGACGACATTATTTTCTCAAGGTTATTAAAATCCTATGTAGAGCTTGCCCACCTGAATATCCTCTTTAATCCAGCAAAGGTGGCCAACAAGACTCTGCAAACCCGTGAACGGAGAGGTTTCCAAGTCAACGTGACGTTGCCTTCCAGAGCTTAACTATTAATTCCAGATTAATCCCTCCAACACCCATTGCCTTTCTAAATTGTGCTCTGCTTGGAAAAAGAAGACGTTACTCCCGTGCTGCTACGGGTCTTATTTTCCTTGGCACCTCCCCGTCTTCCCATAGAGATGCTTTTGCCCCAGCAAGACGACCTACAATGGACTGGCGACATCCCAACTCCCTGTCACGCTTTAGCTTTCCAATGGCTGGTTTTGAAGGCAGCCAACATAGGCTCCCACCCTTCGGGTCACTACCCTAAATGACAAAGGGAGGGAGCCACAGCCTCAGAAGCCAGCTGGTCCAGTCCCATTGGGACTATGCATTTCAATATACAATCAAGGCAAAATACTTTTTTCTAATTATTCGATTTCGTGTAGATGAAACGATGTGATTAGAAATCCCTCCTAGGGAAGGAGTGTGGCTTCAAGTCCCTTAGTGTCCCGAACGGGGACTATGGCCGTGCAAGTGCTGTGTTATACCTGGTTCCGATGCGCTGAATGTCAATGCTGGTGACAAGAGATGGAGGTGGGGACCCAGCAGTAAGAACCAGCAGGCTACTTAAAAGGGGTCTTTGAGGGGTTCCTCGCTGTCCCCCCCGTACTCACCAGAGTATCTGCATCCAGGAAGACGCACTTGCTGTAACGGGTGAGGGTCCAACAGTGAAGCTTGGTGAGGGTGACCCCAAGCTCAGGCCTCTTCAGAAAGGCCAGGTGGATGTAGTCTGCACTGTCCATCAGGTTCACCTCGATCACCTCATCAAACACCTTCGACAGGATAACCCTGGAAAAGAGCCACACCAAATACTAGGAGAGCAAGGGACTATTCAACACAGGACATGCTATCCCTTCAAGATGACACACCCCTTTGCTACTCACAAAATGGAGCACGGATCCAAAACCCCAAGCAATCTTTGTGTTCAGGCTTTATTTTTGCCATGGATTTTTGTATACTTCCCACTCATGCCTAAGCCTTACGCAAACGTAAAAAGCTTGACAACTATACAAAATTGTCTTAGACTGATTCTGGTCATCCCTGAAGAAGGCAATTCTCTTAGAAAAATGTGGGTGCTGTGGGAATGAATGCTGAGCACATACAGACAATCTCTATCCGTTTTTGTTTTATGATCATTTTTTATTTTTTTAATTTTTTTTTTTAAATTTTTTTTTCAACGTTTATTTATTTTTGGGACAGAGAGAGACAGAGCATGAACGGGGGAGGGGCAGAGAGAGAGGGAGACACAGAATCGGAAACAGGCTCCAGGCTCTGAGCCATCAGCCCAGAGCCCGACGCGGGGCTCGAACTCACGGACCTTGAGATCGTGACCTGGCTGAAGTCGGACGCTTAACCGACTGTGCCACCCAGGCGCCCCTTATTTTTTTCATTTTATGCATTTACTTTTTGCTTGTATTTTATGTATTCAAAACCTACATTGTTAGTTGCATACAAGTTCAACACTCAAATGTCGAAAGACATTTTGTCAAAATGAAATTTCCCTCTATTCCATTAACTTATTTTTTTGCTCACGTTCTACTTCATCATAGACCAGGATGTTTGGGGATGCAAAGAATTAAGGAAGAGCTAGAAAAAGGATGGTGGAAGGTCAAAAGGATACAGGGAGCCAATCAGGAGAGTTACCCATGCCCAAGCTGGAAGCACTTTGAACAGGAAAACAAATAAGAAACCCAAAGTATAAAATGAATCTTCATGGGTCAATATTAGCATTAATATTAGTATCAAAAATATATTAATATCATCATATTAGTATTAATATGCTAATTAATAGATAAGTAAATGGGAAAGAAGGACTAGCAGAAGAATGCCAAATAATAAATGTATTAGGAATGAGGGAAATAGAAAATCACCATTGGGGGTGGCTGGGTGGTTCAGGTAAGCATCCTACTGTTGACGTTGGCTCACAGATGGTGAGGTCGAGCCCCGCATCAAGCTCTGTGCTGACAGCGTGGAACCTGCTTCAGCCTCTCTCTCTCTCTCTCTCTCTCTCTCTCTCTCCCCCTCTCTTTCTGGCCTCTCCCTTACTTGTATGCATACCCTCTCTCCCTCTCTCTCACAATAAATAAAATAACATTTGTAAACAAGAAAAGAAAAGAAAATCACCATTAGGCTAACACTGCAGTAATAATTGCTGTTTACAAGGTTCGCCGATGGACGCTAAAATCAATGGGTGAAGGTTTTGAGAAGCAGCAGCATGTTTTCATGGTCTGAATGTATCTCCCCAAGATATTTATCAATTACAAAGACAAAAATCATAACCCCACAGATAGAACCTTATCCATGTGACCAAGGTTAACATCACCCTAACAGGACACAGCCACATCACATACTCCTTGATAGGATGCCCTAAAAGAGGTACATCACTCCTGCAGACTTTTTTTTTTTTTTGCCAAAAATGCATAACCTCTACTAACGAGAAAATACTGGACAAACCCAAGCTGAAAGGAATTCTATAATATAACTGACCAGTACTATTTGAAAATGTCAAGATCATGACATGTAAGGAAAGAAAAAGAAAATGTGATAGATGGAAAGTCACAAGGGCAGACGTGATAATTAATGCAGGGTCCTGGAGAACAGAATCATCTAATATCAAGCACATCCTTTCTTTTCCACATTTTGTGTTGCTATTGAAGGTGTACACATCCTGTACACATCCAGGATATGGCTGGATTTTATGTTTATTTTCCCCTGGCGGTAGTCTCTCTCCCTTAAAAGGGGTTTTTAACCCATTCACCTTTAGTATCATCATTGACATATTCTTACTGAGTCCTGCACTTTTATTCTTTCCCTTTTTTTTTTTTTACATTGATCATACTTTCTTCTTCTTTGTAATCCTTTCCCGCCTTCCACTGCATGGATTAGATTTTTTTTTTCCATTCCATGCATTTTTCCATTAATGCTTGGGAACCTGTACATACCCTTTATAGTCTTCTGGTGGTTACCATCCTCAGAATGTCAACACACATATTTGAACTTATATTTTCTGGGGCACCTTGGTGGCTCAGTTGGCTGAGCATCCAACTTCAGCTCAGGTCATGATCTCATGGTTCATGAGTTTGAGCCCCACATTGGACTCTATGCTGACAGCTCGGAGCCTGGAGCCTGCTTCAGATTCTGTGTCTCCCCCTTTCTGCCCCTCCTCAGCTCATGCACGGTCTCTCTCTCTCTCAAAAATAAAACATTTAAAATTCTTTTAAAAATATATTTTCTACCAAACGTAAAGAGAGTCGGCATCTGTATGTTCACCCCAGAAGAGGCAAGAACATCACCTGATGTTCACTTCTGTCCCTCCCCACTGCACTCCACAATCACCTTGTTGTGGAGTGTAAATCCCAGACTATCTTCAAAATTATGCACAATGCATTTACAATTTAATCCGAGTTCTACTTCGTTATTTGTTTAGCAATCCTTCTTACATTACAAGTTCCTGCCTGGATTCATAGTCCACTCTGGTTGAGTACATCCTGAAGTAATTATGTTCCCAAAAGGTCTTTGAGGGGTAGAATTATTAAGCTTTTACGTATTTGGAACATCTTTATTTTGCTTTCGAACGGCATTGATGTGGCCGAATTGAGAAATCCCATTCCACAAGTACTTTGTGCTCCAGAGAATGTGAGACATCCACTGTCTCAACCTGACGGATGCTCAAGTGCACTTAGCGCCTTTCTCCGCTCTTTGTTGGGTTCATTCATGTGCTCAACACTCACGGGGCATTCGCAACCTAAATCCTTTCTCAAAGGGAAATAGGAGAGGAGTTCTTCCCTACAATCCGTTCTTTTTCTCTTTTCGAAATTTCCATTATTAGGCAGGTGTTGGCATTTCCCAGGCGAGCCGTTGTGTCCCGTAGCAGCTTTTATGCTCGCGCCTTATGTTTTTTTGTGTGCTTCACTCAACAGTATTGAAAGTACCTACGTGTCTGAAAGAGTGCTATTTCAACGCCAAGTTCCCCTTGCTTTTAACCCAGTTATTTATGGAATTTATGGCATCCTCAGGGTTGTGTAAAGATCCGGGAGCCAGGAGGGTGGAGGGCAAAAAAAGCATCACTCAGTGTTGCTACAAATAGATGGTGGTGTCACGTCCTTGAATTCTTTTGTTCAGTTCTGCTTGCTTTCTCAAAATAAATCCCTGGTCTTGGAGTTGAGTGTCACGAATACAATTTGTTTGAAGCTCCGAGCACGTGCTCCTGGGTTTGTTTCTGTGCAGAAAGATGACTCCACTCTGCACTTGGACCCTACAGCGGACAAAAGCAGAGTGGTGGTCCCCATACTCAGACCCTTGGTCACTTGCGGTCACCTGTCACTGTCTGTCTTCTACTGGACCACAGGGCACCGTTCCTCAGCTCTCCCGACGCCTGCAAACCGTGCCATGATTCTCCAACACTGGACCTTCCCAGGGTTACTGAACGTTTCTGAATATTTTACGGCTCGTCTTCGGTGGACCAGAAGACTGCCAGAAAGTCAGTGTGGACAGCTTGTACCGACCCCGAGGAGACGGGAACAGAGGAGGGAATCACGTGGGAGTCATGGGGATGCTTTGGGCTCTTTGAGGACTGTTCTGTCTAAAAAAAATTTGATGGTCCCCAATCACCGGGGCAACTGATGGGACAGTAGGCAACCAGGAAGTACCCCACGTTTTCCATCTTAATCCCAACTGAGACTAACCTCTCTGGTTATAAATATCCTCCAAAGATACAGTGATGCTTCCCACCCTCCATCCCTGTTATGTCCACCTGTCCGTCTGTGCATACTGTTTCTAAGACTTCCTTGAACATGATACAGACAACAAGCCTTGTCCCCACCGCAGATCTCCTTAATGTGCCCCTCACTTTATTTGTTTGATCTTTCACGTTTACACATGGTATTTCTGACCAACAGAGGTCTGGCTCTCAGCCTCTGATTTAATTTAGAATGGTTTTCCCAGCTTTCGGATGAATGGCCCATCCATCATATCAGTGTCTGGAGACACGTGTCTTTCCGACAACCACAGGGAGGGTCGTGGCTGGTGACTCTACCGGCATATCCCAAATGGAGACCAGAGATGCTGGTCAGCACCCAACAATGCATAGGACACCCCACAACAGACAGACATCCAGCCCCAAATGCCAGTAGTGCCCAAGCCAAGGCACCCCGATCTACCGACTTCTAAGATTTGTCTACACTTTAAAAAATGTTACACTTCCTCATCTGGATTTCATCCTGGTACACGTTTAACTTTATATTAAAAGGACTGGATCACTGCCTTTCTCTGTAAATCAAGTTGGGGTCTCAAGCTTAGGACGGTTTGTTAAAATAAATGAACACGTTCATTTTCCCCCCTAGGTTCTGAGATAGTTCCTATCACATGGAAATTAATTTCTTGTGGCCAACGTAACAGAACATCCTTGATCAACTGCCCAGTCACAGGACCTTCTAACTGATAAGTCTCTGTTCCCCACCCCCAGGTACTGGGTAGCAATGTTTTCTATGCCTTCTAGCATTCTTTTTTAAGATTCCATTTTTTTTTAAGTTTATTTATTTATTTTGAAAAAGAGAGAGTGCCAACCGGGGAAGGGCAGAGAGAGAGAGAGAGAGAAAGAGGAAACAGAATCCCAAGCAGAGAATTTCTGATTTAAAATGTCTGAGGATATGGGGCGCCTGGGTGGCGCAGTCGGTTAAGCGTCCGACTTCAGCCAGGTCACGATCTCGCGGTCCGTGAGTTCGAGCCCTGCGTCAGGCTCTGGGCTGATGGCTCGGAGCCTGGAGCCTGTTTCCGATTCTGTGTCTCCCTCTCTCTCTGCCCCTCCCTCATTCATGCTCTGTCTCTCTCTGTCCCAAAAATAAATAAACGTTGAAAAAAACTAAAATAAAATAAAATGTCTGAGGATAATGCTGTTTTTTAAATGTGTTTTGCTCTTAATGTCTACGTTTATCACATTACAGTCAAAGGACATAACATCCAATTCCTGCGCCAAGTAACACATTAAATGCCTCCTTGTGTTGTGAGTATAAAATCAATTTTTCTAAGTGGCCCGTGGCAGATGAGAAAAAGGGCCATTGTTTATAGAACGCGTAACGTTTAAGAGACACCTTATGCTTTATTCATTAGATCAACTTACTTACATGTCTGCTTTGTGAGTTAAAAACCAGCAAAACGCTATGAAAAGACTCTCCCTCCACGGTTCTTTCCGTTTGCCTGTGTATCAGATAGGTTTTATTGTTACGTGCTTTGTACAGGGATCGTTGGTGCACGGTCTTGAGCGGTATTATGTAACGTGTGAATTCTCCACTTGATTAGATAGCGTCTCTTGCCTGGATCCTTGCACTCGGAAAAACCCTCTGATCGCCTCTGCTTTCCCTTCCTTGTACGTGTGATCCAATCCATCTGTCCATCCTTTACCAAATAAATATATCAGATAGAGGAGGAGGGGTGGGGGTTGGGGAACAGGTGACAAGGACGAAGGAGGGCACCTGTCGCGATGAGCCCCGGATCCTGTATGGAGATGTTTAACAGCTATATTATACACCTGAATTCACACAAGTCTGTTCTTACAACAGTCACCTTCAAGACAGTTCTCTTTAGTAGGAAGATGAAGAAAAAAGAGAATTCTCTTTATTAGAAGCAAACGTAGCAAAGGAAAAACGGGCAGTCATGGGATCCGCTTCTGGAGTCATGACCGGGGTCTTCCGGAAAGCACCCGGAAGGAACGCGGGGTTGCCCACGCAAACGAGCACCATTCGTGACCGTGTGGTGACACCCCTACGCGCGTCTGCACAGACGGGAGCCTCCCCACGCTCGGGTGCGAATGCACAACCCGCTCTACAGAACCAGGACGTCTGAGGAGCTCACGTGTCTGCATTCGCGAGCACGCGCCCATGGCCGTGAAGGCGTCGTGATCAATCTGAGCTTGGAATCGTCCTCGACCTCCCATGGCAAACCTTGCGTGGCGATCTCAAGGTCCCGGACTGTGGAGCGCCTCAATTCAGATCGCTGTATGGGCGCCCCCTGTTCCCAGGACACACGTCAGGGGCCCATCGAGGCAGGAACCTGCACCTGCTTCCTTGTCCCCACCTCCTGCACCTGCTTCATTGTCCCCGCCTCCTGCACCTGCTTCCTTGTCCCTGCCTGTACAGACACAGTGTCCGCTGACCATGGGGCCAAGTGGGGGTCCTGTTTCTACAGGGCTGGTGCTGTGTGCCCGTAACGCCCACACCCCACCGCCTCTGCTCTCCTTCATGGGACCATCAACCCCACCCTCGCGCACCGCCGTCCTCCTGACCGCTCCCAGTGTCTCGTCCTGGGGAGGAGGTGACAGGCACAGCGTGGATATGCAGGCTGGGATCCCAGCTGGGTACGCCCGCCCGAGGGGTGCTGCTAACAGGGGGCCAGAGAGGGGCACCGACAGCACCCAACCCATCAGGCACCGTGAGGCTTCTCGATCAGCCGTCCCTCGCGTGGCTCGCCTGGTTGTGACATCCCTGGGCCTGCTGGCCGACCCTCCCCAGCCTCTCTCTCCCAGAGTCACCACGAGAAACCCAGAGCTCTCCTCCGTACCCAGACGCGCACTCACCACCACGACCGACAGACGCCCGGAAATCCGCGTGCAACACGGGGACACGTACGCACTCATTGGGAAGCAGAGCCCCGTTCCGCCCTCCCAAGGCTCCTGCACAACCGCCTGAGGATCCCCCGACTCCCGAACTGACATCTCTATCTTCCTCTGGGAGACCTGCCTACTTGGATCACAACTGGTGCGTACCAGAGTCACACGCCCCCCGTGACGGCCCGTGATCTGGATCCCCCGCACCTCCCCGAGCATCGGCGGCCTCGCGTCCCTGCACAGCAGCAGGAAGCAGCCGAGCGCGTGACAATCTCCCCGTCTTACCTGAGCAGGCTGGACACCTGTGAGGTGATGAGAACCACCAGCTTCCTGGTCGCCCGCTGCGTCCTCAGCGACTGTCCCAGCACCAGAGCGCCCTGGCAGTACGTGTCATTGGTGGCCAGCGTCACAAACGCCTGGTCCAACACTGTGGACGTGGACAAAAACACCAGAGTGACGTCCCGAGGCGTCTCCCCAGGTGGCCGGGTTCGAGGTCAGCCCTGTCTCTGCCTCTGAATCATCGCAAAACTGCTCGATATTTCTCAAACGTTCCCTGGCAACACTTTCCTTACATACATCCTTTCTTTTTTTTATGTTTTCCTTTATTATTTTTTTAATAACCTGTACATCCCACATGGACCTTGAACTCACGCCCCCGAGATCAAAGTCACACGCTTCCCAGTCGGGCTCCCTGACGTCCCTTTTCATTGCAAAACACACACAGGGGAGTCTGGGGGGCTCAGTCGGTTGAGCGTCCGACTTTAGCTCAGGTCACGATCTCACGGTTCGTGAGTTTGAGCCCCGCGTCGGGCTCTGTGCTGACAGCTCAGAGCCTGGAGCCTGCTTCCCATTCTGTGTGTGTCTCTCTCTCTCTCTGCCCCTCTCCTGCTCACACACACTCTCTCTTTCTGAAAAATAATATTAAAAAAAAAACTAAAAAAAAATCACACAGACACCCATGGAGTGTAAGGAGACCCCACCCGTGAAGCACAGCCCAGCAGAATATGATTGTAAGGTACTGATGCTCCAAATATCTGATCCTGACCCCGAGCACATGGAAACGAGTTAGCCACCATCTGATGATCCGAGCTACATTCTAGATGCCATGAGACTCGCCACAAAAAAGCTACGCCCGGTTTCCCAACGCGTGGACAGGACAGGAGGAAACGGTAACAGCAGATCCCATTGAGGGCCATTTGCAATCCAAGTGCATCGTCCCTCCCGGTGTTCGTGTCTCCTGGGACTTCCAGACTCAGTTCCTGGTCCGCCCAGAGCGCGTTGCCAGGAGAGACACAACAGCGTAAAGAAATCCTGGGCAGGCTCCGTGCTGTCTGCAGAAATTAAAATTCGCAGCACGCGGCGTGGGGCCCGAACACACAGACCTCGGTTCTCAAAGGCCAGAGAGCCGAGCTGAGCCCTCCCCTCCCCTCCCTCCCCTCCCAGCAGGGCTGGCGGCTCCCAAAGGAGGGCCTGAAGGACTCACATTCACAGTAAATATAACGTGACAAAGGCAAGCTTCTGAGCGAGGCCTGTTTCTTGGGGCACCTCCCTGCTGCTAAGAGGATTGGGCGAATTCCACGGTCTCCTCTGTGGCTTGAGTCTTACCCCACACTTGAGAACTCAACTTTCTAGGTGCCAAATACCCATCTACCTACGTGTTATCTATCTGTCCATCCATCATTATCTATCTATCTATCCATCCATCCATCCATCCATCAATAAATCCATCCATCTATCCATCCATCCATCATATCTATCTATCTACCTATCTATCATCTATCTATATTTATCCACCCATCCATCCCTCTAACCATCCATCTATTTCTGTGTCTGTCTATCTGTCCATCCATCCATCCATCATATCTATCTATCTATCTATCTATCCATCTATCTATCTTTCCATCCATCCATCCATCCACCCATCCACCCATATGTCATATCTATCTATCTATCCATCATATCTATCTATCCATCTATTTATCCATCCATCCATTCATCCATCCATCAATAAATCCATCCATCTATCCATCCATCGATCCATCATATCTATCTATCCATCCATCCGTTCTATGTATTATCTATTTATCTATCTATCATCTATCTATATCGCCAACATATCAATCACCTACCATCTATCTATATATCCGTCATCTATCATTTACTTACCACATATTATGCACCACCTGTCATCTGTCAACCATTTATCACAATCACCTATCTATCCATTCATCCATCCACCATATCTGTTTGTCTGTCTGTTATCTATCCGCCCATCCATCCATCCATCCATCCATCATCTAGTTATCTCTTTTTCTATCAATCTAGGTTTTTTTTTGTTTGTTTTTTTTTTACACAACTGGCTTTGAATGCTGTTCAGTCTGCAGGGACAGGGATAGCACTCACAGAAATACGGACAACAAAAAACAATGTCGTGGGAAAAGCAAGGAGGGTAGTTTTGCCACGAGGTGCTGGAAGGCTGAGGAGACAGCCCTGCGATGTCTGAGACATGGGAACAAAGACGGGGGTCCCCCGGGGACCTCACGGTGACGAGAGAGAGCCCCGGACCAGAACGGATGGCCCTGTGACAGGATGGCCATGCAGACAAGAGGCAAGTGTTGCTCAACTGGCCCGAGATAAGGTACTGGGTGGAACAGAACACGAAAGTGTCCAAAAAATGGTAACGGCACACACTGGTTTTGCAGCGTTTTGTAGGGACATAAATGTACCTGATGTAATCGATGGGTGTTATGAGCTGAATTACGTCCCCCCGCCAAATGCACACAAACTCCTCCCCCCTGGGACCTCAGAATATGGCTATATCTGGAGATGGGGTCTTTGAAGAGCAGATTAAGGGAAAATGAGGTCAGTAGGGTGGGCGTGATCCCACAGGACTGAGGTCCTTATAAGAGGAGTTTAGGATACAGAATGGCACAGAGGGCCGACCATATGAGGACACGGGGATAAGACGGTCTACACACGAAAAAGAGAGGCCACAGGAAGAACCAGTCTCAGCCCCGCCCGGATCTGACTCCCAGCCTCCAGGACCACGAGAAAAGACACGTATGTTATCTGAGACACGTCATCGAGAGTATTTGTCACAGGAGTCCAGTAATGGCACAGCCAGCCCGGGGGAAGAGCAGCAGAGAAATCACCCAGTGACCCTTCCTCACAGAAAAAGAAAATCCCCAACGAAGCTTGCTCGGATAGCACCCAAAAAAGAACGTCAAATTCTGCCCGAGCGCAAGGTAACACCATGACCCGACAAAGACCCAACTAGGTTATTCTTACTCATTGATCTTTTCGATGATCAGGAGCCCGGCTGCCCTGTACCTAAGGCAACCATCAGGCCCAGAACAATTAATTAGATTCCCAACCATCTCACGTTTCGGAACGACCAGGATTGGAGACATCAGCGGCTTCCTCGTGAGGCACGGGGTCTCCGGGGACCCCAAATGACGCACTGCGGACAGGCAGTTCGTTCGCTGATTCCTACAGAAGTCACAGCCGGGGCTGGGACCACTGAGCGGGTTGGACACAAGGACCTGGGCCTGATTCTGCTCAGGATGGACGGCTTCGTGATCCCGCTAACAGGAGTGCACAAAATCACTCACGGGGAGGACCCCCATCAGAGGAAGCAATGCAGACCAATGGGTCTCCACCTTTACAAGGATGAGAATTCACCCACCCACACAGTCCTGCTTTTAGGAAGCTACCACCGACCAAGTTTCCATAAGGCATCAGCCAATGCGGGTTTATGAAAAAAAAAAAACCAAAACAGATATTCCTGCAAAAGCGAGTTCAGCCAGACGAACGTGGCAGCTGAGAGTTTCCCAATGGGTCTGGAAGAAACCCGTTTATTTTTACCCGTGTCTCTTCCTGGCCTGTCCTCCACTTGACCTGTCTTCCATCCGCCCCCCTCCGAAATAACACAGCCGGCTGGCTCCCTCCTCCCCCCCCTCCACTTTTACTCAAAGCTGGTTTCTGTTCCCCCCGCCCCCACCCAAGGAAAATGTGGAATCCACAGTTGGGGTCTTGGAGCGCGTTGCAGGGCTGACCGGGATGTGTCCCAACGCCTCTCACTGAATGCTGCCATTATCCACAGGCCCCAGCGGCTTCGGGAAGGTGGTTTCCCCTGTGCAGGAACGCAGGCCTCTCCCTGCAACACAGGACCTGATTTCCTCCTCCTGGGAACAGACTCTTAACAGCGGGAACCACAGGGAACCATGGTCCTGCGTCCCTGCTCAACAATTCTCCTTTCTAAGGCCAGAGAAGAGGAAAGCACAGATTTACCAACCTCTGAATAAAAAGTAACGTGTTTTGTTTTTGTTTTCTTTCTCTAATGGGCTCGTGCATGGTCACGTCTGGTCTGGTGCAAGACGGGGGGTGGCTTTGTGCCAGCAGGAGGACAGGCATCTTTCTCGGGGGGCGAACGTCACATGCTAATCACCTAATTGTGTGGCTCCCTGAAGTGTCCACATTTGACGTCCACAAAACCCAAGGCCACGTGCGAAGGGCTGGATCTGAGCCCTCGGGGTCAGGCCCAGCCTTAAGTCCCAGGCGTGCGGCCACCCTAAGCCTGCTGCGGCGCGGGGAGATGACCCGGAACCTGCTATCTGTCGCCCGGTTGCTGAGAACCCCACACAGTGCAATCCTGTGGCCAAGAAACCAGCCCACTGGAACTCCCCGGGCAGCGACTGACAGGGGGAAACTTCGGGAGTCTCCAAGCCCCCTGCCCATGCTATAAATGGCCCCTCCCCGCTGGTGAGACTCCCCCCAACTCCACCCACCTGGCAGCACCAGGCTCTGCGAAAGCTCGGAAATATTCGGGTGGCACTGGGGAGGCGAGGGCTCACTTGGGGAGACTGTGGGGGCACAGCGGGGGTCTCTCCAGATCAGATGGATCTCACGGGTGCCACAAGGAACAGGGAGGCTGAACGCAAAGCCTTCTCCGACTCACCCGGCATGGTTCCGCGCTCGTCGCCTGGCGCACAGTGGGGCTGACAGCTTGGGCTCTCCTGGGCGCGCGGGTGGACTCCGCCGGCTGCAGCAGCGCCTAGCAGAGGCGGCTTCGTCGTCGTCGTCGTCTCCAGGGGACCCGCGCGGAGCTCCAGGCCTGCAGGCGACAGCTGCACTCCAGATACCCACAGCTGCAGCCCCAGCCCGGCGCGCCCCGACCCCGGGCCCTGCTGAACCCGAGCCCCCTCCACGACCCCCGTGCCCTGCACGTCCTCGTCCGTGCTCGTGGGCAGCCTCTGTCCTCCAGCCAAGCTCCCCTCGACCCTGTTTCCTCGACCCAGAGTCACCTGCGACCCCTCTGCGCCCCGGGGCACCCTCAGGCTCGCTCTGGCCCTAGCCCGCCCGCCCGGGTGTCAGAAGCGTCCCCGCCGTGCCCGGCACTCCCTCCAGCCTCCGCCCTCCAGCCTCCGCCATGTCCCCCGCTCCCTCCGGGGGCCCCTAGACCCTTCGAAGCTCCCGAGTCACCTGCGGCCCCGCCGCGCCCCGCCGCGCCCCGCCCCTCCTACGAGCGCCCGGAGGCCTCGGCCCCACCCTGGCCCCGCGCCCCCGTCGCCTCCTTCCCTGCGGGTCCCCCACAGCGTGCGCCACCCCGCCCCTCGTCCCTCGGCTCCCCCGCAGCGTCCCCCGCCCCGGTCCCCGCCACGCCCCAGCGGCCTCCACGCCCCCGCACGTCCCGAGCGCACCAGCAACCCGGAGACACCCTCCCCGGACTCCTGCCCAGGACCCCGCAGCCCCGCGCCCCCCACACCTCCTGCGCACTCCGGCAGCCCGGCGCCCCCTCCCCCGATCCCTGCCCAGCCCCCTCAGTCCCGCCCCCCATACCTTCTGCGCGCCCCCCACACCTCCTAGGCGCCCCCCACACCTCCTGAGCACTCCGGCAGCCCGGCGCCCCCTCCCCCAATCCCTGCCCAGCCCCCGCAGCCGCGCGCCTCTCACACCTTCTGCGCGCCCCCCACACCTCCTGCGCTCCGGCACCCTCCGGCCGGGCAGGCGCTGGGAGGCCCTGCGGCCCGCGCCCCGCGATTGGCCGCTCGCCGGAAGCCAGGCCCCACCCCCGCTCGGCCGCAGCGGCACAGGTCCCCACCTCCGCCGCAGACCCCGCCCCCCCGGCCAGCGCCAGAGAGAGCCGCGACAGCCCTCCTTCCACGCCCCTGCCCCCACCCCACCACGAAGCCCCCTCCTTGCCAAATCCTGGAGCCCCAGGTTTGGAGGTTTGCACATTTAACCTTCAACCAGCCTGCTCCAAAGTAAATGTTTGCAGTGGCCTGGCCGGCCTGGGCTCAAGGCCAGCGAGCTGCCCTGCGGAGGCCACGCTGGAGACCTACCCGTAGGGACCGCGACGCTGGATCTTAACCGAATTTGGGGCGAGCGCAGGGAAGAGCGAAGCGGGCGCGCGCAGGAAGGCGGGAGAGGACCACAAGATTAATGAAGTCTTGGCGCCTCAGCACTTGAATCCGTGCGCGCCTGGGCCAGGGCACCTGTGAGTGTGCTCGCGGGTGGGCGCGCGTGCGCACGCAGGGGTGTGCCTGTGACCCCGCAAAGCACCAGAGGGTGCGTCTAAGACTTGGATATGTGCGGGACCGACCTCAGGCATGGATGCAACAGTGAGCGAGCCTATCCGCCGGTGAGTGAGTGAGTGAGTGAGTAGCAAAGGGAATAACTGAACGCATGCTTCAGTCAAAGGAGGAGGGAATCCATGAATGAGTATAGGAGTGCGTGCAGTGCATGAATGACTGAGCTCCTGCGCCATCGCTGGGGGAGGGGTGCCCATATCCGTGCATGAGTGAGTTCCTGCACCGTCACTGGGGGAGGGGTGCCCCTATCCACGCATGAGTGAGTTCCTGCCCCATCGTTGGGGGAGGGGTGCCCGTATCCATGAAGGTGTGAGTTCCTGCACCGTCACTGGGGGAGGGGTGCCCGTATCCACGCATGAGTGAGTTCCTGCACCATCACTGGGGGAGGGGTGTCCGTATCCACGCATGAGTGAGTTCCTGCCCCGTCTCTGGGGGAGGGGTGCCCGTATCCACGCATGAGTGAGTTCCTGCCCCGTCCCTGGGGGAGGGGTGCCCGTATCCACGCATGAGTGAGTTCCTGCCCCATCACTGGGGGAGGGGTGCCCCTATCCACCCATGAGTGAGTTCCTGCCCCGTCGCTGGGGGAGGGGTGCCCGTATCCACGCATGAGTGAGTTCCTGCCCCGTCCCTGGGGGAGGGGTGCCCGTATCCACGCATGAGTGAGTTCCTGCCCCGTCCCTGGGGGAGGGGTGCCCGTATCCACGCATGAGTGAGTTCCTGCCCCATCGCTGGGGGAGGGGTGCCCCTATCCACCCATGAGTGAGTTCCTGCCCCGTCGCTGGGGGAGGGGTGCCCGTATCCACGCATGAGTGAGTTCCTGCCCCGTCCCTGGGGGAGGGGTGCCCGTATCCACGCATGAGTGAGTTCCTGCCCCGTCCCTGGGGGAGGGGTGCCCGTATCCACGCATGAGTGAGTTCCTGCCCCATCGCTGGGGGAGGGGTGCCCCTATCCACCCATGAGTGAGTTCCTGCCCCGTCGCTGGGGGAGGGGTGCCCGTATCCACGCATGAGTGAGTTCCTGCCCCGTCCCTGGGGGAGGGGTGCCCGTATCCACGCATGAGTGAGTTCCTGCCCCGTCCCTGGGGGAGGGGTGCCCGTATCCACGCATGAGTGAGTTCCTGCACCGTCCCTGGGGGAGGGGTGCCCGTATCCACGCATGAGTGAGTTCCTGCACCGTCCCTGGGGGAGGGGTGCCCGTATCCACGCATGAGTGAGTTCCTGCACCGTCCGTGGGGGAGGGGTGCCGTATCCACGCATGAGTGAGTTTCTGCACCATCGCTGGGGGAGGGGTGCCCGTATCCACGCATGACTGAGTTCCTGCAGCATCACTCAGTGGATGGGGAAGGGGGAACATGGATACCCAGAAATGCTGCCCTGAAGAGACGAACGTCTTGGACGCACAACTTGAAGGGTCAGCAGACGAACGCAGGGTAGGAGTTAGTGTTAGGACAGGAGACACGTGAGCCATGGAGAGTCGCAGAGGGAGGGAAATGGCAGCCAGATGGGCCAAGAACTCCTGAGACCAGACAGCTCGTGACTGGGGCCATGGGAGAGCGTTAAGGACCAGTGGTCAGAGAGAGCAGGCAGTTCCTTCTGGAGCTCTTCATTCTGTGTGGCCTTCCTGGATCCAATGAGCTGTCATCGTCCTTCTAGCTCTGGGGTCCAGGGGACATATATCTGCAGGGGGAGTTGGCATGCCTGTTGTTCAGGGACAGAACCGGGCTTCCCGCTTTGCGAAGTCACCTGGGGTAGGGGAGGAGGACAGAAGAGTCACAGAGGAGGTCACCTCCCCACAACAGGACTTTGGTGGATTTCATGAGTCCCCATTGTGACAGGTGGCCCACAAGTGACTGCATGGGGAACAGGGGCTTTGCATCCTTAAAAGCCGCAGGCCTCAGGGGGCTTGGAAAAGCAGGACGTTGGGCGTAATAATGGCAGAGACGGAGAAGGGAAGGGACCCAGGTTCCAGCAGCCCCTGTCCACAGAGACAGCAGCTTGATGGATAACCCTCCACCTCGGGGCACAGGTGCTGGTGGGGTTATTCACCCCAGGGCCCAGAGGGGCCCAGAGCTGTTAAGACCTTGCAAGCCGGTGAGGGAAGTGGGCGATGCCATCTGGAACACGCGGGGGCAGCGCCCCACCTCATCATGCTCGCGGTCTCCAGAACGCACACCTGGTGAGCCACGAAGGTATCGTGGGTCTGACCCCACTGGAGAGGGGCTTATGGAGCTCCCTGCCCCCACCACGGGCTGTGTGCACCTGCTTGACCGCTTCTGGGGTCTGGAAAGGTATCTGCAGGGCTTACTGAGCCTCTAGAAGGTTCTCTGAAATCTCCGCAGCCTCCAGACTAGCAGTGGGAAGAGGAGAAACGTTCTCAGGAAGGTGGACAGCATGGGAAAGAGTTCCCGTGTGAGTCCTGCTCGGCCCCCCACAGCCCCCTCGCTTCCAGGGGCAGGGGGAGGCTCCCTGGCCTCTGTGGTGGTCTTCCTTCTGGCTCCATTATTTCCCGAGTGTCCCCACACATCCGAGCCACGGGGTCACTCTGTTGGGCCTCATTCTGGCCTGTCAGTGAGCAAAGTGTGGAGTGCTGTGTGCAAAGGCCCTCCTATGAGGCATGGGGTCCTGGGACGGGACTCCAACAGTAAGAGATCCATTTGCAAATGTCCCAGACGGGTCCTGCCTCCTTTACTACATGGGGCAGTGAGGTTCCCAAATTGTCCCCTTTCTGTGGGTCGGAAGCTGTCTACCAGCAGGGTTTCTCCCCCGGCACTGGTGACGTGTGGGGCAGGGCATGCTCCGATGTGTGGCATCTTGGGCACTGTAGGGTATGCAGCAGCTTCTCTGGTCTCCACCCATAAGTGCCAGTGGCCCTTCCCTCCCCTCCCTCAGTTGTGACCACCACAAACAACTGCACACATGGCCAACAGTCCCCTGAGGGGCAGAATCAGCACTAGGTAGTTAGCTATAGGGAGGGAGGAGGGGAGGGAGGGATGCATGGATGGATAGATAGATAATAGATATGATGGATGGATGGATGGATGGATCGATCGATCGATTGATAGATAATAGATAGGTACATATATATATATATGTGATGGATGAATGGATAGATACATACATAGATACATAGAAGAGATGGATGGATAAATGGATTGATTGATGGATGGATGGATGGATAAGATTGATTGATTCATTCATTCATTGATAGGATGGATGGATGGATGGGCAGATGGATGGATGGATGGATGGATGAGTGGGTGGGTGGGTGGATGGATGGATGGATGCATGGATGAATGGATTGATAGATAGATAGATAGATACATACATACATACATACATATATACATATGATGGATGGATAGATAGGTAGATAGATAGATAACAGTTGGATAGATAGATGATGGATGATGCATGGATGAATGGATTGATCAATAGATAATAGATGGGTACATACATACATATGATGGATGGATGGATAGATAGATACATACGTAGATACATAGAAGAGATGGATGTATAAATGGATTGATGGATGGATGGATAAGATTGATTGATTCATTCATTCATTGATAGGATGGATGGATGGATGGATGGACAGATGGACAGATGGATGGATGGATGAGTGGGTGGGTGGGTGGATGGATGGATGGATGCATGGATGAATGCATTGATTGATAGATAATACATAGATACATACATACACACATATGATGGATGGATAGATAGGTAGATAGATAAGTTGGATAGATAGATGACGGATGATGCATGGATGAATGGATTGATCAATAGATAATAGATAGGTACATACATACATATGATGGATGGATGGATAGATAGATACATACGTAGATACATAGAAGAGATGGATGGATAAATGGATTGATGGATGTGTGGATAAGATTGATTCATTCATTCATTGATAGGATGGATGGATGGATGGATGGACAGATGGACAGATGGATGGATGGATGAGTGGGTGGGTGGGTGGATGGATGGATGGATGCATGGATGAATGCATTGATTGATAGATAATACATAGATAGATACATACATATGATGGATGGATAGATAGGTAGATAGATAAGTTGGATAGATAGATGACGGATGATGCATGGATGAATGAATTGATCAATAGATAATAGATAGGTACATACATACATATGATGGATGGATGGATAGATAGATACATACGTAGATACACAGAAGAGATGGATGGATAAATGGATTGATGGATGGATGGATAAGATTGATTGATTCATTCATTCATTGACATGATGCATGGATGATTGGATGGATGGATGGATGGATTAATGGATTAATCGATAGATAATAGATAGATAGATAGATACATACATACATACATATGTTGGATGGATAGATAGATAATAGTTGGATTAGATAGATGACAGATGGATGGATGGATGGATGGATGGATGGACAGATCGATGGATTGATCGATAAATAATGGATAGATACATACATACATGCATACGTACATATGATGGATGGATAGATACATAGGTAGATATGATGGATGCCTGGATATTCAGATGGGTAGACAAACGGAGTCTCTTGTCCCGAGGCAGGGTTTCTTGCCGTCAGCACTGCTGACGTCTGGGGCTGGATGACTCTGACCCGGGGCGTCCTGGGCACCGTGTTGCCCAGCGTCCCTCCCTGGTCTCCACCCACCGTCTGCCAGGAGCCCCCTCACTCAGTTGTAAGAACTGAAAATGTCTCCAGACTTTGCCCCGAGGCCTCCGGGAACGAAACCACGCCTGGCTGAGAATGTCCGTCCTGCGGCAAGAGAGCCTTCTGGGTGGACGCCAGCTTGGGGCCGCACCAAGCAGAGCCGGCTGCCAGGCCCTGAAACCGGGGAGTCCCCGCCCCCGCGTCACGCCACATCGTGTGGGGCGTTAGTCCCAGGGGTGTCTGCGCGCGGAACGAAGGCTCAGTGGGCACCGTGGGGGTCTGCGTGCGCAGTGCAGTCTGACCTGGCGCCTATCCTGAGTGTCCGCCCTGCGGCCCAGGCACATCCCTGTCCAAGCGGAGCACAAGCCTCCAGCTTTCCATTCACACGCACGTCGCGGACCTCCGGGCCACTTACCAGGAGCCTCTGTCGCTTCTCCACGTGCCCAGCGTGCGCTGGGGTGGGGCGTCCTGCGCACAGCAGGGTCCACCCTGAGTCCTGGCCTCCACCCCCACAGGCCAGGGGCACCCGCCCACCGGCCTCCGAAGCTAGAGGCAGGAGCTAAGGGCGGGGGGGGGGGGGGGGGGGGGGGACACGCCCTCTCCCTAGGAGCCTGAGGGGCAGGGAGGTCCGGCTGGAGGGCGCAGATGGCTTCTTGTCCTCCCGGCGCCACCCTTTCCCTGTGCTGAGTCGCAGATAAGCGCTCCCAAAGGGAAGCTGGAATTCTGATGTCTCAGCCCAGCTCTCAGAGGACCAGAAACGGGGCCAGGGGCTGGGTGGGCTTCACCCCGCCCCCAAGCAATCCACCAAACGGGAGCCCTGGCTCTGCCCCCACCAGACAGCAAGAGCAGCCCCTCCCCCTGGCACCCCCACCCCCCACCCAGGGAAAAAAATCTCAGGAATGCACACGCTCAGCGCTTCCCCCGGCCCAGAACCCTGAGGAACAGAAAACTGAGTCTGGGGGCCAGTGGGTGCTGTGTGTGCACAAGCCCTCCAGATGCATCATCTAGGAGGGGGTCAGCTCTGATCCCTGGGGGAGGGGGGAGGGGGCTGCAGGACGGAGTCAGCTTTGATCCCTGGGGGAGGAGGGGAGGGGGCTCCAGGACGGGGCCTTTTCTGACCCCTGGGGAAGGTGGATGGGGGGCTCCAGGACGGGGTCAGCTCTGATCTGTGGGGGAGGGGGGAGGGGGCTCCAGGAGGGGGTCAGCTTTGATCCCTGGGGGAGGTGGGAGGGAGCTCCGGGGACGGGGTCTCTTCTGATCCCTGGAGGAAGTGGGAGGGGGCTCCAGGTGGGGGTCAGCTGTGACCCCTGGGGGAGGTGGGAGGGGGCCGCTGGACCCTGGGGGCAGGAGAGGGTGGGCCAGGATGAAAGGCAGCGGGAAATGGCCAATCACCTGAGAGGTTTAGGAGAAGGTTCAGGAACCCCAGCAGCCTTCCTGTGTCCTGAGACCCAGTACCCCCTGCCCCACTCCCCTGCCTGCCCCGTGGGACCCTTGCAGTCCTGAATTGGGGCCTGGAAACCAGGACAAAAGGCAGTGACCCCAGGGGAGCTGCCGGGCTCCTGGCCAGAGGGTGGGTCCATTTTTAACCCCCCAGCGGAAGGTGCGGTGTCGTCTGCTTTCCTGTGATAAGGCGGTTGCTGCGGTTGCTGACTGCACAAGGGAGTCTGCGTTCTCCCCAACGGAGCCCTGGGGAGAAAATGGGACTTTTTTTTTTTTTAAGTTAATTTATTTATCTATCTTGAGAGAGAAGCAGAGCCGGTGAGCAGGGGAGGGGCAGAGAGAGAGGGAGAGAGAGTCCCAGGCATCAGATCCCAATCCAGGCGGGGCTCCTATCCCCAGCCCGGAGACCCTGACCTGAGCTGAGGTCAAGACTCTGAGACTTAACCGCTTAACTGACCGAGCCACCCAGGCGCCCCGAGAATGTGACTTTCGTCCTACACCAGAAAAAGTATTATTGCAGACGTAAAGGACCTTACTTTCTTCTTCTTCTTCTGGTTTCCTTTTGTATAATCACTATGTGTCGGGATAGATTTCTAACCCAGAAGCTACAAAAACAAAAACAAAAACCCGCCAACCAGTGTGATTATGCAACGCGCTTTTGAGACAAAGGCCGAATGAACTAACTTGAAAAACAAGCAAAAGGATGAGGAAAAATATGCCTATTACACGATTATTGCAATTGCAAATTAAACGACTGCAATTGTATACCCGTATTGTAGGACACGGTCATATCTAAAGAACTATAATTGCAAGCCGGTGGATACAAAAAGAAATAATAATAATCAAAGGACTTATATGTACTGGCTAACTTTCAACCTCCATCCCCGTCCCGAGTCAAAAGCATAAACGGATAAAAGATAAAACCGCAATGCAGAGAGGAAATGGGTCTTAATTAGGGCTCCCGAGATTGGTGGGAGGCAGGCTGTGACAGCCGGAGCTACAGCAGCCATCTTGCGCCATGAGTAAAACTGGCTAATGGGCTGCAAAAGCTGAGGTCACCAAACAGACAACTGGGCCACGGGAGGAAATTATTGAACCCTCAAGTTACCCCACCCCAGAGGCTCAAACCTCACTAGGTCTTCTTATGTGATAATATCTTTATGGTTTTATCCATTTCGAGATGGCTTTGTGTGGCTTCCACAGAAAAGCATCCAAATTCATACAATCTAGTAGAAGTTCTCAAGCCTTCTGGTCACAAGACTCCTTGATACTCTTACATTCTGAAATAATCTGTCATTGCCCGCTTTCCTACTGAAACAGAATACACATAGGTCCTGGCGTTCACTGTTCCCATCACAACGTCATTATATTTGTAATTAATTATATTAATATATATATATTTGTAATATATTGTATTAATAAACGATGATGGGCCTTTGTGGTGGCAAAAAACGTCATTTTAAAAGAATCTTGGTCGGGGGTGCCTCGGTGGCTCAGCCAGTTGGGCGTCTTACTTCAGCTCAGGACAGGATCGCACAGTTCGTGAGTTTGAGCCCCACATCAGGCTCTGTGCTGACAGCTCGGAGCCTGGAACCTGCTTCGGATTCTGTGTCTCCCTCTCTCTCTGCCCCTCCCCCGTTCATGGTCTGTCTCTCTCTCTCCCTCTGTCTCAAAAATAAATATTTAAAAAATTTAAAAAAAGATTCTCGGCGAGTGCATGAATCATACATACCATTGTCTCTCTTTTGTGACTCCTTCCGAATTTTTATTGTGAAATTTAGCAAACACAAATAACCAACACTTCCTCTTTTATTGGTGATTTCCTGACATTGTTGTGCACGTTGTTTTAACAGATTTTTAAGACTGTAGACCTAGGAAGAATATATAGAAAAAAATGAAATTTCTGAAGCTCTAAGACCTAGCTCTCCTTAAATATATTTTACAAGCGATATACATATATATTAAAAATATATAAATATAACATATATTCTATACATATTATATATCCCATATCTGTATATCTATATTATATCATTATATTATATATGTTATATAAATATGAGATATCTGTATCTTATATATCCCATGTGTGTATATCTTATATATGTAAGATATTATATATAATGTCATGTAAATTCTATATATCACATATTATAATATAGATAATTGTATTATATATGATATGTATGATTACTTATTATATATGATATGTATCAATATATATTATAAATCGCCTATATATCTGTCTATATTATATGTTTACTACATAATAATTATAATATGTTTATATGTTTATAACATAAACATATATAAACATATTATATTACACATACATATACATGTTTATATATGTTTATATACACATATATACATATATGTAATATGTATATAACATACACAAACATGTTTATATATGTTTATATAACAAACATATATAAACATATTATAATATATAATTATATATGATATATATGATTACATATTATATATGATATGTATCAATAATATATACTATAAATCACATATATATCTGTCTATCTTATGTTTATTATGTAATAATTATATGTTTATATGATATGTTTATAATCTATATATTATATATACCGTATATTTTCCTATACTAATTTATTAACAAATATAATAATGTATATGTATAATGCATATATAATTATATATACATAAAATATATATCTTTTTCTCTTCACCAGAGCTCATTAGAATCACAAGACAACACAGGAGCCATCATCAGCTAACCTACCTTATCTCCACTTGGAATTCTGCACCCCACCTTTTGTCCTCAGCCCCAAGGTCTCATTTGCGAGGAAACTTGATCTCATGACATAAAATCGGTGGCTCTGCACTGCACAACGTCCCTTCCACTCTGAACAAAGCCCTGAACTCTCTAAGGAGTCTGCAAGTGCATAATGTAAAACATAACCCTCTGGGGAGCCTGGGGACAGCAGCATTTGGTGTCTCGAAAAGCAATTATCACCTGCACCGGAATGCCTGACCCAGCTGCGGAATCTCTTGCCTCACAGCCCGCAGGGAAGCTGTCCGCACCGTGGTTTGCAGCAGTGAGGCCAAGGAGATGAGGAAGATGTCACTTTTGCACAGTGCTCTTAGCAGGTGTATTTTGGGCACGTCCAGAAGTCCGATGCAGGCACAACAAGGCACCTGTATGCAAGGACCATCCCGTCAGAATTCCAGAAGAGAAGTCCTTCAAAGTGTCGGGAAGGAAAAATTCCTCCTCTACCCTTCAAGGTGTTCCAGCTGGTTCAGGAACTAAATCAACATGAGACAGACTAACCAGAGGAGAAAAAAAACCAAAAACCAAAAAACTTCGAAGTTTTGTTACATGTGCACAGAGGCCAATGAAATTGATACACGAAGAAATGACCAATGCAGGCAGTTTTTATATGCTTTAGGTGGAGATGATACATTTGTGAGAAATGGACAAGATAAAAAACAAACACACACACACACACACACACAGATTTCAGGGGCTGTACTAGTAAGGAATTCTGAACAGAATTTGGGCCGAGGCAGATCAGAAAAAGGGAGGTTTGCATACACAGCTTTTCCAGCTTTAAAGCCCCAGTTTCTGGTGATAAGGGTGTCTTGTTACTTGTTAGTAAGGGAAAGTATTTTTCATACAGGAAACTTGTTTCTTGCTTTCAAGGGGACAGACAAGGGTCTGAGTGAACTTGCACTGGCCATGAATTAACTAACTTCTATTTAAATAATAGGTTTTGTTTCTTAAAGTTGACATATGCGTGAAATCATATGGTATTTCTTTCTTTCTCTGACTTATTTCTCTTAGCATAATACACTCTAGATCCATTCACGTGGTTGCAAATGGCAAGATTTCATCTTTTTTTTATGGCTGAATTATATTCCATTGTACATATACATATATATCTCTAGATACACACAGATATGCATATATCTAGATAGATAGATATAGTAATAAAACTTTCCAAATCGAGGGTCCCATCACTAGTTTATGAGCAAAAAGAAGTAAACAATATTTTTTTGAAACAAAGCTAAAGCCAGGTTACTTATTTGGTTCAAGTAATTTGTTTGGCCATGTTTCTGACATTCTGACAAACAAAAAATCCAAGGCCTGTGTGAAAGTGGATTAATGTGTCCTGGAAAGGTTGATGGGTTCAGAGCAAGAATTAGCTTTCAGAGTCCCACATTACACGGCTCGAGGACAGAATAAGGATCCTGAAGAACTGTCCCAATAAGCAGAGCCCCCTTGGTGCAGGTTGGGGACCATGTGTCATCACTGCTTTGCAATACCGGATCGGAACAAGTTTGACGGGCTCTGAAATCCACCCACCCTCCGTATCACATTCCAACTTGACATTTCTCAGCCATCAAAAAGAAAGATCGGTGACCTTTAAGGACAACCGTCTCACACAAGGCAGCAAGAACAGACAGTCCGGGTGCAAGTCCCCATCTTCAGGGACACATAAATCTGATAAGACACCCAGGGATGCAAAGAAAAAGGAAGTAAACTCAATGAGCAAACAAACACAATGTCAATAAACGCTTGCTCAAGATAGAGGTCATGGTGGTAGGGACGGGGGGTAGGGGTGTCCCTGGGATTGGGGACAAATGCACAAGTCCAGGCAGAGCCCTGGTGATGCATCATGAGGAAGAAATTTTAAGAAAATGATTAATGTGCTCTCATCAATGCTCAAATTCTCTGGAACAAAAAGCAACCCAAGGTACAGTGAATTGTCTGATGGAAGATAAAATACCAGTGCACATGCAGATCCTGTTTACAAGTCTCCACAACAAGCAAGCTTCATGTAGTCAGAAAAAAAAAAGGCAATTTGAAAGTCAGATTCTGTAATGTCAGCTCAATCATAAAGCCATTACTGAACCACATCTATCTATCTATCTATCCATCCATCCATCCACCTATCTGTCCATCCATCCACCTATCTATCCATCCATCCACCCATCTATCTATCCAACCATCCATCATATGTATCTGTATATCTATTTACCTATCTACCCATCTTTCTATCCATCCATCATATCTATCTATATATCTATCTATCTATCCATCCACCCATCATATCTATAGATATATGCATCATATCCATTTATCTGTCTATCCATCCATCATATCTATCTATCCATCAACCATATCTATCTACCTATGTATCACCTATCTATCCATCAAATATATATACATATTTATAGATACATATTTTTATATATCTTATATAGTATACATTGTATATATATTTATCTTACATAGTATGTGTTTTATATTTATATTTTATAGTATTTATATACATAACTATATTCATATATATTTATATACATGAATATAAAAATATATTTTAAAAATAATATAATATATTTTATATTTATATTTTATAGAACTTATATACTTAAGTATATTCATATATATTTATACATATATAAATATATATTTTATAAATGATGTTATATATGATATATAAATTTATATGCACAAATATGTTGTGTATATATATTATATAATGCCTATATGTCATTACAAACTTGTATTGAATTATCACCATGATTACATTTATAGTGAATTTACCGTGGAAAGAAGAGGGGAATCTTCCAGAGTCCCTGAAAACATCATCTGTGCGTGTCCACCGGTGGACACCTGCAGACTCCAAGTGAACACGCTTGTGGAGAGAGATCAGAGCTCGCCCGGGTGTGTTGTACAATTGTCCTACCACACGGTGTCCGTGTCAGGTGTGCACGGTGGCACGGGACACACTCCCACGTTGCCGCGTTTGCTTTGTGGCGAGGACGCCGAAGACGCGCGGGGTCCACAACTGGAAGCTTGTACCCTTTTATTAGTAGGGTCTGAGGGTCAGGACCACAGGACAAGGGTCCCTCCGTGAAGACACCCCGGTCCTGGCACAGCAGCCCCGCCCCAAATACACCCCCAGATATCTTCATTGCAGAAGGGGATCATCTGCAGGCACACAGAACTCTCCTGCAGCCTTAGAAATAGAGGTGGCACGCCATTGGCCAGAGTTGTCACATGACTATCATAGCGTGCAAAGGGTTCTGGGAATTGTAGTTCGCCTGGGAAGCCTGGAGCCTGGCTAGGGCGCCATTGATTCAGAAGAGGCACAAGGCAGGTTTGGTGGGGACAGCCTCTATTCTCGAACACTCTGTGTGTTTCATTAGCGTCCGCAGATTTGATTTCACGGTCTCATCTTCTAATCTGACTCTAAGAAATATCCTATACATTTCATTGAACCTAATTCTATTTATAGTAAGAAAAAAGGTTATTTGTATTTTTTTTTTCACACATCTGCACCTGCAGACCTCACTACCTACCGGGCACGGCTGGGACTGCTTGTGACACCTCAGCTCCTACACCCCCAGCATCCGGGCGAGGCACAGCCCCGTTATTACACCCACCCTTCAGGTGCAGTTCCTGCAGCCCAGAGAGGTTGTGCAGGCTGCCTGCAAGGTGCACAGGAAGTCACACATATGGATGCAACATGTCGTGACCTGTGCGTGAGTTTCTCAGGGCCGCCACAACAGAGTCCCACACACCCAGCAGCTGAAACAACACACGTTGATTCTCTCTCTCAGCTCTGGAGGCAAGAAGTCTGAGATCCGGGGGGGCAGGGCCGCGCTGCCTGTGAACATTGTACGGGAGGGGCTGTTGCAGACTCACCAACTTCTGGTTCCCCTCTTCTCCTTTTTTTAAAAAAATTTTTTAAATTTATTTTTATTTTTTAAATTAATTTATATATTTTTTATTTTTTTATCTATTTTTATTTTTTTAACGTTTATTATTAAGAGACAGAGAGACACAGAGCATGAGCAGGGGAAGGGTGGAGAGAGGGGAGACACAGAATGTGAAGCAGGCTCCAGGCTCTGAGCTGTCAGCACAGAGCCCAACGCGGGGCTCCAACCCACGGACCGCGAGATCACGTCCTGAGCGGAAGTTGGATGCTTAACCGACTGAGCCACCCAGGCGCCCATAATCCGTCTTATTCCAAATGGTGCCAACCTGAAAGTGTGTTTCTGGGGGGAGGGGTGAAGGAAGGCCACCCAGTCCTCAGATACCTGCCAGGTCCCCCGGGATGGAGCGGAGACCATCTCAGACAGAACACACACCCAATGGACACACCACCAGGCCCAGGACGGGATTTACTCGATGCCTTATGATTTTTATTTTCCAGTGCTGTTTCATCAACGTCAGTGGGAAACAAAGAAGACGTCTTTTTACTTTATTTTTTTTTTTTACATTTCTTTTACACGATAAAAATGTACTTATGGCAGTTACAGGAAACCGATGGACATACGTCGTTATGAATGCTTCCATTCCGTCCAGGAGTGTCTGTGATGGTGTGCATGTGTCTGTCTGTCCACACACACGCATACTTTTTATCAAGACTCAAAATAAACTCCTACCAAAACCCACAGAAAAGACTACAGAAAGAGTGTTGGGGCCACGAGGCTTTGCCACTCGATGGGGACACTGGAGAAACGTCGGAGGACATTCCCATCCCGATAGCAACCAGATGGTAACCACGGCCATCTTGAAAGTGCTCCAATCACATATGAATCACATCACATCAAGAGCGTTAGCTGTAAATTCCCTTTTCTATTTGGGGAGGTATTTCTAGGTCTTTCTGCATTCAAGTCCTCCCTGGAGACCTACCTCCCAGTCCATACCCATGAGCACGGTGCATACAACAATTTAGGACTTTCCTGGGTCCTCCTAATGAGTTCTGGATTGCAGTAACTATCTTTATGTTCATTGCTGATATTTAGGGCAAACTCCGAAAGTCCTATAAGCATTTACGTTAATTGAATGAAATTCTATCAATGAGCCCAAATCCTTCCTTTTTCCCAGCTTCCCCTAAAATGTCGCTAAAATAGAAGCAAATACCTAGTATGCTTTTTAGATGCCTGAGGACTTAGAATTTTCTACTCCAGTAAAAAGGGGCGGAAAAAGGTAGAAACCAAGGAAAAGGATGCCATTGCCTTCAACACAGTTGCCTACAGACTATCACATGAAAAATAATACGGGAAGACTCAACAGGCACAAATCATGACTGCCAGCCCCAATTTTCTCCCTTCCCAAAATACCAAAATCATAAGATTTCGCAGGAAAAAAAGAGAAAAAGTTTGCACAGATTGCCCACGATGTCTTGCACATCAGGGAGTGTATGCACCAGCAACTGGAAATGCCAGCCTTACTGTGTGCTAATAAGGGTTACATGGTCACGGCCAGCACTGAGCAGCGGGAATCCTGCTGTTCCAGCTGGAAGGGGGGGGGGGGTGCTGGCTCCTTGGGGAAGACTTCCCATGGATCAGGTTTCTCCCCAGAGCCCACTGGAAACCCTCGGAGGGTCCCCCAAAACCCCCAGAAGGAGACAGCACCCCACAGCCCGAGACCCCTTATGCCTTTGCACCCCTGTTGTACTTTGGGACAATGTGCGCATCCTGCACCGTGAGGTAGTTCTGGGGAACCCACCACAGCCTCGCAATCTGGTCAAAGGAGTCATCGAACGTGCAGATCAGACCGTCTTCTTAGGACCCAAGGCTTGGCTAACTTATCTTTATAAACACCCCCCTCCCCCGTCCGGCGGATCAGAAATTCTTTGTCAGGCGATCGGTCCCCTCCAGACAGAGACGCTTTAGGGTGGCGATGACGTCCGCAATGGAAGGAGCTGTCACGGGAGCGATACACGGGGACCTCGTCTACACTGAGCTTCTCTCAAAGCAACCGCGGGATCCTGAAGCTGTCACACGTGCTCTGGTTCTGTGAGGGAAGACGGGGAACACAGTGTCACCGCCAGGGACAAGAAAACTCCTCTGTGGCTTGATTTTCAAGCATTACCATCCTTTTTATGCTTTGCGCTCTTGAGGGCTTTGAACACCCTCAACGAACCAGCCACTCTATCTTTTTGGTCACAGCTAATATTTTTTTAGGGATGTGGTTTCCTTAACCTTCAAAGTCTCTGATGCGGGTGCTTTCATTCCTTCTAGTTTACAAAATAAATGTGAATCGCGCTCAAACAACCCACTGTAAAGGAGGTCTGTCACCCCGTAAGTGGCAGCCCGACCTGATAACTGTGTCCCCACAAGCTGTGCTAGGCCGACTGTGGGGCTGCGGCACACATACAGTTCACGAGGTTGTGCACTGCACCGCATCCCACCTAGAAGGGGCCAGTTCACCACATCGTGTGCACCCTTGCCTGTCTGAGGTCCCTAGTGTGAACAGAAGGCTAAGCGTCTGACTTGGGCTCAGGTCACGATCTCACGGTTCGTGGGTTCCAGCCCTGCGTCGGGCTCTGTGCTGATGGCCCGGAGCCTGGAGCCTGCTTGGGATTCTGTGTCTCCCTCTCTCTCTGCCCCTCGGCCACTTACACTCTGTCTCTGTCTGTCTTTCTCTCTCTCAAAAATAAACATTTAAAAAAATGAAAAATAAAATAAAATAAAACCCAGTTCACTTTACACTCCTGTTTCTCCAACGCCCACACGTTGTTCACGGACTCGGTCCCCCTCTCCCGCCCCCACCCCCGCCGGACTTCCTGGGGGGACCCGTGGACAGCGGAGACGCAGGCTGGCTGGTCCCAGCCTGCGTTTGGTTAATAGCCCGCATCCGCCAGCAGGGGGAGGCCCCGGGCAGGCTTTGGGGTTTTGACATCCCTTCTCGAAGGCTGGTTTTCACAGCGACCTTAGGGACAGGAAGGAGGGGAGGGCAGACACTCCCTGCAAATCCCAGACCCCGTCAGACGCAGGGGGCTCTCGGGACCCAAACTCAATGTCGCTTAAACTCGGAGCTGCTGTTTCCACAACAGAGGCCCCCGTGTCTGTCCCAGGACCCTCCCCGCAGAGATGTTCTCAGGGCCCTTCACTGACCACCTCTGCTCCCCAAGTACCGCCACCAGCCGGGCGTGTGATTCTCCAAACCCAGGAGCCTGTACCCAAAGTGGGACCAGAAAACCACGTGTGCTGGCTTCTCCCAAGTCCCCATGTGTCCCTCGCAAACATCCCGAGTGAAAACCGAGTCCTCATGCCAGGGTGCTAGGCTGGCCGTCACCAGAAACAGCCCTGCTGAGTGACAGGCTCCGGAAGGAGCTTTCCAGCTCGAGACACTTGCCTCTTGTCCTGAAACAATTTCTCCTCCTGTTTCGCTGGAACCACCCCGTGGCAGCACCCACCAGCATGACCACCAACACGGACACGATGGGGGACACGATTTTCGCTATTGTGTTACCTGCCAGGTGGAGAGACGGAGAGGTTCTGAGAAAACAACCCGCGAGAAAGCCGTTGGTGTTAAATGCCTCCACATTCTCACGTCCCGCCCTCCCCACCCTCAACTCTGGACAAAAAAATACATAGAATCCGAACGAGGAGCTAGAGGAAAGGGTTCTGCGCCTACCCCGCGTGGAGATCAGTAAGCACGTCTTCCCCGTGCAGGACGTTCAAGATAGAACGGTGCCTGTGAGAGGCATTTGATTGGTTTTTCGTCTGCCTGTTGAATTTGACGGGTTTGTACCGTTTTCGAAGTAGAATGTTTATGCAGGCCAAAGAAAATATTTTTTTTTCTTCAACCAAAACGTGTCCTGACAGCCACAGGTCTGGACTCATTCACACCCCACAGGCTGACGCCTTCAAGGGAAGGTTACCGCACAGCTTTGGTTTCTCCCGTGCAGGACCTCGCGTGACAAAAGTCAACACTTGGAAAGAGAAGTCGTTGCCTGTGTGGACACTGACCCCCTGCGTCTTGTGTCAGGCGGGGTCGAGCCCCTGGCGGGTCGTAGGCAGGGATCCTTGGCCCCCATGGCACCTTGGCTTGGATATCGTCACCGGAGGGAAGCCTCGCGTGCCCGGACCGCACCCCAGCCTGCCATCGTCCCCCCCTCTTGCCGCGGGACCCCATACATTCCGTGTAGCCGTGTGTCTGGGCCGGATGTTCGTGGGTCCCCTGGACCGCACCCCTGCCCTGCGGCCGGCCATGCACTCTGGGGGCTTCACGAGGGCACAGCGCCCGTGCCCTCCTTCCTGTTCTCCTTCTCGGCCTCCCGAGCTGTGCGTTCAGCAAAGGACAGCCCTCGGTGGCACCGACACAGGCCCACGATCCCCACCGTGCCCTCGCGGCCACCAGACATCTGGCCGCCTGGCGCGCGCCCTCCTTTCTCCTTCCCTGAGCCCCCGGGGCGCTGACCGCCCCCCGAAGGCACACAGGGCTGTTCAGGACCTTCCTTCCAAACGTGAAGACGGCAGGTGCTCCGTCAAAGACCAGAGGCGGGGACCACGCGGGCCTCGCGCGCCCCGTGAGAGCGTGTTTTTATTAAAGACGCGGGGCGTGGCCCCGACCCGTTACCTTGCTGGTTGCCGTACGTGGAGTATCCGTCTCCGCCTGGAAGGGGAAGGGGAAGGGGAAGGGCACACGGTCATGAGTGTGTTCCAAGGCGCGTCCAGCCCCGGGCGCTGGGCTCGCGGGTCCAAGCGCAGCGCACGACAGGCCCCCAGGGAGGCGGGGACACCCACAGAGGGAGCAGGTGTGCACGCCACACGACATGGTGGGGGGGGCAGGCCGCGGTGGAGACACACGGGGGTGCAGGTTCCGTATCAGGGGTCGGGGTACATGCCCATGCACACATGTACATGCAACAGATGTGAGCTCACACTCACATTCATGCATGTGCACACACGAACCGATGTATGCACGCATAAGCACACACACGTGCATGCCTCCACACGTGTACATGCCCACACACAGACCTACACACGTGCACACACCCACGTCCACACATGTACACGTGCACACCTGCACAATGTACACGCCCACACACAGGCCTACACACGTGCACATGCCCACCACCACACATGGACACACACGTGCACGCCTACACACATGTACACATCCCCACACATGCCTACACACGTGCACACACATCCACACACGTGCACATGCACACCTCCACACATGTACACGCACACACGTGCACACCTCTGCATATGTACATGCCCACACACCTACACATGTGCACACACCTCCACACACGTGCACACGTACACCTCCACACATGTACATGCCCACACACAGGCCTACACACGTGCACACGCCCACCTCCACACATGGACACACACGTGCACGCCTACACACATGTACACACCCACACACATGCCTACACACGTGCACATGCACACCACACACGTGCACACGCACACCTCCACACGTACACACACACGCGTGCACGCCTCGGCACATGTACATGCCCACACACATGCCTACACACGTGCACATGAACACCTCCACACATGTACAGGCACACACATTCATGCCTCCGCACGTGTACAAGCCCACACACAGGCCTACACACGTGCACACGCCCACCACACACGTGCACATGCACACCTCCACACATGTACACACACATGTGCACGACTACACACACGGACACACCCACACACATGCCTACACACGTGCACACACCACACGGGCACACGCACACCCACATGCACACACGCACACCTCCACACATGTACACGCACACACGTGCATGCCCCCACACATGTACGCGCCCATCTACACACATGTGCACGCACCCCTCCACACTTGTGCACACACACGTGCAACGCACACCTCTACACATGTACACGCACACACGTGCACACCTACACACATGTACACACCCACACACATGCCTATACACGTGCACACACTACACAAGGGCACACGCAGACCTCCACATATGTGCACACCCACACCCACATGTCCACACACATGCCTCCACACATGTACACGCCCATCTACACACATGTACACTCACACCTCCACCCACGTACACACACACCACACAAGTGCACACACACCCACACCCACACACGCCTCCACACATGTACACGCCCATCTACACACGTGTGCACTCACACCTCCACACATGGGCACATGCTCACCCACACGTACACACACACACCACACATGCACAAGCCCACACGAACACCACACACGTGCACACACACCTCCACACACACACACACACACACGGCCACACATGTGCAAGAAACACTTGCACACGCGCACTGCACACTAACGCAGATGCACATGCACGTACACACACAGACACACTACGAACTGTAAGCAGGGCTCACTTCCTTCCAAGAAAGGGAAACAACTTCGCTGACGAGAAAAGCACACGAGTTAGACCCAGCTGGTGACCTGGTGTCCACACAGGACACAATGCGACCCGCCCCCCGCCAGCGTGCAGTCGGTGTTAGTTCTCCCCGAGGACAGCCGGTCCTCGCACGGCGGGAACGAAACAATCCCTTTACCATAATTATTTCCGTAAGAGTTGGGTCTAGAACGCCCTCCTCCTGCGGGACAGAAAGAGCACGTGAACCGGAACCCCGGAAGTTTCCGGGCGCACCGAGAACAGCAGCACACCCGACCTAAGATGCCGCGTGAGGCTGGGGAGATGTCGAGGCCGCCCTCCCCGTGCAACCAAAAGGTGCACCGTCCCCATGGCGTGGCCTCTGACCGCAGGGGACTGGAAGCTGAGGCCACACTGCACGGCCTTCGGCTCACGGGGCTCGGAACCCCTCACCCCAGAGGATCAGGGGCCCCATGTGATGATGATTGCCAAGTTTCAAAGAAAAAAATTTCTTTTCAGGGCACCTGGATGGCTCAGTCGGTTGAGCGGCCAACTTCGGCTCAGGTCATGATCTCACAGCTCGTGAGTTCAAGCCCCACGTCAGGCTCTGTGCTGACAGCTCGGAGCCTGGAACCCGCTCCAGATTCTGTGCCTCCCTCACTTTCTGCCCCTGCCCCCGCTCATGCTCTGTCTCTTTGTCTCAAAAATAAACAAACATTAAAAACAATTTCTTAAAAATGGCATCTGCTTTTGGCCAACAATTTCCCATTGCGTTATGGGAACAGGGCCATCTACGGGGTGACGGATGTCTGTCCCTGTCACCTTTACTTTGTAAAACGGGCTGTAAACTATTATTTCCTCATCCCAAGGCTGCGGAGATTCACGGACCACATCTCCAACAGGACCCCGACGCCTTGCAAATGCACCCATATCAGTCGCAACCCACCAGACCGTGACTCCATTCAGTTCTGATGCTGAAAGCCCGTAACCAATGGCAAAGAGAAAACTAAATTCACGCTTTGCCTTTGACCCATAAACTGACTGACGGGTGAACCGAATCAGAGGGACAAGTCTGCATTTATAAGCCCCGGGACGTCATGGGCAGAACAGGGACCCTGATTAACGACCCTGTATCACATCAGAATGCGAATGTATCGCATCTCAAAATTGCTAAGGGAAGGGGGCGCCTGGGTGGCTCAGTCGGTTCAGCCTCCGACTTGGGCTCAGGTCGTGATCTCACGGTTCGTGGGTTCGAGCCCCGCGTCCAGCTCTCTGGTGTCACCGCGGACCCTGCTTTCGCTCCCCTGTCTCTGTCCCTTGCTGCCTCTCTCCCACTCATGCTCTCTCTCAAAAATAAGTAAGCATTAAATTATTTAAGTCGCAAAGGAAGTAAATCTTAAAGGTTCTCATTTCGGAATAAAAAAAAGAAATACAATTTGTAACTATGCATCCTGATGCGATGCGGGACCAGCGGACTTACGGTCCCAATAATTTTGCAACATGTCACCAATAGGGAACTGTTACTTTATATACATAGAATGAATACAATGTTTACGTGCACTGTGTCTCCAATAAAAAAAAGGAAAAAATCCGTAGCGTTTTCTTTTCCCAGCATGACATTTTGTCATCAGTCTTCCCTTACAGAAGCAGACAACAGCTGAGAGCTTCAAGATCGCCCGCTTACTTTGAGATACACTCAGTGTAGACAAGACCCCCGTTACTTCCTGCTGTGGAGACTTCCTTCCCTTCCTGCCAGGATCTGCCCGCCCAGAGTGTTTTCTGTTTGCAATGGTCAGCCACTGAGCCACGTAACAAAGATCCCCCCACACACCGATTCACCGGCTGCTGTTCCCCTAGTGTCAGCTGCTCTGTTTCTCACTACCTGCGTGCACACCTGGGTCCCTGGACGGCAGGAGGCAGGCCAGCCAGAGGGTCAGTGCAGACAGGGCTCCAAACCCCGCACACCAGCACAGAGCCAACACCCAAGACCGCAGGAAGAAATTGTGGGGATGCAAACAGGAGCCCTGAAAATACGACACCTCCTCCCACCGCCCTCGCCCTCCGGGGAGCCCAAGTGCTGGACATACCATAAGCGTTTCCGTGGCCGTCATTGTTGGGATAGTAGCCACCACCGCCAGCTGTGGGACAGAAGGTAGATTTCAGCTGCGCTTTGCTGGGACGCACAGGGTTGCAGCAGGCGTCTGCTTGTGTCGCTGGTGATGGCACCAAGCCATGCCCAGGAGTCACCCCAAAGGGAGCCCCATACGGCAGCCAAGAGCAGGGGCCGTGAGGGCACATCCAAGGGTGCCCCCAAAGTCACAGCTTTCTGTAGGAAAATTCATGCCCAGGCAGGCACCCCCACAGAAAGCTCTGTGCGGGGTGCCTGATGGGGCTCAGGCGGTTAAATATCGGACTTCGGCTCAGGTCATGATCTCCCGGTTCGTGGGTTCGAGCCCCATGTCGGGCTCTGGGCTGACAGCTCGGAGCCTGGAGCGTGGTTCAGACTTTGTGTCTCCCTGTCTCTCTGTCCCTACCCTGCTCACACACACACTCTCTCTCTCTCTCTCAAAAATAAACATTTGAAAAATTAACAAAAAAGAGAAAGGTCTGTGCCTTCAGAGAGCACGTATGTATCCTGATGGCAGCAGATAAATGCAGGTGCATCCATTCCTGTCCTGCAGAGACATCTGAGCAAGACCAGAGACCCAGACACAGGGTCACCGTTCTGAGAAGGAAGGCTGGGAAGGCGGTCCCCACCATCAATGCTCTGTACAAAGGAGATGCGTGTGTGCATCCTGGTCGTCCAGATGACAAAGAGGCCCCTCCGCACGGTATCGGGGAGAAGTCCTCACGTACCTCTTCTGGACACTCGCAGGACTCGACCCAGCAGAAACCTCACAGCCGTGCACGAGACCCTCATACGTTACCCCCTGGCGGACACAGCACCCGTCTGTCTCGCGGAGGGCGTGTGCTTTTATTCACGTATGAAAATGTCTATGAAGGGGGTCACTTTCCAGTCACACAGAAAACACTGCGTGAAAGCTTTCTATGCACGTGTGTATGTGTATGTGTGTGAGGGTGTGTGTGTGGACAAATACACACACATAGATATACACACAAATATACATATCTACATATGTAAAAGTAGATATACACAGATATAGATATTATTTATCTGAAACTACTTATATAATGACACACATATAAAAATATACATATGTATGTATAAAGGTATATAAGTATACATACAGATATACAAGTAACTATATATAAAAATATACCTACAGATAAATATACATATACACAAATAAAGATATATTTATCTAAAACTACATATATAATGATACACACATAAAAGTATACATATGTATGTATAAAGGTATATAAGTATACATAGAGATATGCAAATAACCATATATAAAAATATACCCATATATAACAGTATATATACACTCAAAATACATACACAGATATATAAAGCTGTGTATATGTCCATATATAAAGGTATGTATATACATATATAAAAATGCATCTATACACATGTATAAAGATATGTACAAAACTGATACAAAGTGATATAAAGTTTATCTATAATCATGCACATACAAATATATATACATAAATATAAAGATATATGGAAACACATACATAAAGGTATGTATACACACTGTATATAAACACGTTATGTATTTATAAAAGGTGTATATACAGAGATGTATACATATGTACATACACATATAAATGTGTATATATAAATATATAAAAATGGATATATGGTAAAGACATACAAATATGTGCATATGTATATAAATGTACATATACATAAAGATATATAAAGATATATTCATGTATAAACGTGTTTATGTAAACATGTAACACGATATATACATAAGTATAAATATATCAAAATATGTACATACATCTTATGTATGTACATATGTACATACATCTTATGTATATAAAGATGTACATGTAAAATATATAAAGGAATATATACATAAAGAAAGATACAAGGACTTATGTATCCAGAGGTGTATATGTAAATATACATAAAGGGATATATATAAAGACAGATACAAGGACTTATGTACTCAGAGGTGTATATGTAAATATACATGAAGGGATATATATGTAAACAAAGTTACAGAAATTTATGTATCCAGAGGTGTATATGTAAATATACATAAAGGGATAGATATGTAAAGAAAGATACAGGGACTTATGTATCCAGAGGTGTATATGTAAATATACATAAAGGGATAGATACGTAAAGAAAGATACAGGGACTTATGTATCCAGAGGTGTATATGTAAATATACATAAGGGATATATATATAAAGACAGATTCAAGGACTTATGTATTCAGAGGTGTATATGTAAATATACATGAAGGGATATATACGTAAACAAAGTTACAGAAATTTATGTATCCAGAGGTGTATATGTAAATATACATAAAGGGATAGATATGTAAAGAAAGATACAGGGACTTATGTATCCAGAGGTGTATATGTAAATATACATAAAGGGATAGATACGTAAAGAAAGATACAGGGACTTATGTATCCAGAGGTGTATATGTAAATATACATAAGGGATATATATATAAAGACAGATTCAAGGACTTATGTATTCAGAGGTGTATATGTAAATATACATGAAGGGATGGATACGTAAAGAAAGATACAGGGACTTATGTATCCAGACGTGTGTATTTACATAAAGGGACGTGTGCATGCATGCAGATTTGGAGAGATGTGCGTACATAAAGCCCTGCACACAAAGCGGTACGTGGATACGTGGACGTATGGAAGTGTATGCATAAACGCCCGTATGCACACGTCCGAGCAGAGGCCGTAAAGGTATGCGCACACACAGGTCCATTCGGGCACACGCTCGCGCACATGTGCGTACACGCGCCACCACCACCTTCCAGGGGAATGTGCCCCGTTTCCAGTCTCGCCCGCAACCTGCGCCTCCAGAGCGTCAGGGCTGTGAGGCCCACTGCACTGCGGCATCGGAGGGGACGCCCCGCACCCCATCTTCGCGGGGCGCACCTTGCAGCCAGGCGGGACCCGCGGCCTCCCCCCAGTCAAGTGAGAGAAGCCATGGGCGTACCTGCGGGCGGCCTGGGCCTGGGCGGGTAGCGGCCGTCATCCTGGTCCCTGTTCCCAAAGTAACCTGCAGGGTGCAGCACAGAGCACTCCTCAAACCCCCGCGCAGACAGCCCCCTGTAAACCCAGCCCGTGTGACCCGACGCGGGCAGCTTACGGAGAGCGGGGCGGACCCTTTCCAGGACGCCAGGGCGCCGGAACCAAACTGTGGGTGGGATGCCATCATTCCTGCGGGGAGAGCGCGGGGGGCGGGGGGCACCCAGAAGCCCGGGAAGGGCAGTTGGTGGGAGGGACCCGGCTGATCTGAGAGTTCAAGGGAGATTCAAAACGGAGAGGAAGACACCCCACCCCAGGACCTTTGCACATGCCCTCTGCACTCAACACAGGCTACGCTTCCTGCCTCAGCCTCCCACACATATCCATCCATTTGTTTGTGCCCCCTAGCACGCTGCAGGGGGCCACATGCCGTCGATGACCACCGAACCCCCATGCCCAGCACCAGGCTGGGCCCATCCAGAGTGCTCAACTAACTGCGTTCAAAGTCCTCCATGCAAGCACATAGTAAGTGCTTAATTAAACGCTTGGCATTTCCTCCCTGCAGGCACATAGTAAGTGCTCAATTAAACATGTCAGACTTCCTTGGTGGAAGCACATAGTAAGTGCTCAATTTGATAAAACTATGACATGGAAAAGGCCTGTAGAGGCTTCTCTGATTTCTTTCTGCAAGAACTATCCCTCAGCGACGCTGCCCAAGCACTGGGGACCCCAGGAAAGGGCTTTCCCGCTCTGGAGGGCTCATGACATCTCACTGATTTTGCTTAAAGGGGCATCTCCCGAAATACGTGTGAGCAGAGAACAGCTTCCATCATGAGCCCTTACTAACATCTTGGAGGACACTGCACCCTGCGACCCGAGATTTAGGGGGCAGCACGGGGGCGCAGGTGAGGGATTCAGGGGTGGACCTCGTAAAAGACGGTCTGGATCTTTCGGAAGCATTGGCATCACACCACCAAGGGGACAATTCCAGGCGTGAGTAAAGGCCACACCCCGTGCACCCCCAGGGCTTCTGAAACGCGTCTCCGTGCGCTTACCTCCACCGCTGTCGGAACCGCCGGGCTGGGGGTGCGGGGGTGGCCTTGGCCGGGGGTAGATGCCTGTCGGAACACAACGCCGCAATTTCAGGAAAGTAAGGACACCTTTCAGCCATCGGCCAGCCGCACACTGAGGAAGCACAGCCCCACACGCTGAGCCTGACAGCGAGACCTCAGTGGTCTCTCCGGAGAGCCAGTGGCCGCAGCAGGGACGCGTGCCCTCCTCGGGGTGACCTGTCCCTCGCTCCCGACCAGCTCGACTACCCGCATCGCCTCCTGGGGGACCCCCCACCCCGAGTATCTGGGGAACGAGCCTGCACAAAACGCTTCTGGGAGCCGCCTTGCAAACGGGGCGCCCTCCCAGGGTGGGGCACATTCGGTGTATTTCCCCCACATCATGCAGGTCTGCCCCGGGGGGGCATCCGACCCTGAGACCTCCGCGTGGTTCGGAACTTCACCCCCAGTCTCCCAGGGAAACCGATCGCCTAAGCACAAGGTTTTTCGAAAGGGGAACTTCGAGATGCAAAACTGTAGAAACGGCCTTGTTTAGGGTTGGAAGCAATTTCCCTGAAGGCAAAGCTTCCTTATCGATTTCATACCGTGGCCACAACAAATACCACAAACGAGGCCGGCTGAAGCAAGACACATGTATCCCCTCCTGGTCCTGCAAGCTGAGAGGGTAAGATCCAGGAAGGGCTGAGGCTGGGGGTCTGAGGTCCAGGCAGGGCCGAGGCCAGGAGTCTGAGGCCCAGGCAGGGCTGAGGCTGGGGGGTCTGAGATCCAGGCACGGCTGAGGCTGGGAGTCTGAGATCCAAGCAGGGCTGAGGCTAGGGGGCTGAGACCCAGGCAGGGCCAAGACTGGGGGGTCTGAGATCCAGGCAGGGCCGAGGCTGGGGGCTGAGATCAAGGCAGGGCTGAGGCTGGGAGTCTGAGATCCAGGCAGGTCCGAGGCGGGGAAGTTGAGATCCAGGATGTGCTAAAGCTTGGGGTCTGAAATCCAGGAGGGGCCGAGGCTGGGGGTCTGAGATCCAGGCAGGGCCGAGGCTGGGGGTCTGAGATCCAGGTGGGGCCAAGGCGGGGAGTCTGAGATCCAGGCAGGGCTGAGGCTGGCAGTCTGAGATCCAGGCAGGGCCGAGGCTGGGAGGTTGAGATCCAGGAGGTGCCGAAGCTTGGGGTCTGAAATCCAGGAGGGGCCGAGGCTGGGGGTCTGAGATCCAGGCAGGGCAGAGGCTGGGAGTCTGAGGTCCAGGCAGGGCCAAGGCCAGGAGTCTGAGGCCCAGGCAGGGTTGAAGCTGGGAGGCTGAGGTCCAGGCAGTGCTGAGGCTGGGTGTCTGAGGTCTAGGCAGGGACGAGGCTGGGAGTCTGAGGTCCAGGTAAGGTCGAGGCCTAGAACCTGAGATCCAGGCAGGGCCGAGGGTGGGGGTCTGAGATCTAGGTGGGGCCGAGGCTGGGAGGTTGAGGTCCAGGTAAGGCTGAGGCCTAGAACCTGAGATCCAGGCAGGGCCGAGGCTGGGAGGTTGACATCCAGGCAGGACTGGAGGCTAGGAGGCTCGATCCAGGCAGGACTGGAGGCTGGGAGTCTGAGATCCAGGAGGGGTGGAGGCTGGGAGGCTGAGATCCAGGCAGGGCTGAGGCTGGTTCCTCCTGAGGCCTCCCTCCTTGGCACGTAGACGCCGTGTTCTCCCCGTGTCCTCACATGGCCGTCTCTCCGTGCATGTCCGTGTCCTGATCTCTTCTTCGAAGGACACCAGTGTTATGCTCCCAGGACCCACCCTAAGAACCTCATCTTGACCCATTTACCTCCCCAAAGACCCCATATGTAACTAGAGTCCCATCGGGAGGTCCTGAAGGTTAGGGATTCAACGCACAAACGGGGGGACGGGGTGGGGGCACGTCCATCCGTGGCCCCCTCCTGGTTGCTTGGAAGCCAGTGTGGGGACCCCGCTGCTGGGGTCAGATGAGAGAGTCAGAGAGTGAACCCGGAGGTTCTGGAAGGGGTGTGTGTAAACACCAGGAGCTCAGGGGGACGCCCAGAGGGAGTGTCCTCACGGAGCAGGTGTGTGCAGGGGAGAATCTGAGGTTCTCCTACGTCCGTGTGTCAGAGACCCCACCACCAAGCTCAGGGGGTCCCGTATTCGTCCTAAAGGATCCAGAACTCATTCTCGCTGCATCAGGGCCCCCGATGAATCGCCCAGCAGCCACACGTCACAGCAGGTGGCCCCTGGCAGAAAACCCCACAGCGTCCCATCTGGAGGCCCTTTCTCAACATGGCTCATCTGTGACCATCTGCCTTTTGGAACAGAACGTTCCGGAACGCCCCACACCCAAGGGACTTTTCAGGGCCGCTGTCAACGATGCGTCTTCCTTCTCAAGGGACACATCCAGGAGCCCCGGGGCGAGCCAGGGGCCAAGCAGGGGACTTCGGGGGGCCTGTTGCCCGAATCATCTGCTCACCAACCTCCCCCGCCCTCTTGGTTTCGTGTGTGCGCTGAGTTTAAGCAAAGCGTGAAAACTGCTCCCAGATGGCATCGGCAGCTGGCACCCCTGAGTCACAGAGGGTCCCCTCCCACGCTGGGCCTCGCCCCTCACTTCCCCAGGGACTGAGTCACCCCGTCCTGCTGATTCATCATATACATTTAACCCCCCATTTCCCCAACACCGGGAGCAAGAAACACTTCCTGTGAGGGACTCCCGTGGATTCCTCGTGGAACAAGACTTTAAAAGTAATTTCCGGGGCGCCTGGGTGGCTCAGTCGGTTCAGCGTCCAACTTCGGCTCAGGTCATGATCTCACCGTTCATCGGTTCAAGCCCCGTGTTGGGCTCCGTGCTGACCGCTCGGAGCCCGGAACCTGCTTCGGATTCTTGGTCTCCCTCTCTCTCTGCCCTTCCCCCGCTCACGCTCTGTCTCTATCTCTCAAAACTAAATAAAAACATTTTTTTTAAATTTTCTTTTCAACGTTTATTTATTTTTGGGACAGAGAGAGACAGAGCATGAACAGGCGAGGGGCAGAGAGAGAGGGAGACACAGAATCGGAAGCAGGCTCCAGGCTCCGAGCCATCAGCCCAGAGCCCGACGCGGGGCTCGAACTCACGGACCGCGAGATCATGACCTGGCTGAAGTCGGACGCTTAACCGACTGCGCCACCCAGGCGCCCCAAAAACATTTTTAAAAATTAAAAAAAAAGTGACTTCCAGGAAGAGAAAAGGCTCAGGCACTTGGAGGTGTTGATGCCGGACAAAAAGTTTTAAAAGGTGAGGGTGTATGGTGACAAAAGCACCGTTAACCACGGCCGTGGATGCTACTGTTGATTTTCTATTAGGTATCGGCTTCCTTGGACCCTCGTCCTGACGCTGGGCGGCCCCTCCTCGAGGAGATGAATTTTCATGCATGGCAGCCAGAACAGGATTCCGGGACCGCTTCTGGAAGCCTCTGACATAGCCCTGCTTCACGCGGCCCTAACCCGGTCTGGTTTTACGTTTTCAGCGCTTTTGAATTGCTAAGGACTTTACTGACTTTGTCCATCAATGTTTCCTTTCAGTTAACTTTTTTTTTGTTTTTGTTTTGTTTTGTTTTTAACTTTTTTTTTTTAAAAGAAATCTATGGGAACATTGTCTGCCAAGCCTTTGAACCCAAGCACACACTGAGGATAATGATGTACAGTACACGGCACACCCCACGTGGGCTTTTTTACGGGACAGAATTGGGAACCGTGGAAACAAGCGAAAAAGGAAACGTCCTCAGCCTCATTAAAAATGCATTTCAATAACGTTCACTATCAGCCAAGCAGACCCTACTTTGCAGCGGTCAGAGGAACGGGAAATAAAATGCGTGCTGTGGGTTCACCCTGCCAGCTCCCCCTGCTTACGGGTGAGACTCGGTTTCTTGCAGGGAGAGCCATTCCCTACTTCAAAGGCGGCTGGAGGAAGACCCGCAGGGGAGACACGGCAGGCTTCATCCAAGCAGGGTGGAGAGGGTGGAGAGGAGTCTGAAGGGGCACAAGACTTACCTCCGCTGTTGTCGGGCATGCCTGGCTGTGGGTGATACGGGGGCTTCGGTCTGGGGTAGATATCTGTGGGGAAAATGACAGTGCCTTCTTAGCAGAGAAAAGTAGCCTTCTGTTCACAGCAGGTTGTAGAACAGGAGCGTCAACACCACGATAGATGCCTCGACATTGCACTAACATCTACTGCCCGCGGTGTCACAGATGATCATGGACCACAGAAATCCCTGAGCCTCTGGATGTAAAAATGTCAAAACTAGAACTTCAAGAAAAACCCCACATGGGTGCACACACACACACACACACACACACACACTCTAACCACTCATCCACCCATTTGTCCATCCGTCCACCCACCATCCACCTATCCATCTATCCATCCAACCATCCACCCATCCACCCATCCACCCACCCACCCATCCATCCACTCGTCCATCCACCCATCCATCCACCCGTCAATCCACCTATCAATCTATCCATCCATCCATCCTTCTCTCATCTGCCCATCGATCCATCCATCCACCCACCTGTCCATCCATCCACCCGTCCACCCACCCACCCACCCAACCATCTACTCATCTGCCCACCCACCCATCCATCCACCTATCCACCTATCCATCTATCTATCTATCTATCTATCTATCTATCTATCTATCCATCCATCCATCCATTGATACATGAATCCTGTGTTTGTCAATCCATCCATCCATCATATCTATCTATCTATCTATCTATCTATCTATCTATCTATCCACCCATCCATCTATCCACCCACCCATTCACCTGTCCATCCATCTACCCATCCACCCATCCACCCATCCATTCATCTGCCCACCCACCCATCCATCCACCTATCCATCTATCCATCCATATATACATCCATCCATCCATCCCTCCATCTATCTATCCACCCACCCACCCATTCACCTGTCCATCCATCCACCCAACATCCATCCATCCATCCATCCATCCACCCACCCACTCATTCACCTGTCCATCCATCTATCCATCCATCCATCCATCCATCCACCCACACACCCATCCACCCAACTACTCATCTGCCCACCCACCCATCCATCCACACATCCATCCACCCACCCACCCATCCACCTGTCCATCTATCCACCCACCTGTCCATCCATCCACCCACCCACCCGTCAGTCCACCCATCCATCCACCCATCCACTCATCTGTCTATCTATCTATCTATCTATCTATCTATACATCCATCTATCCATCCATCCACCCACTCATCCATGTGTCCATCCATCATCCACCCACCCACCCATCCACCCATACTCATCTGCCTATCTATCTATCTATCTATCCATCCATCCATCCATTGATACATGAATCCTGTGTTTGTCAATCCATCCATCCATCCATCCATCCATCCATCCATCCATCCATCCACCCATCATATCTATCTATCTATCTATCTATCTATCTATCTATCCATCCATCTATCCACCCACCCATTCACCTGTCCATCCATCTACCCATCCACCCATCCACTCATCTGCCCACCCACCCATCCATCCACCTATCCATCCATCTATCCATATATACATCCATCCATCCATCCCTCCATCTATCTATCCACCCACCCACCCATTCACCTGTCCATCCATCCACCCAACATCCATCCATCCATCCATCCATCCATCCATCCATCCATCTTCCCACCCACCCATTCACCTGTCCATCCATCTACCCATCCATCCATCCATCCACCCACCCACCCATCCACCCAACCACTCATCTGCCCACCCACCCATCCAACCACACATCCATCCACCCACCCACCCATCCACCTGTCCATCTATCCACCCACCTGTCCATCCATCCACCCACCCACCCGTCAGTCCACCCGTCCATCCACCCATCCACTCATCCGCCCATCCATCTATCTATCCATCCATCCATCCATACCTCCATCTCTCCATCCATCCACCCACCCATCCATCCACCGTCAATATTTCCTTTTACTTAATTTTTTTAAAGAAATCTACAGGAACAGTGTCTGCCAAGCCTTTGAACCCAAGCACACACTGAGGATGAATGATGTACAGTACACAACACAATGCATGTGGACTTTTTGGGGGGACTGAATTTGGAACCGTGCAAACAAGCAAAAAAGGAAAAGTCCTCAGCCTAATTAAAAATGCATTGGAGGGTGCCTGGGTGGCTCAGTTGGTTAAGTGTCCGACTTCAGCTCAGCTCATGATCTCGCAGTCCGTGAGTTTGAGCCCCGCATCAGGGTCTGTGCTGATAGCTCAAACAGAGCCTGGAGCCTGCTTTGGTTCTGTGTTTCCCTCTCTCTCTTCCCCTTCCCTGCTCATTCTCTGTCTCTCTCTGTCTCAAAAATAAATTAAAAAAACATTAAACAAATTTTAAAAAATGCATTGCAATAACGTTCACTATCCGCCAAGCAGACCCTACTTTGCAGCGGTCAGAGGAACGGAAAATAAAATGCGTGCTGTGGGTTCACCCTGCCAGTTCCCCCTGCTTACGGGTGAGACTCGGTTTCCTGCAGGGAGAGCCGTTCCCTACTTCAAAGGCGGCTGGAGGAAGACCCGCAGGGGAGACATGGCAGGCTTTATCCAAGCAGGGTGGAGAGGAGTCTGAAGGGGCACAAGACTTACCTCCGCTGTTGTCGGGCATGCCTGGCTGTGGGTGATACGGGGGCTTCGGTCTGGGGTAGATGCCTGCGGGGAAAATGACAGTGCCCTCTTAGCAGAGAAAAGTAGCCTTCTGTTCGCAGCATCCTGTAGATCACGATAGAGGCTCTACTGCACTCACATCTGCTGCCCGTGGTGTCACAGAAGACCATGGACCGTGGAACGCCCCTGAATCTCTGGATGTAAAAATCTCAAAACTAGAACTTGAAGAAAAACCCCACAAGGGTGCATGCACACACACACACACACAGACACGAACACACTCTAACCGTTCATTCACCCACCCATCCATCCACCTATCCATCTATCTATCTATCTATCTATCCATCTATCCATCCACCGACCCATCCATCCATCTATCCACCCACCCGTCTGTCCATCCATCCATCCATCCATCCAACCATCCATCCATCATATGTATGTATGTATGTATGTATCTATCTATCTATCTATTTATCCATCCATCCATCCATCCATCCATCCATCCACCTACCCATCCATCCATCTATCCACCCACCCATCTGTCCATCCATCCACCCATCCATCCATCCAACCATCCATCCATCATATGTATGTATGTATCTATCTATCCATCCATCCACCTATCCATCCATCCATCCATCCAACCATCCGTCTGTCCATCCATCCATCTATCCATCCACCCACCTACCCATCCACCTGTCCATCCACCTACCCACCTGTCCATCCATCCATCTATCCATCCATCCACCTACCCATCCATCCATCTATCCACCCACCCATCTGTCCATCCATCCACCCATCCATCCACCCACCCATCCATCCATCATATGTATGTATGTATCTATGTATCCATCCATCCACCTATCCATCCATCCATCCATCCATCCGTCCATCCGTCCATCCATCCATCTATCCATCCACCCACCTACCCATCCACCTGTCCATCCGCCCACCCACCCATGCATCCACCTATCCATCTCTCTCTCTATCTATCCATCCATCCATCCACCGACCCATCCACCATCTGTCCACCCACCTATCCACCTATCCATCTATCTATCCATCCATCCATCCATCCATCCTTCCCTCTATCCATCCACCCACCTATCCATCCATAGTCAATATTTCCTTTTACTTAATTTTTTTAAAGAAATCTATGGGAACAGTGTCTGCCAAGCCTTTGAACCCAAGCACACACTGAGGATAAATGATGTACAGTACACAGCACAATGCATGTGGACTTTTTGGTGGGACAGAATTTGGAACCGTGCAAACAAGCGAAAAAGGAAATGTCCTCAGCCTAATTAAAAATGCATCGCAGGGCGCCTGGGTGGCTCAGTTGGTTAAGCGTCCGACTTCAGCTCAGCTCATGATCTCACAGTATGTGAGTTCAAGCCCCACATCAGGCTCTGTGCTGACAGCTCAGAGCCTGGAGCCTGCTTTGGATTCTGTGTTTCCCCCTCTCTCTGCCCCTTCCCTGCTCATTCTCTGTCTCTCGCTGTGTCAAAAATAAATTTCAAAAAACATTAAACAAATTTTTAAAAAATGGATCACAATAACGTTCACTATCCACCAAGCACACCCTACTATGCAGCGGTCAGAGCAACAGGAAATAAAATGCATGCTGTGGGTTCACCCTGCCAGCTCCCCCTGCTTATGGGTGAGACTTGGTTTCCTGCAGGGAGAGCCATTCCCTACTTCAAAGGCGGCTGGAGGAAGACCCGCAGGGGAGACACGGCAGGCTTCATCCAAGCAGGGTGGAGAGGGTGGAAAGGAGTCTGAAGGGGCACAAGACTTACCTCCGCTGTTGTCGGGCATGCCTGGCTGTGGGTGATATGGGGGCTTCGGTCTGGGGTAGATATCTGCGGGGAAAATGACAGTGCCCTCTTAGCAGAGAAAAGTAGCCTTCTGTTCACAGCAGGTTGTAGAACAGGAGCGTCAACACCATGATAGACGCCTCGACATTGCACTAACATCTACTGCCCGCGGTGTCACAGATGATCATGGACCACAGAACGTCCCTGAGCCTCTGGGTGTAAAAATCCCAAAACTAGAACTTCAAGAAAAACCCCACGTGGGTGCACACACACACACACACACACACACACCCAACCACCCATACACCTATCCATTCACCCATCAACTCATCTGCCCATCCACCCATCCAATCATCCATTCGTCTATCCATCCACCCAACCACCCATCCATCCATTGACCCATCCAACCACCCAGGCATCCATGCATCCATGCATCCATCCATCCATCTACCCACCCACCCATCCATTCACCCATCCAACCATCCACCTATCCATTCACCCATCCACTCATCTGCCCATACACCCATCCATCCATGCATCCATGCATGGATGCATCCATGCAACCATCCATCCATTCACCCATCCATTCTATCTATCCATCCACCCACCCATCCATCCATCCATCCCTGTATCCATCCACCCACCCACCCATTCAACCATCCATCCATCCACCCATCCAACCATCCACCTACCTATTCACCCATCCACTTATCTGCCCATACACCTATCCATCCATTACCCACCCACCCATCCAACCATCCTGCCATCCATCCACCCACCGACTCATCCAACCATCCCCCTATCCATTCACCCATCCACTCATCTGCCCATGAACCCATCCAATCATCCACCCATCTATCTATCCACCCAACCACCCACCCACCCATCCATCCATCCATCCATCCATCCACCCACCCATCCAACCATCCACCTATCCATTCACCCATCCACTCATCTGCCCATGCACCCATCCAATCATCCACCCATCTATCCGTCAATCCATCCATCCATCCATCCATCCAACCATCCACCTATCCATTCACCCATGCACTTATCTACCCATACACCCATCCATCCATTATCCATCCACTTATCCACCCACTCACTCACCCATGCATCCATCCAACCACCCATCCATGCACCCATCCACCCATACATCTATCCATCCGTCCATCATTTCTTTCATGTACACATTCATGTATCTGTCCATCTGTCCAACAGTCTACCCATTTATACACCCACCCACCCACTCATCCACCCATCCATCCATCCATCCATCCATCTATCCATCTGTCCGTCCATCCACCCATGCATCCATCCATCCATCCATCCATCCATCCATCCAACCATCCACCTATCTATTCACCCATCCACTTATCTGCCCATACACCTGTCCATCCATCATCCATCCACTTATCCACCCACCCACTCACCCATCCATCCATCCAACCACCCATCCATGCACCCATCCACCCATGCATCCATCCACCCATACATCCATCCATCCGTCCATCATTTCTTTCATCTATACATTCATGTATCCATCCATCTGTCCAACAACCTACCCATTTATACACCCACTGACTTACCTATCCATCCATCCATCCATCCATCCATCCACCCACCCACCCACCTGTCCATCCATCCACCCATGCATCCATCCATCCGTCCATCATTTCTTTCATCTACACATTCATGTATCCATCCATCTGTCCAGCAGCCCACCCATTTATCCATCCATCCATCCATCCATCCATCCATCATTTCTTTCATCTACACATTCATGTATCCATCCATCTTTCCAACAACCTACCCATTTATATACCCACCGACTTACCTATCCATCCATCCATCCATCCATCCATCCATCCATTCACCCACCCATTCAACCATCCATCCATCCATCCATCCATCCACCCATCTATCTTTCCCTCCCTCCATGGACATTAAGTCATCACCACCTTTTTGCTATTGTGAATCACCGTGCTGTGAATGTGGATGTCCACATTTGCTGGAGTCCCTGTTTTCAACTCTTGCTGGTCTATGTGTAGGCGTGGTATTGCTGGGTCCCGTAGAAATTCTGTTCTTAGCTATTTGGTTTGAGGCCACAGTGTTCTCCACACAGCCTCACCGTTTTACATTCTTACCAGCACATGCACGAGGTCGGGAGGGTGTGGGTTCTGATTTCTCCCCACCTCACCCACGCTTGCTATGTCGCACATTTTGATTCTAGCTGTCCTGGTAGGGACGCGGTGATGTCTCCCGGGGACTTTGATGTGCATTTCCCCAATGACTGCTTGGAGCTATCTGCACCCCCTTTGCACACTCAGCAGCCCCCCATAAACACCCCGGACTCCCAGGCGCGGGCTCACTCCTGGCCACCCTCATGGCCACTCACCTGAGCTTGGCTTCTTGGTGGGTTCTGTGAACAAAGAGAGAAAACAAGTTGAATGAGCATCAGGGATTTATCCACAGCTCAAAGAATCGTTCGCATCCTAAGAGAAAGTGAAGGATCTCAAGGCACCAAACTTTACATGCTTCGGACACAAATTCCAATTTGTATTTAGGAGGGAAAAAAAAGAAAAAGGAAGAAAACGCGCATACAATCCATACCTACCGGTCTTCCTGGGAGCTGTGTAGGGCTGTGGGGCTGGGAGGAAGTTTAGCGAGAGAGATAGACCCTTCAAGGAGCCACATATCCAGGTTTCTAACAGCCACACTGTCTGGCCAGGCTCAGACTGGCAGAAAGGCCGGGCTGGGATCTCTGCAATCATGTGCCCCTTCCCCACGGGGACAGCTAGCAGCCCTGTCGGTGGAGGTGCCTGCGAACCCACCAGCAGGGAGGCCCCCCAGACCCCAGAACCAACGCCCCCAAGAAATACGGCCACTCACCGGGGTCATCGAGGGCATCGGCCAAATCAAAGTCACGTTGACCTGTGGGGGCACAGAGGGTGTGAGTCACACAGACAGGAGAAATGGGGAGGGGGGCTGGCTCCTGACCCTTGGCTGCTCCGGTCTGCCCCATCCTCCCACTTGCTAAGCCACGCAGGGGCCTCAGTGCAAAGGGCAACCCCCAGTGAGCCTCGCAGAGGGTCAATGTGTTTGTCGGATGAGTATCTGCCCTCTCCCGGCACCCGCTGGCTCTCGACTCAACACACATTTTAAGGCAGATTATCGTTCCGTGGCTGTGTGAACAGAGGAAGAAATCCTTCTGGGATCTCAGCTGCCTCCAGCTGCGGAGCAGAACCAACACAGGGATGTTCTGGAAACCCCTGAAGGATCCACACGTTCCGCCAACGCTGCTGGGAGCCAGGGGTGTGACAACGAACCCCGTGCGCCCCGCTTCCCGGTTCTTCAACGCGGGGACAGGCATGTGACCGGCCCTGCAGGGAAGGACAGGCTGCCGCAGGGACGGACCCAAAACAGGCACCTGTGCGAGCACTCCCGGAGGGCTTCCCGGAGGAGGTGGCCCGCGAGCCGTTTGGAAGGTGCCGCTTTACTCGTGAACCGCTCCAGCGGCTGCCGGGGCCCCAGGGTGCCACCAAGGAGTCCCGGCTGTACCTGCTTCCCCCTCTGCCCCTGAAGCCACAGCGTGGCCCCCGGCTGAGCTCCCGTGAGACAGCGCCTCCCAGAAGTCACAGAACTCGTGAACCCGGAGCCCCAACCTCCCCCTCCCAAGGGAGACTTACTTTCACTTTGTGGCCAGAGGCTTGCAAACTGGGCTTGGCCCCAAGGCTTTCTGGGGCTTCCGGCTCGTCCTTGCATTGCACGAATTTGGGGAGCCCCCCCCCCCAGGAGCCAGCCTCTCCCCTGCTTTCTAGCTTAGGAAACGCTCCGGGGAAATATCTGTCCAGAAGGGCAGGCATTTCCCTTCCCTCTGGGACAGACAGAAGCGGAATGCGGGCCGGCCACCACGGTCCTGTCGCTCTCCACTACTGTCCCCAAACCCTTTCCCAAACCCCGCAAACCAGCCCCTTCCCTCGCTTCCCGTGCCCGCGTGCATTTCATGTAAACACAAAAAAATCGTTTCAATGAGCTGAGGGAGGCGGGCTGCCCCGAGTTCGTCGCTTGCACAGCCCCCTGTCCCTTTGCTGCTTCCTAACCACAACGTGACAGAGCCTTTTGGATTCCGGCCACTTTCCATCGACTCTTTGGGGGAAGAGCTTTTTCTAAACAACTTCACTGAGGTACCATTTGCCAATCACGCCATCCGTCCATTTCAGGCGCACACTAGGACAGCCCGTTCACAGCCTGTGCAACCACCCCGTCTGCTTCCAGGAGATTCCACCGTTTGCAAAGGGGACTCAGGAGCACCCCTGTGCAGCCATCTGTTGATTCCAGAAGATTCCAGTGTTTGCAAAGGAGACCAAGGAGCATCCCCTCTGCAGCTACCGCCTCTGTTTCCAGAAGATTCCACCGTTTGCAGAGGGGACCCAGGACATCCCCTGTGCGGCCATCTCCTATTTCCAGAAGATTCCAGTGTTTGCAAAGCACACCCAGGAGCATCCCCTCTGCACTCGCCACGTCTGTTTCCAGAAGATTCCACCGTTTGCAAAGGGGACCCAGGAGCATCCCCTGTGCGGCCATCTCCTGTTTCCAGAAGATTCCAGTGTTTGCAAAGCACACCCAGGAGCATCCCCTCTGCAGCCACCGCCTCTCTCTGTTTCCAGAGGATTCCAGTGTTTGCAAAGCACACCCAGGAGCATCCCCTGTGCAGCCATCTCCTGTTTCCAGAAGATTCCACCGTTTGCAAAAGGGACCCAGGAGCATCCCCTGTGTGGCCATCTACTGTTTCCAGAAGATTCCAGTGTTTGCAAAGCACACCCAGGAGCATTCCCTCTGCACTCGCCACGTCAATCTGTTTCCAGAAAATTCCAGTGTTTGCAAAGGAGACACATGAAGAACCCCTCTGCAGCCACCGCCTCTATCTGTTTCCAGAAGATTCCAGTGTTTGCAAAGCACACCCAGGAGCATCCCCTCTGCAGCCACCGCCTCTATCTGTTTCCAGAAGATTCCAGTGTTTGCAAAGCACACCCAGGAGCATCCCCTGTGCAGCCATCTCCTGTTTCCAGAAGATTCTACTGTTTGCAAAAGGGACCCAGGAGCATCCCCTGTGTGGCCATCTCCTGTTTCCAGAAGATTCCAGTGTTTGCAAAGCACACCCAGGAGCATCCCCTCTGCAGTCACCGCCTCTGTTTCCAGAAGATTCCAGGGTTTGCAAAGCACACCCAGACCAGCCCCGACCCAAGGGACCAGGACTCGGCTTGCTCCTGCGTCTGCAGACTGGCGGAGACTAGATGCCGCCATGAAGGGAATCACATGTGTCTGAGCTTGGCCCACGTGACTCTGGGCGATCCAGCATTTGCACGACGCAGGCCTTCTGCACACGGCAGCATGTGGGTCAGTTACCATGCGCAGGGTGCAGATCAGGAGCCTGAGGGCAGACTCAGCATTCGCACTGGACCCCCTGGCAGCGTCAGCCTTGACCCTGCGCCCGGAGGGAGCCTGAGCGTGGGCGAAGAAGGTGCCACCCACCCCACCCCACCCCCCCCCCCCCGCCCCCGACACCGGGTGGCTTCCTCGCATGGGCCTGGGTTGCACCCGCACTGGAGCCCGTTTGCAGGTCCCTCCTGGGGTCAGCGCCCGACTGCGATACCACGTGACGGGCTCTACTCTCTTTGCTGAGGGAGCCAGGTCCCTGGGGGCCGGCACGTCCCCAGGCAGGTGCCTCCTGAGCCGGGACAAGCCACAGGCCTCCTTGGGGAGGGCAAACTGAGGCTGGGGTGCACCCATCAGCAGGCCCACGGTCCAGACGCGAGCAAATCGCACAGAGAGCCGCTTGTAAGTCTGGGAGGTGCCGCGTCCCTCCGGACACCCCTCCGCCTGGCCAGGCTCTGTGAGCTCCTCGTGCGTGCAGGGAACAGCCTGGAATGCTGGAATGCTATTTACCCTCGTGCAGGCGGGGGGAGGGGCGCAGATACCCCCTCCCAGGGCTCTGCGGGGCAGTGGCAGGTGCACAGCCCCTGCACCCCCCCCCCCGAAGGCCCTGACGGCTCACCAATAGCCATCGCCGCGCTCTGTGCGCCCCGCCCCGGATGCTGCAAGCACCCCGCAATTACTCCAGCACCCAGGAATCTCCGCCAACCTGCTCCGGCCACGCCCCTCGCCCCAGATAAGCCGAGGGGGCTGTGTTATGTGCCCCACCCGCCTGGCGTGTCTCAAATGCCTGTTCCCACCCCGGGGCTCTATGCACTGGGTGTGGGAACCCTGACAGCCGCCTCTGCCTGACCCCAGGGCCTGGGTGCGCCCTTCCCAGCTTTGGAAACTTCCCCGGGCTCATGTGTGAGCGTGACTCACGCAGCCGGGGGTGGGAGGGGGTCTCCTCGGGACCTCTTGTGTGAGCTGGTGACCCTGGCTAGCATCAGGCGCCCGTATGGGGACCATCCACTCCTAAGAACGGGGCAGCCTGCAAGGTCGCTCACTGGTACAAGGATGGGGTGAGGATGGGTGATCCGGGGGCCGCTCTCTGGGGACACCTGAGAGGGGTTGGGGGGGGGGGGGCAGGGTTCTCCCGAGGCAGTTGTTTCCATTGGCATGATTCTCCACTCAGAGCATGAGATCGGGCTCGTGTCCCAAGATCTGTTTCTGATCTGCCTCGGGGACTTTTAATCAAAGCCACATGTTTTTGGATCCGCGACCCCGGGGGACGAAGTAGCCTCCTGTATTCTGGGATCGGGACGTTGGTGATCCAGCTGACATCCTGGGGACGCGCGCGTTCACCCTGGTCCCTGCTAGCGGGAGGCTCGCGGTTAGCCTTATCCACAAGACCCCCACTCTCCTCCCGCAAACACACACACACACACACACACACACACACACACAAACCCACAACTGTTGGGGGGGGGGGGTGGTGTTGAGTAGCTCTTGGAAGAATTGTGTCCAGTAAGTAAACACGGGGAGGCGGCCTTTCTACCCCCACGAGACTCCAACCTGGGTCATCGTGGACTTTTGACGCCTGGAATCTAAGTTTCTATCCAGACCCTCAAGTGAACAGGACGCACGGCACGGTTGTGGTCGCAACAATAGTAACAACTCAGCTCCTGAAGAGGGTGTGGCTTTGCAGCGCAGGGTCCACGCGGACCAGGAGCCACAAGCGAGGTCATGCACCCGAGCTCCCCTCCCCCAGCCCCTGCACCCGAGCTCCCCTCCCCCAGCCCCTGCACCCGAGCTCCCCTCCCCCAAACACCGCACCCCAGCTCCCGTGCCCCAACTGCTTTCTAAAGGAGAAAATCAGCCTCAGGCGATCTCTTAAAAGCAGAAAACAATAAAGGAAAAAATAAAAAGCAGCCACGGTTATCATCTGAGGCTTTGGCACCCAATACAGTATTAGTAACAGATTCACAATGCCCTGGAATGTAATTACCGTCCGCGCGGCCGTCATGTGTCCCGTCCCCCACTTGTGACCTCGCCCAGGCTGTTCCCAAGCAACGTCCCCATAGCTGTGCCCCCATAGGAACATCATCTGTCATTTCCTCGCATAGGGGTTTTACTGATGGCCCCAGGACCGGGGTTAATGGAAACCAAGCCTTCTGGGTCACCTGCCCTGGAGGGACCCACTCTGGGAGCCTTCAATCTATAGGGTCCGATCTTGTCATCCAGGAACCCCACATGGGGGACATTGCTGGAGCAAGGACGCCCAGGGAATAAATCTTGGTGCCCTCCAGGCAGCACTGGAAGGTCCCCCCTTTGACTCTCTGCACAGTCGTTCTTTCAAAATATATATGGGGGGGCGCCTGGGTGGTTTCATCGGTTAAGCGTCTGACTTTGGTTCAGGTCATGGTCTCGTGTTCGTGGGCTCGAACCCCGTGTCGGGCTCTGTGCCGACAGCTCAGAACCTGGGGCCTGCTTTGAATTCTGCGTCTCCCTCTCTCTCTGCCCCTCCCCCGCTCATGCTGTGTCTCTCTCTCTCAAAATAAAATAAAGACACATAAAAAGAAATGTATATGGACAGAAAGCATACTACCGGGCTCTCTCGCAATCTGCGGAGGCTGGCAGTTCGCGTTTGCAAGGACAGCGAGGAGGGGAAGGAGGCGGCGAGCCCAGGGGGGCACGTCCCGGGCGGGCTCCACATTCTGCCCCCGGAGCAGCTGCGAATCAACCCGTCACAGGCTGCGTCCCTCCTCAGGGTCCGGATTCCAGCAAAGGGAATGGAAGGCGGGGCTGCCTGTCGCGCTGCACACAGCTGAGGGTGAACGTGCAGGGAGGGCAGGACAGACCCTCCCTGGAGCCCTGCAGGTGGTCCTGGGAAACCCTTGTTCCTCCAGCCCCACCCCTTCCTCCCTGCCCTGCAGCTGAACCGCGCCCAGCAAGGTCAACCAGTCATCCGGGTTCCTAGCGTCCCAAGCTCCCTTTTGGATCAAAGTCGTTTGCCCCCACGTGCACAGTCCCTGGAGGAGAAGGATCTGGTCACACTCCACCAAGGGCTGGGCGTCTGTCACACAAGGAAGACATCTGCCGTGAAATGCAGAGGGCCCGACCAGGCCGTGTCGGCCGGAGTGGCCTAAGCCAGCCTTCCTGGCAGGACACGTGCACACGGGTCCCTCAGGACCCGGTGACTCACACACTCTGGCGAGGCAGGTCTGACTGTGCCCGAGAGGCTGCGTCTCTCGCCACCTCCTAGGGGAAACTGAGGCTGCAGGGCTGTGGACTTAATTTTGCACAGCAATGGCTTTGATTAGTTTCCTGTATCTTCAGGAAGAAAATCCCACAGACCATGTGGCTTGAACAACACACATGCATCCCCTCCTGGAGCTGCAGGCTGGAGTCCGAGATGCAGACAGGGCCAAGGCTGGGGGTCTGAGGTCCAGGTAGGGCTGAGGCCTAGAATCTGAGATCCAGGCAAGGCCGAGGCTGGGAGTGTGAGATCCAGCAGGGACTGAAGCTGGGAGTCTGAGATCCAGGCCGAGCTGAGGCTGGGGGTCTGAGATCCAGGCAGGGCCGAGGCCGGGAGTCTGAGGTCCAGCCAGGGCTGAGGCTGAGAGTCTGAGATCCAGGCAGGGCCGAAGCCAGGAGTCTGAGGTCCAGGCAGGGCTGAGGCTGGGACTCTGAGATCCAGGCAGGGCCGAGGCCTAGAATCTGAGATCCAGGCAAGGCCGAGGCTGGGAGTGTGAGGTCCAGCAGGGACTGAAGCTGGGAGTCTGAGATCCAGGCAGAGCTGAGGCTGGGGGTCTGAGATCCAGGCAGGGCCGAGGCCGGGAGTCTGAGGTCCAGCCAGGGCTGAGGCTGAGAGTCTGAGATCCAGGCAGGGCCGAAGCCAGGAGTCTGAGGTCCAGGCAGGGCTGAGGCTGGGACTCTGAGATCCAGGCAGGGCCGAGGCCTAGAATCTGAGATCCAGGCAAGGCCGAGGCCGGGAGTGTGAGGTCCAGCAGGGACTGAAGCTGGGAGTCTGAGATCCAGGCAGGGCCGAGGCTGGGAGTCAGATCCAGGCAGGGCCGAGGCTGGGACTCTGAGATCCAGGCAGGGCCGAGGCCGGGAGTCTGAGGTCCAGGCAGGGCCGAGGCCGGGAGTCTGAGATCCAGGCAGGGCTGAGGCTGGGAGTCAGATCCAGGCAGGGCCGAGGCGGGGACTCTGAGATCCAGGCAGGGCCGAGGCCGGGACTCTGAGGTCCAGGCAGGGCTGAGGCCAGGAGTCTGAGGTCCAGGCAGACCTGAGGCCGGGAGTCTGAGGTCCAGGCAGGGCCGAGGCCGGGAGTCTGAGGTCCAGGCAGGGCCGAGTCTGGGGGTCTGAGGTCCAGGTAGACCTGAGGCTGGGAGTCTGAGATCCAGGCAGGGCCGAGGCCGGGAGTCAGATCCAGGCAGCGCCGAGGCCGGGACTCTGAGATCCAGGCAGGGCCGAGGCCGGGAGTCTGAGGTCCAGGCAGGGCCGAGTCTGGGGGTCTGAGGTCCAGGTAGACCTGAGGCTGGGAGTCTGAGATCCAGGCAGGGTTGAGGCTGTGAGTCAGGTCCAGGCAGGGCCAAGGATGGGAGTCTGAGATTCAGGCAGGGCTGAGGCTGGAGGTATAAGATCCAGGCAGGGCCGAGGCCTGGAGTCTGAGATCCAGGCAGGGATGAGGCCGTGGGTCTGAGATCCAGGCAGGGCTGAGGCCTGGAGTCTGAGATCCAGGCAGGGCTGAGGCTGGGGGTCTGAGATCCAGGCAGGGCTGAGGCTGGGGGTCTGAGATCCAGGCAGGGCCGAGGCTGGGGGTCTGAGATCCAGGCAGGGCTGAGGCTGGGGGTCTGAGATCCAGGCAGGGCTGAGGCTGGGGGTCTGAGATCCGGGTGGGGGGGGGCGAGGTCTAGAATCTGATTTCCAGTCAGGGCTGAGGCTGGGGGTCTGAGATCCAGGCAGGGCCGAGGCTGGGGGTCTGAGATCCAGGCAGGGCTGAGGCTGGGGGTCTGAGATCCAGGTGGGGGGGGGGGGGCGAGGTCTAGAATCTGATTTCCAGTCAGGGCTGAGGCTGGGGGTCTGAGATCCAGGCAGGGCTGAGGCTGGGGGTCTGAGATCCAGTCAGGGCTGAGGCTGGGGGTCTGAGATCCAGGCAGGGCCGAGGCTGGGGGTCTGAGATCCAGGCAGGGCTGAGGCTGGTTGCTCCCGAGGCCCCTCTCCTTGCTTACCTATGTCCTGTTCTCGTTTTCTTACAAGGACAACAGTCTTGTGGGCTCAGGGTCCAACGTACTATCTCATTTCACCTTAATCCACTCTGTACCAACCCCACCTCCAAATATCGTCGCATGCTGCCATCCTGAGGTTGGGGCTGCATTATATGGAGCCCACAGTCGAGCCCATAACACCCTCAAACACACAGAAGTTCAACCACCATGGAAAGCAGCCCCAGGGATGTCCTCTGGATAAGAGGCAGGGGGTGCCCACATTGCTGAGACAGAAGGACCACCTGGGAAACCAGAAAAGCATCCAGGGTGGGGCTCAGTCACACAACAGGCGGTTCGGCCGGGGACTCTGCACTTGGACCCCGTCCCCCAGCAATGCTGATGCCCACCGCCCACCAGACTTTCCCAACCACCCGCCCGAGTGTCAGGATTCTGTCCAGATCACAGTTTCTTGCAACCCACAAGGAATAAACAACATATACACAATTGGCATCTCAGACCGTGGAAGTAGAAAGATGAAAATATCCCGGATGGGTCATTTTTCTGTGTCAACGTGCCTGGGCTATGGTGCCCGGACGTTTGGTCCAACACTAGTCTCGATGCCACCGGGAAGGTGCTCTGTCGATGGGATTCACATCTACAATCTCCCGTAGGGAGAAGCGCATCACCCTTGGTAACGTGGGTGGGCCGCCTCTGATCAGTTGAAGGAGAGGTTTCCCAGAGAAGATGGGATTCGGAGACAACACGGCAGGGTTTCTACCCTTCCCTATGGATTTAGGGCTTGCCAGCCCCAGCATGTTGTGGGGCAGTTCCTTAAAATGAATCTGAATGTATACATTGATGATGAGGAGGAGGACAGATGGACAGATGGCTAGAGATGAGAAATATAATAGACAGACAGATAGATAGATAGATAGATAGAGATGATGGATGGATGGACGGATGGATAGACAGGTAGATAGAGTGGCTAAATGATAGATGATGGAGGGATGGATAGACAGACTGCAGATGAAAAGATGCACAGATAATAAATGGACGGTCAGATAGATATAGATAGATGACAGATGGGTAGGTAAGGAGGTAGGATTCATAGATGATAGATAAATAGATAGATAGATAGATAGATAGATAGATTGATTGATGGAGATGGATGGACGGTTAGGCAGATTGTAGATGGAAAGATACATAGATAATATTGTGTGTCCCCTGCAGTCAATGTCACCCCCCCCCCCCCCCCCTGAGAATGGCCAGCTGTGGCCTGTCTACGTAGGGGATGTGACCTGTGGGCCGGCCATGCTGGGTGATAATGTGTCTCTGAATGGGGACCCCCAGAGCAGCCGCCCCCTTGCGCCACGGATCCACGGGGCTCCACCCAAGGGTAAACCTGATGGCCCGGTGCTGACTCAGGGCAGCAGCGGCCGAGCCCCACCCACTCACCAAATGAGCACCTCCAGGGGCGGGCACTGGCCTGGTGCCTTTCATCCAGTTCCCTCCCAGGTCACTCGCACACCAAGCATTGAGACGCACCCCCCTGCACAGCCGGGCCGGTTGGGCCCCACCGACGGGCGCGGTGACCGCAGCCAGCCTAAACTAATGACCCACTTCTGGCTGGGCCCGCACACCCACAGATTGGCTAGATCAAAGGTACGATGGGGGCCACGGAGAAAGACGCGCAGAAACCAGACAGACTCTGGATGGATTCTGGGGTGTGGCCCAGCGTGGCCCGGCCTGCCTCTTTGGCACACGCCGTGGTTTCCAGAAGCAAAGAGAAAATGCAGGGTGCACCCCAACGCAGCCCGTGACACGGTCCGAGTGAGAATCGGTGTCTCTTTACGCGGGAGAAGTAGGGATCTATATACCGGAAGGTGACAGACCACAGCCGTCGGGAGAACGGAAGCGCATCGGGGACGTAGGCGTAGGTTTCCTTTTCGCTCAACAGACCCAAACCGCCGAGCCGACCTTGGCAAGTTTCGTTTCTGCTTCTGCTTCGGGCGAGCGCCAACGCACTGATCACCGGGGGGCTCCCCCTCCGTGCCTCATCCTCCCCCCCCCCCCCCCCCGTGCCTCAGTGCACCCATCTGCAACACGGCGATAAGAATGGGCACCATCATCGGGCTGCGTGAGAGTCTGCTAGGAATAAAGTCTCGAACGTGCTTCTCCGAAGGGCGCTGTGTGTGCAGCTAGGCTGCTCTGTGCTGAACCTGCAGCTCCCAAAATCACTTGTGCCCGGTCCCGCTGATAACGGAAGGGTCTCGCCCAGCGTCCCGGGCTGGGCGCCCTGGCGTCTCCCTCCACATCACGTCGGCCCCAGACAACCGACTCCTGGTCCCCGAACACAGCTTGACCAGGATAGACGGGCCGCCCCAGAACAGGGACACCTGAGTCACCGCTGCAAACCCACGGCATTTCCCAGACTTATGTCCCACCCAGACTTGCCTCCTGGGAATGCGAATATTTACATGACCGAGGGGGCTGTTTCACTCCCCCGTCTCATGCGTTCAAGACAGGCCCCTCCAGCCCCCAGCCCAGCCCCACCCCCGACGCCCGGGCATCTGGGACACGGAACGTTGGGCGTAAACAAGTCACGTGACTTTTCGTGCACAAGAAAGGATGGCGTTTATCCAAAAGCTGGAGAACACGAACACAGCGTTTTCCAGAAACAGAACCAAGCCCTGGAAACGCCATTCCCCCACCAACAAGCCGTGTTTTCCAACTCTGTTTTTTACCCCAAGGCAAACGGTCAGAACAAATGCTCTGCATCCGGAACAAGGCATTTGCCGCAGGCATCCCACCCCTTCCAGCTGGAATCCTCCGGCAAAACAGGGCTGAGTTTGAAATGTGGCACAGAACCAGGCAGAGAACCCCGTCAGCCCGGGGCTCCGAACCGGCCCTCTGTCCCGTGTGCCTTCTCCAAGACCTCACTCCCGTGCGTTCCCTTCCAGCCCGGCAACTTAAAGCCACTTACTCCCCAGAAGCTCCTGGGGAAGGAGATTTGGAAACCAAGCTGACCTCCAGCCCGGCGCCCACCCGGCTCTCCCTCGGGGCAAACCGGGTCTCACCTTGGACGCACAGCACAAAGCCCAGCACCGCGACCCAGAACAGTCCCCAGCGCCTCTCCATGGCTGTCGCCAGTCGGAAGGAGCCCCCGTGGAGGCCGCAGCCCGGAGGCTTGTGAGATCCGGCCTCCCGGACCCCACCCCACCCTCGATGTGTCGACTTCCTGTCTCCCAGCTTGGAAGGCACAGAGGCGATGTTTCAAGCGGAAAGTATGAACCCAACGGCAGTCCCGCGGCCAGAAGCTAATGGGCCGCGAGCTCAGACGCCGAACCCCGCAGCCCGGAGCCCGTGTGCAGCCCAGAGCCTGGAGCCCGTGTGCAGCCCGGAGCCCGTGAGACCAGCAAAGGGCTCGCACGCCGAGGACACACCCGGAGCCAGCCTCCCGCCCTCCGTCAGGGCTGGAAACAGGCATCGCCAGGCCTGGGAGGTTCAGCTACATCAAAGGCCCGCACCCCGGGCACTGGGAGGACGCTCCCTACACACGGACGGATGGATTCCAGGCTTTCTGCTTTCGGGGAGGGGGCGGGGGGGGGGGCACCACACAGGAGCTCGCGCATTCGTTACACAAATACCGTTCACGCACACGGGTTCTGAGCCGGGCACCCGTGAGCTGCCAGCTGCTGGCTGAGGATAACAGAGCGGAGGGGACACAGGAAGTGAAACCAGAGGAGGGCGGTGTGACATTGCAGGCCACGGGGACACCCACCGGGCCGCTAGGGGAGCGGGCAGGGTCTGAACGCAGAGGGGCATCCGAAGAGGCTTCGCAAGGGGGCGGCAGGCTGCAAATGACCTCTCTCCACGGGGAGAGAGGCCTCGGGAGAACCCAGCCTGTGCCTGGATCTCAGGCTTCAAAGCACTTCTCCGGGCCCAGAACCCGGCTCTCCTGATGGCTCCTACTTTTTTTTGTTGTTTTTCTTTTCCTATTTTCCTGTGATTTTTCCCCCTATTTTCCCAGAGTCGATTGCGTGCTTCCCCTGAGGCTGTGTGATTCTTCTGCGTCGCTTAGCCACACCACCCTGCAGGCCGCCCGTCTAGGCGGGAACAAAAGTTACAATTTCCCAAACACTCTGAACCCCGTCTCCTAAATGGCCTGAGTGCACGGGAAAAGAAACTAATCATCATCATCATCATCATCATCATCAAGCCTGGTTGTGAAAGCTGTTTGTAAATCCCTCCCCACCCCCCCCCCCAAAAAAAAACTGAATTTGGGCCAAAGACATGGAAAAGGGGAAATGAACCTCGATGTATTTTGCTTTTTTTTTCCTGGCATCTAGCAATGTGTGCATGTGTCGGGAACGTGTTTTCTGTGTCCGCGGAACATCCTTATAAAGCAGATGTGTTTGGGGGTGCACACAGGTGTGTGTGTGTGTGAGCTAGAGAGGGAGGGAGACAGAGACAGAGACAGAGAGATGCTTTAAGGAAACCTCCGAGTCCCCAGTCATTGGCGGGAGAGTCAAGGACAGCAGGTGACGTGGTCAAAAACGTGTTTTCTTCCAGTTTCCCCAACCACAAAAAGGAATACGGCTCTGACATGCTTTGCAATGTGGATAAACAGTTAAAAGTGTATAATCAGGGGCGCCTGGTCAGTTAAGCGTCCAACTTGGGCTCAGGTCATGATCTGGAGGTCCGTGAGTTCGAGCCCCGCGTCGGGCTCTGTGCTGACAGCTCGGAGCCTGGACCCTGCTTCGGATTCTGTGTCTCCCTCTCTCTCTGCCCTCCCCTGCTCACACACACACACTCTCTCTCTCTCTCAAAAATAAACATTAAAATAAAATGAAATAAAATAAAATTAAATTAAATTAAAAAACTGTATGTTCTGTCACAGAAGCCAGACTCCAGGCAAATCCATAGGCAGAAAAGAGATCGGTGGTTTCTGGGGGTTTAGGGCAGAGGGATGGGAAGTGTGTAGAGGTGAATTGTGGTTCCCCCCAAAGCACCACCCCCAAATCATCTCCTGGAGTCGTAACTTGTAACTCTGCAGGGTTGGTGCTTATGTACTCAGGTGTCTTCATGTGAGGTCACCCTGGGCCCAGCTGAGACAAGACCCCCATATGCCCGGTGGTTCCTATAAAAAGGGAGAAATTCGCACACAGACAGGCACACAGGGAGAAGGCCGTGTAGACACAGAGGCAGAGGTGGGACATGCCAAGGGACGCCCAGGATCGCCCGCAGCCCCCAGAAGCTGGGACACAGACACAGAACAGGCTGTCCCCTGGAGCCTCCGGGAGGAACCACCCTCTGCCCCGCCTGGATCTCGGACTTCTGGTCTCCAGCACCGAGAGACAACGCGCTCCTGTGGTTTAAGCCTCCTCGTCTGTGGGGATGTGTTACGGCCGCCCCAGGAAACCCGTACGTGATGGTTTCCTTTGGGGGTGACAAAAATATCTTGGGAGCAGACAGAGGCATCTGCAGTCCCAGTATCATGAGCACAGTGTGTGCAAGGCAGGCCCGAGCGTCTTTGCTTCCGTCGCGGGTCCTTCGCGGGAGATGACCTCCCAGCGCGACCCCATCTCAACCCCGTGAGTGTGGTTAAGGGGGGCCACTGGAGCCTCTCTGCAAGCCGCTGCAGAAACCCCTCGATTTGGTCACTATGGGGGGGAGGGGAGGCAGCCACCGGCAGGAAAACAGGAGGCGTGTGCACCCGACCAATGTTACTTACGGACCCTAAAACTCCAGTGTGGCACAATTCTCACGCACCATAAAATATTACTCTTCTCAGAGATTTTCAAACCACCTGCGGTTATAAAAGCCATTCTCAGATGGCAGGTGGGATTTGGACGCCGGGCTGCAGGCTGGTGACAGTCACACTGTGGCGTCCTGGGAGCCACATGGTCTGCTGAACCCCCTTTTTCGGAGGCGCAGAGTGACCACATAATGTGTCCCCACTCCCGGGACGACGCTCCCACCCCACCTGCTGGAGATCAGAGGGAACACACACAGGTACCTGCACAGACGCAGCTGACAAGGCAGGTTCCTGTCCTCTGCACCCGAAACACCGAGAATCCCCACGCATTTCCACATTCAGGGAGCTTTTTCAGAAAGAAAAGCTTCCGTCCGCTGGAAAAAAAAAAAAAGAAAGCAGAAGTGATACAGACACCACCCTGGTCACACACGGCAACAGAACGGGAGACTGGTCACCGAATCCAGGAAAGCTAAGAACACAGAAATATCACGGGGACATTAAAAAACAAAACACTTCAAAAACCCTTGAGTTGACAAAAAAAAAAAAAACAGGAAATGGTGGCTCTCTGGAAAATAGAAATAAGGAGAAGATTCCGAGTCCACAGTTGAGCCCGGAGGAAATGATAGACCTGGGATATTTACAATAGTCAATAAGAAAGGATGGGGAATCAGGGAAATTAAGAGTTCGACTCGAGGGGTGTCCATGTGCAAGAACCTGGAAACGCAGAGAAAGCCAATGACAAGGGCCACGAATTAAAAACACAGAAATGGCAAAGATAATCATCATCCAACCATTATTTCAGAACCGAAACAGGTGACACAGAGAGGATACAAAATCATGGGATGTAGAGCTCCCCACAGACCTGGAGAATGTTGAACAAATTATAAGGAAATTCTTTGCTCAAATCTGTACGGAGGCATGTTTTCTTTTTAATGTCTATTTATTTTTGAGAGAGGCTCGAGCCCCAGGTCGGGCTCTGTGCCGACAGCTCACAGCCTGAAGCCTGCTTGGGATTCTTTGTGTCCCTCTCTCTCTGCCCCTCCTCCACTCATGCTCTATGTCTCTCTCAAAAATAAACATTAGAAAAAAAATTTTTAGGTTTTTAAAAAGCTTCACAACCAAAACGGCACTATCTTTAATATGTAAAGAGTTCCCACGAATCAATAACAGCAGGGCCAATAATGCATATAAAAACGGGCAACGGGCATCTCAAACGGGTCCCCCAGAAATGGCCGTAGACGTGAATTTTCCATACACACATTCCCAATCTCACCTGTGTTAAGGGAACTGCAAGGTAAAACTGTTGATTTCATACCGTGTTTTCAACTAACAGTGGCAAGGACCCATAAAGCCAGGAGGGTTTTTGGAAGGTATCTGAGACATCACTGGGAATATCATGGATTGGCACAGCCTATTCTCGTCAACAATGTCACACACACAGCCTTCTAACAACGCCAACCACAGACATTTCTTTTTATGTCCGTGAGACCTTGACGTGAACCTATAATGAAACGCACCTGGTGTGAACCTGAATCTGGAAAGATGTGGACCCACCTTCCAGGAAAAAACAAGCCTCTGGACATCTCTCTTACATGTATACATTTATTTATGAATGAGTCACCCACAGCTCCCCTCTACTCTCCTGTAAGGAGACATTTATGCTTATAATAGGGCTGCAATGCTTGTAAAAACATCAATGTTATTCACAGAGTCACAAAACGATTTTATGCACTTTTTTCTTACTGTAAAGTGAGTCTATGTGCCCAGTCTGATGCTGAAGGCTCGTTCGGGAAGAATGTGGATACCTGTGTGCTGCGTTTGTAAACCTAGGTGTTGTGTGTTAGCACTGGGACCCAGCCGTGTTGGATAACCCAGCCCTCAGCCCCCTGACAACTGGTCTACCCCAACACTTGAGATGTGTGTGTTAGGTCCTCTGGACTCCACACGGCCATGTTCACTTCCGCACATACCTGAGCCACGGAAAAACAGAACATCAGAACTTCTGCACTGGATGCGATTAATCTCGATGAAGCCTTCCCAAGAGTATATACAAGCATGCAAGTCAGCAGCCTTCCAGTGCGTGCAGAGCCCTACACGGGGTGGGGGTGGGGGCAGTGTTTCTCAATGTACAAAAGTCCTTGTTTATTTCGAGGAGGAAGAGTATGCTTTCTGTTCATTTCAAGCTGTTAGGAAACATGTCAGGAGATGCCCTGCCACAAGGCAGTCTTACCCCAAAGTTAAAGGGAGCTTTCACATCAAAGCAGTTAAAACATTTTGTAAAGACGTTATAGTTAACAAATTCCCAACAACAACAACAAAAAAAAACCCACATGGAAGAATGAGGGGACTATCTGATGCAGGGGAGTATCTGAATGCAGGGGAGTATCTATGAAGTATCTAATTCAGGGGAGTATCGGAAGTATCTAATGCAAAGGAGTATCTGAAGGCAGGGGGGTAATCTGAGTATGAAGTATCTAATGCAGGGGAGTATCTGAATATGAAGTATCTAATGCAGAGGAGTATCTGAATGCAAGGGAGTATCTGAATATGAAATATCTAATGCTGGGGAGTATCTGAATGCAGGGGAGTATCTGAGTATGAAGCATCTGCTATGGGGGAGCATCTGATGGAGGGGAGTGTTTGGATGCAGAGGGTTATCTGGATGCACGGGAGTATCTGAATGCAGAGAAGTATCCCCTGCAGGGGAGTATCTGAACACTGAGAAGGCCTTGTCCCCCATGTACCAAGACCAGTGGAAGGAAACAGGCAGAGAAGGACAATCCCAAAACTGAAAGGCTACCCTTAGGTCGGTCATTTGTGTCACAGCCCCAGAAAAGGGACCACAGCCCCTAGCACTGTGTCCCATAGCCTTTAGGAGTCACCCCATGGCATTGCATTTAAGGAAGAAGTACTTGGTTCCTTATTTCTTTCTTTATTAGTCTGATCTGAAAAAAAACAAAAAAACAAAACTCCTTCCAAATGAAGGAAATTCTGAGGACACTAATTGAAGGCTTGTCTCGCTGTCTCCCAGGGTCAATGGCCCAGAGCTCCCGGGATGGGGGCGCGGGTGGGGGGGAACTTCAGTGGGGTCAGGATTCAAATGACTTTGTGATGTGTGGTCGGCCTTTCACAGCCCCCGGGGAAACCCCTAGCAGCCACGGAGAAGCTGACCACGCGTCCCCTCCGAATGAACACGGGGTGTTAGTGACGTTCCTCCACCCAGCATGGTGCAAACAGGCAAAAACACATGTCAAGCAGAACATGACAGAGAGTCTCAACATGAGCACAGGCGTGGGCAGGTCGGGGCTGGATCCTGCTGGAAACACGGGGGCCGCGTTCGACGGCTGCATAGCTTCTATTTCTCCAGAAGGGTCCACTGAACTGCAAACAGACCAAAAAGAAAAGACTTTGCAAGCCAGTCCCGGTTGCCTGTGACTCTCGGCTTCCTAAAACCCCCAGAAGCAGGTGCCTCCGGGACTATAGGCTACACGTGACCTCCAAATGCACCATCAACGGCAAAGTCTGACCCTGATCTGCTTGAGAAAGAAATTTCAAGAAACTTCATAGAACAATCAACTGTAGCAAAAAAAAAAAAAAAAAGCTACAAAAAAAAAAACCCATAAAAAAACACACAACAAGCCTTCCAGAAAAGTAGTGCTTCAAGATCCTAAATTTGGGGCGCCTGGGGGGCTCAGTCGGTTGAGCGTCCGACTTCGGCTCAGGTCCTGATCTCACGGTCCGTGAGTTCGAGCCCCGCGTCGGGCTCTGTGCTGAAAACTCAGAGCCTGGAGCCTGTTTCGGATTCCGTGTCCCCCTCTCTCTCTGCCCCTCCCTTGCTGCCTGTCTCTCTCTCTCTCTGTCTCAAAAGTAAATAAACATTTAAACAATTAAAAAAAAAAACCCGTCCCCTTGACCTCATTCTGTACCAGGCTGGGACAACCGTGCAGAAGGAACTGTAACAAACCACGTCTCCGGAAAGGAACCTTTAACCCTTTGCTGCGCATCAGGGGGCTGAGTTCCCGGCCCCTTAGGCACCGCGGGGAAAGCATCCTAACGGGCATTGAAAGAGCCTCTGAGACCAAAGTGGGTGCCCTCTGAAGCCTGGATCCCAGCCCGGTTTATCCTGCGTCCTGGAAAGCATGGGGGCGTAAAGGTGCACATCCCACGTCCTGCATTGTCCCGGGACAACCGGGGGGCGCATGGCGGAGTCAGGGGGACGGGGGCGGGCGGACGGGACAGAAGACAGAAAGGCCGGCGGCCTTGTGCTCACCGGGTTGGTCCGAGTTGGTGCTCTGCTGGTTTTTCGAGCTCACGTCACCTTGGTCGGCTGAAAGGAAGCAGAAAAGATGCCCCCAGGGGTGAATCCAGAGAAAGCCCCTTCGGATCCGTGAGGCTGAACCAGCCCCCCAGCGTCCCGCCTGCCCCCCAACATCACAGGGGGCAGGAAAGGTGCAAACACAGCCCCATCCACAGGGTGGGGTGGGGGGAATCCATGGCTAACGGGGTCCCCTCGGCTTGCGCTTGGGTCTCCTTGTCATGTTTCTATCACTTTCCAAATTTCTGTTTCTAGGCACCAAAGCAGACTCCACCGTGCCCCCAGACACCCCGCCCCCCAAAACCCCACGGCGGATACGCAGCCCGAATCGACAGAATTCAACACAAGTCCCAGCTTCGCGGGCAAAAAGCATTTATTTCCTGACGGTGGCCTCGCTCAGGAGCGCGAGGGGCATGTTTTCGGCGACAGGGGGGCCTCAACACCCACGGCTGGTCGCAGAGGAACCGCTCACGCTGGGGGGGGGGGGGGGTGCCTGGAAAACGCCCACAAGGCACAGTGAGGAATCCTAGCGGGAATGTCCACGTGGGGCGAAGGTTGTCGGCGACACGTAACAGGGCGTTGAGGCTTGGGCGCGTGTGGTCACAGGATGCCAGCTTCGCAGGACGTTCTGAAGGCATCGCGTAGGGGCCGCGGTCGGGGGTGCGTGGGCTGGACGCCGTGTGGCACAGGGCGGGGTCTGCGGTCTTGGGAGCAGGGGTGCGTCCTGACCCCCAGAATCCGCACGCGCAAGGCGGGGGGAGGGGTGGAGCAGGAAGCCAGGCCCCGTGGGTGGTGTTGGCTGTGATTCAGCCGGGACTCTGTCACACCCGGGTGGGCGGGGCTGCGGGACAAAACCCCAAAGCCCCGGGGTGGTTCTCCCAGATGCAGCTCTAGCCTCTTGCAAAACCCCCGGAGATCAGAGTGGCCCGTGGGGAGGCCAACCCCGGGCAGGCAGGCCCAGGCCTTGTCAAGGGCAGGGACGCACGGCCACATTCCCCTCTCCAGGGGGATGCATACCTACCCTGGAAACACCGGGCACCTGTCCCCGGGCCCCTCATGCTGCAGGCCCGAGGGGACCCCAGATTGCACACAGGCACCGTTCATCGTCACCTCCAGGACGTTAAGGGACCACATGTCACCGTGTAAGCCGTTAGAGACACTGCAGCTTTGGGGCAGGCTGGGGGGGGGTCCCCAAGCCCGAGGACTATTTCTATCACACACACTGAGCACTCAGAACCCCAATCGAGGCTCTGGGGGAGCACTCAGGAGCACGGCCCAGCAGTGCCTGATTGTACATCCCACTGAAGTCTTTGCTCTTGGGGCCACACAGACCCTCCACTCAGACCATCGGCCGACTGACTCCGGATTGTAACATCCTGGGGTTTTTAGGGAAGGGGGGGCATTCACCCCTTTTACGAAGCCTGGTCAGAGAGACAGCTGGAAACTGCTTCCTCGGACACAGAGTGGGGGCAATGCGCCAGAAAACCCCACAAGCCGCAAAATCAGAGGTTCCAAGTTGCACGGGGACGTAGAAACTCGGTGACCCGGGCCGGCCGTGTCTGGGGACCCTCCAGGGACCGCGGGGGCAGCTCCCTGCCCTCCTGCCCGGTTGGCTAGCAAACAGGAACTCGACGGTCAGGAACGTGGTGATGTTGTACGGCCGACCCCTCAACCCCCCCGCCACTCTTCCCTGGCAGTGAATTCAAGCTTAAAAGAAACTCTGCGCCTTCTTCCACGCGTCGTGAGGCTACCTACGCGTGGGACCTAAGACAACATGACGAGCCTTCCGTGCATCTGGAAGGCAGGAAACACACACCCCGGCCGGGGACGACCCCCTCACCGCGGCGACCGACTAGGCATACGGACAGGGGCAAGTGCTCGGCTCTGAGGCTTAGCGGACAAACACTGACCACACGGGAACGTCTTCGGGCCTGCACGGGGCGTTCTGTGCGTGCCTACATCCTCGGCTGGTCTGAAACGAAAGGTCGGGAAAGGAAAGAAAAAAACAAAAAACAAAAAAAAAATAAAATAAAATAAAAACAGAAAAGGTAAACTTTGCAAAGGTCTGAGGCGGGTCCAGCAAAGCCCCCGAGAGCAGCCGCCAGCTCGGACAAAGACGCTGTTGGGGCTCAGAAGTATACAGCAGGCTTTCGAGACTTTTTTTTTCTTTTTCGCAGCAATGATTAGACACCAAAGTGCAACAGGAAGCCGAATCCGAAACAAAACCAACATCGAAGAGGAGAGGGGGGCAGGAGTGGGGAGACAAGCAGGGAGGGAGGGAAAGACAGGGGAGGGACGCCCCAGCTGCGCACTCCAGCAACACCTCAAGCATCTGCTACTAAGATGCTGAAGTGGGACCGACCACGGGCCCATGTCCAAGACGGCTCTCAACAGCCCAGCGTGCACCATTTGTTAGAAAAACACACTCAACCCTTAGGAACGTGTCCACAAATTGTTAGGACCAAAGGACACATCTACCAAATTTCATCAGCGGTGGATACTTTTTAGGGCGTCAGCTCATAACATGATACTCAAAAGCATTTAAATAAATTTTATCGGGGCGCCTGGGGGCTGATTCGGTCAAGCGTCCAACTTCGGCTCAGGTCATGATCTCACAGTTCCTGACTTGGAGCCCCATGTTGGGCTCTGTGCTGACAGCTCAGAGCCTGGAGTCTGCTTCTGATTTGGTGTCTCCCTCTCTCTCTCTCTGCCCCTCCCTTGTTCATGTTCCATCTGTGTCTCTCTCAAAAATAAACATTAAAATTTTTTTTAATAAATTCGTATCAAGACAGCTAGCATGTGATCGACACACCTCCACGCTGAGAGAAAACTTCAGTTTGCACCCACTTGTTTGACACTGACCTGCATGCAGATTCAAGAGACATGACAAACTCCAATGCAATAACAAAGTCCTGGAAAATCACATTCTTTACAAATAGCCCCAAACCATGGCATCTCTTCAACCACTGGGATGCACTGGGGCCACATCCTCCTTGCAAAATGTCCGAGCCCACAGTGACATCTGGGTATGCACTTCTTTAAACAACTATCCCGGCAATAAAACCTATAAATGGCCCCACAAAGACCCCCGGAGGGTCTAGGGACTTGTGTGCCCGATGGCGAGACCAACACGGAACTTGATTCCATAACACAGGTCGAAACACCAAAATGTCTATTCACACACTCAGAAAAAATACTCTTCTGCATTAACGTCTTCCGGTTTATAGAAAAATAGAACCTAATTTTCTTTGTGATAACACTGGGCATTTTATGGCTACAGACAAAACTGCCTAACAACTGAAACCAGAACCCCCAGCTTCCTTTCCTTGTTATGTTTGGCCTCTTTCTTTGCTCTTTTTTTTTTTTTTACTTTTTCTTTGTACATCTACATCAGCTAAGATCATGAACCCCATAACAACCACAAAACAAATAAAGATTGTAAAGTCACCCGCAATGCTAATTTGGCTCATGCAGAGTGGAAGACTGGATGACATTCTGGGGAAATGAATTTAGCTAGGTCCCCGCTCCCATACGTTGAGTCACGGACTGCCCTCAGCCCATTCTTCAGGAAAGACGGCTTTTATTTTTGAAAATTGTAAATTCAACTATTCCTACCTGGGGAGATTTTGATTTTCATGCCATGCAATGACCAGAATGTTCCAAGACCCAGGAATGAGGTGCGGAGAGAATGCAGAACACTTAGTTTTCCAAGGTCCTGATCCCATTGCAAATATTGGACAACATCATCTCCATGAGGACTCCTGGGTACTTGCCCAAGTCCCCGTGCTTTGGCATATGGATGTCAAATAGCACGACAGCATCCAAGGGAGGACACGTCCCTTGCTAAGACAAGGTGACAGAAATGCTTTGTGACACCAGAATCTGACGGGATTTGGAAACCCAGTTTGGATTTGAAGATCACCTACAGATTTTCAGGAAATCGTCGTGCCTGCACTTCCTGTGCATTCTTCCCTAGCAGGGTGGCTTCCTCCTCTCCTGGCTGAGCGTCATACTCTGAACTGAGTGTCTTCATACAGTGTGACAGAAATGAAGTTGAAACAGAAACAGAGATGCACTTCTCCTGAATCCCCAACTATTTAGGCTCTCTGCTATTTCTAGGAGAAGCAACAGGTGTTTTCATTGGTTTCCTCTCTCTCGTTCCTCACTGCATGTCTTCCAAGGGCATTTTCTTGACCTTGGCCATCCTTCCATTTGGGCACATCCTTAACCTTGGCCAGCGGTCCACTTGGGCACGTCCTTGACCTTGGCCAGCAGTCCACTTGGGCATGTCCTTGACCTTGGCCATCCGTCCATTTGGCCACGTCCTTGACCTTGACCAGCAGTCCACTTGGGCTCATCTTTGACCTTGGTCATCTGTCCCTTTGGGCATCCTGGACATTCAACATTCAGGCAACCAGGCACAGTGACCTGAGCACCCCTGATGGAAGTCACCCAGTCATATGTGGTAAATAGACATAATCAGGCACTCTTAGCCTTCACTGCAAGAAGACAGTAAGGATGCTGTTGGGGACTTTCAATTTCAGGCTCAATTTATATATAAATTGAGTTTGTGAATCTAAAAATCTGGAATGATGGGAGATTAAGGGTAGACTCCCACTCTATAGTCTAACTGTGTGTCACCATCTAATGACATCTTTTGTGAAGTTCCCCAGAGTCCTTAGGCAGTGGTCCTTGAAGATGGAAGGCAACAGCTAAGAATGAATATGGAATTGAAGCCACCAGTAGGTCGGGAGTTCAGACATCATGAGGCTCCTCCAAGGAGGAGTAGCATCCACAGTCCATGGGACCCTTGAAACCACATCAGAGCCTACCCGTCATTATTCTTGCAAGAGGGAAAGCAAGTGACCTGGGCAGAGTGACCCAGAGATGCATGAACGTGAGCTATGTTCAAAACAGAACTTACTGACGCCACAGCAAATCCTATGTAATTCAGGGACTCTTACATATATGGTCCCAAAACACCCAACAGTGCAATTCCAATCCCTGTATCAGTAAGTGAGGCACTGTCTACAGTCACCTATAAGTTTTATATCCCATCCAAGAACCCTCTCAACTACCTGTTGGTACGGGATTGTACCAGAAAAGGAATCTGTTGCCCTGTGTTTCGATTTTAATTCCCTTGGGTGGAGAAAACAATATGGCGGCCCCCCAGCCATCGCTCTTGTCCAAAGGATGATGAGGTGGCCGTGATTGTAAGTAACGACGAACAAATGTTTCTAAGTCCTAACATTTCTTCAACCAACCCGTCAAGACTTTGACACACAGCCTTACACATCCTCACAAAGGGCCCTTGGTGTGCAGATGACCACCTCCCCATTTCACAGACGGAACACCCAAAACGACAGGGGTGGTTAGTGACTTCCAAATCTACAGCGATTTCCTGAACTATCAGCAGCCTCGCACGTGTCTCATGCCAACCAGACGTCTGCTTTGTTTTAGTTTTAAGAAAGCACAGATTTCCAGTTAGTAAGGCACAAAAGAAAGGAAGCTATTGCGAAAACCTTACCGTTTTCTTTGAAGCACAATTTCTTCTTCTGGTAGGCGATAAAGCTAGAAATTGCCCCAGCCACGGCCACCACGACGGCCCCCACGATGCCAGGGACCACCCCAGGGGAGTCAGCTGTGGGAGGAAGCACAAGGCACCGTTACTGGGGACCCCGTGACCACAGGGTGACCGTGGAGGAAACCCCACTCTTGAGCCTTGCCCAACTCCCACCTCCAATCCATGTGTATGACACGAAGGGCCAGCCGCACTGCTCCCCGAAACTCCCATCGGGAATTGGAATCTGTTTGACTACGGGCACCATTTTGGATGGGACACCCTGACTCCTCTCCTCCCCTAACTAAGGCCAGGGCTCGGGTCCCAACAGTTCAACGTGGAAACTCTCAGGGAGGGCAACATGGCCGACCGTGCGTGGTGCCCCTCTGGGACCAGTCCGAGGTCATGTGGCATCACCGTCTCCACGCATTTTCTGCAAATCAAAGCCGCTGAACCCCTCTGTATGTTCCGTCTGATTTACCAGGACGGTGCTCCCGTTCATTCCCAGAGTGGGCGATGGGACATCCATTGTCTGCTGCCCTTGCACATGGGCGTTCTTGGTTCTTGGGATTTCAGACTCAGCGGGGACTCGTCCCCCTCGGCTCTGCTGGTTGTCAGTCCTTTGCACTGGGACCGAACCACCCCAACGCCTCTCCTGAGCCCCCGGCTTGCGGAAGGCAGCCTCCCCAGTCATGTGGGGCGATTCCTTAGAATCAATCTCTTCCTGTGTATCTGTACCCATATCTGTAGACAGATGGATCCCAACGGTTCTGTTCCTCTGAGGAACCCGGGGCAAGACCGCTGGCATTCCTTCTGAGGGCACTCTGGGAAAACGAACTTAAAATGTAGGTCGCATCGGCACCCCTGGGCTGCGTCCCCGAAGGGCGGTCAGCCAGCTCTTCAGCTGAGCGCTTGGGGCATGTGTGGCTCGGACCAACCACCAGCTTCGGTGTCCCGTGTGCCGGCGTCTTTAGGACGACACAGCCAGCACGACAGGTGTGGTCTTGAGCAGCCCGTTCTGCTGTCTCTCAACAGCGTGTGTGAGAAACTCCAGGCATCAGAAACCAGGGATACCTACCCTGCTCCTCCCCATCAGGCCTCGGGCCTCCACCGCCAGGGCCATCGCCACCGCCCCCTGCAACGGAGAAACAGGCTGGCAGACGAGTTGCATCGGGCAGATTTTTGGTAAAGACAAACTCCCACTAAGGATCAGCTCCCGGGACCTCGAGCTGCGACGGGAACTTGGGAATGACCTTGCAGAGACAAGGCCGGGCACACCTGCCCTTTCCCGTTGTTGAGCGGGGACATCCCCGCTTGGCTAAAGGGAACTTCGGGCTTGCCCCCATGCACCTGACTGAGACCACCGCTCCCATGGTGGACTCCAGGAGACCTAGTGACTCCTGGCTGCCTCAGGCCCGTGGCCCCTCTTGCTGGGCTCAGCCAGGATCCCAGCCAGGGCCTCGGAGCCCACCTGAGACCCAGCCCCTGGCTACGAGGAGACTGAAGGCACATCCCTGCTGACTCCCAGATATGTACAGGGGACCCTTGAACAATGAAAGGGGATTAGCAGCGTCTGCTCCCTGTGTGGTTGAAAATCCATGTACGTGGGGCTCCTGTGGGGCTCAGTCGGCTAAGCGTCTGACTCTCGGTGGCAGCTCAGGTCATGATCTCATGAGACTGAGTCCTGAGTTGGGCTCTGTGCTGACGGCATGGAGCCTGCTTGGGATTCTCTCTCTTTCTCTGTCCCTCTCTTTCTGCCCCTCCCCTGTTCATACCCCTGCCTCCATCTCTCTCTGTCTCAAAATGGGTGGGAAACTGAAAGAAAGAAAGAAAGAAAGAAAGAAAGAAAGAAAGAAAGAAAGAAAGAAAGAAAGAAAGAAAGAAAGAAAGAAAATCGGTGTACAATTTTCGATTTCCCAAAAACTTAACTACGAATAGCCTACTGTTGACAGGAAGGTTTACCGAACACATAAACAGTCGACACGGTATTCTTACAATAAAGGGGGGAAGGGAAAACAAAATGTAATTAAGAAAGTCGTAACAAAGAGAAAATGCATTTGCAGGACCGTGCCGTATTTACTGAAATAAACGCACGTGTAAGTGGACCCATGGAGACCAATGTTCACTCGTGCCAAAGCGTGCCGTGTATCAGGCAGGTGCCGTGGACACACAGGGTCTAGTGCATCGGGCATTAGGACCTGTCCCCGACCCCCTGCGTCCTTCCTCAGCAAAGCCAAGTGCCCCACAGGCAAGGACCCCCCACCCACACCCCCGGTCAAGTTATATGTTAAGACAAAGTATGTGTAAATTCATATGTAAATATATGTAAATATAACATAAATGTCACCAACACGTAAATACATATCAATATAATGTAAATGATAACACATATAAATATATTCTACTTACTATAAACACATATATTACTATACTTACTTTATATGAACACTTTTACTCACTTATGTAATATGTATTATATTTAAGGACTGTTTTGGACCCTATTCCAACCTAAGATTTTAAAGGAAGAGGTAGAGGGGCCCCTGGGTGGCTCAGTCGGTTAAGCATCCGACTTCGGCTCAGGTCACGATCTTATGGTTTGTGAGCTGGAGGCCCGTGTCAGGTGAGCGTAAGCCCGGCTTCGGGATTCACTCTCCGCCCCCTGTGAGATTCTCTGTGTCTCTGCCTCTCTGCCCCTCGCTCACTCACGCTGTCTCTCTCAAAATAAGAAAAAGTGGGACGCCTGGGTGGCTCAGACCTTACTTCATCCGCAGCACCAAATAGTCACCGACAAAACAGGTGATTGGTGCATCCAGGAAACGTCAAGAAGGGCCTGTCTGGCCGGCTTCCAGCCCGTGCATATGGCGGGTAGCTGCCTGCGGTCAACACAGCTCCCGGGGACCAGCCCCCGTGGAGCACGTCTTACGGTCCACAGCCTTGATGCAATCTGCAAATGGCAGAGATCCGGAAGAGAGTTCCAAGCAGGCGACTGTGATTGCGCTGAGCGCTAAGAGCCTAGGCCCCGCCGTGATTCTGCACAACAGGTGGGTGACAGGGAGGGAAGAGAAGAAGCCACCGCTTTACCTGCATCTGAGGCTCCATCGAGGAGATCGGAATCTGAGAAGCCACCTAGGAGAGAAAAACACAAGTGTTACCTGCCATCCTGGGACTGTCAGGAGGGTCTCGATGTCTCGGAAAGAAAGAAAACGCCATCAGGATCAAAAGCAGAGCGGGGACAGGCGCAATCCAACAGGGATTATACTTTCTGGAAGAAATGTCTCCAGTATGCAATGACAATTCAATTCCCAATTCTATTTTAAGCTCCTGAAGTTAGCCTCACCAAAAGCTCTGCTACAGAGCCTGAAAAAGACTCCAAAAAAACAAAAAACAAAAAAAGGAAAACATATAGCAATCTTTTGGATGAATATACATGAAATGATCCCCAAGGAACCTTAGTAATAGCCCTACCTGTTCACTCCCCCCGTTACTGGTGACACATTTTGTTCACGGCTCCACTCTGGACTCGGCCACGAGACTCAGAGGTTAAGTTGTCAAAGTGGAAGCCAAGCCAGTATTTTAAAGTAGCCTCCGTTGAGCTGGGCAGTCTTGCCCATTGAAAGGGACTCACCGAAGCTCGTGGCACAGTGGCCTCAGTCATCCAGACAAGCCAACCCCAGAAGACCCACCCACTGACCACAGACACAGGACAGCCACGCCCCGCCCAGCCAAGCCCCGCCCAGACTCAAGCCCCACCCAGACTCAAGCTCCGCCCCACCCAGCCCCGCCCAGACTCACGAGACAGAACGATTAAAAAAATTTTCGGCCACATTGGGTTTGGGGATCTTTTGTTAAGGGTCAATAGCTAGCTGATGCACATCAAATTTAATGCATCAGTTTCACGAAACCTATCATGATGAAATACGGGTCATTCCACAAAGCCACCTACTTTGTCGGAGGACATCCTTCAGCGTATGACGTGAGACTCACGGGTTAAAAGAAAAAAATATATATATGACCACATGCATTGGCAAGCACATGGCCCTGATAAAACTGAATATGTCCTGGGCTTTCTACCCAAGGCAAAATGATTCCAATACAAGAGAAAGGAAAGAGAAAATATAAGTATAAAAACATAAATATATACACAGGATTAAGAAACCATTTGCCAGTAATATGATAGTCTTTTCATAAAAGCTAAAAAACAAAGCCAAATTATTAACAGGTAATAGGATTCTTCATTAAGTGGCTAGTGAGGAACAATGTACAAAATTCATTTCTGGGTTACAGAAATGAGCCCCAAAATAGCGGACATTAAATATGTCCACAGAGGGGCACCTGGGGGGCTCAGTTGGTTGAGCATCCGACTCGGGCTCAGGTCATGAACTCACGGTTCCTGGGTTCCAGCCCCGCGTCGGGCTCTGTGCTGACCGCTCGGAGCCCAGGGCCAGCTTCGGATTCTGTGTCCCCCCCTCCCCTGCTCACACTGTCTGTCTCAAAAATAAATAAACATTAAGAAAAAGCAAACATCTTTTCCAAAGCTGCTTTCCACTCCTGGAAACCCCACAGGACCTTGCCCCGCAGAGCCCATGTGGTGCCCAGGCCACCATGAAATTAGCGCCTCTCTGAAAGGGAGCCCACTATCCTCTGAGAAACGCCCAGCGGCCCTGAAGGGGAGGGAGTCTTACCGGAAGATCCAGGCTGCTTGGGGTCTGGGTTAGGCTTCGGTTTGGGTGGTTTAGGTGGCACTGGGTCGTCTGTTTGTAAAAGATAAGCATTGCATTTATGAGCACTTTGCAGTCAGAAAACACACACACACACACACACACACACACACACACACACAAAGAAAAAAAAGAAAACCAAGGAAAAGGCATCAGTTCACCTCCGCCTGGTTTCCCAAACAGCTAGGAATTGGACTGTACCCTTTCTCAGGGTGGGGGCCCCGGGACACAGTCCCCTGCCCATTTCTTTCCCGGTGTCAGTACTCACCTTCAAGAGAACTGGGCCCTTCCCACAGATGTCTGGACCGGCTACGGAATTCGTGGGACCCAGCCCAAAGGAAAACGCGGGGCCCACGGTTCAAACTGGACTGAGCATTTCAATATGGCGGCCACAAGGCAGGCTGGGCTCTTGGTCAGTGCGCGCACGGGTCACATGCCTGAGCTCACAACGTCACCCCAAAGACGGTGAGCCCCGGTGCAGAAAAAAACGCAGGTGCACACAGGGGCAAACCACACAGCCAACAGCAATGGCCAACAAGGACAGGCCGTCGCCTACGTTTTGGGGGGTGACAGCTATCGCTTGTTTCCGAGAGACGACGCTCGTGGGAATGAAACTCATGCAGCGATCGGAAGGAAAGTCAGCCACACGGGAGACTTACGAAAACCATACTTACGGCTTCCTCCCCCGCCGAGGGCGTCTTCCAAATTCAAGTCCGAACTGTCTGCAAGGGAAACGTGTCATCAGCCCCGAGGCTCCGGGGAGGAATTCAGACCCCTAAATAGACAGAGAAGACCCTGCTTCCCCAGCTCCCTAAACGCTTTTCCTGACCCCAGTCTCACCAAGGTCAGAACGTCAGAGCCGCATTCCTGACCCGTCACATGAAAACAGCCACGGGCGAACCCAAGTCCCCCAAGAGTGGCCACAGCCTCGGGGGAGGCAAGGCTTGGAGCGCTGGGGACAGACATGTGACACCGTGTGTGGGAGGCCGTGCACCTGCGATGGGCGTCTCCGGGCCCAGGCGTGCGGGACCACCCGACGGGCGCCTCCCTGATGACCCAGGTGGCCTGCGTGTTCCGAACCCTTTCCGAGCTGCAGCTATGTCTAGGGGTTGCAACGCGCTCTGGTCCCACACCCTTTGCCAGCTGGTAACCCACAAGGACATCAGCCCCGGTTTCTGCAGAGAAACCACGGGGCCCACGGGGTTCTCAAGCAGCTCTGGGGGCCGACGGGGGGTGGGGAGGACGGCGGGGATCTGTCCCGTGCCCGCCAGGGACGTACGCCTCTTACCTGTGCCGGGCTTCTTGGGGGGCGCCGTGGGTTTCTTGTCACTGTCTAAAGAGAAAAGACAGTCCGTGAGCGAGACTGCTCGGGAACTCGGAGCCCGCTGAGGACCCGCCATTAACAGGTGCAGGGCTGGTGCTGAGCAAGGTTTTCACTGAGACCAAGAGCATGCGCGTTACCCCGTGGCTGGGTTGCTGTCCCCTCCCCGGAGCATCCAGATTTTCCTCCTCGGTGTATACGTAGGCATTGACCCCGGTACAGGCTGTGTTATACTTAACTACGTGCGGCTAAAACTCACTGCCCTGTGTGAGCCTAAATTTTAACATTACCTCCCACATGTCACAACTACGAAATTTTAAGAGCACTCACTGTCGAGGGCATCCGACAAATCGAAATCCTGGCCTACGAGGCAAAAAAGAAAAAAGAAAAAGTCTGATTACGCATAAGAAACGTACAAACGTGAAAATTGAGGAAATACACAGAAAGGGGCTCATGGGTTTTGTGAGGTTGGCAGCTTTAAAAAATTTTTTTTAACATTTACTTATTTTTTTAATGTTTTTTTAATGTTTTATTTATTTTTGAGACAAGGAGAGACAGAGCATGAACAGGGGAGGGTCAGAGAGAGAGGGAGACACAAAATCCGAAGCAGGCTCCGGGCTCCGAGCCGTCAGCCCAGAGCCCGACATGGGGCTCGAACCCACGCACTGCGAGATCGTAACCTGAGCCGAAGTCGGACGATTCACCGACTGAGCCCCCCAGGCGCCCCTGGCAGCTTTTTAAAACGTAGGATGAGCTAGGGCTTCTCATCTGGCCCCCATGTCCACGTTCACACCCCGAAAAGACGTCGGGGGACATTCAAAACGGCAACGATCTTAAAACCTAGCAGCAGAGTTAAGAGAGTCAGAAAATGTGGTGATTTGGTCTGAGCCTGATTCATGAACAGCAGACCCCTTGCATTAAATGAGTAACAAGTTCCCACATGATGGAAAACACACAGAGGGAAAACTCGCCCCTCATGTGACCCACGTCTGTGACCACACAGCCGAACTATGCTTCCTGAAGAATCAGCAGACAACCCACAAAACACACACAAAAATACTGCTTAAGCTCCCGGGTCCCCGAGAAGGGGGGAAAGTGCCCCGATGTGCCTTGTTCTTTGATCCCGTTGCTACTGCGTTTATTGAAACCATTTCAGTCCTGTTGTTCAGAAGCCATTTCTGATGGGCTGCAGGAGAGGAAAGGGGACGAGTCTTGGAGAAGCCTGATCGGGCTGTCCGGTCAGCTGTAAGGCCAGTGACAGTGGGTCGCACGGTACCTGTGAGGTCAGAATGTTAAGGGACACCAGCCCCAGCTCAGGAAGTGCTAGACATTTCAGGCTGCGCGAACATCCCCGGGAGCCAGGTCAGGTCAGGGTGGGGAGGTGTTCGCTTCTATGCGATGTGTGACCCAGGCTGAGGTCTGTGATTGTCCCCTCTGTCATGTGTGTGTGTGTGTGTGTGTGCATGCATGTGTGTGCGCACACATGCAGGCTTGTGTAGGTGTGGTTTGTGTGTGTGCATGGTCTGTGTGCATATGTGTGGATATATACGTGTACGTGGTCTGTGCGCATGTGTGTGGATATATACGTGTGCATGGTCTGTGTGTGCATGTGTGTGTGGATATATACACATGTGCACATGGTCTCTGCGCGTGCACGTGTGTGCATGTGTACACGTGTGCACAGCCTCTGTGTGCGTGCATGTGTGTGCCTATATACACATGTGTGCATGGTCTGTGTGTGCATGTGTGGATATATATACACACGTGTGCACAGTCTGTGGGTGTGCATATGTGTGTATGCATGTGTACATGTGCGTGCATGGTCTCTGTGCATACATGTGGATATATATGTCTGCATGGTCTGTGTGTGCATGTGTGTGTGTATATATACACATGTGCACATGGTCTCTGTGTGTGCATGTGTGTGCATGTGTACATGCGCGTGCATGCTCTGTGTGCGCATGTGTGGATATATACGTGTGCATGGTCTGTGTGTGCATGCTGGGTGACTGTAACCATGGACCCAGAACTCACTCTCCCTAATAAAATGCTGCCTCCTCCCCCTGCACAACGTGTCGTGGCAGCTCCTTGAGCTCGTGGGTCCCCTTGGTGCCCCTGCTGCTGACCCCACGTGGCCTCCACACAAACCCTGTAAGAGCAGATGAAGCAGGGGTGGGGGCACCCTGCCAGCCAGCACCCTCCAGCCCCCCACAGCCCCAGGCTGCCCTCTCTGCCATGGTTCTCCCCCAGAACCCTCTGCAATGCACACCACGCAGAAGGTCCCCATACTGTCGCCAAAACAAAGTCTGGAGCCCGCTGCTCCCAGGACCCCAAGGTCAGCCAAGGGCAGGTCTCACGGCGCACGGGCAAAGGAACGATGCCCCCTTCCCACCCTGCTCCCCACCCCCCTTTGTGCACGCAGAACCCCCTCGAACCCCAGAGCAAGAGCTTGGCTGTCTGCTGTTGCACAATTGTGCAGATGTGTGCAAAAGTCACGCACACACATCGAGATCTGCTGAAACCCCCACAGGAACTGGCAAGAAATGCAATGATTCAACAGCCAGCACTCGACGGCCAGGAACACCACCCAGTGTATTTCCAGCCTGACTTAATCTATCCGTCTACACAGCCCCCGCTGTGCTGCCTGCTCCCCAGACTGCCTCCCGGGGCCGACGGAGCCGGAGGAAACAGCAGCACGTGGGGCCGCCAGGCCCGACCACACGGACGGGAGCCTGGGCCCCGGGGCCGGCACTCAGGCACAGAGTCCCCCGTCCAGGAGGAAGCTGGCTGCTGTGAGCGGAAGCCTGTGCCTCCCCAGACGCCCAACACCCCTCATGGCTGCAGATGTTCGGGGGACCCAGGGTGACTCACGAGGGGCGAGGCCACTCCTGGCAGGACACATGCATGAGTCACCCCCACGGCACCTCCCTCCTGCAGCCCCTCCCGACTCACATCGGTGTCATGTGGGGACACAGGCCCAGCCACACGCAGTCCCCGAGCCGCCCCCCGCCCCCCGCCCCCCGCCCCCGGGCAGGTGGAATATGGAGTAAGTTATACACATACGTTTGGAATAAGTTTTATACATACGTACATATACATAGAACATAGGATTCTATGTAGAAGTTAAAAGTTAAATTATAGACATATAATATTTACATACGCATATGATATAGAATTATAGATAGCATATAGATTTACAAACATACATTTGAAATAAGTTCTGTATATTCACATATATACAGAATATAAAATTGTATATAGAACATGGAATAAATCATATACCTATGTGTGGAATAACTCCTATATTTTCACATGTATATAGAATAAAAAATTCTATATAGAACATGGGTTCTATATAGAACATAGATTATAGACATATATTTGTAAATATACACCTACATGTATAGAAAACAAGATTGTATATGGAATGCGAAATAAATTATAGACATATTTAGAATAAATTGTATATGCTCACGTATATATAAATATGGAATTACACATAGAATCTGGAAGAAATAATATACATATTTGGAAAAAATTCGCTATATTCACATATATAGAATATAGAATTACATATGGAATATGGAATAAATTATAGACATAATTTGGGATAAATTTTATATGCATATTTACATGGAAATACATATATCCTATTATATTCTAACTATATCTAATATGTACCGATTCTATATATGTAATACATATTCTCAATATATCTGTTCTATATTCATATATATTTGTCTATATAATATAGAATTCTATATACAATATGGAATAAATTATAGATATTAATTTAGAATAAATTACATTTATATTTACATATACCAATATATGTAAATATAGTTACAATACTAAATGACAACAATCGCAAATTATATAGGTTATACACAGACCTTATAAATCCTATAGACAAATTATATAAAAACTAGAAGTCACACAGAAAATTACAATAGGAACAAAAAATATTTATAATGTATTATAGAAACTGCAAATTATCTGATTTATAATTATACAGAGAAGTTATAAATCATATAAGCAAATATATAGGATTAATTAAAAAAATGTTTTGTAACATTTATTTATTATTGAGACACACGGAGAGACAGAGAGTGAACGGGGGAGGGGCAGAGAGAGAGGAAGACACAGAATCTGAAACGGGCTCCAGGCTCCGAGCTGTCAGCCCAGAGCCCGACGCGGGGCTCGAACCCACCAACCCTAAGATCGTGACCTGAGCCGAAGTCAGGCGCTCAACTGAGTGAGCCACCCAGGCGCCCCACAAAAGTATAGAATTAAAACAGAAAGCAATGGGGCGCCTGGGTGGCGCAGTCGGTTAAGCGTCCGACTTCAGCCAGGTCACGATCTCGCGGTCCGTGAGTTCGAGCCCCGCGTCGGGCTCTGGGCCGATGGCTCAGAGCCTGGAGCCTGTTTCCGATTCTGTGTCTCCCTCTCTCTCTGCCCCTCCCCCGTTCATGCTCTGTCTCTCTCTGTCCCAAAAATAAATAAACGTTGAAAAAAAATTTTTTAAAAATAAAAACAGAAAGCAAGTCAGGAAAGCAAGCCTCAGATCCTCTGTCCCACCCCTTTCTCTCTGCCCGTCCCCTGCTCACACACACACACACACACACACACACTCTCTCTCTCTCTGTCCAAAATAAATAAGCATTAAAAAAACACGTAAATCACACGCGGCTTGCTGGCCTGACCCAGATACCTCTTTGTCGCCCTAACCGGTCTGGTGAGCCCGTGAGCAGGGCTTTGGGGAACATCAGAGTCCCGGACGTGCCTGTGCAAACACATTCCTGGGAATACACCGGGGGCACCTGCCCTTCTGTCACTGTCTGGGGGCTGCTGGCCCTGCTGGCCGGGACCCTCCACTCTCTCCCCGCTGTGGCTGCTTCCAGACCATCTGCACCGCCCCCTCCCCCGGGGGGAGGCACGGCTCCCCACAAGGCGAACTCCTATCTGACTCCCAGCCCCCAAGGGTGCTCCCTCCCATTGCTCCCTGCACCCCCCCCCCACCTGGACTGGCCCCAAATGACCCCTTAGACGAGGGCAGACATTATCAGCTCATGGAGCCGTCTGCGGCTCCAGAAACTGGCCCGAGGTCCCAAAACAGACTGGAAGTTTCTGCTTATTAATTACATGATTCATGCAGGTTACACGGTACGAAGTGTGGGGAACCTGAATGAGTGGGTACTCGTCCCATCGTTGCTCCTAGGGGATTTGCCGGTTACCTTCTCTCGCCTTGAGTCATGTGTCCACCAGCGCATCCATCCACGACCCTGTCGTGCATTACCGCGAGAACTCCTATTCGTACCTCAAAGCCCGAGAAAATGCTGCCTCCTCCAGGAAGCCCTCTGTCACTCCCCCCTGGGTGTAGACTGACGCATTTCCTCGCGAATTCTCAACTGGGGCTGCGGGTGATTTCCCAAGTACGGACGCTCAGGCCATGCTCCAGACCAATCAGATCAGAGACTTTGTGAGCCGGGACCCAGGCGCCGATGTCTGAAAGCCCACCGGCATTGCAGGCTTTTAATTCCTTGAGATGCCTTGTCCCTCGCCTCTGATCCCTTGGTCCAGACTCTGCCAACAGCCCGTGTCCCTCCAGCTGGGTCTGCACGCCCCCCATCACCGAGGGGATCTTGCACAGCCAAGTGCGAATGTGCACCTGTCTCCTTCCAACCCTCCAGGTGAGTTTCACACACACATCCTGGCAACCGAGGCAGCCCGTCACGTACCCCTGCGGTTCCACAGCCAGAAATAAGCTGCGTCCCTCTCTCCTCAGCCTGCACACAAGCTACCTGAGACCTCCCCACGGCCCCACCGTCTCCCATACCTTCCTTTGCTGTTTTCAAGCCACTCCCCCAGCCTGAAAAGCCCTCTCCCCACTTCAGGCTTCTGTTGCTTTGATGGTCTATGCAGGGTGCCCAGGGTGGTCTCCATCTGCAAGGAGCTCTCTCTGGCCTCTCTGGGGGACACTGGTCCCTGCTCCCCTCAGGACACCGCACCAGAAGGGGTACCTTCCCTGCCACTCGCCAGGCAGAGAACAGACGATGGGGACCAGGTATTTCTTCTGCAGGCGCCCGAGCCAACAGTATGGAGAGAATACAGATACCACTTGAAATTCGATCTGTGCTGACGGAAGGCAAGCGTGAGAGCCAGTGGCTGGGTGTGTGGGTAAGTAGACACATGGATGGGTGAGTGGGCTTGTGGGTAGATGGGTGAGTGGATGGATGTGTCAGACAAATACAGAAAGGTAGATGGATGGATGGGTAGGTGAGTGGATGGGTGGGTATTTTGATGAATGGATGGACAGGCAGATAGCTGGACAGACAGATGGGTGTATGGATGGATGGGTGGATGGATGGATAGTTGGTTGAATGGGTGGATGGATGGAGGGGAGGGATGGATGGATAGATGGATGGATGGTTGAATGGGTGGGTGGCTGGGTGGATGGAAGGATGGGTGGGTGGGTGGGCGGATGGACAGATGGATGGATACATGAATGTGTAGATGAAAGAAATGATGGATGGATGGATGGATGGATGGATGGATGGATGGATAGATGGACAGATGGGTGGGTGGATGGACAGATGGATGGATGGATGGATGGAAGGATGGATGGATGGATGGACGGATGGATGGATGGTTAGATTGGTGGATAGATGGATGGATGGAAGGATGGATGGATGGATGAATGGATGGATGGACGGAAGGATGGATGGATGGATGGACGGACGGATGGATGGTTAGATTGGTAGATAGATGGATGGATGGATGGATGGACGATACATACATACATACACACATACATACATACAATGATAGATGGATGGGTGGACAGATTGACAGAATGGATGGAAAGACAGGACGGATGGACAAATAGCTATCTGGGTGGTAGACACGTGGCCGAGAGAGAGAGGGCAGCCTGTCTCCAGGGGCTCCCAGGTGGAGGTGTACACGTCTCCTTGCTCTGAAAGCAGCTGGACTCATCACAGCAAATCGTGAGCACATATCACCCACCAGGAAAGGAGTGGGTCACAACACAGGGAGCCGGCCTGGGGCTGGGGAAGGATCGGGGAGAGGGAATACAGACAGGAACACGAGCCTTAGCTTAGCACCCTGTGTCCTGCTACTGGACAGGAAGCTTCTGTGTGCACCTCTTGGGATGCCAGCACCACCTTCCCTAAGGTGCCACGCCCGAGCCTCTCTCCAAGTCAGGCTTACGCAGACAACAGCTTCCAAACCAGCTCCCTCTGGTTGCACGCGTGGTATCTCCAGTGCTCTGTATCTGGAACCTCTCATTATTTTCTCCTCCCCGTACGTGTCCTCCTTCACTCCTACCTTTTGTGATATGGCCATTTGCCCAGACTCTCAGATGGAAGAGCCCCCCCCTTCACTCCTGCCAGCTCCTTCCTCACATATTGCATCCGTTACCAAATCCTGTGGATTTCATCTTCTGAATCTTTCTCGATTCATGCTCCTTTCTCCATTTCTGCCTTGTTTTTGTTTGTTTGAGTCTCATACGCGTCCCCCTATCATTTTTCTCAGACAAATGCAAGAGCCCTTAACTAGTGTCTGCCCTGACTCGTGAGGCCCTTTTAGGAGGGCTGGGCACTCCTTCTCAGAATACTTCACGTTTTAATGCACAGAAGAAAATACACGCAGGGTTGCAGAGGAAGCCAGTTGTATTAAGCCAGTTCTCTGCCCGGATGCCTGAGCGAAGGTTGCACCTGCAGACCGGCTCAGTGACCCTCAGGTTCTCAGAGAACCTCCGAGGTTCTCAAGCCTGGCCCCACAGCGGGGTCCCCTGAGAGTCTGGAGGAATCACTCTTGCCCAGCCCCATCTGTGTAATCTGGTTTATGCTGGATGGCAAGACCAGAGCCTTGGGGCCACCTGGGCTCAGGTGTTGGAAGCTGCACTGAGTTCTCCAGGTGTGGCTGCATAGACCACAGAGGGAGATGCCTTTCTCAGTAATGTGGCTTCACAGGGAAAAACAGGACATTGTCCTATATTTAGAGAAACTTAACTCCCCTGAATCCTGTTGGGAACTTACCCAAGACCAGTCACCGAGGCCTCTCCAACTCCTCATGGATTCTATATTGTGTCCACCCACCCATCCATCCGTCGTCCATCTGTTCATCCATCCATCTATTCTATCTATCTACCTATCTATCCACCTCAACATCCATCCATCCATATATTCTCCCATCCATACATCTATCCATCTATCCTTCCATCACATCTATCTATCTATCTATCTACCTACCTACCTATCTTTCTATCTCTCCATCATATCTATATCTATCTATCTATCTATCTATCTATCCATCCATCCTATCTATCTATCTATCTATCTATCTATCTATCCATCCACCCATCCATTATATCTATCTATCTATCTATCTATCCATCCATGCATCCATTCACCCATCCATTTATGTATCTATCTATCTATCTATCTATCTGTCTATTCTATCTATCCATCCATCCATCCATGCATCCATTCACCCATCCATTATATCTATCTATCTATCTATCCATCCATCCATCATATCTATCTATCTATCTATCTATCTATCTATCTATCTATTCTATCTATCCATCCATCCATCCATGCATCCATTCACCCATCCATTATATCTATCTATCTATCTATCTATCTATCTATCCATCCATCCATCATATCTATCTATCTATCTATCTATTCTATCTATCCATCCATCATCCATGCATTCATCCATCATCATATCTATCCATGTATCATCATCATCATCATCTATCCATTCATCATTATGTATCTACCCATCCATCATCCATGCATTCATACATCATATCTATCTATCCATCAACCCATCCAACCATTGTCATTATCTATTCTATCTATCCATCCATCCATCCATTCACACATCCATTATACCTATCTATCTACCTATCTATCCATCCATTCATCCATCATATCTATCCATCCATCCATCATCATCATCATCTATCCATTCATCATTATGTATCTATCTACCCATCCATCCATCATCCATGCATTCATCCATAATATGTATCCATCTATCCATCCATCCTTCATTATGTATCTACCTATATATTCATCATCATTATCTATGTATCTATGTATGCACATATCCATATATCCATCTTGCATTCATTTATTTACCCATCCATCCATCCATCCATGCATTCTATCTATCCATCCATCCATCATCGTATCGATCTATCCATCCATCCATCCATCCATCCACCCATTGTCATTATCTATCTATCTGTCCACTAATTATCAATCTTTGCATCCTTCATGTGAAATGTATCATTTATCATCTACAATCAATCATCAAGCAATCAATCGTCAATCCCAAGCTTCAGGTGCTACCTCACTCCAGCCGGCCCATGGGTCCTTAAGTAAGTTCCCAGCAGGAAGGGGCTGGGGCCTCATCTCTCTTGCAGCCCCACTCACTGAGACCCCATTGTCTCCTTCCTTTCCTGCCTTGGATCGTTCCCCTTACCTCCTCCCTTCTTTTGCTGGGGTGCGCTGGGGCCCAGCGTGAGGGGAGCTTGGGGCAAACACCACGGTGTGTGTTCACACTGAGAACAGAACACAGCCCCTCTCTTTAAGAGAAGGCAGGTGACAGCCTCAGAAGGAGACCGGCTGTTTTGGGGTTCTTGTAGAATCTACAAAATCGACTTGCCCGCGAGGCCCCGTGTCCCAAAGACAACATAGTCTACTTAATTCTCTGTGAGCCGATATCGTGGGTCCCGAGCTGCCGTTTGAGAAACACACTGGTTTGAGGTCTGACTCGTGGAGGGGGCGGAGGGGAAAGGAAGTCTGTGGTTTCCTGTTTAGGGGATTTTAATAATACGTCTAGCGGGGCCACACTAGGGAGAGTGGCAAGGCTGAGTCGCCCCGAGGCGCAGCTGAAACGCACCCGTGCCGCCATCTCCCAAATCTAGTCTAACGACTGGGCAAGCTAAGAGCAAAAGACGCAGGTAAGGGACGTCCTCCGTGTCCAGAGCGGTGGAAGATACTGTGAACTCGCTGCATCCAAATGGGAACCTGGGTCAGTCTCCGTTCATCCGCCATGTGCACGCGGGAAACACCCGGAGGGGCTGGTGCATCAGCCAACGCGCCCAAGCAGTATGGCAGCACGGGGACACCAACGGTCGACCAGCCTTCAGCGCGCGGCCCTCGGGGGGCGCTATGACCCGGCCCTCATGGGGGGCAGGGCTGATGTCAAGGAAAAGAGTCCCCCGGTGGAAACAGGGAACCACATGAGGGAACCGTTCTCCTTGACTCCAGAATCTGGATCTTTCTCAAGCGTAAGGAAATGCGGGTCTAAACGAGCCGCTCACATGCACAGTGGGCGGTCTCAGCGGAGCCACGGGCAAGTGGTGGTTTTCTGTGTCTGCCACGTGGGCGGATTGCTCGTGGAGCACACATGTGTGCGCACACATGCATGCACACGCGCACACACACATGCGTGCATTCGTACACACGCCTGCACGCACACACACGCTCACACACAAGCCTGCACGTACACACGCGCGCACTCGGACACATGCCTGCACACACACACATGCTCACCCGTGCACACACAAGCGTGCACGTACACACGCGCGCACTCGGACACAAGCCTGCACACACACACACACGCTCACCTGTGCACACACAAGTGTGCACATACACGCGCGTACTCGGACACACACGCCGGCACACACACACACGCTCACCTGCGCACACACAAGCGTGCACATACACGTGTGCACTCTCAACATTCATGCATATGTGCACAGATGTGCACCCACACAATGTGTGTGCACACACGCACAAGCACTCACACATGCACATATGTACAAACACACATGCAGCATGTGCACACGTACCAACACAATCGTGCACACACAAACACGTGTGCATGCACACAGGTGTGCACATGCCTGCATACACACACATCCAAACATGCGCACATGCACAGATGCACACAATACACACATACACACATGCACATGCACACACGTACACAACGCACATAATGCATGCATACACACACGCACGCTCACACACGTGCACACACAATACATGCATACACGCACGCACACACGTGCACACAGAGTACATACACGCACGCACACACGTACACGTGCACACACAGTACGCGCATACATGTACGCACACACAGTGCATGCATACACACACGCGCGCACACGTACACATGCACACACAATGCATGCATACGCGCATGCACGCACACACACGCAGGCACGGTGTTTTGGTCACAAGCTTGCTGCATAACCACACTGCTCTCTGGCTCCTCTCCTTCCCTGGAAACGCTGTCTGGAAGGGGAGGAGACCTTGTGTGTGCTTACAACCCCACAACAACACCCTTCCTGTCCCTTTGCATGTCTTCGGACAAGTAACACCAGCAGGAAAGACTTGTTTCCGCAGGTTCCCTGGGGATTAAAATGCCTGCTGGCCCTTGTCAAGCCTGTGTCATTCTGGTGCTTGGCAAAAGCCCCTCTGTATGTGGAACGTGTTTCCCACACTCCCCCCCTGCCCCCGCCGCCCCCGAAAGGACTTCTGGAGCCCCATAAACACACACTCTGTTGTCAACCCCAGAACTGGGTCAGGACGGCCCTGAAGGATCTCTGATTCACGTGGGACAGGCGCCCAGATGTCAGAACAAAGCACAGGAGGACCCAGGGAGGCGGCCTGCGCCCCGTGTGTCTGTCCAACCCCCCCCACCCCACGCACGCGCTGGGCCCCCTGTAAAACGCTCGTCTGCTCCGTGAGCATTGGGATGATTCCGCGCAGACCCAGAAAGCTGAGGAATTTTGAGCCTCCAAACGCCGGTCCGCGTAAGTCACAAAGCACCTAGGACTCTCTGCCCCCTACAGGAAGCCACGTGAACTGGAACTCTCCGCGGGAGGAAACACCAGGATCCCCACCCCCACAGATCCTGCCCGGACTCCTGGATGCGGGCTTGGTTAAAACGTACTGCGCGAGCCACATTCTTTACTAAATGAGAGCAGGCAGCCAACAGACAATCCGGATGAAGATAAAAAAAAATCTACAAAAACTGTTTTCCTATCTCGAGATGCACACACACACACACACACACACAAAGTGTTAGCAGCATCGACTGAAGACTGAAAAAAACAAAAGCCACAGGGCAGAGGTCAATGAAGGGCAGTTAAGTTTTATCAGAGCCCAAAGGGCAGGCAGGCAAACAGGCGGGATCGTCAGGGCCATATCTTCGGGCAAGAAAGGCAGAGACCAGACGAGAGCCACCAGGAAGGTGCACAAAAAAAGCCGAGGCTCGCTTTTGACATTCTCCCTGGGATGGGGCTTCTGGGGACTGTAGGCTGAAGCCAATGGTCTGTGGTCTCCACCCACCACACACCAGGGGCCCCCCTCCCCCTCATGGTGAAATCCCTGCTCTGGGAGAGTCGAAAACTGCCTCTTGATTCCTTCCGAGGGTCTCCACTCCAGCAGGAATTTCAGAAGAAACCCGGGAAGCCGGGATCCCGGGTCCCAAGGCCTCTGAAACCCGCCCTGTACTATTAAAAGCAAAGGTCCCTCCTCAGGCTCAAGGGGCTTTAACAGCCAACGTGGAGCCCAAGCCAGACACATATTTCTGTAGGAAAGTGTCTTCTGACCGTCACCAACTCCAAAGCGCTTCCGCGATCAAAACCCATTGGTGTCTTGGGAGCAGCACAGTCCTGCTCCCAACCCCCACCGGTAAGGAGGTGGCCGTAAGGACCACACGGATGGGGCTGGGACGCGTACTACAGCCCCATTCTTTCTCTGCTCTTTTGGGGCAAGGCTGGCTCCCATCGCCTCCCCCACCACGGGGTCACCAGTAATTTCCTTATTTTCTTTTAACGTTTATTTATTTTTGAGACAAAGACAGAGAGAGAGAGAGAGACAGAGAGAAACAGAGTGTGAGCGGGGGAGGGGCAGACAAAGAGGGAGACACAGAATCGGAGGCAGGTTCCAGTCACAAAATGACTAGTTTGGGGCCCCAAGAATCTAAGGCTGCCCCTCATCCAGACCCGGAACCCCAGAGCTGTGAGCAAAAACCACAGCTACTCCAGACTTTCCCCCTCACCCCACGCAGGTCTTGGACTCTAGGACGGTCCCGTTTTCTTGCAGCCCTGTGTCCCGTGGGCCTGTTTTCATGTTCCTCCAACCCCAGCGGATGGCACATCCTAGAGCCACCAAAGGCACTTCTCCATTTCCCGCACACGGGAGGAGCTCCGTGAGCCAGATGCCAGTCAGCAAAACCCCCCCGGAACCCCGGGAAAGTTCCTTGGAACAGGAGCCATGCAATCGAACAGCAGAAATACAACCACCCGGGGAGACACAAGCAGCAGCCAGGGGCAGATGAAGAAACGCATTTCTTTAAGGAAGAAGGAGGCACAACTTGGAAACGCATGCCAGGCCCTCCCCAGCAGGCTGTAAAGTGTTCCAACACATCCCCACAGACCAGAATTCATCTTCCCCAAAGCCAGCGCAGGGCGGGCATGAAGCCCGTTTCAAAAACGCCACGTCCAGCAAAATCCAGCTGTCCTTTGGAAAGGAGAGCGAGAGACAGAGAGAAACATGATCCCAGCTGCCGCTTGCAAAGGCGAACGCCCCGAAAACACAGGCAAAGGAGCAGAAACACGCCGGGCCGGCGCGCAAAGCGAGGGTGGTGGGGTCACGACCCCTTTCCGTCTCCTGGTGTCCTGACACTTTCCCCGCGTTTTCCGAATTATTTCCTGGAGCGCACGCAAATCTGCTGAGGCCACACGTCTGTTTCCAGCGGGCGCGCAGCACAGCGCCCAGGTCCCCACGGCAGCGTGCGCACACAGGGCTGGTGAGCGCGCCCGGCGCTCCAAGTTCGCCCTAAGTCCCCCCACCCCCTCTCCCCCCGCTGGAGCCGGCTCCACAGCCCAGTCCAAATTTAGGCCCGGAGTGCAGGGCGTGGCTCCCCAAGCAGGAACAAAGACTGGGGCCCGGGAGAGCGCCGGGGGGGACCAGGACCGCTACGGGGGGGGGGGGGGGGAACACCGGGACCTAAGAAGTCACCCGCCTGCGGGCATCCAGGGCCCCCCGGCTCCCCCGGGGAACCTCCAACTGCCCGAGTTTCTGATTTTGGAAACACTCAGCGCCCTGGGCCTCTGGAACAAGTCCACACCCGCCCAGAAAGAAAGTTGCACAGTGGAGCCGCCTCCCGGGGCGTTGGCTACCCGCTGGCACAGCGCGTCCCGTTCGTCCCGCGGAGAGGAGGGTTCCGGGGTCCCCGCTGCGCCCCTGCACCCGCCCCCCACTGCGCGCCCCCCGAGGCCCTCCCCGGGGTGGTGGTGGGGGGTCCCCGGACGCGCGTCCCCACGCCGGTCCCCCGGCCGGCCCGCGCCCCCTGCACCCCGCCCCACCCCCAGACCCCCACAGATGGCTCACCCCGAGCGGGCACCAGCGTGCCGAGCAGGCCGACCAGCAGCAGCGCGACGGCGGCCCGGGGAGCCATGGTGCGGCCGGCGGGCGCCGCGCAGGAACCGTCCCGGGAGTGGCACGCGCGGGCGGCGGCGGCGGGAGTGCCCCCGGGGCGGGGCGCGCGGAGGGAGGGAGTGGGGGGGGGAGGGAGGACAGGGAGGAGTGGGGGGAGGGAGCACGGGGAGGGGAGGGCCCGCGCTCTGGCCCCGCCCCGGTCTCGGCTCGCCCCTCCCGCGGCCCCCGGAGAGCACCCGGCGCGGGCGGGGCGCAGGGGAGGGACTAGCGGGGGAGGAGCGGTTACCTGGGGCGGTCCCGAAAGGAGCCAGCGACGGCCGTCCCTGCTCGGAAACTGGGGCCCCCGCCCTCCCCTAACACCCCCAGGGCAGCCCTGAAGAGAAGCGAGGAGTCCCCCAGCGCCGTGCTCAGAAGGTGGGGACCCCCACCCGCTCCTAACACCCCCAGTTCTGAGGAGAAGCGAGGGACCACCCCCAACTCCGAGCTGGGACAGTGGGGACCCCTCCATGTGTCCACAGACTCCTCCAGCCCCTCAGTGGCCCCTCCCCCCCCGACGAACAGGAAGCAAACCATTACAAGTAGCGGGAGCCCCCTCCCTGCCCCTAATGGGACCCTGGGGCCACCTTGGGGGTGGGGGGGGAACAAAGTGAAATCCTTTCCCGCGAGAGGTGGATCCCTGTCACCCGCGCAGACCCCACTCCCATCCCGAAGTCCAGTCTGAACTGACACAGCCCGGAGCTCGGGGTGCAGGCTTTGGGGGCGCAGGGCAAGCCTCACTCCCCAGTCTTAATGGGGACTCCCCCTGCAGGAGTCTCCGGAAGCCTCTCCCCAGCCCACGCGGTGGGGGGGGGGGGGGGCGGGGGAAGGCTTCTCCAGCCCGAGGGGGGAGGGGGGAGAGGCTTCCCCGGCCCCAGGGGGGGAGGGGCCTGTGGGGGGGAGAGGGGGTGCGGAGGGGGGAGAGGCTTCCTCTGCCCAAGAAAGTGTGGGGAGGAGGAGGGGGGGAGAGAGAGAGAGAGAGAGGCAGGAAACCCCTCCCCTTCCCCTCAGGAGGTGCTGGGGCCCTGATGGGTCGCTGTGCAGGTCACAGGCCAGCAGTGCTGGGGCTGGACCCCCGCCCAGACTATCAATATATATATATATTTAATTGAGATGTTAGCTTAATATTCTGTCCGTGTGTATTCAGGATGCAGAACATCTTGTCCGCAGAAAAATCCCTGAGTCAGATGCCTGCTTTGGCCCTGCAAACCCTCCTACGGGCTGGCCAGGCTCCCACCCAGCACACCCTTCCCCTCAGGGGTCACCCGCCTAGCTGCTGCCACCTTCTGTCACCTCCGTGACTCAGACAGAGGGGTGCAGGGCAGAGGCATTGCGTTGCACCCCACGCCCCCCCCCCCTTAGACAACTGCAGCAGGGAAGTTTTCTGGCTTCTAGGCCGGCAGAAAGTCAAACGTCAGATTGTGGATTCAGACGCATGAATTTCACGGAATCCTTTCTCATCAAAACAACAGTCATCTGCCTTGGGAGTCAATCTGGGTGGACTGCCCAGCGGAGACCACGTGTGCCCCCAGCCCCCACTGACCCGCTCAAGGCCTCTGTCTCTCCTCATTCCCCTCTCCCTGGCCACAGCCTTAGGGCCAGAGGAGGGTGTGGACCCTGGGCCAGGGCAAACAGTAGGCTCTTCCTGTGGAGCAAAGGGATGCTGGAGCTGGTGCAGCCTTTTTGGCACCTTGAGGTAAGTCAGCCTCAGAATAATGCGTGCATGAAAGAAACCACCTGCTTTGTACCAAAGTCAAAACCCAGAGACCCCTCCCTAACCCCGGGGAAGTTTCCCGTCTAGCCCTGTCATCTTCAAAAGAAAACCTCAGCCTGGCCAGTCCTTAACTTCTGTCACGGGCTGCGCAAGGACTCAAACTCCTCTGTTGACACCACCCTGAATGTTCCAGAACATTCTGCAGGCAGGGTGCGCATTTTATCCCCAAGGGGCTAGGTCTCCATCACCCGTCACTTGCACCGAATGCCAGGCTTTGAGGATTGTTGTTTTATTTATTTTTTTTCAATTTATGTTCATCCCCACAGGCATTTTGAAGACTTTTCTTTGTAATTCGTTAAGTTGGCTTTTGTTTTTTTCAAGCACTCCCTTCCTTGGCTCAAACTAAAAAATTTCCATTGCATTTTCCGGACACTCTGACATCAGGAAGCCCTGAGTTCCAGAATCAAAATTAAATGAATTGGAGAAGCATCCGGAGTTGTATCCAAACACCAGGGAACACATCTTTGAAGGGCATAGGCTGAGACAGACAGATGGACGAGGGAGGGAGCTCGACTCAGAACAGGCTTCTTGGTCTGCATGCGTTATACTGGTTCAGCCTGGGGACACCTAAACGGACATGCCTTCTGTAAGAAAGACCAGAAGCGGGGAGAAAAAACCAAAACTAATACAGATGCAGTGCAGAGAGGTTAGCAAATACAGATAACAAAGACATCCCTCGCCGTATAAGAAATCGTCCCGACTACAGGTTTGGACAGCCCAGAGAGTGTTTCTAGGCAACATGCATGAGTTTGGGGTGTTCTTGGTGCATTTATGTGTATCCTCCTTGGAAACCGAACTCCCCAAAATCATTCTTCAGAAGGAGAGAAGGACCAGACAAGGTCGAGGTGTTGACAGTGTTAGGGGTCCCCGGGTAGACGCTGGTCTTTCCATTCCTTGGTTCCCAGAAAATCGTTAACCACTGAGGTTTTTGTAATTCTGTGTCGTTCTGACACCTGCAAGCAAGTGGTGCATGAGGGTGCAGGGGCACAAAATAGTTGGGGGGCACCTAAACGGACGTGCCTTCTGTAAGAAAGACTCTGTCTTATCTTTCTTTCCCCGGAAGCGGGGTGGGGACCCCTAACACTGTCAACACCTCGACCTTGTCTCGTCCTTCTCTCCTTCTGAAGAATGATTTTGGGGAGTTCGGTTTCCAAGGAGGATACACATAAATGCACCAAGAACACCCCAAACTCATGCACGTTGCTTAGAAACGCTCTCTGGGCTGTCCAAACCTGTAGTCGGGACGATTTCTTATACGGCGAGGGATGTCTTTGTTATCTGTATTTGCTAACCTCTCTGCACTGCATCTGTATTAGTTTCGGTTTTTTCTTAATTTTTTTTAATGTTTGTTTCTGAGAGAGAGAGAGAGAGAGAGAGAGAGATCGGGGAGGAGCAGAGAGAGAGGGATACACAGAATCCAAAGCAGGCTCTAGGCTCCCAGCTGTCAGCACAGAGCCTGACTGGGATAGATGGGTGGGTGGATGGATGGATGAGTGGGTAGATGGATGGTGAATGAAAGATAGGTGGCTGGGATTGGCCAATGGATGGATGCATGGATGGGTATGTGAATGGATGGATGGGTGCCTGGATGGATGAGACTGGGTGAATGCATGGATGGATGCATGGATGGATGCATGGATGCATGTGTGGATGGATGGATGGATGGATGGATGGATGGATAGATGGATAGATGGATGGATGAATGGGTAGATGGATGTGTGGATGGATTGATGGATGGATGGATGGATGGAAGGAAGGATGAATGGATGGTTGGATGGACAGTTGGATGGAGGGATGGATGATGGATGGATGTGTGGATGGATGGATGGATGGGTGGCTAGATGGATGGATGGGTGCCTGGATGGATGACTGGGTGAATGCATGGATGGATGCATGGATGGATGGATGGATGGGTAGATGGATGGATGGATGGATAGATGGATGGATGGATGGATGAATGGGTAGATGGATGTGTGGATGGATTGATGGATGGATGGATGGATGGATAGATGGATGGATGAATGGGTAGATGGATGGATGGATGGACAGATAGAAGGATGGATAGATTGTGGATGGATGGATGATAGATGGATGGATGGGTCGATGGATGGATGGATGAATGGATGGTTGGATGGATGAGGTTGGGAGTGATTAGCCTATTTCAGCTCATGAGGAAACTCCCTGGGCCCATGGAGCTCATGAGTGGCAGGCTGGGATGAGAACCAAGTCTTTCTGGTTCTGAGTCTAGGCTGTTTGTACCTTACTGCCTCTGGATTGCCTGCAAACCACTGGCATTTTCCTCAGAGTGTCCACAGCAACCAAGAGAAAGAGTGTGTTTTATGCTAGAGTTCTTATATTAGAAAGTTCACGGGGTGTGCCTGTCAGTGGTCCACTCTATTTTAAAAACAGTCCTTGGGGCGCCTGGGTGGCGCAGTCGGTTAAGCGTCCGACTTCAGCCAGGTCACGATCTTGCGGTCCGTGAGTTCGAGCCCCGTGTCGGGCTCTGGGCTGATGGCTCAGAGCCTGGAGCCTGTTTCCGATTCTGTGTCTCCCTCTCTCTCTGCCCCTCCCCCGTTCATGCTCTGTCTCTCTCTGTCCCAAAAATAAATAAACGTTGAAAAAAAAATTTTTTAAAACAGTCCTTTAATTAATTTAGGAGAAAAGGTCACGCGTGAGCCTTAGGTGTGTGTATCTTCCCCCCTCTTAAACGTGACATAGGTTGGGTCCACTGCAGAAGTCAAAAGATGTAGTGAAGCTACATAATACAAAAACAACCACTTTGTTGAAGGGGCTAAGTTGTGGCTTGTCTGGGTCAGAATCAAGAACAAATCTGTTTCCCAGAGCCCGCGAGTCTCCCCCTTATCCCGGGGGACACGTTCCAAGTGTGTGTCTGAAACTGCAGATAGGACCCGATCCTACATGGGCTATATTATCCCCTGCACACGCATGCCTTTGGCAAAGTTTAATTTATCGATCAGGTGCAGTCTGAGAAGAACAATAACGATCATAGAAGAATTAGAACAACACACAGTCCTGTAAAGTTATGGGAACGTGGTCTTTCTCTGTCTCCCCCTTCTCCTTCTTGTGATGACGTGAGACGGTAAGATGTGACATGATGAGATGAACTGGGGTGAATGATGTAGGCATTGCGACGTAGAGTTAGGCTACTGTTGTTGACCTGGCAATCTCTCAGGAGGATTATCTGTGTCCCCAACCGCAGATAAGGGGACCCTCCCGAACTGCATTTGGAACACGAACGCTATTTGTCTCTACGTGTGTTTCAACAAGGAAACAACCCTGTGTCTTCGCACCGTGTGGGCGGCCAGCATGCCACCCAGAGTGGCGTCTTCCCTGCTACATGCGTTGGCCGTGACGGTCACGGTCACGGGCCGGAAAGAGTTGTCCTAGACTTTTGGTGAGGCTAACTGCATTCCAAAGGCTGTGCATTGAGATAACGAAACTCCTGGTCATTTTTTACATCTACGTGAACGTGGTCCATGGCAAAAATTGCATCCGTCTTAATTCTAAGACATATAATGGTTCCAGTTATATGTAAGATCCTACCCCAAAACTTAGCGGTTGAAGACACCCACACACGCATTTGGCTACGAACAAACAAACAAACCGAAAACCCTGCAGTGTGGGAGGGCTTGGCCAACTTTGGCTGCTTGTGCAAACATGAGTAAGAATTTCAAGATGGTGGCAGGAGACCGTTACACCAAGTGTGGAGCCCCCTTGTGACCCCAGGTGCAACTGCACACATTCCCGAAATCAGCTCTGGCTGAGATGTTGGGTGAGGCTGTCCCACGGACACCACATCACGAGCTTCCGGGAGGACAGAGGGATGAAACCAGGTCATCATTTATGATCCGGTTGGGGCTGACGGCTGACGGGAGCCAAGGGTTGTTGGTCGGGAAACCGCTGTCGGCCACAGGATGGCCGTCGATCACTGACGAGCTCGGGTGGTTTCCCGTGATCCGTCTTGTGGGCAGGAAGCGTTTGACACGGGCTCACGGGTTGAAACAACCCCTGTCTCCTTCTGACGGTCCTCCTCTCGGGGGATCCTGGCGAGGGGATCCCAGTGTGGCAGGATGTTTTTACCTCAATGCCCGGGATCTGTTGTCTCCCCATGTTGGAGAATGAACACGTTGATGCAAAGTGAGCAGGAGGAAAAATCGATTAGAATAAAACATCCAGAAGGAAGAAAATGTGCAAACTGTCTTAACAGAGAGGAGGCACTCGAAAGCGAATGCCCGAGGACGGCCCGCAACTTCCTTGTTTATAAGGTTTTGGGTGCCCCCCTCCCCCCTTATCTGCCTTATTGGCTGGAGAAGTCTGGGTGCTGGGTTGCTCATTCCTGACTCACTTGCAGCCTATGAGGGCTGCTCTGTGTCCACGCTGGACCCCGTGGGTCTTAACGTTTTATGGCTTGCTGGTGATTTTTATTGTTTTGTTTCTTAATCTGTATATATTCTTGCGAGGCACAGAGACAGAGAGCGCGAGCAGGGGAGGGGCAGAGACAGAGGGAGACACAGAATCCGAAGCAGGCTCCAGGCTCCGAGCCGTCAGCCCAGAGCCGGACGCGGGGCTCGAACCCGCGAACCGTGAGATCATCACGTGAGCTGAAGTCAGACTGAGCCACCCAGGGGCCCCTCTCCTGCTGGTTTTTAGTCCGGTCTTTTGCCAAATCCCTGAGGGCATCCTGGCGGGGACGTAGGTCGCCTCTGTTCCATTCTTAAGACGAACCTTAAGCCTGGGCAGGGGGGACGGGGTGGGGGGCGTTTGCTGTGCTCAGACGCCCTGCCTGTTTTGTCCTGTCTCTCCGTGTCATACCAAGACCACCCCGCACCCTCCGTGGACTCGGCAAGCCACCTGCTTGCCCCAGATCAAGCCACCGCACCCGCTTGCTCCCTGCAGGGACAGGCTGGGTGCTGTGCCACAGAGAACAGAGCGCGAACAAAGCCAAAGGGCACTATGCTTTGCAAACAAATTTGGTCAGTGCAATGCAGGCCGTGACTCGTGCCCACACATGAGTTCCTCGGGCATCATCTCTGTGCCCCAAAAGACTGACCTTCTTAAGTATTTGCCAACACCCCCGCAGTGTTCTTTTCACCTCTAGGGCGCCCAATAACGTCCCCAAGGGGTTTGCGATCCCTTTGGTTTTGGGGGGGGGGGAGGGAGAAAGACAAGATGACCACTGTCTGCGTGGGAGCCGCTTCTCCTATGCGTGTGTTATACTTACTTCTGGCTGGAGGTCGAGGTCAAGTGAGCTGGTCTGGGGTGCAGAGATTCTTCCCAGATTGCAGCAGCGTTCCCCGAGTTGGCTCATGGTGGCCATTGATGGGCAGAGAAAAAAAAAAAAATCCAACAGGATTCGGTAAACATTTAACTCACACGTGAGCCACGTGTCCCTGTTTTTTATTGCAGTGACAAAGTCAACTTGGGTGACGGTGCTTTTTGGGTCTTTGGAGGAGATTCGCATCTTTATTGTAAGGAAAACTGACCCACGACCGTTGACTTGTGGGCTGGGCGTGTGTGTTTGCGAGTTCGAGCCCCGCGTCGGGCTCTGTGCTGATGGCTCGGAGCCTGGAGCCTGTTTCGGATTCTGGGTCTCCCTCTGTCTCTGCCCCTCCCTGACTTGCTCTCTATCTCTCTTTCTCTCTCTCAAAAGTCAATAAACACTAAAAAATTTAAAACACAGTCTTTGTATCTCGGGGTAAGAGTCACCGTGTTATCCTTCCAGGAATTCTCGAGCAAGGAGACAAAGCGTCCGTGGCTCTGAGTCATCTCTGGCCTGTTTCTACGGTCCTCATCGAAACCACCCCACACCGGAGAATGCGTGAACAACCAGAAGAGGTCCCTGGGAGACAGAAGGGGCCAGGCCAGGTGGCAGGAAGGGTGTGGTTCTGTCAGTCACCCCAGGGCGGGGACGGGAGATCAAGGGAACTCAGCCAAGAGCACCAGATGACAGGAGGGGCCGGCTGCTTCCTGGAGCTGGGGAAGCCTGGGCCCGAGCAGCTGCAGGGGACTGCACGTGGGGTCAGGGACTGTGGCCAACGCTGGGCTGCATTTGCAGCAGCCTGAGGACCCGGGGAAGAGAGCAGGATTGTGAATGAACTTCCTTGAGCAGCCGTGACAAAATATCACCAAACTGGGGGCTTAGAACAACAGGAATTCAAGCTCCCCCAGCCGTGGACACCAGACATCTGAGATCCAGGACGGGCAGGGCCACTGAGACCCAGACAGGGCAGGGCCACTGAGATCCAGGAGGGACAGGGTCGCTGAGATCCAGGCAGGGCAGGGCCACTGAGATCCAGGCAGGGCAGGGCCGCTGAGATCCAGGAGGGGCGGGGCCACTGAGACCCAGGCAGGGCGGGGCCACTGAGACCCAGGAGGGGCAGGACCCTTGAGAACTAGGCAGGGCAAGGCCACTGACATCCAGGAGGGGCAGGACCCCTGAGATGCAGGCAGGGAAGGGCCACTGAGATCCAGGCAGGGCAGGGCCACTGAGACCCAGGAGGGGCAGGACCCTTGAGAACTAGGCAGGGCAAGGCCACTGACATCCAGGAGGGGCAGGACCCCTGAGATGCAGGCAGGGAAGGGCCGCTGAGATCCAGGCAGGGCAGGGCCACTGAGATCCAGGAGGGACAGGGTCGCTGAGATCCAGGCAGGGCAGGGCCACTGAGATCCAGGAGGGGCAGGACCCTTGAGAACTAGGCAGGGCAAGGCCACTGACATCCAGGAGGGGCAGGTCCCCTGAGATGCAGGCAGGGAAGGGCCACTGAGATCCAGGCAGGGGAGGGCTGCTGAGATTCTGGAGGGGCAGGACCCCTGAGATCCAGGCAGGGAAGGGCCACTGAGATCCAGGTGGGGCTGGGCCAGTGAGACCCAGGAGGGGCAGGGCCGCTGAAACCCAGGCAGGGCAGGACCACTGAGATCCAGGCAGGGCAGGGCAGCTGAGATCCAGGCAGGGAAGGGCCACTGAGATCTAGGTGGGGCAGGGCCGCTGAAACCCAGGCAGGGCACGACCCCTGAGATGCAGGCAGGGCAGGGCCACTGAGATCCAGGCAGGGCAGGGCCGCTGACATCCAGGCAAGACAGGGCCACAGAGACCCAGACAGGACAGGACCCCTGAGATGGAGGCAGGGCAGGGCCACTGAGATCCAGGCAGGGCAGGGCCACTGACATCCAGGGAGAGCAGGGCTGCTGAGATCCAGGAGGGGCAGGGCCGCTGAGATCCAGGCAGGGCAGGGCTGCTGAGATCCAGGCAGGGCAGGACCCCTGAGATCCAGGCAGGGAAGGGCCACTGAGATCCAGGCAGGACAGGGCCGCTGAGATCCAGGCAGGGCAGGGCCACTCAGATCCTGGAGGGACAGGACCCCTGAGGTCCGGGCAGGGCTGTGCCTCCTCCAGAGGCTCCAGGGGAGGGTTCTTCCTGCCTCTTCCAGCTTCTGGGGCTCCAGGCGTCCCTGGGCCTCCAGGCGTCCCTGGGCTTGTGGCCACGTCTCTTCTGTCTGTGCCTCTGTCTTCACGTGGCTTCTCCTCCGTGTCTGTGTCTGTGTCTCCTCTTGTGTCTCTTAGAAGGACACCTGTCATGGGGTTCAGACCCACCCTCAACCAGGATCGGCTCATCTCCGATCCTTCACTTTCCCACATCTGCAAAGACCCTGTTTCCAGACAAGGTCCCGTTGTGAGTTCGGCTGGAGTCCAAAGCAGGGGAGACAGTGTATAACCCACAGCAGGGTCTTCTGCCCTGACTCACTCCCTCAGGTTGGTCAACACAGCCCAGAAGCCAGCACAGCCCGGATCTCCGGACGCAAGCCGTAAAAATCAGCACGCAGTGCAGACAGCGGGGTGTGGACGGCTGGAAGAAAGTCTGGGGGCCCAGGGCGGAGACTGAGCAAAGAAGTTACACGTGTCTCAGGACGGCAGCGGGAAACCCCTTCTGCTGGGGCTGAGCCTTCAGCTTGGTTGCATCATGAAAACGTCACTCTTGGAAATAGACGATTACGAAAAAAGCGGTTATTTCTTGTCGTGATTCGTACAATGCTGCTATTTTCCCAAAAAAACTCAAACTAAAACCATTACTTGTGAAAGCTTCCTCAAGTCCTCGCGGTTTCCGTGGATTGTGCTTTTTTTCAGCCGCACGCGAGCTTATCAAGGTCAACAGCCTTGGTCTCAAACAAAAGCAAACCATTCAAACAGCTTTGTTTCTGGCTTGTTTTCTCCTAACATACAAGGATAATTTATTCCTTAATAATAATAATAATCATAAAATAATAACAATAATAACAAATGTCAGGGGCGCCTGGGTGTCTCAGTCGGCTAAGTGTCTGACTCTTGAATTCAGCTCAGGTCATGATCTCACGGTTCGTGGGTTTGATCCCTGCATCAGGCTCTGCACTGACAGCTCAGAGCCTGCTCGGGATTCTCTGCTCAGGATCTCTCCCTGCCTCTGCCCCTCTCCCACTCTCTCTCCCTCTGTCTCCATCTGTCTCCTGCTTCCACTCTCTCTCTGTCTCAAAAATAAATAAGGCATTTAAAATAAAAAAAAAATAACGATAAATAAACATGAAAAAATGCACACCTTGGATGTAAAAAAGCTGTGGAACTGATGTCGTAAGTGTTCCTTTGGAGAAAATGGGTCCTGAAAGGCACTTTGGGAACATCAGGTGGTTTGCTGTGATGCGTCAAGAGACCAGAAGACAAAAGAAAGAGTCCCATGTTGAGTGAGGGCCAGGGCGGGGCCCGGGATTGCGGGGAGCCTCCCGCAGCCCTGCCTGCCCCTCAGCCAGGGGATCTGGGGAATCCCTTCATCGCTGGGTGGTGCACTGACTCAACCAGATGGCGCTCCTTGGCGTGGGTGGGCCACGCCTAATCAGTTGAGTGCCAGCATGGAACCTAAGAACAATGGAGGACCCAGGACTTGCTTGCACTCTCTCTCTGCTGCAGCAGAGACCTCTGTCCTGTCCCACATTTGGGCGCGAAGGTCCTGGTTCTGAGGCCTTTGGACTCAGGCCAGATAACACCTTGGCTTTCTCCATTGTCCATGTTACAGGCGCAGGTGGGAGCACCTGTGTCCCTCCATAATCACGTGAGCCGATTCCTATAATAAGTGCCCTCTCCTATGTATTTGTGTCACCTGTGGGTGCTGTTTTCTCTGCAGCAGGGCCTTCACTTAGGAGGCGGAGGTCATAGGTGCTCCAGGAAAATGACTGAAAACACAGGTGGCTTCTGAGGCCACACGAATACAGCAGGGCCTGCAGTGAGGACATACCCTCCCCAGGAATCTCCAGAGCGCATCAGCCCTGCAGACGCTCTCGGTTTCACACTTCTGATCGCCCGCGCTCAGCGGGAATACGTTTCTGTTGTCTTGAGATCGCACCCCTCCGCCCCCGCACCCTCCAGTTTGTGGTCCTGGCAAACAGACACCAGACACAAGGGAAAAACCGCGCCCATGTATTTTCCTTCCCGTGTTGGATCCTTTTGTGCGGGACGGTGTGCAGGCGGGCGGGAGCAGTCCCGTGTAGCTTTTGCTCATTCCGAGGAGTCCCCACCCCATCCGTCAACGTTTCTCCGACCCGACAACAGAGTCCTGAATGGTTTTGCAGAAATAGAATAAAAGGTATTTATTGCACGGATACATGGGTGCTGCTGAAACTGTGATGACCTGATGGGGAGGACACAGGTCATGGGTGGACACAGGTGCACCTGGGAAGCGTGTGCAAAGTCTCACTCTGTCCTGTGCCCCTGGTCCTCTGGCTGGTCCTCGGTTGCATCCTGTGATAGTGAACCCGTGACCTAGTGAGTAACACGCTTCCCGGAGCTCAGAGCTCATGCGGCCCGAGGAGGGGGTCCCGGGTCGCTCCCATCTGTAGCCGGTGGGTCCGAGTCTCAGGTGAGTTCGGGGTTGGCGTGTGTGGTCGCAGAGGGCGGTCTCATCGGGCTGAGCCCCCCACCTCCCCGTGGGGACCTACCTGCCCACGGCCTCGGGCACGTCCTGTGGGCACAGAAGTCCTTGTGCGAATCCTAACATCTCTGAGCAGTTTTTTCCGAGAAAACCCGTGTTCTTCCCTTTTTCTCCAGCAGCCCCGGGCGGGGGGAGGGAGCGGGGGGGGGGGTGACAAGGGTGCCAGAGGTATTGCTATAGGACCAGCTTCCTCCTCTAGGGGGTCGGAGCCACACGGGCGGGCGGTGCAGGCTTGGGCTTGTGAGCTCCACTCACAGGTCAGGCAGCAAAGTGACCCAAGTCACGCCCCAGATGTGTCCCCGCTGGGCCCCCCTCTGGCTCAGCTCTCCGCCCCCCCCCCGGCTTCCCTTCCGCTGTTTTTGTTTTCACCTTCCCCATGGAGATGTTGTGGGCTGTCCCCTGAGCCCGGCCTCTTTAACCACACACAGGGAGGTGCTGTTCTCCCGGAGAGCAGGTCTTGCAAAAAAAAAAAAAAAAAAAAAAAAAAGAAGAAGAAGAATTAAAAGAACAAAACGCACAGACCCGCTAAAGAAAAAGGCAACGGGAGAGAAACGTTCTACAGGGGGCCGCAAACGTATACTCTGAACTCCGCTTTCTCTGCAATGTATCTTTTTTTAAACAGGCGGAGACAAGGGTCGCGGGGCAAAGGAAAGCCGTCTACGCGTCTAGCTGGAGCCCGCACACCCTGGTGGATGCCACGGGATGGGTCCTTAACCCTCGGCCCGGGAGAGAAGTGATTTGCATTCCTCAGGGCTCTCTCCCCAATCCCACGGGCTCCCGTGTCTGGAAACCTCCAGAAAGTCAGGACCTAAACACGGTCCAGGAGGCCACGGCTGGTCAGGACGAAGGTCAGGGCGGTCAAGTTTGGTGGGGTCAGGACCCCCCTCCCCCACCTCCCACGACTTCCCCAATAAACCCTCGGGCAGACGGATGGGGACTGATGTCCAGCAGGTGGAAAGTAAGAGCCCAGCTGAGGCCGAGACTGGCCATGGACGGCTTCCTTCCTCCCTTCCTTCCTTCCATCCTTCCTTCCATCCTTCCATCCTTCCTACTTTTCTTTCTTTCTTTCTCTTTCTTTCTTTCTTTCTTTCTTCCTTTCTTTTTCTTTCCTTCCTTCCTTCCTTCCTTCCTTCCTTCCCTTCTTCCTTCCTTCTTTCCTTCTTTCTTTCTTCCTTTCTCTTCCTTTCTTTCTCTTTCTTTCTTCCTTTCTTTTTCTTTCTTTCTTTCTTTCTTTCTTTCTTTCTTTCTTTCTTTCTTCTTTCCTTCTTTCTTTCTTCCTTTCTCTTTCTTTCTTTCTCATTCTTTCCTTTGGTCTTTCTTTCTTTCCTTTTTTTTTTGTTTGTATTATGAGGACTGAAAACATCGGACCATCAACAGATGGTACAGTGAATTTTTCTCGCAGAATTTAAAGATCTCGCTAATGTGCAAACCCAAAGCACTTGACAGGCAGGTGGAGACAGGTACCCCAGGTTTGCAGTTAGCCTGAAGAAAGGCTGGTTTATTTAACGGGAAACTGTAACGGAAAAGGCCCCATGGTTAGCAATTTACGTGTTACCACACTTTTAATAATCAGGTCAACAGACGATGCATCATCACGGGTGACACTATAAGGCAGAAAAGGAGACAAATCCAATAACGGGGCCATAATTTCTACAACCGCCTGTGCAGGGAAGTCCTTACTGCCCATTAACCCTACTGGTCTTATTATGTTTCTTTCAACGTTAGCCACCATTGGGGAAAAGAACACACGTAGGCACCAAATTGCTGAGTCTCCTTCTTGGTCCATGTAGCGTCTCCCTCCCTCCCTCCCTCTCTCTCTCTCTCTCCATCTCTCCCCTTTTAACTAGGTTTCATGCCCAGCACAAAGCCCAACATGGGCTTGGAACTCACAATTCCTGAGATCAAGAACTGAGTTCACATCAAGAGTTGGATGCCACCCAGGTGCCCCCCATGTAGTGTCTTTCTCAGTGTGGTGTGTGGGGGTGATGCCCTGGAGACCGGCTGGGGGCAAATACATCTCACTGTCCACCAAGAAAGGGAGGAGAACCAGGCCATGAAAATGCCACCTACTCGGGCAGGACCATCGCATCCAGTCCCCGACTGTCCTGTCCTTCCTGACTTGGGTCAACCTCAGCTTTCCCATCAGTCACTCCAAGAATCAGCTGGCTGTGGCCCCAACCATCAATTATCTGGCTTCTAGGTCACACCGAACCCCCTGACCAGTCCTGTCGAGGGGGGCGTGTCTCCTGCTACCCCGTGGGCAGACAGAGAGCCTTCCCTCCAGGGCCGTCATAAGGGCAAGAAGGGGTGTGTGCAATGGGGCAGAGGGAATGCGTGAATATGCTTGCAGACAGGACGAAAAGGGCCAGGAATTCGAGCGACTTTTGAAAGAATGCCCTGCAGTCATCGGTGCCCGTCTGGGCTCCCACTCAGGAGACAGTGCATACTCAGCAGGCCCCAGACAAGGGCTCCTGTGTCAGGGACGGCTGCTGCTGACCAGGCGGCTCACTGGGCAGGAGGGAGAAGACAGAATGACGAGGGAAGGAATTTGTGGAGTGGGGGTTCCCACAAACAGCCCCAACAGAGGAAGCTGAGCCAGTTCTGGGGTTTTCAGCATGGCTCTGACAAGCTTGGTTTTCCCGGCTGGGTGCTGGAGAACCACACATCACAGTGAAGGAGAAGCTTTGGAGATGCTGGTTGATAAAGGAGGGAGGGGAGACCCAGGGCCATGTGAGGATTTGGGAAAGGTCATGGTGCAGAAGAGGCAGCTGCACTCAATGCCCAGGGCAACTCTTCGTCTGCATTGGGATTTTCTCTGGACTGCAGGACACTGGGAGGAGGGCCCACTGACTCAAATGACAGAGGGCTGGGGATGTAATTCTCCCTTTCTGACCCAGACAGGAAGTCTTAGCTGTGTTTTTTGTAAAGGTACCTTTCTCTATGTGTCTATCCAGGCATCCACTCAAACATCCATCCATCCATCATATCTATCTATCTATCTATCTATCCATCCATCATCCATGCATTCATCCATCATATCTATCTATCCATCCATCCATTCATCATATCTATCTATGTATCTATGTATGTATGTATGTATGTATCTATCTATCTACCCATCCATCCAACATGTCTATCTATCTACCTATCCATCCATCCATCTACCCATCCATCCATCATGTCTATCTATCTATCTATCTATCTATCCATCCATCTCTCCATGTATTCACCAACCCACCCAGCTCTCCAGCCAGTCTCAAACATCCATCCATCCATCCATCCATCCATCCACTCAAACATGTAGCAACTCAAACATCCATCCATCTACCCGTCTACCCACCCACAGAGTTATCTACTCAAACATCCATCCATCCATCATATCTACCTATCTATCCACCCACCCATCATATCTATCTATCTATCTATCTATCTATCCATCCATCATATCTATCTATCTATCTATCTATCTATCTATCTACCCATGCATCCATCCATCCATCATATGTACCTATCTATCTATCTGTCTATCTATCCATCCATCCATGCATCTTTCCATCCATCCATCCATCCATCCATCCATTATATCTATCTATCTATCTATCCATCCATCCATCTACCCATCCATCATGTCTATCTCTCTCTCTATCTATCCATCCATCCATCATATCTATCTATCTATCTATCTATCTATCCATCCATCCATCTCTCCATGTATTCACCAACCCACCCAGCTCTCCAGCCAGTCTCAAACATCCATCCATCCATCCATCCATCCACTCAAACATGTAGCAACTCAAACATCCATCCATCTACCCGCAGACTTATCTACTCAAACATCCATCCATCCATCCATCCATGATGTCTATCTATCTATCCACTCACTCATCATGTCTATCTGTCTATCTATCTATCTATCTATCTATCTATCTATCTATCTATCCATCTTTCCATCCATCCATCCATCCATCCATCCAGGCATCCATCCATTATATCTATCTATCTATCTATCTATCCATCCATCTACCCATCCATCCATCATGTCTGTCTATCTATGTATCTATCCATCCACCCATCCACCCACCCATCATATCTATCTATCTATCTATCTATCTATCTATCTATCCATCCATCATATGTATCTATCTATCTATCTATCTACCATCTATCTATCTATGCATCCATCTACCCATCCATCCATCATGTCTGTCTATGTATCTATCTATCTATCTATCTATCTATCTATCTATCCATCCATCATATGTATCTATCTATCTATCTATCTATCTATCTACCATCTATCTATCTATGCATCCATCTACCCATCCATCCATCATGTCTGTCTATGTATCTATCTATCTATCTATCTATCTATCTATCTATCCATCCATCCATTTTTCCATCCAGCCATCCGTCCACCCATCATATCTATCTATCTATCTATCATCTATCTACCTACCTACCTATCTATCCATCCTCCCCCATTCATCCAGTCAAACATCCATCCATCCACCCAGCCACCCATCCCTGTGCTTGTTGCTGTGTATTCTTTCCTGTCACTTAGAAAGCACAACAGTCCGAAGCAGACCAGCTGGACCCAGGAGAAATGGTGCCTGCAGGTGGGTCACTCACCTCACACCCAGGATGGGCTGTCTCCCAACACAGCAGAGAGGCTGAGGAAGCCTGTCTCCTTCATTTCAGACCTAGGAAAGGAGGCGCTGGGAAGTCTTTAGATTGCACCAAGCAGAAACCAGTCCCCCAAGAAAGGAAGGTTGGTGCAGGTGCTTGCAGGCTGTGACATTCATGCAGGGGGGTCAGGAAGGTAAACTGAGGCAGGCTCACCACCAGGATATCCTGGTTGCAAGCACAGACTTTGGAAACATCACCAAGGAAACCTCTGAATCCTGCTTCTGCCTTCAAAACAATCATGCAGTTTGAGATGCCACGAGTGTCTCGCCTGGAGAGTAACACCCACTTTGTCCTTGTCTGTGTCTGATAAACACCCTCAAACAGTCGTAATCAGGACGAAAGTCTCGGTAGGCTTGGCTCCCTCAGTTCACCCGCAACACCCTGTCAGGCGATTCGAGGTCTTGAATGATTTCCTGGTCTGTGATGAATGCTGCTGGCATTCCCACGGACGGGTCCTGCTGTCACGCCCTCACGGCGGAGAAGCAGCTGGACAAACACACACAGATGACTCTCGGCTTCTATCCACGCCCCAGGTCGCTTCTGTCTCATTTGCTGAAGCTGAAACCCTGTCCCCTCCTCAAGGAACACACCTGGGCCGCTTCTCCGGGCCACCGCTGGACCTCATCTGATCACATCATCCCTCGTCGGCACCTGTCACACCTACTTGGTCCCCCAGCCTTTGGGGGTCCCGCTCCGGGGGTCCTGAACGCTGATTCAGAGCAGAGCTCATCAAGGAGGTGGCAGGGATGATTTGCAGGAGTCCACGGGCAGAGTTTCAGACACCTGTGGTAGACAGAATGAGTGAAATCTTTATCACAATAACACAACTGCTAAGGTTGATGCAAAGAACTTGGTCAACCTAATTAAGGGGGGAGCTCCCTCCTGCCCCCAGATGCCCGTCTCTCCATCTCCCTGCCCCTGGCTTGGGCTGTGACGCAGCCCATTGGTCACGTCCTCATTGGTAACGTGCTTCCCTGTAGCCTTCAAGTCCAAAGTTCGCTTTCCCATCACGAAAGTGGTCTCTGCTCACTGCAGACAACCAGGAAAACCAAACAAGTAAAATGGTGGATGGAAAAAGAAGATGCCGCTCTGATTTGCCCGTGGGAGGAACCCCGTGACACCGCTGGCAGCCAGCATCCTAAGGGGAGCCTCCCCATCGGGATCCTACTGTAGATACTGAGCCAGCCTTTCCCGTCCTATGCGGGAATCCTGTCTTCACCAGCAATGGCGCCATCAACACCCGGATTTTAACCTCGTAAAACCCGGCCCGTCCTTCTGGCCTCCGGAAATTCGAGATCATACATTCCCATCGTTTTAAGCGTTTTAAGCCGCGTCCCCGAGGCTGGGCTGTGCGGGGTTCCATCTGGTTAGGAGTTGGCTGTCCTATCTGTTGAGCCCCCAAGTCTGACCTCCAGACTCTCCAAGCAGCCGGGAGGGAGGTTGCTTCCCCCAGGTCTGGGTGTGCTCACTGTCTCATGGGGACCCGAGGGGCACACGCGGTGAATTTGAGGGGACTCTTCTGGTCACACCCAGGAGACACCTCCTCATGGAAGCCGTTTCTGGTTTCACCCCTTCAGTTCACCACGCCCTTCATCCTGAGATACCCCAGGGCGTCCTTCCAACACTGTTTCCCCTGGGCTCTCCCACCTTTCCAGAAGCTGAGACGTTTGGCCAACTCAAAGATGTGATTGTTCGTTCAAATGCTTCCAAGGGACCGGGCGTCTGGGCGGCTCTGTCGGTTCAGTGTCGACTCTTGATTCTGGCTCAGTTCGTGATCTCACGGTTCCTGAGATCAAGCCCCACGCCAGGCTCTGACTGACAGTGCGGAACCTGCTTGGGATTCTGTGTCTCCCTTTCTCCCTGTCCGTCTCTCTCTTAAGAATAAATAAATAGGGGCGCCTGGGTGGCGCAGTCGGTTAAGCGTCCGACTTCAGCCAGGTCACGATCTCGCGGTCCGTGAGGTCGAGCCCCGCGTCGGGCTCTGGGCTGATGGCTCAGAGCCTGGAGCCTGTTTCCGATTCTGTGTCTCCCTCTCTCTCTGCCCCTCCCCCGTTCATGCTCTGTCTCTCTCTGTCCCAAAAATAAATAAACGTTGAAAAAAAATTAAAAAAAAAAAGAATAAATAAATAAATGTAAAAAAAAATAAACGAATGCTTACAAATGAATACAGTGGGGTGGGGGGGGGGGGGGGCTCATTTCAGCTACGGGATTCTTCGGCAAGTCCCCGGGGGTGGGATGTGTGAAATTTGGGAATGAGACTCAGTTTACAACCACCGTCCTGAGGAGACTGTCGCTGGGGCTTAATTGCCAGGCAGGACAGCAACGGTGAAATACTGGCGAAACAAGAGGCTACAGACAAAACTTTGCTTCTTAGGGCCAGGCCTCCAGGTGCCTGTGTCCACGCTGTTCATGAGCCAGGCATGGCTAGTGGGGTACCAACACTGCACCCAGAGAACGTTGATAACCATGAGAGTCCAACAAGATACCGGTGGGGAAACCCAAACCATGGCAGTCCAACAACGATCAATCGATCTATCTATCTGTCCTATGTATGTCTCCATCTATCTATCTATCTATCCACCTATTAATTTTATTTATCTATCTATCCAAACATCTATCAGTACTTATTAATTTATGGACCACAAATAACAGGGGTGAGATTAACTCACTAATCATCTGAGAGCAAATCTGAAGTTGTTCCTGTGCAAGCGGCTGTCAGAGAAACAATGAGGGTCCGAAACCCAAGTGAGGGAGAAAGCATTCTTTCCCTTTCGGAGCCTGCCTTGCGGGGCACAGAGTCTCAGCCAACGAGCGGATCCTTAAATCGTCTAACTGGGTATGTGGTCCTTGTTGTCCAGTGTCCTCCATACGTGCTTATCCTGGAAGGGTCACAGCCACAGCCTCGTTCCCAACGGATGGCACGTGGGCCATCTGCAAAGTCTCCCGTGTGTGAGCCGTCCCTGGGACAGGTGCCCTGTTTAGCTGCGTTCCCTTCCCAGCGGGCTACACCCTCGAGGGCCCAAAGCCAGTCCTGACTACGGATTTCACTACTTACTTAATATGTTACTTAACTACCTTAAAGATAAAATTCATGGGGCACTTGACTAGCTCAGTCGGTTGGGCTTCCGACTTCGGCTCAGGTCATGATCTTGCGGTTCGTGGGTTTGAGCCTCACGTCGGGCTCGGTGCTGATGGCTCAGAGCCTGGAGCCTGCTTCCGATTCTGTGTCTCCCCCTCTCTCTGCCCCTCCCCTGCTCACGCTCTGTGTGTGTGTCTCTCTCTCCCTCTCTCTCAAAAATAAACATTAAAAATATTTTTTAAAAAGTTAAATATAGAAGGGACGTCTGGGTGGCTCGGTCTGTTAAGCCTCTGACTTTAGCTTAGGTCATTGTCTCATGGTTTGCAGGTGTGGGTTCGAGCCCCACGTCGGGCTCTGTGCTGACAGCTTGGAGCCTGGAGCCTGCCTCGGATTCTGGGTCTCCCTCTCTCTCTGCCCCTCCCCCATTGGCGCTTTCTCTCTCTCTCTCTCTCTCTCTCTCTCTCTCTCAAAAATAAATAAACATTAAAAAAATTTTTAAAAAACTAAAAATAAGAGAAAATAAAATTCGGGGCATCTGGGTGTCTCAGTCAGTTGACTGACCAACTCTTGATTTCAGCTCAGGTCATGAGCTCACGGTTTGTGGGTTCGAGTCCTGAGCTGGGCTCCATACTGAGCATGAAGCCTGCTTAAGACCCCCTCCCCTGCCCCTCCCCTGCCCACACACACTCTCTAAAATAAAAAAAAATAAGAAGAGAATAAAATGAAAATAAAATTCAATCAATGTAGTCTGGCCACTGGCAAACTAAACCACGGATCCCCGTCTTCATCCCTGCACGTGTCTCTTCAAAGTCTGTCTTTTGAATATAATGGAAACCACTACGGAATTTCCAGAGGCTAATGGGAAGCCGAGGTTTTCTTTATATGTTTAATATAAAAGGGAACATTACCTGCCCCCGGGAAAGTATTTACGAGAGACATAAGTGCATGAAGAATGAGCTTCTCCTTTTTATTTTCCTTCCAAGTAGCAGATTGTCCCGTTTGTTCAGAAAACCAATTAAATATTTAAAGAAGGCGTCCTGGAGAGAGTTATCTTCCTAAATTGTTGCAGATCAGCTGCGGAAAATGGAGGAGGTTGCTACATTGCACAGGTCCAGAGAGGAGGGGGGTCGGCTACGGTCGGAGCTACACAGCTGGACAGGTTTCTGTTTTCTTCCTCTTTTTTTTAATGTTTGTTTACTTTGAGAGAGAGAGAGAGAGAGAGAGAGAGAGAGAGAGAGCATGAGCAGGGGAGGGGCAGAGAGAGAGGGAGACACAGAATCCGAAGCAGGCTCCAGGCTCCCAGCTGTCAGCCCAGAGCCCCACGCGGGGCTCGAACCCACGAACGGTGAGAGCACGACCTGAGCCGAAGTTGGACACCCAGCCGACTGAGCCACCCCGGCGCCCCAACAGGTTTCTGTTTTCCAACAACACTTTCTCGCTGGCTTCCTGAGGTGTCTGGGCCCCTTGGAGAGCTCTCACCTTCGCAGGTCAATATTCCTTGCATGTGAGCAAGGTAGCATTCGCTGTGCACTGAGCAAGAGACCGGTGTCCTTTCAGTGTTTTTAAAACGAAGCCAGCAGGGCAGGACCACTGAGATCCGGGAGGGGCAGGGCCCCTGAGATCCAGGAGGGGCAGGACCACTGAGATCCGGGAGGGGCAGGGCCCCTGAGATCCAGGAGGGGCAGGACCACTGAGATCCGGGAGGGGCAGGGCCCCTGAGATCCAAGAGGGGCAGGACCATTGGATCCAGGAAGGGCAGGACCACTGAGATCCAGGCAGGGCAGGGCCGCTGAGATCCAGGCAGGGCAGGGCCGCTGAGATCCAGGCAGGGCAGGGCCACTGAGATACAGGAGGGGCAGGGCGACTGATATCCAGGCAGGACAGGGCCGCTGAGATCCAGGCCGGGCAGGACCACTGAGATCCAGGCAGGGGAGGGCCGCTGAGATCCAGGCAGGGCAGGACCACTGAGATCCAGGCAGGGCAGGACCACTGAGATCCAGGCAGGGGAGGGCCGCTGAGATCCAGGCAGGGCAGGACCACTGAGATCCAGGCAGGGGAGGGCCGCTGAGATCCAGGCAGGGCAGGACCACTGAGATCCAGGCAGGGGAGGGCCGCTGAGATCCAGGCAGGGCAGGACCACTGAGATCCAGGCCAGGCAGGGCCGCTGAGATCCAGGCAGGGCAGGGCTGCTGAGATCCAGGAGGGTCAGGGCTTCTGAGACCCAGGCAGGGCAGGGCCACTGAGATCCAGGCCGGGCAGGGCCGCTGAGATCCAGGCAGGGCAGGGCTTCTGAGATCCAGGAGGGTCAGGGCTTCTGAGACCCAGGCAAGGCAGGGCCACTGAGATCCAGGCCGGGCAGGGCCGCTGAGATCCAGGCAGGGCAGGGCCACTGAGATCCAGGCAGGGCAGGGCCATTGAGATCCAGGCAGGGCAGGACCGCTGAGATCCAGGAGGGGCAGGACCACTGAGATCCAGGCAGGGCAGGACCACTGAGATCCAGGAGGGGCAGGGTCTCTGAGATCCAGGCAGAGCAGGTCCTCTGAGATCCAGGCAGGGCAGGACCCCTGAGATCCAGGCAGGGCAGGACCCCTGAGATCCAGGCAGGGCAGGGCCACTGAGGTCCAGGCAGGGCAGGGCCCCTGAGATCCAGGAAGGGCAGGGCCACTGAGATCCAGGCAGGGCAGGGCCACTGAGATCCAGGCAGGGCAGGGCCACTGAGATCCATGCAGGGAAGGACCACTGAGACCCAGGAGGAGCAGGACCTCGGAGATCCAGGCAGGGCAGGGCCACTGAGACCCAGGCAGGGAGGGGCCACTGAGATCCAGGCAGGGCGGGGCCACTGAGATCCAGGAAGGGCTGTGCTCCCTCCAGAGGCTCCAGGGGAGGGTCCTTCCTGCCTCTTCCAGCTTCTGGGCCTCCAGGTGGCCCTGGGCTTGTGGCCGCGTCCCTCCCGTCCGTGTGTCTGCCTTCACATGGTTCTGGTCTTGTCTGTGTCTCTCCTCTTGTGTCCCTTAGAAGCACACCTGCGCCTTGGGATTCAGCCCGATTCCCGATGAGCTCACCTCAGATCCTTCACTTCCTCACATCTGCAAAGACCCTGTTTCCGCATGAGGTCCCGGCCCCATCGATGGCCCGCCTGACTTCCTTGCACCCCAGTGCTGGTCTCAGGGCCTGCTTCTGGGCACTTCTAAGAGGCACGGGATGGCTGAACCAGCGTCCTGACAGCGGCCGCCGCGTCTTTCCAGGCCCCTAGGACCACCTCCCGACTCAGGGGCTGGGTTTTGCCCCGTTCTGGTGTCCGTGGACGGGCCTATGTTCCCCTGCCGTCGACATCGTATCTGTGTGGTCCGTCCTGACCCCTTCCTCGCTGCAAACCCGACGTCGCGGGGATCGCCTTCCCGGTGCACCTCCCCACGTGCACAGCGCACGGAAAAGTCGTGCACTCGCCTGTATCTCGGGCTGCAGGCGACCCCAGCGGACTGGCCGGGGGGGACAAGGGCCCGACTTTGCACGGCGAGGGGCAGAATGCAAAGTGGGGGTTCTGAGGGCGCGGGACGCTGCGGGGACACAGCGCGCCCCACCCCCGCTAACTGCGCAAAGAGGAAGGACCGCGCCCCCCAAGGGGCGGGGCCCGCACTCCCCGCAGAAGCACAGGGTCGCGAAGGACGCTGTGGGGCCGGGAAAGCTGGGTGAGGATCTCAGCACGAGCCCTCGGGAAACCTCCCATCACCGGGTCCCCATCTGTCTGGGAAGTGGGTGTGTCCTGAGACGTCAATTCCAGCCGAGTGTCAGCAAACAGACGGTGTGTGGACAGCGAGGGCAGGAGCTGGGTTCCAGAGAGTGGACAGGTGGATGCGGGTGCAGCCGCCGAGAGAGCAAGCCATTTGGAGATGTCCTGAGGGTGAGTGCAGGTCCTTTGAGGGCCGTTGAGGAAGGGAGGGGAGGGAAGGAGGGAAGGAGGCAGGGAAGAGGCAGAAGGCAAACGTCACCATGGCGATTGTGTGTTAGTTCACCCGTGGACATGTCAGGAGGCCCAGGATTGTTGTTGTTCTCACCGTGGCTTCCCGCCTCTGCAGGTGCGCTCCGGGCACAGCCACCCAGAGCAGGTGCGCGGGCGCCGGGCGCCGGCCTTCCAACAGGGCCTCCGACAGCCCCCGGGCCTGACCGGGGCCTGAGAGGCGGGCGGCCACGTCCTCCGCGCGGCCACTAGGTGGAGCCGCGCGACAGGCGCAAAGCGCTCAGCGCTCCCTGGGCGTCGGCGGCGTCCACGGAGACCCTCACCCCGGGTCTGTGTCCCGGCCAACCCCTCCCGCTGATGACCGCGGCGCCCCTCCCTATCATCCTTCCCTTCCCCGCAGGAAACCAAGGGACGGGGGACATTGCCAACCGGCCGGACGGGGACTCCCTCCGGGGGGAGGGGGGGGGCAGCCATCGTAAAAAAAACAACAAACAAAAAAAGCCCCAAACGACCCGCCAAGAGCACATCGATGCACCCTGGACACGATGGAGAACACCAAACACTTGCCAGGATGCGTTTTCTAACGCACCCCTCGAGGGACCCCCCAACTCTGCCTTGCACCCCCCCCCCCCCCCCCCGGCTAGATTTCGTGTGGAAGGCGACCACCTCCGTCTGACCCACATGCACACCTTTGCAAAACTAGAACATGATTATCTAGGGGCTCGGGATTGGTTCCAGAACTGTGCCCCAGGGTTCAAAGCCCAGAGGTGAGTCTGTCCTGCGGACCCCCCGCCCCCCGCCAGCTCTCCGCTTGGACAACGGGGAGAAGGACGCTGCACCTCAAAAGCACCGGCTTCACGTGAACTATTTTCACACACAGGAAACACCCCAGGAGGGTCATCGAGGCAGCATTTTCTGCCTGAGCCCCTGCCTCCCCGGGCCTGCGTGTTCCCCACCGCCCCTTTTTGCACTGGGTTCCCAAAGCCGCAAAGAGACGTAGCCCAGGGGCGCCTGGCTGGCTCAGCTGGTGACGCGCCTGACTCTTGGTATCGGCTCGGGTCATGATCTCGAGGTTCAGGAGTTCGAGCCCCGCGTCGGGCTCTGTGCTGACGGTGTGGAGCCTGCTTGGGATTCTCTCCCTCTCCGTCTGCCCCTCCGCGGCTCACCCTGTCTCTGTCTCTCTCAAAATAAATAATTAAACTTAACAAAATAAAATGAAAAAAAGACACATGCCAACAGAGACAATATAGAATATACAACCAGGGTCCTGGGGCCACCATGACGGTGTTTATTTTTGACAAAGAGAGAGAGAGAGAGAGGGAGAGAGAGCACGAGCAGGGCACGGGTAGAGACAGAGGGAGACGCAGAATCCCAAGCAGGCTCCAGGCTCTGAGCTGTCAGTGCAGAGCCTGATGCAAGGGTTGAACTCATGAACCGTGAGATCGTGACCTGAGCTGAAGTCGGATGCTTAACCTACTGAGCCACCCAGGGGCGCCCCAGGAACAGGAAGTTAAATTAACAAAAACATCTCCATGAAACCTTGGCTGTCGCCACTGGGTTGCCCTGTCGAGTTGGAACTGATCTGAGTAACCAACAAGAAGGCACGTCTTCAAGCCCAGACCCGCGTGGGCCTGGAACAGCCAAGGCCAAATCCTCTCTGAACATTCGCGTCCTGTCCCGCTATTGGGCAAAGCACCGATTTCCCTTCGTGGCCTTTCGTTGCCTGCCACGGCCTGGAGACCCCGGGGGGGGGGGGGGGAGGTCCAGGTCTGCAAGATCAAACCATTCTCTCCAAAGGCAATCGAGTGCATTGTGCAGGATTTGGGCACGCTTCCTCCGATGATAAAATGTATATTTATATATACAGGTTTTAGCGTTCAAAGGCAAGCTGTTGGCTTACGTTAGGCCATCGAGGCAAGCCAGGGAGAATACGGTCCAAAAACACTCAGAAAGATGTGCAGGCTGCTGTATAAAACACTGGACCTGTCCCAACTCGCTCTAGGATTCGCCCGGAGACGTGAAATACATTCAGGAAACCACACTCTCTTCGGTTCGCCGACGTGCCGGTGATCATTGGCCGGGGGTCCACACCAAGGTCTGGCTGGCCGGTGGCTGATAGGCGCTCGGCCAAGAGAGTCAGTCGTGGAGACATCTTTGGACTCTTTTCACGGGTCACGTAGGAGACTTTGGTCCCTAGGGGACCTTCCCTGCCCCCCCCCCCGCCCCCGCATGCCTGGCCCAAACCCCAGGGTCCCCTCGTCCAAACGTTTCTAAATGAAACTGTGCCCTAACGTGAAAACCAGCCCGTCAGCCTCATGCGCCTTCTTGTCTCCCGTAAACAGACCGTCTTTGCTCACTTTCCTTGATTAAGAACATTTATTTCTTCCCTTGCAACACAAAGGAAAGTGCACGGGCCAGCTCTCGGCCCCCCGTGGCCCCGTCCCTGACCGTCTGCACCCCCCGATGCCTCAGCCGCACTCTGGGGCTCTCCCCACGGGTCACGCCTGCAGGTTGTGTCTCCCGAATCGCCTCTCCCATCCTCGGCTGGCCGGTGATCTGTACTCTCGGAAACGTTTCCGCAAAGGCACGTCAACTCTACTTTGTAAAGTTGGAGGCACCCCACAGCATCTGAGCTGGATTCGCAGGTTGCTTTGCACACAAAGGCTGCGGCCACAGGTGCACGGGCTCACGAGGGGACCAGGGGATCCACAGACCCCCCCATGCCCGTCCGGAGGCCTCCAGCGAGGGCACACCGAGCAGTGTTGAGCCACAGGCAGAACCCTGGTGGCTCCTCATCTCTGCTTTAAGGACCAGCCACGCGCCCCAGACAAAGCCACGGCCCTGAGATCCCGCCTGAGTGCAGGACAGGGGTCCGGAAGTCCCTGATGCACGCACGTCAAGACCAAATGTGTATCCCGGTGCAGGATTGCATAGCACGGGGACATCAGGCACCGGGTTAGAAATGGCATGAAAAGTGGGGGCTCACAAGGAGCCCCCAAGCGACGGAGGCTTTCCGACAAAGCCAGGCGTGTGACCCAGGAGCCTGGGAGCGTGTAAGCATTGGGAAGCAGGTGGCCCGGGGCCGGCTGCGTCCGACGCTGGCAGACCCCGGGCTAGGTCGTGCATTTCAAGGCGGGGAGGGGTCGGCGGGTCACGGCTCTCCTTCCCTGGCAAGGCTGCTCGGGGGTGCGGGAGGGGGGATGGGCTTACAGGAAGCACAGGGACCAGAACAGGCACACTGACTCAGGTCTGCAAAACGGGGGGCATGCCTGGACTTCATCCGCTGACACCGGGGATCCAATCCCACTGGGCCAGCAAGGGACTCTGATGCACTTCCTGGGACGCCTGGGAAAGGTTTTCTTCCCCCGACGTATTCCTTCTTGGTCTGCACTCCGTCGGGGGCCCCTCGCAGATCCTGCACACGGCACCCAGTTTAACGCACAAGCTCAGAAACTCTGGCTGTCATCCTTAGCGGCCCCGTGACGCGTAGAAACCGTGCGTGTGGGTCTCTGCTTGTGCGTGTGGGTCTGTGTGCACCTTTTTTCTCTTCTTCCTTCCACCAGTGGACACATACGGCTGGTCATCGAGGTTCTCCTCAAAATCAGAAGCTGGGACTCTGGGAGAAGGCAGAGCATCGTGGCCCAAGCAGACAGGTCGTGGCCGATCCCAACCCCTCCCTGCGGATGCGTGTGTATGTATTTATGGCAAAGCAACCCCCCTGACTCCACGTGCGTGTGGCTGGGCTGGCTCCTTGAACTCGCAAGGACCTGCCTTCAGCCCCGTTTCTGCACACGACCCCCTGTCCCAGACTGCAGAGACAAAGAAAAGCCCCCTGCAGGTGCCCTTGTGGCTGCGGGGAGCTGCTGGTGCCCCCATTGGGAACGTGGACCCCCCCTTCCCGGCACGCTGGGTGCGGGGGAGAGGAGAGGAGTCTCTGGGCCGCAGCCCCTACATCAGGACACGCGTAGCCTCACTCGGCTCCCGTCTGCGGGGCTGCTGTCTCCCGGCCTTGTGCCTTCTTGGAGCTCAGCTCTGAAGGTCAAGGATGATGCCTGAGGACCTGGAGGGAGTCCCGGGCTCACGCACCAGACGCTGGAGCCCCTGGGGGTCTCGAAGGGGAATCAGGGACGGGGTCGATGCCTGCCTTTCTGCCACAGCTCACTGGTTGCACAGGACAAGTTGGGTCAAAGCCGGTGGCCCAGCCCCTGGTCACTGGTGTGGGGGGCCCGGTGCGCTGGAGGCAAGAATGGCCACTGGGCCTCCGGCCTGGGTGGTAAGGCTGTGGGGTTCTTCTGCTGCTGGCCTGGCACGGGTTCCCCGACCAGGCCGCAGGGGGTGCGCCCAAGTCGCTGCATCTGGGGACCCTGAGCCTTCCGGACGCCCAGCTGGGTGGCAACCTCCGCTTTGGCCAGGAATTCTGCATCAGCCTTTGGGGGGCTCCCAGAGTCTCCTCTGTTTACTGACTGTCCTGGGCAAGTGCCCACCAGGCGTCAGTCATAAATGGAGCCCAGGCGGCAGGACACATGTGTGTGTGTGTGTGTGTGTGTGTGAGAGAGAGAGAGAGAGACAGAGACAGAGACAGAGACAGAGCGCGGGAGAGAGACAGGCGGGGGCACGGTCCCTCCCCAAGTCCCCACGACCCAGGATGCAAGGTGGGGGGGAGGCGGCTCGCTGGGAAGCCGCAGGACCCAGGAGGGACCCCTGCGCCAGGAGGTGCACCTGCTGGGCCCCTCGTCTGTTTACGCTGCAACAGGGAGCCCCCTTCCCCTTATGTAAGCCCTGCGTCTGTCTGGGTCTGCAGTCTGCCTGCTCCTGGGCCCCGAGACCGTCGCACCCCCTCCTGCCCGGCGTCACCAGGCACTTGGACGCAACAGCGCAGCCCCCTCCCCAGGAAAGAGAAGAAAAGAGGGGTGCGCCGGCCCACTCGCAACCCCCCTCCCCAACCCGGCCCTTCCTCTGTAATGACAGCGCAGCGCGCCAGGCGCGGCGCGCGGGGAGGGGGCTCCGGAAAGACGAAGGCGGGGGACCCCCGCCCACGAGCAGGGGCGGCGCGGGGAGAGGGACGCTGGAGCCAGCAAAGCGCGCCATGGCGCCGGGGCCCCCCAGGCCAGCGCGGGGGGCGCAGGGGTCGCGCGCAGGAGCCCCGCGCCGCAGCCTCGCCTCCCTCCTCCCCCTCCCGGTCCCCGCCCCGCGCTCGCCCCCGCGCCCCCCGCCGCCCGCGTTCGGCCGGCCGCGCGCTGCGCCCCGCGGGGCCGGGCTTACACCTGTCACCGCGCGCCCGCCGCCTCGCCGCCGCCGCCGCCCAAGTTCGCGGGGACTTGGCGGGCGCGCCGCCTGCCGCCTCCCCGCCCGCGCCCGCGTCCTCGCCCATGGCCGCCGCCCCCGCCCGCCCGCCGCCCGCGCCCCCCGCGCCGCCCGCCCAGCCCCGCGGCCGCCGGGCCCGGTGAGCCAGCAGCGCGGCCGAGCGCGGGCGCCCGTCCCCCGGCACGGAGCACTGCGGATGCGGCGCGGGGCCGGCGCGGGGCTCCGGGCGCGCTCGGGGGTCGTGAGCGCCGCGCCCCGCGCCCCCGCGCGCCCCCCGCCCGCCCGCGCGCCCCGCCGGGGCCATGCAGTCGCTTATCTCGCCGGTGACCAAGGCGATCCTGGTGGCCCTGTTCATCTTCGCAATCCTGCTCATCCTGTACGTGATACTCTGGTACATCTGCCGCGATGTGGACTGCGACCACGGCATCTGAGCCCCGCGGCGCCCTGGGCGCCCCGCCCCGGGCATGGGGGCCGCGCGCCCGCCGCCGGGCCGTGACCTTCAGGGACGGAGCGCGGAGAGCCGGTGAGTGCGCGCGGGCGGGCGCGGAGCCTCAACTTCCCGGGGCGCGGGGCGCGGGGCGCGGGGCGCCGGGCGCGGGGCGCGGGACGGTGCCCCACCCCCACCCCGAGGTGGGCGCTGCGCCCAGACTCCCCGCGGGGCGCCCGCAGGTCCCGCCCGCGCCCGGGGTCCGAGGGCGCGGGGCGCTCCAGCCTTGGGGGGACGCACCTGCGCCGCGTGGGAGCGAGCTGGCGGGGGGCCCGGGGAGCGCCGCGCGGTGCCCCGTTCCCGGCCCTACTCGCAGGGCGCAGCACCCCCGACCCCCGACCCCCGACCCCGGGCAGCCCCGCGCGGCTGAGCGCAGCGCCGAGCGCCTTGCGGGGGGGCCCGTCCTCACGGGCCGCCGAGGAACCCCTCCGACGAGCGACTGCAAACAACTGAAAGCAGGTCGCAAGGTTGGTGCGCCCTGTTCGCCCTGCCTGCACCCCGCCCCCCCTCCGCCGCCGGCGCCCCAGCCTTCCCAGGGCTTCCAAAGCGCAGGAAGGGGGCTTGCCTTCAAGTCCCCGCGCCCCTGCCCCACAGGACAGCGACGGATGGGACGGACATGGCGCTCAGCCCTCCAGCAGGCGTGCCGCCGAGCAACTTTGTGACTTAAATAAATAGCTTGTAAGCGAGAGAGAGCGAAAAAAAAAAAAAAAAAAGCCTCCCTTTGAACGCTGGTCCGCAAAAAGAACGTGTGAGGAAAAACACCCAGATTAAACAGGCTGCCAATTTATGCGTCTGCGGGCACTGGGATGTGTGCTTGGGAATCAGGGCAGGCAGGGGGAGGTGGGTCCCGCTGGCCTCGCGGAGCCGCGCGCCCCCTCCCACCCAAGGGCTTGCCCAACCCCTGCTTTGTGGAAACGCATTCCCGTCTGTGCCTGTGCTAGTCAACCCCGTCCAGACAGTTCAGGGTTAAGGCATCGGAAAACGCAGACTCCTTGTCCCCAGGAACCTCTGGAAGCCCGAGGGGGGCCAGACTGTCTGATGCGCTGTGTTCTGGGGCGGTTGGGGGAGGATTAGGGTTGCCCGGAGTGTGTTTTTTTTTTTTTCTCTCCTGTAGTTAAAACTGGCGTTGAGGCTGGGAGTGATCTTGCAACACCCAGACTGGCATGTTTCCAGCATCCAATGCAGGAGGAGGAAGGGGGGGAGGTAGGGGAGGAGGAGTGTGGCGGGGGGGAGGGAGAGTATAGGAGGCCCGTTTTCAAGATAAGGAACCCTGTTGGAGACAATGAAGAAAGGTTTGCAGAGCCTGCCTTACACCCTAGCTGGGCACCTAGACAGTCTTGTGAGATGCTGTGTGCCAGTGTGCAAGGCCCTGCGCTGAGCCCCATGTGTCCCCGGTGGGACACAGCCCGCACACAAACACACACGGACCAACCCCCTTGGTAACGCAGTGGGCAGACATTGCCAACAAATTGTTGAAGCACCACCGAGCCCCAGGCAGGAGCGGGTGAAATCAGCGGGATGACCACATTCCAGGACGGGGGGGGGGGGGGTCCCCGGATGACCCTCCTCGCCCCCCTCCCCAGGAGGAAAGGCCACCAAGCCTCACACGTCTGCATCCCACACACGGCACGTGAATCGGGATCCAAAATTATACCAAACACACACACGCTGTGGGCTAGTCAGTCGGGAGGAGGATGACACCCACACGAGCTGTGTGCTTCTCCGGGGAGCCTCCGGGGAGGGGGGCATTGTGGTGGGGAGGGGGGGGCGCATGGTCACCACGGGAGCATGTCTGCGAGGGACACGAGAACACAGTTGCAATTAAAACAGTGAGCAATTATATAACGGACGCCATCCGGGATTTTTCCATGGGGCCGGGGGTCGGTCCACACCGCTCATTATTTGAACCCCACGCCCCGCAGTTCACGGTCTGTTTAACTCCGGCGACTTCTTTGCTCGGCACACTCTCTCCCTCCCCTGGATTACTTTTTCTCACACGCAATTTCAGCTGCAATAGAGCAATGTTTATTCGATTTCCCAGAGAATGCTTCCCCATCAATTAGAGGCGAGCCGCACGCATATGGGTTGTGGGAACAATTCAGTTAAAGGTCCCTGCTTAACCGTCACGAGCACATGGGCTGGCAGGTTCATTGCAACATGAGAACCAAACACGGGGTTCCAGAATCGAACTTGCACAGCACGTGTAAGTCAACAGATGATGGATGCTGTGGGTCTGGAGCAGTAACCCCCACAACAGACAGACCCCAAGTAGCCCAAGTTAGAAGCAGAACCCCGTGGGCAAAGTGGATCACAATAAGTCACATTCCCATAGCCCTGGGTGATCTGCAAAAGAGCTTCCCCAGTGGCATTCTTCTGGATCTGTCTCACTCTCCCGGGAAGAGGTCGGGGCATCATTGCAAACGTCCCCACGTCAGGTACACAAACTCAAGGTCACACAGCTAGGAAAGGGCAGGGTCGTAGCTGGTGAATAACACATTCACCCTGGGAGCTTGTGGTTGGAAATGGGGCACATTTCTTTGACCCGTGAGACCTTCGTCTGCTCCTGTCAAGGGAATGCCCGGATCCCTGTCGTGTCCATCAGGGGACGTTTAGATCCATCGGCTAGCCGCATGACGCTCTACAGCGTGGCGACCATTCGGGTATCTGAGACCTAAACAATAGGGAAAGTTCAGCCTTATCCAACCACGACCGTCACTCAGAAATCACTCTTGGGTCCAGGGAGATGAACCACATACCGAGCTAGAAGGATGATGTCCAAAAAGCTGGCAATGGTGTGTCTACACAGAAGCATCTTTCCTGTGTGTCACCTTCTTAATTTTCTACGGGCAACCACACGGAGCGGATTGTAGCACTGCGAAAGAAATAACAATTCCTCATAAATAACAATTACAGTGGGGTAGTAAGAACAACACGGGAGGCTAACATGATTATTATTTATACTGCATTTCGCCCTCGTGACAGCAACGTGGATATAATTATTCTCCCAATTATGCAGAGTGGAAACGGGAGACCACGAGAGAAAGGTGACATTAACTTCCCCAAGATGGCAGGAAAAATTGATCAGCAATTGTCTCCAAGCTGTTGACTTGCACGCACGCACGTGTGGTGTGTGTGTGTTTGTGTGTGTGGTGTGTGTGTGTAAATAAAATCTCAGAGGGATCGCTTTTCTATTCCCCGAAGTTTTAAGTTGTATATGTATTTCCAGCTGCTCCTTGGGGTTGAGGCATGTCACTGATCTTTTAAGTTTTTTTTTTTATGCATTGCCAAACATCTACTTATGATATATTTCTTTAAATTTTTTTAACGTTTGTTCAATTTTGAGAGACAGAGTGAGACAGAGTGTGAGCAGGGAAGGGGCAGAGAGAGAGGGAGACACAGAATCCAAAGTAGGCTCCAGGCTCGGAGCCGTCAGCACAGAGCCCGATGCAGGGCTCGAACTCACGAACCGTGAGATCGTGAGCTGAGCCGAAGTCGGACGCTCAACCGACCGAGCCACCCAGGCGCCCCGGGGAACTTACGATATATTTCTCGGTAGTGCACACACTTGTTTTGGTGGAAAGCACCACCACAACACAACCCAACTGTGGTTCTGTTTGTTCATTAATATGGATAAGCAGCCTGAAAATTGAAAGACCGAATTCCAGAGTGTGCCCCTATCTTGAAAGCTGTCGGTCGTGCTCCTGGTGCAAGGAAATTGCTGATTTGGGAAGAACGTTGTAACATTGTTTGTGCATTCTGTATATTGCGTACTTTATCCTTACCTAGTCAATACCCTACGTGTTCATACAACATACTCTCTGTCCTGGAAACTGAGAATATGTGTCCAATGCTGAGTGGATTGGACGTCGCATCCTGTATCGGTGGACAACTGTTCCCAGCAGCCCCTTCATATCTCCCTTGCCTCCTCCCCAAACTGGGGGGGGGGTCTCCGAATGGGGCAAAGAGGGGCTCCTGTGATCCCCCAGCTTTTTTTTCTGAGAATAATTAGTAGAAATAAGTGAATTCGGTCTGCTTGGAAACATCCGATAGGGAAGCAGAACTCTCAGGGCCCAGAGCCTCTGCAAAGAGGCTGGTTCTGCATCCCAGAAGAGTGAACTCCCTGAAGGTTCTAATTACACAGGAGAGGAACAGACGGCCCCACAGGTGGCCGGGGGTGTGGGTGGGGGGTCCTTGCCTGTGGGGCACTTGGCTTTGCTGAGGAAGGACGCAGGGGGTCGGGGACAGGTCCTAATGCCCGATGCACTAGACCCTGTGTGTCCACGGCACCTGCCTGATACACAGCACGTTTTCGCACGAGTGAACATTGTAACGTTAAAGAGAAGTGAGCGACGTTGGTGGGGCAGGGGTGGGTAGGGAGGGACAGAATGCCTTCCGAACCCACTTTCCGGTTAAAGAAAGAGAAAAAAGACACACACTGCCTGCCGGGCACTCGCTCCCGAGACCTGTCGGCCGCGGCGACATCCTGTTGTTTCTCGGCGGGGCGAGCCCCACGCCTCAGATGTGCCTCTCGAAAGCGGGCTGCATTGCAGATGCCTCTAGAAACCGCGGGCGGGCAGAAAGGTTGTGCGGAGCTCAGAGGTGCTGGCCCAGGACCAGAGCCGGTCCGAGTGTCGCCGGCCAAAGCTGCAGGCTTGGGGTGGGTCTGAATGTGCCGTGGATCCCGGCCTGCAGGGGGCCGTGGGGCGGCGAAGGCGGGAGGGCTGTCTGCGCAGAGCCCGTGGCCCCCAGAGCCGGCCAGCACCCGGGGGGCACAAGATCCCATTCCTGTCATCGGGGGGCGGCGGGGCTGACCCTCTATGCACGCCTCTTAGGGACCGTTGGCCATCTGTCCCCCGCGGGCACTCGCCCACGCCTGGCTCTCTGGGCCCAGCAGGGGTGTCTTTCAAGGCGAGCCAGCCCGGCTGGGAGTCCCCACGCGCCCACGGTGCCTTCCAGGCGGAGGCCAGGAGCTCTGGAAAGACCTAAGCTTCCTTCGCGGCCAAGTCGGGGAGGGGAAGGGCTTGGGAAGCCAATGTAATCAATGAGGCTTTTGAGCTCAAACTAGTGTGAGCGTCACAGAAGGGTGGACGGTGCTTGGAGGCCCTTCCGGAAGGGTTGCAAAAAGAACGGGGAAGCCGTGCTTTGAATCCGCGGGCGGCCCCGGAGGGAAAGGTCAACCACATTGGTGCGTGCTGTCTCTTGTTTTCCAAGTCTCCCCGTTTCTCCATTCACGCGGCCCTTGCAAGCCGGACGTTTAGGGCCTGGCAGCCAGGACCGTGCACTGATTGAGCACCTGCTGTGTGCTTAACATGGCTTCGCGTGATTCTCATACAGCTCCTGGGATGCGCTGGTAGTGTTTCCTCCCCGTGGCAGAACCTCCGGTCCCACCGGATGGTAAGGAGCTGTGCCCTAGGGGTGTCACCTGCCTGAGACCGGGGGCGTGGACACCAGGCTGAGGGGGCATCCGCGGCGGCCGTTTGCGATTCACTGGCCAGACTCAGGCATCCGTCCCGTCCGCGCTCGCCCGAGTGGGGCCGTGACGCCAGCACACGCACCCGCGGAGGTCTGTCCGCTCCAACAACAGTCACGGAGGCCGTAGGTAGACCGTCGCCCCCGATGGTCGCGGAGGGCCGTCAGACGCAGTGGACGGACGCCATCGGTGCATGCGAAACCCACCCTTGGCATCTACCGAGGCATCACGGTCCACGCACGGCAGGTGGCACGTCGCTCTCCCTCACCCGCTACCTTATCGCCGTGTTTGGGACCCGTGAATACGAGCACCGTGACAGATGCATGGTTTGTCCCCCGGGATCTCATCCTTTAATGTGTTGACACCCATAGAGCGAGTCTCACGGGGATGGTGTCTCGGGGAAGGGAGACGTCACCGGCTGTCAACAAAAAACCTGAAGACGACACAACAAGAAGAAAAAGCAAGTGGGTCGAGTGAATAAGATGGCCGAAGATGAGATGGGATGGGAAGGGGAGGGGAGGGGAGGGGAGGGGAGGGAGGGGAGGGGAAGGAAGGGAAGGGAAGGGGAGGGGAGAGAAGGGGGAGGGGAGGGGAGAGAAGGGGAGGGAATGGAAGAGAAGGGAAGGGAAGGGGAGGGAAGTGATGGGAAGGGAAGGGGAGGGGAGGGGAGGGAGGGGAGGGGAAGGAAGGGAAGGGAAAGGGAGGGGAAGGGAAGGAAGGGAAGGGAAGGGGAGGGGAGAGAAGGGGAGGGAATGGAAGAGAAGGGAAGGGAAGGGGAGGGAAGTGATGGGAAGGGAATGGAAGAGAAGGGAAGGGAAGGGAAGGGAAGGGGAGGGGAGAGAAGGGGAGGGAAGAGAAGGAAAGGGGAGGGGAGGGGAGAGAAGGGGAGGGAAGGGAAGGGGAGGGGAGAGAAGGGGAGGGAAGGGAAGGAAAGGGAAGGGGAGGGGAGAGAAGGGGAGGGAAGGGAAGGGAATGGGAGAGAAGGGGAGGGAAGGGAAGGGAAGGGGAGGGGAGAGAAGGGGAGGGAAGGGAAGGAAAGGGGAGGGGAGAGGAGAGAAGGGGAGGGAAGGGAAGGAAAGGGGAGGGGAGGGGAGAGAAGGGGAGGGAAGGGAAGGGGAGGGGAGAGAAGGGGAGGGAAGGGAAGGGAATGGGAGAGAAGAGGAGGGAAGGGAAGGGGAGGGAATGGGAGAGAAGGGGAGGGAAGGGAAGGGAATGGGAGAGAAGGGGAGGGAAGGGAAGGGAAGGGGAGGGGAGAGAAGGGGAGGGAAGGGAAGGGAATGGGAGAGAAGGGGAGAGAAGGGAAGGGAAGGGGAGGCGAGGGGAGAGAAGGGGAGGGAATGGAAGAGAAGGGAAGGGAAAGGGAGGGAAGTGATGGGAAGGGAATGGAAGAGAAGGGAAGGGAAGGGAAGGGGAGGGGAAAGAAGGGGAGGGAAGGGAAGGGAAGGGGAGGGGAGGGGAGAGAAGGGGAGGGAAGGGAAGGGGAGGGGAGAGAAGGGGAGGGAAGGGAAGGAAAGGAAAGGGAAGTGATGGGAAGGGAAGGGGAGGGGAGGGGAGGGAAGGGGAGGGAAGGGAATGGGAGGGGAGAGAAAGGAAGGGAAGGAAGGGAAGTGATGGGAAGGGAAGGGGAGGGGAGGGGAGAGAACAGGAGGGAAGGGAAGGGGAGGGGAGAGAAGGGGAGGGAAGGGAAGGAAAGGAAAGGGAAGTGATGGGAAGGGAAGGGGAGGGGAGGGGAGGGAAGGGGAGGGAAGGGAATGGGAGGGGAGGGAACAGAAGAGGAGGGGAGAGAAGGGCAGGGAATGGAAGGGGAGGGGAGGGGAGAGCAGGGGAGGGAAGGGAATGGAAGGGAAGAGAAAGGAAGGGAAGGGAAGGGAAGTGATGGGAAGGGAAGGGGAGGGGAGGGGAGAGAACGGGAGGGAAGGGAAGGGAAGGGAAGGGAAGGGAAGGCAGGGGAGAGAAAGAGTGGGAAGGGATCCTTCCCAAAGCAGATGCCTCCAACACGGTGCGTGGTGTAGACTTCTTGTGGGGAGAAGGGTTGTCACAAACACACAACTTTGCCTCCAAGAAGTCAGGGACGTGCTGGTGAGCACGGCGAAGGGTCTGTATTTGTTGTCTGTGGTTCATCCTCGAGAACAGTGCGTGAACCCCGACGGCTGCCCCCCAGCTGACCGGAGCAGACCCCACACAGGCACCCCGCGCCTGTTGCCGCAACTTTTGCGGAATCCGGACCGCCTGCCTTCTCCCTTCACAGGTTCAAGCTGAAAAGCGAAGGACGTGCGACCCCACAGACAAGCGTACCCGGGCTCGCGGCCACATTCACCGTAGTGTTTGTGCGTCTCTCACGCACTGAGTGCTTGGCGATCTGTGCTATTCCTTGCTGGCATCGCTATTCCCCTTCTCGATATGACAGTGACAACATTCTCGGGTGTTGTGATGCTAACGCTGTGTTCCTATAAACTTTTTTTTTTAATTTTTCAATGTTTGTTTATTTTTGAGACAGAGAGACACAGAGCACGAGTTGGGGAGGGGCAGAGAGAGAGGGAGACACAGAATCGGAAACAGGCTCCAGGCTCTGAGCCGTCAGCCCAGAGCCCGATGCGGGGCTCGAACTCACAGACCGCGAGATCCACGAGCTGAGCCCAAGTCGGACGCTTCACCGACGGAGCCACCCGGGCGCCCCTGTGTTCCCGTAAACTCTTAGGGCTTTATTGCGGAATTGGCTGTTCTTAGACACTTTCCTTGTGTTCTATTTATTGTCTTTCGATTTTGTGCTTTTCCTGCAGGTCGGTTGGCCAGGGCCCCGGATCCTAATACTCCAGGGAAGCTAAACCCTCCTTGTGGAAAAGACAAATGACCAGGGTTTCCTCTGTCTGGGAGGGGGGAGCGGGGGTTCTTTTGCTTGATATTTCTCTGTGTTTCTAGGGTGCAGAGCCATGAGGAGGGGCTGTCTTATACCAAAGGACTTATATTTAGGAAATAATTATTCTTCTCCTGGAAGAAAAATGTCCCCTAGGCCGTATCTTCAGCACTGAGGGTTTTATTTAGTCCAGTGTGCTATAAAGAGACGCTGATTTCTCTTGGAGCCGGGTGACCTGTTTCGGGGCCTACATTTTCCCACTCCTGGCGACATCCCCAGTGGAGAGAACTTCACTCAAGCTATTTTCTAGCCAACCGTGTGTCTGTTCCGGAACAAAGCAAGAAAAAAAAAAAAGAAAAGAAAAAAAGAAAGAAATCGAGGGAGGTCCAGATACTAACCTAGAAATCATCTGGGATGCCCTGTTTAGTCATTACTTGGATCCCAGAATGATGGCTTCTGTGGATCCCATTGGACATTTCCCGGGTTATATTTTGGGCTGGCGACTTAGCGGGCTCCCGGAGTAAGACGGTTGTTGACCGAAGCTTCATTCTCTGCAAGAATACGGATGGTTGTCACCTAGGTGTGGGGGTGGGCGGACCCAGCATTGGGACAAAGACAAGACGAAATTGACACGTAAGCCAAAGGGATCGCTATGCTGTGAAACATTCTAAACATTCTTAATGCAGTTGTGCTGGGTAGCGATCCGACAACTGTGGGTCCCTATGCCCAAAGGCATTGGGATATTTTATCAAATAAATACATCAGTCGATCAATGAATCGCTACCCGTTTGGAGGAAACGGTAGAACCAGAAATTAGGAGGCGGGGCCACCTGCTCTACGGTGTGGGGCAATGGGAAGTCACGCCATGTTATTGCTGTGGTCCAGGACTTCCACGCTGGAATCCACACGGGCACGGAGGGGGACCCCCTGCCCATATGCAACGCGGATGTTCTCAGGAGGACGATCTCGCCCCAGTTTGAAAGGTCGCTGCAATTTTGCATCTCTGGCGTTGAGACAAAGCAGCCAGCACGCCGCTGACTTAGCAAACAGGGGCACGAACCAGATTTGGTCATTCGCATTGTCCACCACGAACCGGCAGCAGTGACCGGGTGGGGTCTCACGTCACGGCACGTGCATTCGCTTCCTGTGGCGGCTGTGACCTCTCACGACCGGCGTAGCATCCTAAAACTCCAGGATTTTATTCTCTTGCACTTCTGGAGTGCAGAGTTGCAAAGGCAGTCTTGTGGGAATAACACCAAGATGTGAGCTGTGCTGGTTCCTGATGGAAGTTCTAGGAGACGGTCCCTCCTGGCCTCTCCCAGCCTCTGAAGGTGACTGAGTTACTTGGCTGCTGGCCACGTCAGTCTGAGCTCTGCCTCCATGACCACACGTCTCTCCTTCCTTGGAGACTCCTGCCTCCCTCTGATAGGGAGTCTGGCGGAGACATTGGGACCGTCTGGATGACCCAGGATCACCTCCCCGACTCAAATTCATCACTACATCTGCAGCATCCAATCTGCCACATGGGGCAACATCTACACGTTCTAGGAATTAGGACCTCCTATCTGTGGCCGCCATTTTTCACCCAACCACGTCTTTGTGATACCCAGAGCCTCGCTTTCTCATGGGGAAGGAGATACCCAGAGAAGTTTTGCAACCTGCCCGTAGCAACACAGCTAATCATTGGCCCCTGAGCCCCGGCACGAAATGCCCTCTCTCTGTCTCTGTATCTCTCTCTCTCTCTCTCTCTCTCTCTGTTTCTCTCTCTCTCTCTCTCGGGCCTGCTGTTCCCCTCCCTCATCGTCACACTGATTATTCATACCATTTTGTTCTGAGGACTTCTAATTAATCCTGTAACAATGATGTTTCCGGCAAAGTGGCAGATTCTGAATTGTTCTGTGTCGTAAGAGTTAGCCTTTGACCGGAAAAGTTCTAGGGAACTAGACAGTCACTTGAAAGGGGGACACAATGAGGAAAAAAAAGAATAGAAGCTAGAAATGAAGTTTCTAGCAGTGAAGTGCTGACCAGCCCTGGCGTCTGTCTCCCTGGGATTCCTTGGGCTTTGCAAGAAATACCTTTGTGTTCGTCCCGCCCTCCCAGAGCCCGAGTGGTGGCCTGTGAGCTGTGAGTAGTGGCCTGCACGTGGATGGGACTTCACGGGTGGGATCTTCCTCCCACCTGTGGAGAACTGTGTGTACCCACTTATGTAACCCCAGCAAGAACAAGACAAACATCATTTCAAGATGGCGGCACCATCCAAGATGGCGGCACCTTTGTTCACAAGGGCAGGGAACATGAGCACTCTGTCTTCAGAGACAGAAAGGAGGAATCCAATGCCCAACAGGATGGGTGAGCAAGGGGAAAAGTGTAGACCTGGTCTGTCCAAGACAGGAGCCACCAGCTACCTGCGGCTACAGAGCCCTTGGATGTGGCCACGTTCACTGAAGGCCTGGGATTTTTCTTTTCTTTTCTTTTCTTTTCTTTTCTTTCCTTTCCTTTCCTTTCCTTTCCCTTTCTCTTCTCTCCTCTTCTTTCTTCTTTCTTCCTTTGTCTTTCTCTTTCCTTTCTCTTCTTTCTTTCTTTCTTTCTTTCTTAACTTTATTTACTTCAAGAGAGAGAGAGAGCACACGTGGGGGAGGGGCACAGAGAGAGAGAGCCCCTAGAAGGCTTTACTCCATCAGCACAGAGTCCAATGCAGCGTTTGAACTCAGAACCCGTGAGATCATGACCTGAGTAGGTATCAAGAGTGGGACACTTAAACCGGTGGATTCAGTTGACCACTCAGCCAACTCATGGGCCTGGGTTTTTCACTGCATTGATTTTTCCTGGATTTAAACACCAAGAGTCACAAGGCTAGTGTCTCGCATATTGGATAATGGGGCCACAGTTTTGACTTTTGTGCTGTTTGATTCACTCATTGTAGGAGTCAGTTAGCACTGCCATAATTCAAGTGGCAGGGGCAAACCAGGTGGCTTAAACAACACTCATTGTTCCAAGATCTGGAGGTGGGGAGTCTGAGGTCCAGGCAGGGCTGAGCCTGGGATTCTGAGATCCAGGCAGGGCCGAGGCTGGGAGTCTGAGGCCCAAGCAGGGCTGAGGCTGGGAGTCTGAGATCCAGGCAGGGTTGGAGCTGGGGGTCTGAGGTCCAGGCAGGGCTGAGGCTGGGGGTCTGAAGTCTAAGCAGGGCTGGGGCACGGAGTCTGAGGTCCAGGCGGGGCTGAAGCAGGGATTCTGAGATCCAGACAGGTGTGAGGCTGGGGGTCTGAGTTTTAGGCAGGGCTGAGGCTGAGAGGCTGAGATCCAGGCAGGGCTAAGACTTGGAGGCTGAGATCCAGGCAGGGCCGAGGCTGAGAGGCTGAGATCCAGGAGGGGCTGAGGCTGGGAGGCTGAGATCCAGGCAGGGCCGAGGCTGAGAGGCTGAGGTCCAGGAGGGGCTGAGGCTGGGGGTCTGACATCCAGGCAGGGCTGAGGCTGGGGGTCTGAGGTCCAGGTGGGGCTGAGTCTGGGATTCTGAGATCCAGGCAGGGCTGAGGCTGGGAGTATGAGATCCAGGCAGGGTTGAGGCTGGGAGTCTGAGATCCAGGCAGGGCCGAGGCTGGGGGTCTGACATCCAGGAGGGGCTGAGCTTGGGGGTATGAGGTCCATGCAGGGTCGAGGGTGGGGGTCTGAGATCCAGGCAGGACTGAGGCTGGGGGTCTGAGGTCCAGGCAGGGTTGAGGCTGGGGGTCTGAGGTCCAGGTGGGGCTGAGTCTGGGATTCTGAGATCCAGGCAGGGCTGAGGCTGGGAGTATGAGATCCAGGCAGGTCTGAGGCTGGGAGTATGAGATCCAGGCAGGGCTGAGGCTGGGGGTCTCAAGTCCAGGCAGGGCTGGGGCCGGGGGTCTGAGATCCAGGCAGGGCTGAGGCTGGTTTGTCCTGAGGCCTCTCTCCTTGGCTTACAGCTGCCACCTTCTCCCTGTGTCCTTACGTGGCCGTCCCTCTGTGCGCCGCCGCCCTGCCTGGATCTCAGACTCCCAGCCTTGCTCCGCCCCCCAGACTTCAGACTCCCAGTCTCAGCCTGGGCCCCACCTGGATATCAGAATCCCAGTGTCAACCCTGCCTGAATGTCAGAGTCCCAGTCTCAGGCCCTCCCAGACCTCAGACACCTTAATCCCCCCCTTAAAGACTCCATATCCTGAGACAGTCCCATTCTGAGGTCCTGGGGTTTCGGGAGTTTTGAGGGGAACCCCATTCAGCCTAAGCATTCGGTGACTCACCTTTCCCGAGCTCCTTCCATATTCCAGGAGCTGCAGTAGTGGCCAGATGTGGGTCACACTCCCCGAGTGTACATCCCCTGGGGGTCTGAGATCCAGGCAGGGCTGAGGCTGGGTGTCTGAGATCCAGGAAGGGCTGAGGCTGAAAGTCTGAGATCCAGGCAGGGCTGAGGCTGGGTGTCTGAGATCCAGGCAGGGCTGAGGCTGAAAGTCTGAGATCCAGGCAGGGCTGAGGCTGGGGGATCTGAGGCCTAGGCAGGGGTGAGGCTGGGGGTCTGAGGTCCAGGCAGGGTTGAGGCTGGGGGTCTGAGGTCCAGGAGGGGCTGAGGCTGGGGGTCTGAGGTCCAGGAGGGGCTGAGGCTGGGGGTCTGATATCCAGGCAGGGCTGGAGGCTGGGGGTCTGAGGTCCAGGCAGGGCTGAGGCTGGGGGGTCTGAGGTCCAGGCTGGGCTGAGTCTGGGAATCTGAGATCCAGGCAGGGCCGAGGCTGGGGGTCCAAGGTCCAGGCAGGGCCAAGGCTCGGGGTCTGAGGTCCAGGCAGGGGAGAGGCTGGGAGTCTGAGATCCAGGCAGGGTCGAGGGTGGGGGTCTGAGGTCCAGGCAGGGCCGAAGCTGGGAGTTGGAGTCAGGCAGGGCTAGAGGCTCGGAGTATGAGATCCAGGCAGGCTGAGGCTAGGAGTCCGAGATCCAGGCAGGGCTGAGGTTGGAGGTCTGAGATCCAGGCAGGGCTGAGACTGGGGGATCTGAGGCCTAGGCAGGGCTGAGGCTGGGGGTCTGAGATCCAGGCAGGGCTGAGGCTGGGGTTCTGAGATCTAGGCAGGGCTGAGGCTGGGAGTCTATTATCAATTTGATCCGTGCTGGAACAGAAGTCTGGGCAGGGTGCCAGGGAACATCTGGTGGGCATACCACTCAGTCTCTGTGCCATGGAGACACGGAGGCGGAACCCAAGTCGGACCGGGTCGGGAAATGCAGGGAGGTGTCTCAGGGGTCCTAACCCTTGGCTGAGCCCTGAACGGCAGAGAACAGTCCTCCAGAGTGCGTTCCAGGTAGACACGTCCCTGTGCCAGGACGGGAGGGTCTGTGGCATAATTTGCTCTCCAAAGCCCTCACGGGTCAGGTCGTGACGTGACTGAGGGCGTCCCCGGCCACTGGGTCTGCTGTGGCCCCCGATGTTCAGAGCGTCCTATCTGGGAAAAGCTTTCTGCAAAGGTTGCGGGGGGAGGTTGGTGCTCGGTGGGGGTGAGATTGGGGGCAGGTGCCTGCCTGGCCAGGTGCCCTCAGAGGATCTAATCCTCTAAATGTAGCATATTGGCCAAACCTGTTTCTGGCTGGGGGACACGCACATACACCTGGGCTTGTCGTCACGCGACCGAAGGATCTGCTTCTTTGATGGATGGTTGTGGTTTTTTTTTGGGGGGGGGGAATGTGGCCTGAAAAAACCAGAGAGCTGCATTTGCCACTATGCTGCACCGAATGTCCCCTCCAGCTTCAGACACCCCAGATGGTCAGGTCTTGATTCCACTTGGGTTAGTCCCACGCAGCATAGGAATAACGCACGAATGGAAAATTCTCCTTTTGAAGGCACGTGTCCAGCCCTCTCCTGCCTTGTTCCTCAAGGTAAATTTCAGACTGTATTTGGAGGTCAATCAGTTCTCCCTTAATGTCCTTGTTCCATCCCAAGGTCCCATCCAGGGCGCCATATTTCTTTACTTTCGTCACTTTCTGTGGGAACTTGCCTGTCCGTGGCCGAAACGTGAGGCATGTCTTGCCTCACGTTTTGGCCACGGACAGACCGCGGTGGTTGGTTTTCGAGAGGAAGCCCAGACAGATGAGTCCTCCTCTCAGACCATTTCACCTAAGGTACTTGTGATCAGTGCAACTTATCACTATGGCTATTGGTTTTGGTCATCTGGCTGAAGTCTTATTGGTTTATTTCTTTTTGGGAGCGAGAGAGAGAGTGTGAGCAGGGAGGGGCAGAGAGAGAGAGAGAGAGAGAGAGGGAGACACAGAATCACAAGCAGGCTCCAGGGTCTGAGCTGTCAGCACAGAGCCAGACGCGGGGCTCGAACCCATAAACCGTGAGATTATGACCTGAGCCGAAGTCGGTCACTCAACCGACTGAGCCACCCAGGCGCCCCAGGAATAGGAATTGAGCTTGTATCCTCTTGTGGGTAGAGTCGCTACATAAATTATTTGGAATTTCTTTGCATGGGGACATTTGTCTCTTCTCCCTCATTTATTCATAAGTTCAGTCATGTATTTATATGTGTATGGACTCGTGGGGACATTTATTTTGTATCTTACGTTACAACCCAATGGCCTTTCATCTTCCTTCTCCAGCTGTTCCAACGTTGGCCATGGGGATCTCTTTCGGTCTGGCTTCCTTTGGCCTGACCCCCACACGTTTTGGGCTTTGAGCGTCTCGTTCCTTTGTAATATGACAAGATGCTCCAGGCCACATTCTGTGTCCACCAAGCCCTCGTCCTAGAAGTAGCTGTTTGCTAGGCAGCCCCGGTGTCTCCGATTCGTGTTAGGAACCGAGACACGGATGCTTAGGTGAAGCGACTTCTCGGCAGCATTGAAGAGACTTGGATTTTGTCCACTCACCGTTTTCTTTTCTTTCTTTTTTTTTTTTTAATTTTTTTAACGTTTATTTATTTTTGAGACAGAGACAGAGCATGAACGGGGGAGGGGCAGAGAGAGAGGGAGACACAGAATCGGAAGCAGGCTCCAGCCTCTGAGCCGTCAGCCCAGAGCCCGACGCGGGGCTCGAACTCGCGGACCACAAGATCGTGACCTGAGTTGAAGTCGGACGCTTAACCGACTGAGCCACCCGGGCGCCCCTACACTCACCGTTTTCTTTCCCTTACACTTGTGTTTTCTTTCCTTCTCTTTCTACCTATGTAGGGCCCCTGGAGGGACGGAGAGTTCTGGTGGCCGTGAAGTCTCTGTTCACCTGTTCTCCAGAGGTGATGAGAACGTCTCCATCGCGGGCCACCACGGGCAGCCCAGGACTCCAACGTAACGGGGTGCATCCCTGCAGCTCAGTGCTCGGGTGCTTTTCTGGAGACAGCCGAGGAGCATGCCCCATCCCAGCCACACTGTGGGGGTGAAGGGTGGGGTGACCGCCCATGAGGATTACGGCCATCCCCCCGTCACTCACGTTGCCAAGCCATGACCGGGCGGCCAGGACTCGCGGGCGGTGTCTCCTCCGGGGCCATGCTGGCATCCGTAACCTCCATACACCCTTGTGGTCCCATCCAGCCATCCCTGCCCGCCCGCCTGGCCCAGTCTGTCGTGAAGTTCCGTCCGCCTTTCGCGTGTGCATAGTCCCAACTCCCAGGGGTTCCGGCGCCCGTCGGAAGGGTTCTCCCTCTCATTCCTGGCTAGGCAAGTTCAGAGGACCATCAGCTTCCAGTTATAGCGTCGTTAAGGTAGGTGCAACGGGGCCTGACCCACTTAATCTCAGAGGCAGTCCATGCTGTAAAACGCACAGGAACCACACCCAGGGCCTCCCCGGTCTCCTCGTGTGTGCAGAGCAAACGCGCCGAGGAAGAGACGCAAGGAACGCCCTTCCTCCCTGTTGCCAAGTTGCCCCGAATGTGTTCATCCCTCTGCTGCAAGGGGAAGACGGCATGTTCCGGGAGGATCGAGCGACCCTCTAAGATACACACCAGAGACTCTGCACGGGCCATCAGACGGTGCCGCGAACTCGTAGACACCCATCTAACGTTAGGTACGCGGACACGCGGCACAACGCATCAGGCGCTTTCTGCAGGGCGTCAGGCGGGGAAGTTGCATCGTGCAGTCCGGCCACCGCGAAGGACGTTGAGCGGTCTTTCCCCCGCTGGGTTTCAATGGAAACTCGCGCGGGTCTCCATGAATGTCCGCGGCCGCGTGCCAGCCAGCAACAGCCACCCGCCCCGTCCCGTCCGTGTGCACCCCGGTGAGCAGACACGCTCTCCCTCAACGCGACCACCCTTCTCTTCCGCAGGTGTGATGAATGGCGCCTCTGTGTTGTTTTGTTATAGCTTCCGCCTCCCCACGTGGAGAGGGCCAATAAAGACAAAGCTGAGACATTATGGCTATTCCAGAAAATAAAATATTTTTGAAACCGCATGGCGTCAGTGCCGAGCTTTGTCCCGTCGTGGTAACAGAACCCCGGCGACCAGGCTGGTAGCATGGGAGCGCTGGACAGACACAGGGGATTCAGCGCCCCTGCACACGGGCCAGGACGGGAAGGTGTGTATCACCTGAGGCTGGCATAGTCTAGGCTCTGTGTGTTTTGCAGAAGGAGCTCCAGGAAAACAACCACAACCACCAACACAACAACGCAATGGCAGAAACTTGATCGAGATTTTAACACCAGGGCTATTCTGACGTCCCTTTCCTGAATGGGGTCTGGTTTCCCCACCCCTCAGGAGGATTCAAGACATCCCCCCCTCCCAGCCCTGCAGTAGACAACTGTCCCAGGGCAAGTGTCCTCAGTTTTCGCTGGGCGTGTGTCCGATTTCTGAGCAGCCCCTCCAGGGGACAAACCTACCGTAAGCTGCACCCCGGGCTCTCAACTCAGCCCACAACAGGGTGGAGGGGGGTCAAGGTGTGGACCTGGAAAGGTACACAGAACAAAACCAATGTTATTTATTATTGAATTTTTAAAAGTTCAGTTTGTGTTGAGAGGGCAAGAGGCTGTGTGTGAGCAGGGGAGGGGCAGAGAGAAAGGGAGAGAGAGAGTCCCAAGCAGGCTCCACACTGTCAGCACAGAGCCCGACGCGGGGCCCAGACTCACGAACCGTGAGATCATGACCTGAGCCGAAATCAACAGTCCGATGCTCAACTGACTGAGCCCCCCCAGGAGTCCCGAGGTTTCACTGGTTTAAACGCACATCTCATCGCTGGGGCAGCCTGGGGTGCCCGATTTAAAAAACACAAAGATAATAGTAACATGATGCCTACCGTACATGACTAAATCCATTAGTAGACGGAGGATGTCTTCAACGACCATGTACGTTCCCCTCACATGCCAGTTACCATCGTTCTGAACATTTTCAGGTCACCAAGGAACAAAGTTAAAAGAAAATAGACATTTGTGACCTTACGTGAGAGCCTTCTTGAATTACGAGGGCAAGATTGTCTAATTAAGTCACATTTATGCAGGAATGCTCCCTAACAAGAGAAGAATTTACACTCTTCTCTGGACCCTTATTATTTATTTAAAAAAAAGAAAGGTTCGGGGTGCCTTGGTGGTTCAGTCAGTGACGCATCCGACTTCGGCTCACGTCATGATCTCATGGTCCATGAGTGCGAGCCCTGCATTGGGCTCTGTGCTGATGGCTCGGAGCCTGGAGCCTGCTTTGGATTCCGTGTCTCCCTCTCTCTCTCTCTCTACCCCTCCCCTGCTCACACTCTGTCTCTCTCTTACTCTCTCAAAAATAAATAAATGTTAAAAAAATAAAAAAAAAAGGATCTTAGATCTTGTCTAAAAATATGAATGGCCAAGGTAGGTTTCTCTCTCTCTCTCTCTCTCTCTCTCTCTGAATGGCCAAGATAGGTTTTTTTTCTCTCTCTCTCTCCGTTTTTGTAAAAGCTTAGTGTTCTGCCAGAAAGCCAAGAGAAAACACGCTAACACATTCCTCTCTTTATAAATGACAAGGTGAAAGGATCCACGTTCTGGAATCGATTCTAAAAGAGTAAAGCAAGGCATTAATCTGATGGAAGCATTTCCACTCAGCACAGGCTCTGTTATAACACAAAGATAAATAAAAAATAGATCATCAAGACACTGTAATAGTCAGTGCTGGTGGCACGGTCATAACCTTATTTAATCCTTCCCACCCCTGCGAGGGAGGGAGGGAGGTTCTTGATCTTTTCTAGACTGGGGAGCTGAGGAATGCAGGTTGTTTGGCCCCAGTTAGCACAAGAGTAATGCAAACTCTTGTGTGTCCAACTGCAAAACCCATGCGTTAACCCCCACAACAGCCTCTCTTGCTTTTTTTTTTTGAAAGACAGAGAAGGGAGAGGAGCAGAGGGAGAGACAGACAGACAATCTTAAGCAGACTCCACACTCAGCGCAGAACCCCATGTGAAGCTCAATCCCACGAACCATGAGATGATGACCGGACCCCAAGTGAAGAGTCCACCACTCAATGGACTGAGCCACCCAGACGCCCCTCACTTGCATTTTAGGTGGTTCTGTTCATCAGTATGACTGGGAAAGGCTCACTGTTCTTGTGTTTTGCACAGGGTTATTCCTCTCCCCCGTGTTGATGGACATGCCCACGTTTTTCTGTGGCATGTCTTACCGTTCCTGGTAATCGTGGGCTCCAGTGTCTCTTAGCGGATGAGACGTACATTTAAAGTTGGGACCCTTTAAAACTATAAGTGAATTTGCAGAGTTTTCTGTTTGGAAATGACTGTTGTTGGATTTGAGCCACTCAAGAGCCATGTTCTCGAGTACATTTGAGGGGACGCATTGAATGACCACTCTCTCCATTGTGGTATCATGCACTGATCTCTCGCTATGCCATCTGCACCCCAGTTTTCTTACAAAATCTCCAGGGCGATCCTGTGAGATAGACACTGTGGATCTCTCTGCTTTAAGGATATAACAACACAGGAGGAGAGCGGTTGAATTATATGCCCGGGATAAGGTAGCTGGTACCTGGGGATCCTGCAACGGCATACCTATTCATAAACTGTGCGTGACATCAGAAAACAGCCTGAAGGATGGAAAGGGATCAGCCACAAGCCAGGAAGTTGAGAATCATCTATCCATCTGCCCACTCATCTACTTACCCAACTATCCATTCATTCATCCATCCATCCATCCATCCATCCATCTAACCACCAATCCATCCATCTATCCATTCATCCATCCATCCATCCTTCCATCCCTCCATCCATCCATCCACCTGTCCGTCCATCCATCCACCCACCAATTCATCCACTCATCTGTCCATCCATCCATCCATCCATCCACCCATCATCCACTTATCCATCCTTCCACTGATCCATCTATTCACTCACTCATCCATCTGCACATCCATCCGTCCATCCATCCACCCAACCATCTGTCCATCCATCCAGCCATCCATCCATCATCCTTCCACCCACGAATCCTTCCTCCCTCCTCCCTCCCTTCCTTCCTTCCTTCCTTCCTTCCTTCTTTCTATCCATTTATCCATCTACCCACCTATCTATCTATCCATCAATCCACCCACACACCCACCCCTCCATCCACCTACCCATCCATCCATACCGTTCTGAAATCAAATGTTTATATCCATGTGTACTCAGACCTACTTCAATACCTGGAAGCAATCAGTACTCGTTCAGTAATAAACACACCCATGAATGAATGAATTAGCTTAGTCTAGATCATTCTGCACACTATTTGTGAGTGCACTCATATTTCTCCCAAGGAATAAATCCAAAGGAAGAGAACAAGTTGGTCATAAGAAGTCTGTGTTCCCAGTTTCATTGAGGGAATCATATTCCACTGGAGGAAGAACGAAGCTCATGATGCAAAGAAATCAAAAAACATGTTCTGCACAGTATGTGTTGATCCCTTTACAGTTCTGTTTGCTTAGCTATTTGTTCCTGAAACCATTAGATTCCAAAGAGTTTCCATGACTTTATACACAAGAGATTAAATTCTGGCCACGTGTAATTGGTTCAAAAGTTATGGTTCATAAATAACACTAAAGAGAGGGATTCTATTCTCCTGATGGTTCAGGAAATTGGAAACGGCGGGTTGCAATACTGAATGTTACTCACTGTCTCATCAGTGAGTAACATTCTTAGTCCTGAGCACATTCTACTCCAGAAATCTGGAAAGCACAGGAAGTCTGTTCATACTCCCCTGTCGACAAACATTTGAAGGAGTCTGGGATATTTTATATTCAAAACGTCACTCATTTCGTGATGCCTGGAAGATCTCATGTCTTTTATTTTCTCTTTTCTGGAATAAAAGATGTCCTCCTATTAAAACATCTTTGTTTTTAGAATCTCCACCTTAGTGCATCTTTGACCAAAGCTTGCCGTATAAATTAAAATAACAATTTGTCCTGGATTAAATTAATCAAATTAATTATTGCACACCACCTCCGGACTTTCAGTTTTTTAAAGCAGAGCCCCGAGCCCTCTGGGCAAATGCACTCTGCTCTGTGCAGAACCCAGCTCAGGAAATCCACAGGACTCCACAGGGAGCTCCCCACGCAGGCTCTGCCTCTTTCAACAACGAGTTCTAGAAACCATCGACCTAGCAAGACTCAATTTTTACAGTGTAATGACATTTTCAAAACTCTCTTTGTATCTTTGTTTGCTGTCTCCACAACAGACTACTTCACCCTGATTTGTGTTTGGATTTCATCAAAGTTCCTTTCCCCTCCATTATTTACTAAGCCCCAGTTGTAACTATTTTCCGTGGCTTGGTCTATGTCAGGGACATGCCACACATAAGCACACAGAAGAAAGTGATGAATTTGCACCCGCATGCTTTTGGGAGACAATACGCTTGGTTGTTTCTGGTCACGGTGATACATTTGAGCAATCTATCTGAAGTGTGTTTACACATATAACTACCCCGAGACTCTATGGATGGTCCACAGGGCAGCACCAGCATTGTCCAGAATTTACTTATGCTTGCAGAATGTCAGGCTCCACTCAGACCTCCTGAGCCAGAATCTGCCTTTTAGCAGATCCCCTGGAGATTTATACATAAGAATCACTGTGAACCCAGAAACAGGAAAAAAAATTGTTCCAGAAACAGAAAAAAAAAATTGTAAAAAACGTGTTACTTCTTTATGAAGCTAGGCCTGCATGCTGCTCTTCTGCCCCAGTCCACCTTGGGGAGCTGGGAAAAGAGAGGCAAGGGTAGAAACGAGGATAAAGAACATGTATCATTGGAATATCAAGAAATGAGCTTTGGACACTCATGGCCCAGTTGCACTCCCCAGCTGTTTTTGAACTTGGACTAAGCATGTATTAGCATCATATCACCTCTGAAGAAGGCTCTAGAAGGACCTAGACTAAGAATTGTTACAAGAAGTCCATTCCAGGTCAAATGAGGAGAAATTTGAGTACTGTATATCATAAGACTTACTCAACTATCTATCCATACACCCATCTATTCACCCATCTATACATCCACTCATCTATCTGCCCATCTATCCACCCCTCCATCCCTCCATCCCTCCATCCCTCCATCCCTCCATCCCTCCATCCATCCTTTCATCCATCCATCCATCCATCTGTCCGTCCATCCCTCCATCCATCCATCATTCCATCCCTCCATCCCTCCATCCATCCTTTCATCCATCCATCCATCCATCCATCCTTCCATCCCTCCATCCATCCATCCTTCCATTCCTCCATCCATCCTTCTATCCATCCCTCCATCCCTCCATCCATCCATCCATCCATCCCTCCATCCCTCCATCCCTCCATCCATCCATCTGTCCGTCCATCCCTCCATCCATCCATCATTCCATCCCTCCATCCCTCCATCCATCCTTTCATCCATCCATCCATCCATCCATCCATCCTTCCATCCCTCCATCCATCCATCCTTCCATTCCTCCATCCATCCTTCTATCCATCCCTCCATCCCTCCATCCATCCTTTCATCCATCCATCCATCCATCCCTCCATCCCTCCATCCCTCCATCCATCCTTTCATCCATCCATCCATCCATCCATCCATCCATCCATCTGTCCGTCCATCCCTCCATCCCTCCATCCATCCTTTCATCCATCCATCCATCCATCCATCCATCCTTCTATCCATCCCTCCATCCCTCCATCCATCCTTCTATCCCTCCATCCATCCCTCCATCCATCCTTTCATCCATCCATCCGTCCGTCCATCCATCCATCCATCCATCCATCCATCCACCCATCTATCCATCCATCCCTCTCTTGCAGAAAGCGGATGTATCTGTTCAATGCTTGGTGCTCTGCTGCCCTTGACTCACTGCACTAGGCAAGGGCTCAGCTGAAAAGTGCATGCAAATTACACACTCTGAGCCCAGTGGAGGTGTCCACTTGTCCTCAGGACTCAGGTGAACTGCACCCTTCTCCCTGCCACACACAGCCTGAGTGCTCCACTGCAGACTGTGTGCATTGCCTAATCTGCACCATCTTGTATTTGTATTAAGGTTTGCACCTGTTACAGAAATAGGTGAGATCGACGACTTACCTTTGGGGTTGGAAAGTAGATGAGATAGTCACTGAACCCCTAGAAGAAAAAAAATCTAATTTGGAAATAATTGGTGTAATGAATGAGTGTATCTGTTGTGTCAGCTCTCGGTGGGGTGGGTTGGGGCTTGCTTATATGATCTGGAGCTTTGGGAATTCTGTTTTGTTTGGTCAACAGTCCTATTCTCAAAGGCATTTCCCAAAGTTTGCCTCCCATATTCCAGGGGTATGTGTGTGCTGAAGAGCTTCATCTGGTTTTGGAAAAGAGTATTGGAACCGTATCAAGTTTACATGTTGGTTCCCCTGCGCACTGGCTCAACCCTTTCCTATTAACGCCACGTGCCTGCCCATGCCACGATAAACCACTAACATACACAGGGTCATGAAAGACAGTTAATTATGTGACTTGCCATGGGAAAAGATCAAAATAAAGGGTTTGCTTCAGGGAACCAATGAAGAATGCATCAGACTTTTCTGTCCCTGAATTTCCAGCTAAGTCGGAAATAGCTGACCCTCGTTGCTGAAGTGTATAGATGTCATGAGGTAAGGTTTAGTGACTGAGCAATGGTTCTTCCAGAAAGCAATATGTTTTAGGCAAAGAATATGGGACGATCATCCAAAGATACAGGTTGCAACGCAGCTCGGTGCCATGTGGCTTTGAGCAAGATGCTGCATCACAAACTATTTTCTTTTCTTGTCGGTTATTTTGTTTTCGTCATTTTGTTCGGTTGGGACACGCTTTGTTGGCCTGACGCTTCACAGCTTCCCACATGGGGCTCTTCATTTGAGTACCCAATTAATCTTATTTTCTAGGCAAGGAAGTGTCCTCATTTCCAGCTGAAAGCATTGTGCCTCGCAGTCTGTACCTCATATAAGACCAGTGAGTCACTGAGCGAGGAGGAGTTCTGCACCATGGTGAGTACAGAACACACTTCTGAATTTCTGGAATACCTAGCCCAAATTCTGAGGGCCCGGATGTCCTGTGTCCCTTCGTTGTTAACACAATGTTCTTTCCTTACGTAGTAGGAAGAATGATAGTCCCCAAAGATGTTCATGTCCTGGTCCCCATGTTGTGGACAGAACAATGTCCCCAAAGACATCCAAGTCCTGATTCCCTAATGGCCAACAGAGTAATGTCTCCAAAGGAGTGCACATCCCAGTCCCCATGCAGTAGAAGGAACAATGTCCCCAAAGATGTCCACACCCCAGTCCCTGTGTGGTGGTCCTGTGATACTGATCTCAAACTTTTGACAAAAGCCACAAAGTTGGTGATCATTTGTTACAGCAGCCAAGGACACTAATACACTTCTCTTAAACTATACCAGCTCAGAACACATACCATTCTAGAGGTCCCCTTTTCAGGTCACAAGGTGCAAGCAAATCACCCAGGGGTCTTATTACCCACAGCATCAGCTTTAACAGGTCCTGATGGGGCCAAGATACTGTGTTTCTAACCAGGTGCCAGGCAATGGTGCTATTCAGCATGGTGTTTATCCTTCGAAAGACATCCCCAGATCCCCAGGGTTTCGCAGAGCTGGCACGTCAGGGGAACGTCGCTGGTAGACTCTAAACTCATTCACAGACACCGGCCAGTCTGTCCAGTTCCTGGAAAACCCTCCTCGTTTTCCCAAATTACCTGGACCATTTAATCATGAGACAGTGTGCCCCTGTTCCCTCTTAGTGGAAATTGTAGAGATACCCGGACCAGCAAAACCGATTTGAAAATAATCAGTGGAGGTTTTCCTGGCTGAAGCCTGCAGTTTTCAGAGTTTGTCATACATTCCCAACTTAAGGTCTCCCAAGAACGGAGGTGCTGGGTGTTTTCCAGTATCACCAGTATCTCTTTAAGAAATACTGTGGTTTCACTTTCTTACACCATCCACAAAAACAAACTCAAAATGGATAAAGGACCTGAATGTGACATTGGAAACCATCAAAGTCGTAGAGGAGAAAGCAGGGAAAAACCTCTCTGACCTCAGCCGCAGCAATTTCTTACTTGACACGTCCCCAAAGGCAAGGGAATTAAAAGCAAAAATGAACTATTGGGACCTCATGAAAATAAAAAGCTTTTGCACTGCAAAGGAAACAATCAACAAAACTAAAAGGCAACCGACGGAATGGGAAAAGATATTTGCAAATGACATATCGGACAAAGGGCTAGTATCCAAAATCTATAAAGAGCTCACCAACTCCACACCCAAAAAACAAATAACCCAGTGAAGAAATGGGCAGAAAACATGAATAGACACTTCTCTAAAGAAGACATCCGGATGGCCAACAGGCACATGAAAAGATGCTCAACATCACTCATCATCAGCGAAATACAAATCAAAACCACACTCAGATGTCACCTCACACCAGTCAGAGTGGCTCAAATGAACAAATCAGGAGACTATAGATGCTGGAGAGGATGTGGAGAAACGGGAACCCTCTTGCACCGTTGGTGGGAATGCAAACTGGTGCAGCTGCTCTGGAAAACAGTGTGGACGTTCCTCAAAATTTAAAAATAGACCTACCCTATGACCCGGCAGTAGCACTGCTAGGAATTTATCCAAGGGATACAGGAGTACTGATGCATAGGGCCACTTGTACCCCAATGTTCATAGCAGCACTCTCAACAATAGCCAAATTATGGAAAGAGCCTAAATGTCCATCAACTGATGAATGGATAAAGAAATTGTGGTTTATATACACAATGGAATACTATTTGGCAATGAGAAAGAATGAAATACGGCCCTTTGTAGCAACGTGGATGGAACTGGAGAGTGTGATGCTAAGTGAAATAAGCCATACAGAGAAAGACAGATACCATATGTTTTCACTCTTATGTGGATCCTGAGAAACTTAACAGAAACCCATGGAGGAGGGGAAGGAAAAAAAAAAAGAGGTTAGAATGGGAGAGAGCCAAAGCATAAGAGACTGTTAAAAACTGAGAACAAACAGGGTTGATGGGGGGTGGGAGGGAGGGGAGGGTGGGAGATGGGCATTGAGGAGGGCACCTTTTGGGATGAGCACTGGGTGTTGTATGGAAACCAATTTGACAATAAATTTCATATTAAAAATAAATAATTAATTAAAAAAGAGAGAAAAAAAAAGAAAGAAATACTGTGGTTTCAGACGAGAAAATACAGGGACGTGTTTATCGCACCCATCGCCTCTAGGACCCGCACGCGGATTTCAAAGACCTCCCTCCACCTCCTGCGTCCACTCTCCTTTTAAGTCAACGGTCAAAACTAGCTTAAGGCAGGGCCACGCTCTCTCTCTACGTCATCCCCGGGCTACACATTTGTGTCCCAGGTTCCGCGCTGCGCCCCCAGACTTTCCCAGAAGTCTGCCGCTTGCAACAACACGTGTGCAAACGCCTAGTGCCAACCTCGCCTCCCGTTGTTAAGTATTTTGGCCCCAGGCGGGACTTCTGGAAAAGCATAAAGACTTGCTTGTAGACGTAAGAGAAGAGTTTTCTTGGAGGAATAAAAGAAGGCTGTTAGTTCGAGGGACGTAGCCTCTGACAAGGCGAGGCTGTAGCATATGAAACGGTTCACATTTAAATTTAAGATCCATGCATCTCTACGTGTGCATATCGTATAGTTCACTTCAGGGCACGTGACGTATGAATACTGCACCTGCTGCTTCCTTGGGAAAACCATTCCATTTTCGCCCGATGAGTATCTACTCCACTCTATGGATGGTAGTATTAGTCTTGCACCAACAGTGCAAGAGGGTTCCTGTTTCTCCACATCCTCTCCAGCATCTATAGTCTCCTGATTTGTTCATTTGGGCCACTCTGACTGGTGTGAGGTGATATCTGAGTGTGGTTTTGGTTTGTATTTCGCTGATGATGAGTGATGTTGAGCATCTTTTCATGTGCCTGTTGGCCATCCGGATGTCTTGTAATGGTTTTGTTCCCTGGGATCCAATCTCTTCGAGATGCTAAGGCACAACCCAAGCCAAAGACAAAAAAATTGCATCCTCTATGGCAGCAGGTTGGGGGAGCCAGAGCATGGCACCACGATCTCTCTTCCCCCCCGCGAACATGGCATTACATCTCAGCAACTAAATTAAAACGGGAGAACTTTTGGCTAAAAATGCAGAGCTCCCTTTTCGTAGTCCACGGTTTCCTACGTGTTTTGGTCGATATAGCGTCTTTTGTTTTTACTCCCTGCTGGCACAACAGTTAGCTTCCTGGGTGATTTGTGTTAGAGGGAACGGCACGACATAGTTTGGAAAACACGTAACTCAGAGGATAATGTGGCAATTCACGCCGGAAGGCGCGTGAGCTCCGTGGACCACGCACCTTATGAGACCCACATTTCTACACATGACGCGTTTTTTTTACTTACAAAAGTTTTCTGAAACAAACATAAACTAAAATATTTAATAAAATCCCTCTCTTTTCAAAACACCCAACTCACACATTTAACTGTGACTGCTTCTACAACCCACTTTTTTTTTTTAATATTTATTTGTTTTTGAGAGAGAGATAGAGCGTGAGCAGAGGAGGGGCATACAGACAGGGAGGCACAGAATCCGAAGGAGGCTCCAGGCTCCGAGCCATCAGCACAGAGCCCCATGCGGGGCTCGAACCCACGAATGGTGTGAGATCATGACCTGAGCCGAAGTCGGATGCTCAAGCCACCCAGGTGCCCCATATGTTTACTTATTTTTGAGACAGAGAGAGACAGAGCACCAGCAGGGGAGGGGCAGAGAGAGAGGGAGACACAGAATCTGAAGCAGGCTCCAGGCTCCGAGCCATCAGCACAGAGCCCCATGCAGGGCTCGAACCCACGAATGGTGTGAGATCATGACCTGAGCCGAAGTCGGATGCTCAAGCCACCCAGGTGCCCCATATGTTTACTTATTTTTGAGACAGAGAGAGACAGAGCACCAGCAGGGGAGGCGCAGAGAGAAAGAGGGAGACACAGAATCCGAAGCAGGCTCCAGGCTCCGAGCCATCAGCACAGAGCCCCATGCAGGGCTCGAACCCACGAATGGTGTGAGATCATGACCTGAGCCGAAGTCGGATGCTCAAGCCACCCAGGTGCCCCATATGTTTACTTATTTTTGAGACAGAGAGAGACAGAGCACCAGCAGGGGAGGCGCAGAGAGAAAGAGGGAGACACAGAATCCGAAGCAGGCTCCAGGCTCCGAGCCATCAGCACAGAGCCCCATGCAGGGCTCGAACCCACGAATGGTGTGAGATCATGACCTGAGCCGAAGTCGGATGCTCAAGCCACCCAGGTGCCCCATATGTTTACTTATTTTTGAGACAGAGAGAGACAGAGCACCAGCAGGGGAGGCGCAGAGAGAAAGAGGGAGACACAGAATCCGAAGCAGGCTCCAGGCTCCGAGCCATCAGCACAGAGCCCCATGCAGGGCTCGAACCCACGAATGGTGTGAGATCATGACCTGAGCCGAAGTCGGATGCTCAAGCCACCCAGGTGCCCCATATGTTTACTTATATTTGAGACAGAGAGAGACAGAGCACCAGCAGGGGAGGCGCAGAGAGAAAGAGGGAGACACAGAATCCGAAGCAGGCTCCAGGCTCCGAGCCATCAGCACAGAGCCCCATGCGGGGCTCGAACCCACGAATGGTGTGAGATCATGACCTGAGCCGAAGTCGGATGCTCAAGCCACCCAGGTGCCCCATATGTTTACTTATTTTTGAGACAGAGAGAGACAGAGCACCAGCAGGGGAGGGGCAGAGAGAGAGGGAGACACAGAATCTGAAGCAGGCTCCAGGCTCCGAGCCATCAGCACAGAGCCCCATGCAGGGCTCGAACCCACGAATGGTGTGAGATCATGACCTGAGCCGAAGTCGGATGCTCAAGCCACCCAGGTGCCCCATATGTTTACTTATTTTTGAGACAGAGAGAGACAGAGCACCAGCAGGGGAGGCGCAGAGAGAAAGAGGGAGACACAGAATCCGAAGCAGGCTCCAGGCTCCGAGCCATCAGCACAGAGCCCCATGCAGGGCTCGAACCCACGAATGGTGTGAGATCATGACCTGAGCCGAAGTCGGATGCTCAAGCCACCCAGGTGCCCCATATGTTTACTTATTTTTGAGACAGAGAGAGACAGAGCACCAGCAGGGGAGGCGCAGAGAGAAAGAGGGAGACACAGAATCCGAAGCAGGCTCCAGGCTCCGAGCCATCAGCACAGAGCCCCATGCAGGGCTCGAACCCACGAATGGTGTGAGATCATGACCTGAGCCGAAGTCGGATGCTCAAGCCACCCAGGTGCCCCATATGTTTACTTATTTTTGAGACAGAGAGAGACAGAGCACCAGCAGGGGAGGCGCAGAGAGAAAGAGGGAGACACAGAATCCGAAGCAGGCTCCAGGCTCCGAGCCATCAGCACAGAGCCCCATGCAGGGCTCGAACCCACGAATGGTGTGAGATCATGACCTGAGCCGAAGTCGGATGCTCAAGCCACCCAGGTGCCCCATATGTTTACTTATTTTTGAGACAGAGAGAGACAGAGCACCAGCAGGGGAGGCGCAGAGAGAAAGAGGGAGACACAGAATCCGAAGCAGGCTCCAGGCTCCGAGCCATCAGCACAGAGCCCCATGCAGGGCTCGAACCCACGAATGGTGTGAGATCATGACCTGAGCCGAAGTCGGATGCTCAAGCCACCCAGGTGCCCCATATGTTTACTTATATTTGAGACAGAGAGAGACAGAGCACCAGCAGGGGAGGCGCAGAGAGAAAGAGGGAGACACAGAATCCGAAGCAGGCTCCAGGCTCCGAGCCATCAGCACAGAGCCCCACGCGGGGCTCGAACCCACAAACGATGAGATCATGACCTGAGCCGAAGTCAGACGCTTAACCGACTGAGCCACCCAGGCGTCCCCCTCTCAAGGCTTCTTATTTGTTGTACAATCTCATAGACTCGTCGAACCCCCAAATCAAAAAAAAATGCCCATCCTTCTTTATTTCACCCATAGCTTTTCCTAAGTCTTTACAACTAGACGTAATTTCTGCCTTCAAAGAAGTTTCTGACATAATTAGCTTATTAGTCTGGTCGACCAGATATACAGGTGATAGACTACGAGTGACACATTTTCCTCCAAGGAGGACAGAATTACAAGGGGGAAAACTGTGAGGTGTGGATGAAGCTGGTCTGGGACTTTATGATGAGTGTGGACACAAGTGATGTGCCAGTTCTCAGTGCATATGCTGGCAGTCACATGTCCTAATGCCACCATGACAGTCTGAAGCTTCTCACTCAACCCAATGGGAGGCCAAGAAATCTATGTGATGCTGAGGGTCACGTCTTCTAATGCCACCATGACCTTCTGAAGCTTCTCATGACATTCTGAACTTTCCCAGTCAACCCAATGGGCATCCGAGGGATGTTCCTGACACTGAGGGTCACATCTCCTAATGCAGCCGTGACCTTCTGTGCCTTCTCACTCAACCCAACGGGCGTCCAAGGGATGTTCCTGACACTGAGGGTCACATCTCCTAATGCAGCCATGACCTTCTGTGCCTTCTCACTCAACCTAATGGGTGTCCAAGGGAGTCCATATGCTAAGGCTGACATAGGTGCTGACGGGGTAGCATCCATGCTTGTTTGGTGGCTCTGGAATAAATATACTCAGTGTCCATGGACGAGGTGGATCCCATCTGCCACGAGGCATGGGTATCTAAAGAAGGGCCTTCTGGGGCGCCTGGGTGGCGCAGTCGGTTAGGCGTCCGACTTCAGCCAGGTCACGATCTCGCGGTCCGGGAGTTCGAGCCCCACGTCAGGCTCTGGGCTGATGGCTCGGAGCCTGGAGCCTGTTTCCGATTCTGTGTCTCCCTCTCTCTCTGCCCCTCCCCCGTTCGTGCTCTGTCTCTCTCTGTCCCAAAAATAAATAAACGTTGAAAAAAAAATTTAAAGAAGGGCCTTTCCCCCCAATCACATCAGCACATTACGTGGCTCTGGTAGGTGAGCCTTTTGCAAAATCTGCATGGCTTCATCCTGTTCCCCCTGAAGTATCATGAGTGCTGGCAGAAAGCATTTGATAACTCCACGCATCTTTGCACAGGACAGAGGATGCCCCCCAGAAGCTGTCCACCAGATACAATGGGTGTGTGCTTCGGGGTAGCCCAGCGGAGTCTCCTGCATGGTGGGTGTGCTCAACTGGGGGCAGAGGACAGACTCGGGGTTTGCAAAGACAAAGTCTCCAGCCTTCCAAGGGAAGGAGGGAGGAGGAAGGGAAGGAAGGAAGGAAGGAGGGAGGGAGGGAGAATGGAAGGAGGGAAGGAAGGAAAGAAAGAGGGAGGAAGGAAGGAAGGAGGAAGGAAGGAAGGAGGGAGGGAATGAAGGAGGGAGGAAGGAAGGAAGGAAGGAAAGAGGGAGGAAGGAAGGAAGGAGGGAGGGAGGGAGGGAGGGAGGGAGGCAGGCTCTGACGTCTTGGCAGGGCGTTTGGGAAGACCAGCCCAGCCCTGTGAGGCGGTGGCTGAGACTCTCAAGCTGGAACCGCCATCCAGGCAGCTTTCAAGCGACAAAATTTGTGCGTACAGAAATGCCGTGCTTTCACTGTTGCCAATTTTCCCATCGCTGGAGGGATGGAAATATTTTGCAAACACCTGAACGCCTTATCAAGCCGAAACAGAGTTTCTACAGTATGGACAAGCGTGGGATTATTTCCAAAAAAAAAAAAAAAATTTTTTTTTTGGCCACCAAAAATCTCGCAGCTAAAAATAAATGCATTTGGATAAACGCTGGGAAGAAAAGTACTGTTTTCATTCCAAAATATCTCTTTTTTCTTTTTTTTCCGATGGGTGCTTCACGGCTGATGCATTTACATTTGATAACATTTTGTCGACTGTTGTCAACTTGTGTTAAAAGTTAGCTTGCAAATGAAGTCCCGCCATTAGTTAGGAACGCGGGTTGTTGGTTATTTTTTAAGTGTGTAAGAGACGGAAATAATGCTGAACATGGACGTCCCCATAGGCTGATCTCTGTGGATATTTCCCGTCAGGGAACCCGTTGTATAATTAATAAACGGTGACCTCAGGTGGTCCATGAGGCACATCAACAATCGTATAGAAACCCATTTGGGGACCACAACTCGCCAGTGAATATTAGAGTTCCGTAAACCCTCAAGCACGCGGGATATACGGGGAGGTTACAAAGTAAACCAGAAACAAGTAAACAACAAGGAACATGTTACGCTCCAACGTGGCTGGAAGGAAAGGAAAATGTGTGCAGCTTGCCCCCAGCGCCCTCGCCACAAACATACGGATTCCCCTGTGGCTCCTGGTCTCCCTGACTCGAAGCCACACGCATCTGAATCCATTCAGGAGGATCATTCCTCAGTCCTAATTAAGGCACATAGTAAATCATTCGAAACTCTGACTCGTAACAACGTGCCCGGCTTCCAGAAGGGATGCTTTCGACCAGCTATTGCTGACCTGGCATCCCAGACACCTTCTGGGAGCCCTGATGGGGGTCACAGCGCCCTGACTAACTGAACGGGGTGACCTCGGGGCTTCCGGCAGGTGCCTGGAACAGGAAGCCTGGAAAGGCATGAACAGGCTTAGCACGGCTCTGCGTTCAAGGTAACTAGAAATGGGAAAAACAAACCAAAAAAAAGAAAAAAACTCAAAAACACACAGTCGGTGCAGCACAGGCAATGTCCTCAGTGCTGAGCAAACACAGCGTAAAAGACATCAGCATCCGTAGGGATTCATCTCCGAGTATTCCCGCGGGAGTGCACATTTCAACAAGGGGTTCACAGCCCCCTGCACCCCCAGCCCCGGAAAGTAGGGAACCATTCCCACATTTTTAAACCGTGGCACCATGAATGGAACCCACAACCCATGAGACATCCTTGAAGTGTCTTTGTTAGCCTACAAATTCTGGAAGATTTAATGTTTATTTAGTTTTTTTTTTTTTAATGTTTATTTAGTTTTGAGAGAGAGAGAGACAAAGCACAAGCAGGGGAGGGGCAGTGAGAGAGGGAGACACAGAATACGAAGCAGGCTCCAGGCTCCGAGCTGTCAGGACAGAGCCCCACGCGGGGCTCGAACCCACGAAGTGTGAGATCATGACCTCAGCCGAAGTCGGATGCTTAACTGACTGAGCCACCCGGGTGCCCCCATTTTTAAAAAATGTTTATTTATACTCTCTGGTATTTTTTAAGAAAAATTTTCAGAGACCCACAATGGGGCAGCAGCATTTCCTGAAATAATTGGAAACGTGTTTCCTTTTCTTTTGTTTTGTTGTTCTGGACGAGTGAATAATGTTTTGGGATCCAGCATTCTGCACGTCCAAGAACACTCAGTCAGCCTGGGAAACACAGCCAAAGGGACTCACGTCCTATGCCAGAGGGAGGACCCACCACCTTACAGAGGGCATGCTGACAGAGTAACGCGGGTTTCGTGTGCCGTGTTGGGGGACTGGGGGATCACAGAAATGAGGTGGTGAGTCGAGGGACGTGGTTGGTATTGGTGCTGGGATGCTGAAGGCAGCTTCAGGCTCGAGATGACGGGCGTATGGCAGTGAAATAAAGTTATATTTAACAGATGTTGTTTCTGAACCTTTATTTGAGATGCACAAGGAACAGGAAAGGTTCAGGGAAGCAGAAGATTGGGGATTGCAAAGGTGTGTTAGTCAGGGTCTGCAGGGAAACAAAACCATTTAGAAGGGGAGATGGATGGATGGATAAATGATGGGCAGATGGATAGATAGATGACAGATAGATACATATGGTGGATGGGTGGATGGGTGGATGGATGGATAGGTGGGTGGATAGATAGATAGATAGATGATTTCCCAGCTCAAACAATCATGAAGAAAGAATTTCCCCTTCTTCCTACTTTTCCTTTTTTTTTTTTCTGTGCAGACCGTCACCTGATTAGATGAGGCCCACCCACACAGGCAAAGCCGTCTGCTTTACTGACCTCCCTGCCCCCCCCCATCCCAATGCTCCTCTCATCCAGAAACACCCTCCAAGCCACAGCACCCAGAATCACGTTTATCAAAATGTCTGGGGACCCTTGGCCCAGTCGAGCTAAGACGCGCAACTCAGCCACACAACAGGAGCTGGGAGGTTACCGGTATTTGGGAGAAAAATGCTTCCGGGTGGTGCGTTTTGGGCGGGAGGTGAGCAGGGCGGGGATGCTGACCACGGTTCGGTGGGACAGGGTCACATCCGCGAGAACGGGTCCTCACCTTGCAGGGACGAGGGCTGTGGGATTGCCGGGGTTGCAAGGTGGCTTCAAGAATCAAGGAATGAGCACCGTCTGCTCTGCGAGAGCATGCTTGTTTGCGGCTGTCCACCTGCAGGCCTCATTTTGCTGCAGGCAGTGTAGACAACAGTTTGCCGGCTCCTGACCTTGCGTGTGGAGCCCTCTGTCTGGACTCGGGTTCGCTGAACCTCACACTTGGCTGAATCCCTTCCCACCTATGGTTGACCCACCGCGTGTGTGTGAGCAGACACTGGTGTGTGTGCGCCCACGGTATTTTTCCACTTGCAAAATATCCCACCTTCCTGCACAATTTTTAAACTAACAACCACCACCAAAAAAAAAAAAAAAACGCAAAAAAACACCCGAGAGTGTTAATGAGATGCCAAATTCAATTTTCCTGCTCAACAGAAACATGTGTCTTCCTGGGCGCGGAGGTGACAGGGTCTGTCACAGGTTCACTGCCTCGGGCATAATTCTGCATTATCACAGGCTATGGCAGGACATCCACCCGACACCCACATCCCCTGGGGGTGTCTGTTGGTGAACAGAGAGCCAAAATCCGGAAGGAGGCTTGAGTGTACAAGACCCGTTTTTTTTAAAAAAAGACCAACACACAGGACACGAGTGTGTGTGGGGTCTGAGTGCCTGTCCCCCCGCTCAGGGGTCTGGGACAGTGCCTGCAAAGTCTTGGGAGAAGCCAGCGGGGTGGGTCAGCCAGTCAGGTGGAAAGCTTTCTTCGCTTGGGAAGATGTCACCCAGTGGAGAGCACGCTGTGGAAATCTCCAGAGCCACACAACCTAGTAGGAGGCACCGAAACCCCACCCCCCAAACACGACACTGGTCTTTTTGCAGAAACCTGTATTTCTAGTCCCAGAGTCTCTGTGTGTGCATTAGTGATCTCCTGCTGAGCAGCAAAGTCACAGATGTCACACATTGTGTTGCTTAGAACAGGCGCAGTGTCCCTCCCGTACTCATGGGGACCAGATGACGCAAGGCTGTGAATATTACGGGGTGGGGATCACGGGGGGCCCTTCTGGAGCCTGCCCGCCACCACGTAGATGCTCCACTCCCAATCCTGCACAGAAATCTGTCCACGGCTCCAATATGAGGCTCCCACAACTATCAGTTTTGGGGAGATGACCCCAACCGACAGCTGCTGTTGCTGATGGCAAATAGCGGGACATCCTGCTCGAATTTCCAGTCATTTCTAGCAGCTGTGTGGTAAGCTCCAATCAATAACGGTCATTGTTCAACTTCCCTGGTTGTTGACTTTGCCCGTGGTCACCACCCAGCCAGGCAGCATCGTCCCACCGTAGCAGGAAGGGCGTGGAAATCAAACCAAGATGGCACCACGCCCGCTGAACTTGGAACCATTCCTTTCGTTTACATCTCTACGGGGGCAGAGGCACAAAAAGAAGACAATGCCATACATGTAAAAATAAAGTAGAAAACCACACACCCGCCTCTAGCGTCGATTCCAGCCAAATGTTGACGCAGAGGCCAAGCTGAGCTCCCACGTCTACATGGACCACAGTCTCTGCTCGCGAAAACAAGACACAAGCTTTACTTCCAGTGGAAGGTGTCACAGTCCCAAACAGAAAGCACACAATCGTGGTGCAAAACCAGAATGGGACTCGAAGACTGGATCTAAGACACAGTCAGGGGCCGGCTTACAAGGCGACACAAAGGCGGAACGCGGCTCAGGAATCGTGTCCAAACAATCCCACCCCAACCGCGGCAGACTCAGCGGGATGTTGACGCCGTTGAGGGATTCACTGTGAGAGCAGTGGGGCTTCAAAGGGATAAATCCTAATGGAACGAAAATTCCTGAACAGCCAGGCAAATTAGATATGACAAAAACACAGCTTACGGCAAGAGAAAGTGTTTGAAGGACGAGACACACACAGATCACATCCACGAATCTCCCACTGTTGGAACTTACTCTATGCCAAGCTTTGTATCACGAGGGCTTCCAAAGCTGAATTGTCATTGGCGCTCAAAAGGTTATAATACTACAGTATCAATACCAGACCAACAGGGACCTGATTCAGTCAGTGGAATAAGTGAGTTATAATTAGCTTTTCAAATAATGCTTCATTCTCGTTGCTTTTTTCTTTCCTTTTTTTTTTTTTTTTAAACAGCCTACTAAGTCAGGTCATTTGAAATCTCTCTCCTACGTCCTGTAAGTCTCACAAAGGCTCTATTTTCTCCAGGCACTGGGCATGACCAAGGGATGCTCTCGATGTATGGGGAACCACGTCAGAACTAGCAGGAAATATTGAGCCGCCATATTGGAATTTCAATGGGGTTTTCTACGTTCAGCTTTTCCAAGCTGGATACACAGTTAATCTATGAGTAGGCATAAAACTTCACACTGGTTTCTGATTCTAACCTTGCAAAACAATCCCCCCCCCCCAACTCCCGCCAGTTCCATCTTCCACTGATGACGTAGAAACCAAATGTGAACAATGTGGAAATACCATGGATGTGAACTGTAATCAAGGCTACTTAATTTTCTTAAATTTATTTATTTAAATTCAAGTTAGCATACAGTGTAGTCTTGGCTTGAGGAAAGAACCCATTGATTCATCCCTTACGTATGACACCCAGTGCTCATCCTGAAAAGTGCCCTCCGTAATACCCATCACCCATTTAGCCCATCCCCCCACCCCATCAACCCTCAGTTTGCTCTCTGTATTTAAGAGTCTCTTATGGTTTGCCTCCCTGTTTTTATCTTGTTTTTCCTTCCCTTCCCCTACATTCATCTGTTGTATTTCTTAAGTTCCACATATGAATGAAATCACATGACATCTGTCTTTCTCTGACTGAGTTACTTCGCTTAGCCCAATAATCTCTAGTTTCATCCGCGTTGTTGCCAGTGGCAAGATTTCGTTCTTTTACTTTAAATATCCAGCTGGGAGAAGACAAAATTTGGGATATGATGCACACCACACAACAGCCTCTTAATCAAGTGCACACGGAAAATGTTACCAAGTCAACCTCAGTGAACATCTTAGAAAACAGACCACTTCCGACGGACATCTCCACTTAGTCTCAGGCACAGCAAAGACCCCAGTGAATAAATAAAACTCCGTAAATGGCGGGCAGGTCAGGCGCATCTGGGGTTTCCATCCAAGGTCTCCAAATTGTTCCCTTGAATAAGTTCAGTGGCAAGCACACCAACTGGGAATGTCTCCCTTGGTTGAAAGAGAAGTCACTTGAAATTCAGTATTACCAAAAAGGGAAAGACTGTGGATCCGAAGCTCGGTGGGGAGTAAAATAAAAACGTTTCAACAGCAGGAAAGGAGACACGCTCTTCCACATGCCAGGCTGTCTGCTCACAGGGTCTCATTTCAATTGTCATGATAGCTATAGCGTTAGTATTAAAATCTGCAGTACCAGGCAAGGGACCAAGACTCATTGGGGTAAAACCCAAGAAAGTTAGTGCTGATCAAATATGTACACAAAGGACCATTGCAGAGAAGTGATGGCCTCTTCCCCCTGCCAACAGTCTCCGAGTGGAATTGTGAAAACCATTTGCCAGCTAGAAAGGTAAACCTTTGACCCCATCCTTTCGAGCTGAGAGCACATGGGAGGCACAGACACGAGAAATTCAATGTCAGCCACGTCAACGCTCCGCTTGAGTTCTGTAACAAATGGTGGAGGGAGCTCTCCAGGCACATAGTCCAAAAGTCCAAAGCCCTTGATTTTGGACAATGGGCTTCTATTTTGGGGGCCTCCATTTCTCATCCACTCCCGAATTCTTCCATTGGTTGGAGACACTCAACATTTCCTTACAAAAATTAGGACAGGATTACCCACGTGCTTCCTCTGGGACACGTGTCATTGGATCTTCAGAGATGTTTCCTTGAAGGAGGGAACTCTTTCTTCTGCTTCCTCACCCAACGGAGCTGAAATGATACCACTCTCTGGATCCTTCGCTTCTGTTTTCGGAGCCTCTTGGGCATGCATGCCATGAGTTTCCCACCTCCTTGGAGCCTGACTCTACTTGGCATGAGAAGCCTTAATCAAACAACTGCACAAATACACATTAGGATTTGCCAGCCTCTTTGACTTTACTCTTCACTTTAGGACTGGAATAACGTCTACATTTATTCAGCTCAGCACAGGTGTATTGAATGCCTACCCAGCACCATGACCGATCCCGAGAAAACAAACAAAGATCAGCCATCTTCTCTCCTAAGGAGCCCACAGTCTGGTGGGACAAGACAACGAAAGTATCAGTAATGGGATGCGTGCCATGACTCCATTAAAACATGGATGACACATCTATCCTGGGATCCGGACTCCTCATGAGGTCCCTCTGTCATCAATGAACAGGAGCCTTGTTCATCTCTGGCTGCTTATCTCCTCGCCACTGCATTCCTCCTTCCTTCCCTCTTTTGGAAAAATATGAAGACATCTCCATGTCTAACACCTCACAGTGTCTGACATCGTACTCCATGCATGGGCCGATTGAGGCACTGTGCTTATACATCTGTAGTGCAAACAGCATTTGAGGTGCACAATACAGAGAGATAGCGCTATATAGAGACACAGAGATAGAAGTAGAGACTCAGACATACACATATATGCCTATGGAGGGGCGCCTGGGTGGCGCAGTCGGTTAAGCGTCCGACTTCAGCCAGGTCACGATCTCGCGGTCCGTGAGTTCGAGCCCCGCGTCGGGCTCTGGGCTGATGGCTCGGAGCCTGGAGCCTGTTTCCGATTCTGTGTCTCTCTCTCTCTCTCTGCCCCTCCCCCATTCATGCTCTGTCTCTCTCTGTCCCAGAAATAAATAAACGTTGAAAAAAAAAATTAAAAGAAATCACATATATGCCTATGGAGGTGGAGTAAAGGTATAGACATAGAGACAGAGAGATGCAGGCAGGTGTAGGTGTGCATTGTAGAGGTATAGGTATAGAGGTGCACGTGCAACTATAAACACACTTGTGATATAGGTATAGCATCAGTATAGAGAAACAAGCATAGGTATAGATATAGGTATAGAATAAACATAATTACAGAGCTATAAATATATAGGATAGGTGTAGGCATAGAAGTCAAAGTACACACAGATAAAGCTCTATAGAAACAGGTATAGGGTTGTATGGAAACCAATTTGTCAATAAATTTCATAAACCCCCCCCCCCAAAAATAAATAAATAAATAAATAAATAAAATATGAAAGAAGTAGCCTAAAAAAAAAAAAAAAAAAAAGAAACAGGTATAGGGACAGATATAAGTATACAGCTATAGATACAGGTCTGGTGTTGATGGAGGGGTAGAGACAGAGATGTATAGAAATGCATATGGGTAAATGTATACATATAGGTGTATACACAGAAGCACAGGTATACACATGGGTAAAGGCGTGTGCATGTAGGTATATAGAAATGGCTATAGGTAAAAGTGTAGGTACAGACACATACCTGTCAGTACAGGAATAGATATGTAGATACGGGTATAGGACAGGTGCAGGGGGACAGGTAAGGGTATCTAGGTACAGGTATATGGGCGCACACACGGGCAGTAGACAAGCACCTCAAGAAACGTTAGATGGAACATCAGAGGAGTGGGGAGGAGGGACCAGCCAGCCCCCTGGGAGGAGCAGATTCAGCACCGTGACAAACAGAAGACACCACCTCTTGGTGGGGCCCGGAAGGTCTCGCTCAGCACCTGTGGAGGACGAGAACGGGTTCCCGGTGGGGGCTCATGTAGACGGGAGGGCAAATCCAGTCTGTGTGAGCCATGAATGGGGTGTGCACTGGGAGATGACCCTGGATCACATTACCTGGGTTTTCAATGCCATGATGGTCTTTACTCATCGGAGAATGGGTAAACCATAGGGGCTCACGCTTCTCATGAGCCTCGGCTTCCTGTCTCTGGATTTTCTTCTCCCCTTCATGCTGCCATGTCTTAAACACCTGGGTGTCTCACCTTCACCTGGAGGCCACACCATTGCTATTGGTGCCACGGAGGCCAAAAGATGGTGGTCCCTTGGGAGAAGCACCTAGAGCGTCCAGAAGATGCAACCCCAATCCTTGGGCCAGTGGTTGTAGTCTGGGTGACATTCCAGTCTCTACTCCTGGTGGGCCAGCACGGACCCCTGAGCCTGAGTCCTTCTTCCAGGGACTCGATCATGGATGTGTCTTTGCTTCTTTCCTCGGTGGCTTCAACCAAACACAGAGCAGATACACCTGTTCCTTGCACCTGCTCCTGGTCAAGGTGAGTCCTGATGTCTGAGCTCCCTCGGCACCCAGTCATCCTGCTCCCTCACACCCAAAGCCTTTGGCTCATCTGCATCCATGGTGCAGTTTTCTGGATGCACACGTGGGGCAAAACACATGGAACTCAAGAGATGGCCCCAAAAGGCACTGGCTCAATGATGTCCTTTCATAAAAATAAGAGAAAAGGATCTGACGTGATGAATCAGCAATATTATCTGATGGTCGGGAGATGAACAATGCTTCCAGAAGATGGTCTCTTTCTAAATCAAGGGTAGGTTTTAAGACAGACTTGCTTTTCTTACTTTCCTTTTTCCCCCTCTTCTTTTACTTTAACAGGAAGAGATCTGCTAACAGGAACCAGCTTTCAGGATGTCAAAATATTTTTGCAGCTTCCCTGTGAGCAACAGAACCTTTTAAAAAATTTTTGTCTGGTGTCATGCCACATTGGATGATCAAGTTTCATGGTTTATTCTCAAGAGAAGATGACTCCTTGTCTCTTTAACATATGGGTGGGGGCCTGTGCATGCCTCAAAATCCATCGGGAATTTGATGGGCCAAGTCTGTCTGTCTATCATTCTATCTATCTATCTATGATTCCATCCATCCAACCACCCATACATCATATCTATTTTATCTGTCCATCCATCTTATCTATCTATCTATCTATGATTCCATCCATCCACCCATACATCATATCTATCATCTATCTATCTATCTATGATTCCATCCATCCACCCATACATCATATCTATCTTATCTGTCTGTCCATCCATCATATCTATCTATCTATCTATCTATCTATCTATCTATCTATGATTCCATCCATCTATCCACCCATACATCATATCTATCTTATCTGTCCATCTATCCATCCATCATATCTATCTCTCTCTCTATCTATGATTCCATCCATCCATCCATCCATCCATCCAACCATACATCATATTTATCTGTCTATCTGTATCTATCTGTTTATCTATCCATCATATCTATCTATCCATCCATCCATCATATCTATCTACCTATTTGCATATATATATATGTATACACACACACATATATATATGTGTGTGTGTATATCTATATCGATATCGATATCGATATAGATATAGATAGATAGATATATCCTTTCAAAATAGAAGAATTTAAATGTGCAAAACAGAAGTGAACATCGAGTCTAGACTTGTGGTTTCAGCGGGAAGGCAGGGACATGTAAAGACTACTGATTTGGCAGCCAGATCTGTTATATAAAATAGCTTTCATCTACCTCCACAGAAACACTCAGAACAGGAAATAAGCTAAGATGAATAATTTATTTGTTCAATTAAAAACATGGAGCCCTCCGCACACATGCCCTAGAGACCAAGCTCCAATAATTAACACGGGGATAAGTCAAATAAGATATGAAACAGGAGAGTGAATTCCTGGCTCATGAAATCCAGAGACAGAACTTGTATTTTCTGTCTTGGTAAGCTTTCTGCTTCTTATGGGTTGAATGACAAGACTTTTCAAGCTACTTATTGATTTGTTTTAAAAAATTCTCATACATGTCTCTTCCAAAGTCTGAGTTTGTCCCAAATATGGAAGAACCAATGATTTTGTTTTATTCTTTTAAAATCAAGACTGCAGGCACCTGGGTGGCTCAGTGGGTTGAACATCTGACTTCGGCTCAGGTCACAATCTCTCGGTGTTTCCTTATAGTTCTGGAGGCCAGAAAACAAGATGAATGTGCCTGCTGGGCTGGTTGTGTCTTGGGGCCCAAGGGGAGAATCTGTTCCTCCCTCTCGTCACAGCTTCTGGTGTTGCCCACAACCCTTGACATGCCTTGGTTTGTCAACACATCACTCCCATGTCTCTCTACTGTAACATGGACATCTTTCCTTGTGTCTGAATTTCCCTCTTTTTAAAAAAAGTTTTAAGTTTATTTATTTTGAGGGAGAGAGAGAGAGAGAAAGAGAGAGAGAGAGAAAATCCCAAGCAGGTTCCACACTGTCATTGCAGAACCCAACGTGGGACTTGAACTCATGAACCATGAGATCATGACCTGACGTTAACTCAAGAGTTGGACACTTAACGGACTGAGCCACCCAGTCATTGCAAAATTTCCCTCTTTTCATAAGTACACCAGTTGTTGGATTAGGACCCATCCTAATCCAGAAGGACTATCTCAACTCATTATCTCTACAAACACCCTATTTCCAAAGAAGGTCATAGTCACCAGGTCCGGGGGTTGGAACTTCAAAATATCTTTGGGGGAGACACAATTCATCCCATAACACATTCACTCATTAACTATTTCATGAGCACATCATGTGTGCCAAGCTCTGTTCTGGCCACTGGAAATGTGGTAAAGAATACCTCAGCATAATCAAAGTCCTCATGGGATTTCCATCCCTGTGTGTGTGTGTGTGTGTGTGTGTGTGTGTGTGTGTCTACGTGTGCATGGGTACGTGTATGCAGTTGGTTGAGTGTCTGACTTGGGCTCACGTCATGTCTCACGGTTCATGAGTTTGAGCCCTGCGTCGGGCTCTATGCTGACGGCTCGGAGCCTGGAGCCTGCTTAGGATTCTGTGTCTCCCTCTCTCTGTTCCCCTCCCCCAGTCATACTCTATCTCTCTCTCTCTCTCTCAAAAAATATATAAGTAAACATTAAAAAAAATTTAAAAATGTCAGGACACATCTTAGTGAAGACACAAACAGAATGTCAATGTTGGGGCAAATCCCAAAGGTCCATTGTCTATCCTGTTCATTGTGCAGATAAGGAAATCCAGGCCAGACAGGGGCAGTGACCTGCCAAGTGCCACGTGGACAGTGCTGAACTTTGGATATCACGTCCAGTGACCTTGAAACCACACAAAAGAGTCCAGAAAACAAGAAAAATAGTGGCAACTTCATGGAGCTTGAAATATTCCTTTCTGTTGGTCTTTTTAATTAATCATTTTTATAATTTTAATTTATTTATTAATTAATTTATTTTTTAATTTTTAAAATTAATTTATTATTTTAATTAATTTATTTGTTTATTTTGGGGAGGGGCGGCAGAGAGAGAGGGAGACACAGAATGCGAAGCAGGCTCCAGGGTCTGAGCTGTCAGCACAGATCCTGACGCGGGGCTTGAACCCACAAACCGGGAGACCATGACCTGACTGAAGTTGGACACTTAACCAACTGAGCCACCCAGGTGCCTTTTTAAAGTTTGGATCAGCCATGCAGAGCTTTGAAAGCAACTTTCAGACGCAAAATAATGACCTTCTTTCTACCAGGTGTCTAGTTATTGGCTCACAAATGCTATTCATTTCTCCCTCGTAGAAAGTTTGCATGTTATTTATCAAATCATTTATGTGCCAGCCCTCCCCGGACCCCCCCCCCCCCCACCCAGTCGCAAGAGCAGCAAACACCGCCTTATTTGAACGCCCCACTATACAATGGATTCTCTTGGGCCAAACCACGGGCCGTGAAGAATGGTGGTGTAGGTCCATATCTGGAACGAATGAATGAAGCAAAATGAAAGAACCCTCATTTTCCTTGATTTCCTTCTGCTGGTTGAAGGAGAACCTGTTCCCTTGTCTCACGTTCTTAGCCCCCAAATCATGTCCAGGCAAGAATACGTCTGTAAAGAGGTGGAAGGAAGTCTCCTTACCAGATAGAGTGTGAGTTCCCATCTGTATAATCCCTCTGCTCCGGAGGAATATCTCTTGGGGGGGTGTCACCGGCAGGCACCTGTCCTGTGTAAAGCCAGCTCACCTGGCTGCAGGTTGGCTCCACCTGATGATGATGGCCTGTGGCCCCAGGATGACAGCAAATCTTTTTTTTAAACTTTATTTTAGAGAGAGAGCATGAGCAGGGAGAGAGGCAGAGACAGCCTTAAGCAGGCTAGGAAATACGGCAATGTAATATGCATCTTTTAAAGTGTTTTAGTTAAGATAACACATATAAATCTTATACGTGTACATTATACACGTACATATTCAAAATTACATTAGATTCACATGTCAATTGCGTAAGACAAAGCCTCACCGGGGTCTGGTTCCAGGTATTGTATTGAACTAATCCAAGAGGCAACAGGCTTGCTTTCTAAAAATGCATTTGGGCTGAGTGCTCTGCAAACAGAGGCCAGTTCATCCTTCTAAAAATGAGGAAATCATCTGAGTCCAAGTCAAGGACAGTAGGTACACATGAGCGGTGCTCTGCTGGCGATTGTCCTGGGGTCTAAGCGCGTGATGGGTACATCTGGCCTGATGAAAAGCCTGATGAAAGAGTGAATGCACGAAGGAAGGTTTTAAAATGGCAATAATCACCCGTGTCTCACAGCCCGGGGCTTCACGCGTGAAGCTTCTCTAAATACCTTTTATAATCTGCACAGTGTATTTTGTCCTTATTTTAAGTGGCCCTCACCGACCTCACCTCTTTGTGTTTCGGGGAACACAGCAAACCAGGTCGGTGCATCAGTAACCAACTGATCCGGTGACCTCTGATCCCACCCAGGTACACTTCACTCTTCCCCATCCCTGCGGATCTTGGGGCAAACTGGTAAGTGGAAACCCTGCAGGTGGCCCACCCATTTACAGGCTGGGGGATGAGTCACTGGTTCCGTAGGACCGTGTAGGGGACATGGCATCCGTCCAAGGCGGTGGTGTCCACATGCACACAGGCGGCGACTTCACTGAGGTGTGTTCACCGCTCAGAACACACAGCATGCACCATGCAAAGTATAAAAAAAATCCGGAATGTCATGGGGCGCCTGGGTGGCTCAGTCGGTTAAGCATCCGACTTCAGCTCAGGTCATGATCTCATGGTTCATGAGTTCGAAACTTGTGTCAGGCTCTGTGTTGATAGCTCAGAGCCTGGAGCCTGCTTCACATTCTGTGTCTCCCTCTCTCTCTGCCCCTCCCCTGCTTGCACTCTGTCTCTCTCTCTCTCAAAAATAAATAAACATCCAAAAAGCTTAAAAAAAAAAAAGAAAGACAGTATGTTCCCTTTATAATAAAAAAATAAAAGTTCTCTTTATAATAAAAATAATAAAAGTAAGACAGTCTGTTTCCCTTACAATAAAATATCCACTATTGAGCCATGAAGATCTTTCACCATGAGCAAACTTCCACATCATAAAATTGCAATCATTGTACAATTTTCCCAATCACCTCATTTTCACAGGCCTCACTGCAAAAGGAAGTAAGTCACAAAATACCATCGACTCCACCAAAAGTCTGCTAGAACTGGTACATGAATTCAGCAAAGTCGCAGGATACAAAATCAATGTACAGAAATCAGTTGCATTCTTATACACTAACAATGAAGCAACAGAAAGACAAATAAAGAAACTGATCCCATTCACAATTGCACCAAGAAGCACAAAATACCTAGGGATAAACCTAACCAAAGATGTAAAAGATCTGTATGCTGAAAACTATAGGAAGCTTATGAAGGAAATTGAAGAAGACGCAAAGAAATGGAAACACATTCCGTGCTCATGGATTGGAAGAATAAATATTGTCAAAATGTCAAGACTACCCAAAGCTATCTACACATTCAATGCAATCCCAATCAAAATCGCACCAGCATTCTTCTTAAAGCTAGAACAAGCAATCCTAAAATTCATATGGAATCACAAAAGGCCCCGAATAGCCAAAGTGATTTTGAAGAAGACCAAAGCGGGAGGCATCGCAATCCCAGACTTTAGCCTCTACTACAAAGCTGTAATCATCAAGATAGCATGGTATTGGCACAAAAACAGACACAGACCAATGGAATAGAATAGAAACTCCAGAATTAGACCCACAAAACTATGGCCAACTAATCTTTGACAAAGCAGGAAAGAATATCCAATGGAAAAAAGACAGTCTCTTTAACAAATGGTGCTGGGAGAACTGGACAGCAACAGGCAGAAGGATGAAACTAGACCACTTTCTTACACCACTCACAAAAACAAACTCAAAATGGATAAAGGACCTGAATGTGAGACAGGAAACCATCAAAACCCTAGAGGAGAAAACAGGAAAAGACCTCTCTGACCTCAGCCGTAGCAATTTCTTACTTGACACATCCCCAAAGGCTAGCGAATTAAAAGCAAAAATGAACTATTGGGACCTCATGAAGAGAAAAAGCTTCTGCACTGCAAAGGAAACAATCAACAAAACTAAAAGGCAACCAACGGAATGGGAAAAGATATTTGCAAATGACATATTGGACAAAGGGCTAGTATCCAAAATCTATAATGAACTCACCAAACTCCACACCCGAAAAACAAATAATCCAGTGTAGAAATGGGCAGAAAACATGAATAGACACTTCTCTAAAGAAGACATCCAGATGGCCAACAACCACATGAAAAGATGCTCATCGTCACTCATCATCAGGGAAATACAATTCAAAACCACATTCAGATATCACCTCACGCCAGTCAGAGTGGCCAAAATGAACAAATCAGGAGGCTATAGATGCTGGAGAGGATGTGGAGAAACGGGAACCCTCTTGCACCATTGGTGGGAATGCAAACTGGTGCAGCCACTCTGGAAAACAGTGTGGAGGTTCCTCAAAAAATTAAAAACAGACCTACCCCTTGGGGCACCTGGGTGGCTCAGTCGGCTGAGTGTCCGACTTCAGCTCAGGTAATGATCTCGCGGTTTGTGAGTTTGAGTCCCACGTTGGACTCTGTGCTGACAGCTCAGAGCCTGGAGCCTGCTTGGGATTCTGTGTCTCCCTCTCTCTCTCTCTCTACCACTCCCCTGCTCACGCTTTGTCTCTTCCTCTCTCTCAAAAATACATAAACATAAAAAAATTTTTTTAAGAAAAAATAGGTCTACCCTATGACCCAGCAATAGCACTGCTAGGAATTCACCCAAGGGATACAGGAGTGCTGATGCATAGGGGCACTTGTACCCCAGTGTTTATAGCAGCACTCTCAACAATAGCCAAACTATGGAAAGAGCCTCAATGTCCATCAACTGATGAATGGATAAAGAAATTGTGGTTTATATACACAATGGAGTACTACAGGGCAATGAGAAAGAATGAAATATGGCCCTTTGTAGCAACGTGGATGGAACTGGAGAGTGTGATGCTAAGTGAAATAAGCCATACAGAGAAAGACAGATACCATATGTTTTCACTCTTATGTGGATCCTGAGAAACTTACCAGAAGATCATGGGGGAGGGGAACAAAAAAAAGTTAGAGAGGGAGAGAACCAAACCTTAAAAGACCCTTAAAAACTGAGAACAGGGGCACCTGGGTGGCTTGGTTGGTTAAACGTCTGACTTCGGCTCAGGTCATGATCTCACGGTCCTTGAGTTCGAGCCCCGCGTCGGGCTCCATGCTGACAGCTCAGGGCCTGGAGCCTGTTTCAGATTCTGTGTCTCCCTCTCTCTCTGCCCCTCCCCTGTTCATGCTCTGTCTCTCTCTCTCAAAAATAAATACACGTTTAAAAAATTTAAAAAAAACAACAAACTGAGAACAAACTGAGGGTTGATGGGGGGTGGGAGGGAGGGAAGGGTGGGGGGTGGGCACTGAGGAGGGCACCTGTTGGGATGAGCACTGGGTGTTGTATGGAAACAAATTTGACAATAAATTTCATATTAAAAAATTCTAGTATATATTATAATACTATAATAATATATCACAAATTATACATATAAGTTATTGTTATACATAATTATAATGTATTATAATATATATATAGTTTTACTTATTATTGTATTGTATATAATTGTCTTACATATTATGTATTATCATGTGTGTATTTATATATTGTACCTTATTACATATTATCTTATTCTGCATCTATATGAAATTATGTAATTATATTATATGTTATATATAATTCTATGATATTATAATATCATATGTATGTATATACACATATAAATATACATATATACATATGTAATATATGATGTATGGATTATATATACATACATAATGAGGAGAGAGATGAAGAGAAAGATATATATATAATGAGGAGAGAGATGAGGCAGAAAAGTTTTTGAAGAAATAATGTCCCCGAATAGCTAGAAACCATGAACAATGCAAGCCCCCACCAAGAGGTGAATGGATAAACAGACTGTAGTGTATTCATGCAATGGAATCGTACTCAGCAATAAAAAGGAACCAACCACAGATACGTGGACCAATATAGATGCATCTCATTTTCTCACAGAAGATTTTAACAAGAGTATTTATGATGTGATTGCATGTATGTGAAGTCATAGAACAGACAAAACTAACTTTGCTTGCAAAAAACATAAAAAAAAAAAGGATTGGTTCTTGGCGGAGGGCTGACTGGGGAGGCCGTGCCACTCACTTTTCCGAGTGATGGCAGTTTTCTACATCTTGACATCTGGGCATCCAATGGTCATGGGCATTTGTCCAAAGTCATTGAATGGTGCTTCCAAGATGGGTGCCTGTTACCGAATGTACGTTTTACTCCAAAGAAAGGACTCTCACAAATAAAATGTGCTTTATTACATAGTGAACAGAGGTGGGGGAGGTGAAAGGAACACCATTTATTTATTTATTTTTTTAACGTTTTATTTATTTTTGAGACAGAGAGAGACAGAGCATGAACGGGGGAGGGGCAGAGAGAGAGGGAGACACAGAATCGGAAGCAGGCTCCAGGCTCTGAGCCATCAGCACAGAGCCCGACGGGGGGGGGGGGATCGAACTCACGCGAGATCACGCGAGGTCATGACCTGAGCTGAAGTCGGACGCTTAACCCACTGCACCACCCAGAAGGCCTTCCCCCCTTTTTTTTGTGAAGTCCTCACTTTTAATTGAACGCAAAGTTCTCTGGAGAATCGAGGAGTGTGAGTAAATACGACCATGCCAAAGTCCTTCTTTGCCATCAAAAAATTATCTAACGCTAGACGCTCACCCGTTGTAAACAAGATGTTGAAAATATCAGCCACTGAGTGATAACAAAAAGGGGAAACCGTGTTGCAAAAACATCAGAAACCTACTGGAAGGCACCAGCAGTAAGGCACGGATGCTAAATTCCATCTTGGCCAATCCAATTCCAGAAATCTTGGTTTTCGCCATAGAAATGATACCAACACTTAAAAAAAAAATAAATCAAAGCTGTAGGAGGAAGGCTCGTGTACTTAAAACCTGTGTTATCTGGGCGTGGGATTGTGAGTGCCATCTTGTAGGTAGAAGACTCAACCAAAGGTTGGGTGCTGTGGGGAATTTTCCAGATTTGGCCATCTTGGATGGGTCTGTGCCTTCTCCTGGGCACAGGTGGGATTGATCTTGTCCTCTGAAGCTCCCGCCACTGTTAACAGTCTCTGGTTTCCTCCTGAGCAAGCACAGGCTTCCATCACAAAACAGCAGCAACTTACCTTGGGTCTCATGTGGATGTGGACCCACCACGTGGACAATGAAAAGCAGACAAAAGGTAGGGGCTGGTGCGTACGATGCATTTCTTTGGGTGTCTTTGTTCTGCTCCAAGACAAGTTGGTCCCAAGGACCGCTGGCCTCGTAGAAAAATCCCAACGTTAATATTCGTGCTCGAAGCCCTCAACCATGGCCCCAACAAATCCTGGCGGGATATGCCTGCCATGAGTCCTGTTATTCTCTCAGAATGAATGGCCAGGGGCCACATGATTGGGAGCACTTATACAGGACACAAAGTAAAATCAGGGACCAAGAGTCCGCGTGGAATAAATGCTCCTGGGAAAATGAGAGCAAACCCAACATACAAAAAAAAAAATCTTAATGGAAAAAGTAGTCGTAACTTCAATCATAACCATAAACATGGAGGGGATATAATTACAGAATTTCCGGGGCCATCAACGTTGACATCCAACTACACAGATTCCCAGGGAAATAGAGTCAGGCATTTCCTCACTTGGAAAAGAATTTGCTTCCCCAGAATAGAAATAAAGAGAAAAACAGAACATTAATAGTATTTTCTAGCCAGGGTCAAAAACAGATCCTTGAGAAGAAGGGGTGGTGGGGGGTGGGGTCGTGATTGGGACAAAAGGTTTAAAGCAAAGGAATTTGAGGAATGACGTTGAAGACTTCAGGTGCAGGAATGACTAGCTTCCCTTCATTTTTAGAGTCGTAGCAGGAACAATGTCTGAGGAGTTCAGAACTTTTCCAGACTGCGTACACTGAGCACATGAGGTCCTAATGCCCAAAAAGATTTTCCCATTTTCTGACTTCTCTGACCGTGTTTTCTCAAATGCTCCAAGGGTCTACACTCAAAATAAACAGGATTGCATACAACCCCGCACGTTGCAAAATAAGGTGAGTCCTCGGGGGCCATTGTAAACTGCTCTGGGGGCCCTTCCAAGTGCTCTGGGAAGCAACGCACATGGGAGATGTTCGCAGAGGGGTTCCGTGGCCACCCGAGGCCACCTCGAGGCTCAGGAGGACAGCCCGCTTTGGAGAAAGACCTATGCCCAGACTTGATTCAGCTGCACCTGCCTGCTTTCTCCTGCTGCTCATCACAAAGACACGGAATAACATCGGATCGCAGACTTGGAAACAGACCTCAACAACACCTGGTCTTGCTTTTCCCCCAGGGGCACTTCAGATTTACCCCTTATTCTGTGTGCACCCACGGAGACACCTGGCGTCTTGCACCTGTTTGCACAGTTAGGGACCATGAAAGGCAGAACAGAACAAAACAAAATGAACAAACAAACAAAAAAACCCAAACAACCAAACAAACTGCACCAAAACTGAAAAACCAAACAACCAAAGAAACCATAAACCAAAACACAAAATACAAAAGTTCTGCAATGTTCTGAAAGCAAAACACAAAAGTTCTGCAATGTTCACTGTCTGGAATTTTTTCAAAAAATTTTTTAAATGTTTATTTATTTTTTTGAGAGAGAGAGAGAGAGACAGAGCGTGAGCAGGGGAGGAGCAGAAAGGGAGGGAGACACAGAATCCGAAGCAGGCTCCAGGCTCCAAGCTGTCAGTACAGAGCCCGATTTGGGGCTCGAAGTCATGAACCGCGAGATCATGACCTGAGCCGATACCAAGAGTCTGAGGCTTAACCGACTGAGCCACCCAGGCGCCCCGAGCATCATGTGTTCAAGGTCCGTCCATGTGACAGCACTCCTCCACACTCGGATCCTTTTCCTGGCTGAGAAATACTCCCCCGTACGGATGAACACATTTCCCCAAAACCACACCTTGGAGTCCACCCCAGTTTTCTGTCCGATTTCTTTCAGGATTTACCAGCACGTCGTGACTCACTTGCCCTGTGAGCATTTTCCAGAATCTGCATTTTTAACAGGTGCCTCAGATTTTTTTTGTGTGTGTGTGTCTTTTCTGGCCACTCTGGATCCCACCTCTAGGACACACGCTTTAAAACAGTCTCTCCAGACGGGTAGGGGAAACATCCGTGTGCTTGCTCAGCTGGGCTCGGCGTTTGTGGCCTTGCCGGTCAGTGAAACACCGGAACGCCCCCTCCCCTCCACCACGTCCCTTGGCCACCACACTCCCAACCACACGACGCTGTAAGGGCCAATATTCGGGCCCTATACCCTATGCTTCCATATAGAACTTGAGACCCTTGAGCAACCTACTAATTCCCCGTTCCACTCTGCTCCCCCTCACCGCACGCCCCTTCTGATCCCGGGGGGCCAGGCTCAGACCTTGCTTGTCGCCTGACCACTAGGCTCGAGGTCCCCGCCAGCTTGTGGGATTATTCCAACAGGACTACCACACCCTCCCACGGGGACCAGGGCCGCGTGGTGCTCCTGTTCCTAAAATGCCTGGAGGCTCACTGCAGGCACCGTTTATATCCACCATTATTGCATTCTGCACCCTCCCCCCACTTTATTTTTTATTTCTTTATTTTTTAAGTTTGTTTATTCATTTTGGAAGAGAGAGAGAGAGATTGAGCATCAGCAGGGGAGGGGCAGACAGCAAGGGAGGGAGAGAGAGAATCCCAAGCAGTCTCCGCACCCCGTGCTTAGCCTGAGGCCAGACTCGATCTCAAGAACCGTGACAGCGTGACCTGAGCTGAAATCGAGAGTCAGTCGCTTAGCCGACTGAGCCACCCAGGGGCCCCCCTCCCCACCCCCGACTTTAAAACAAGGAAAACTGTAAACACAGTCCGGAGATCTTAGGGTTATCATGAGGTCCTCGCACTGCGCACGGGGCACCTGCGGGAGGGCATGGCCGCGGGACAACCACACGGGAGCCCTGTTCTGCCTCACCGTCTTCCCACAGAGGGTTTCAGCCTTGGGCTTGTGCCTTCCTCTTCGGGCCCAGATCAACCCACCTGCAAGCGGTGGGGCCCGCGGCTCCTCGAACGGATAGGAATCTCTAGACCACGCTGTAGCAGGCCAGCCAGTGGCCGGGCCCGCGTCCCTGCAGCAGCCGTGAGCGTGCATCGTCACACGGCACAGGGGACTCTGCAGACGTCACTTAGCTATGCACCTGAAAATAGGCAGGTAATCCTAGATTAACCTGCTCAGACTGTTCTAATCCCACGAGCCCTCAAAAGCAGACAACCTTGTCCAGCTGGAGGCACAGAGATACGGCAGAGGGCAAGGGGCACGCATTGCAAGAAGAGGGGTCTGGGGGACACCCGCCGGGGCCAGAGAGGGGCCTCCAGGAGCCCAGGGTTGCCCCCTGCCGACGGCCCCCGAGCGCTCATGCTCATCCTTGTCCGGGGGATGCCCGCAGGGACCCAGTGGGTGGACGCCCCAGTTTGGACCCCGGGAGACCTTGAGTGGAACCAGTGTCTCGTTTCGAGCAGTTGCATTTGGGGTGATTTATTGCAAGTGTGATAAAAACCAGACTGAAGAAGCATCTGTGTCTTCCAGATCAGGAAGGTGACTTGGGGGGGGGTCCCCTAAAAGCACTGCAGGAAGCATCTGGGGCAAGGTCTCAGCTATCAGGATCCCCTTCCCCAGCTCACGGCTGCAGAAACCTCACGATACGGCACTTAGGGGAGACTGGACAAGAGGAGAGGAGGGGACCACATGCCTGTCCTGGCTGCTTTTGCACAAACGCTGAGAAATCCCGCGGCTCACTGGTGAACCCCGGGTTCCACACCCTCGTTTTCACGCTGTGAGCCACAAACTGCCCACCCCACACGGCAGGGGCTGCTGTGGGGAACAGGGCACAGGTGACAGGTACGGTGACTCTCCCCGATGGTCTATGCTGGGTGCACCTGGCCGAGCAGGGCAGGCCCATGTACTCTGGTCCCACAGGGCATCCTGGGAAGGCTTCTTGGCCTCAGTTTCCTGATCTGCAGCACAGAGGTTGCAAAGGCCAGAAGAAACCTTCCGAACCTGGCCGGGGGTTGCAGGAAGCAGCTGTGTGTGCCTGGCATCTTAGATTCGCATGGGAAGCCAGTCCAGGTGGCCAGGAGTGAAAGGGTGCAGCCTGCAGTCAGGCCTGGGGGGGGCGGGGTTCACCTCCTAGGGGAGGGAGTCCTGGGAGATCCCGGGTCCTGGTGGGGGTCTGGGATCCGGGGGGTTATGGACAGGTGTGGGATCCGGTGGTCTCTCCTAGTGTGTGTGTGTGTGTGTGTGTGTGTAAGAGATTCTAATCTGCATTCAGGTGGCTGTTGGCATTAAGGGCAATATGAGTGGGGGTCTTGGGTTCTGGTAGGTATTGAGGTCCTTGTGGGGTAGCCGGGTTTAGGTGTCCATCGTGGTGGGGGGGTTCTGGGTAGGGGGTCTGTGGGGGAGACTCAGTGAAACTCCAGTGATCCCAACAGGGGTCGGGGGGGGTGCTCAGGGGGGTCCAGGCAGGACTGTGACCAGAAGAAGCATAGGGAGTCCCCAGCCACGATGTGTGGGGATGTGTGATTCCAGTGGGGTCTGCTGGGGGTCCCTGCGGGAGTCTGGGTGGGGGCCTGCGGGGGTCCTCATAGGACTTTTGTGGTCTGGTAGGGGTCTGGGTGAGGGTCCCTGATTTGAGTGGGGGTCTGGATGGGGGAGTGCGAGGTCTGGGCAGGGATTCATTCATGTGGATATCCATGTAGAGTTTTGCACTGTGCAGGAGTGTTGGGTGCGGGCAGGGTCCCGGGGTCTGGAAGGGGTGCCTGGGCAGGACTTCCAGGTTCTGGGAGAGGTCTCTGGTCTGGGCAGGGGCCCGGGCTGGGGTAGGGTGGGTGGTGCTGTCTGGGTGGGGTCTCTAATCCTACCTCTGGGCAGGGTCCCTAGGTGGGTGACCCGGGTCCAGGCGGGATCTGGAAGGAAGTCCCGGGCAGGGGTCCTAATCCCGGATCTGGGGTTCAGGCGGGGGCCCTGTGCAAGGCTCCACCCAGGGTTCCTGGGCCAGGGTCTGGTGTGTGGGGAACCTGGTCCGGGAGAGGTCCATGGGTGCGGTCCCCTCGTGGGGTTCTGGCATCTGGGTGGGGTTCGGGTCAGGGGTCTTGGGCCTGCTAGGCAGTCACTGGGTAGGGGTTGGGGGTCCGGATGGGGATCTCTGGTCCAGCATCCGGGTTGGGTCCCTAGCAAGTGACAGACGCAGGGCCCCTGGGCAGAGTCGGGCAAGGCCAGGAAGGGGTCCCCGGCTGGGGTCCGGGATCTGGTCGGGGTCGCAGGATCAAGGGAGGGGTCGGGGTAGCGGTGGAGTTTCCGGGGAAGGGGTCCAGGGTCCGGGCTGCGTCAGGCAGGGTGTTTGGGGAGGGGGTCCGGAGGCGGAGGCGGGGAGGCACCGGGCGGGGATCCAGGGTGTGGTCCGGGTGAGGGAGGAGTCTCGGAAGGGGGGCAAGAGTCTGGGGAGGGGTCCAGGATTGGGGCGGAGTCCGGGCAGGGGTCCAGGGTCCGGATCTGGTTCCGGGCAGGGGTCCGTGGTCAGGCAGGACTCTCGGGCCGGGGTCCAGGGTTGGGTTGGGGTCAGGGAGGGGTTCCCAGGCGGGGGTCTGGGGTGTGGGCAGGTCCCCAGGCGGGGTTCCGGGGTCATGGCGGGGTCCCCGGGGCGGGGTGCGGGGGGGGTGTTCGGACGGGGGTCCAGGGTCGGGCAGGGTCCGTGGGCGGGGGTCCGGGGTCGATGTGGGGATCCGGGGTCAGGGCCTCTGGCCGGGGCCCCGGGCGGGATTCGGGGTTCGTGGGTGGGGGCCCCAGGCGAGGGATGCGCGGCGGGGGCCCGGGGTGGGGGCCCCGGGCAGGGGTCCGGAATCGGGGGTCGGGTCGGGGTCAGGGAGGGGGCCCGGGGTCGGGGCGGGGTCAGGGCGGGGGCCCCGGGGGGGTCGGGGGTCAGGTCCGGGTCAGGGCGGGGGTCGGGTCGGGGTCAGGGCGGGGGTGCCTCGGCGGGGGTCGGGGTGGGGTCCCTGGCGGGGTTAGGGGTTCGCGTTGGGGTCAGGGCAGGGGTCGGGGGTAGGGTCGGGGTCATGGCAGGGGCCCGGGGCCGGGGCGGGGGCCCCGAGCGGGGTTTGGGGGTCAGGTCGGGGTCAGGGCGGGTGCCCGGGGTCGGGCGGGGGGCCCCTGGAGGGGGTCGGGGGGGTTGGGGAGGGGTCCCGGGCGGGGTTCGGGGGTCGCGTCGGGGTCAGGGATGGGGTCAGGGAGGGGGGTCGGGGCGGGGGCCCCTAGCGAGGGTCGGAGGTCTGGGGTCTGGGGTCGGGTCGGGGTCAGGGCGGGGTTCCGGGGGCGCGGGGGGGTTGGGGCGGGGTCCCGGGCGGGGTTCGGGGGTCGCGTCGGGGTCAGGGAGGGGGGTCAGGGAGGGGGGTCGGGGCGGGGGCCCCTAGCGAGGGTCGGAGGTCTGGGGTCTGGGGTCTGGGGTCGGGTCGGGGTCAGGGCGGGGTTCCGGGGTGGGGGTTCGGGGGTCGGGTCGGGGTCAGGGCGGGGATCGGGGGTAAGGTCGGGGTCATGGCGGGGCTCGGGGCCGGGGCGGGGGCTTCGAACGAGGGTCGGGGGTCGGGGGTCGGGTCAGGGCAGGGTCCCGGGCGGGGTTCGGGGGTCGGGTCCGGGTCAGGGCAGGGGCCCGGGGTCGGGTGGGGGCCCGGGAGGGGTGCGGGGGTGTTGGGGCGGGGTCCCGGGCGGAGTTCGGGGGTCGCGTCGGGGTCAGGGAGGGGGGTCGGGTCGAGGGCCCCGGGCGGGGTTCGGGGGGCGGGGGGGTTGGGGCGGGGTCCCGGGCGGGGTTCGGGGGTCGCGTCGGGGTCAGCGAGGGGGGGTCGGGTCGAGGGCTCCGGGCGGGGTTCGGGGGTCGCGTCGGGGTCAGGGAGGGGCCTCGGGCGGGGGCCTCGGGCGGGGGTCGGGGGGGGGGGGGGGGGGGGAGGTCGGGGCGGGGTCCCGGCTCCCGGGCCGGGGCGGGCTTGGAGGGCGGGTCGCGTCGGGGTCAGGGATGGGGTCAGGGAGGGGGGTCGGGGCGGGGGCCCCTAGCGAGGGTCGGAGGTCTGGGGTCTGGGGTCGGGTCGGGGTCAGGGCGGGGTTCCGGGGAGCGGGGGGGTTGGGGCGGGGTCCCGGGCGGGGTTCGGGGGTCGCGTCGGGGTCAGCGAGGGGGGTCGGGTCGAGGGCCCCGGGCGGGGTTCGGGGGGCGGGGGGGTTAGGACGGGGTCCCGGGCGGGGTTCGGGGGTCGCGTCGGGGTCAGGGAGGGGGCTCGGGCGGGGGCCTCGGGCGGGGGTCGGGGTGGGGGGGGAGGTCGGGGCGGGGTCCCGGCTCCCGGGCCGGGGCGGGCTTGGAGGGCGGGCCGCGCGGGCGCGTTTCCGCCGGCCGGTGTCGCGCCGGGTCCCGGGGGCGGGCGGCGGCGGCGGGCGGCGCGGAAGCGGCGGCCGGGCAGCCATGTCGCCTTTGTCTGCGGCGCGGGCGGCCCTGCGGGTCTACGCGGTAGGCGCGGCGGTGGTGTTGGCGCAGCTGCTGCGGCGCTGCCTCGGGGGCTTCGCGGAGCCAGGTCAGCGGGGCTGGGGGGGAGGGGGCGGCGCGCTCGTCGCTCGGCGGGGCCGGGGGGGGGGGCGGGGGGGGAGGCGCGGGCGGGCCGGCTGCAGGGGGGAGGCGCGCGGCGCGGCGGGCCGGGGCGGGGCGGGGCGGGGGTCGAGGGAGCCCCGAAGCTCCTCGCTGCCGCCGGGCCGGGGCCGGGGTCTCCCGGAAGCCCCCCCCCTCCCGCTCCCCGGCCCTGGGGCTGCCGTGCGCGCCGCCGGGGGTCCCCGCGGGGACGGCGCGCGCGGGGCCGCCCCGGAGGTGCCCCCTTCCCCTCCCCCAGCCCCGGGCGCGGCGGCGGCGGCGGCGGCGGCGGCCTCTTCCCGGAAGGCCTGGCCGGGGCCCGCTCGGTGCCCGCGCCCGGAACAGCGCCCCGCTGCGCCCGGAGCTCCGGGTCGGGACCCGCCGGCGCGCAGGGCAGCGTTGGGGACCCGCCGCGTGGCCGCGGACCCCGCCGCCGGGAGGCCCCGGTGCGCGCGCGGCCTCACGGGGACCCGGGCCCCCCCCCTCCAGCGGGTGCGCAGGGGCCGCGGGTTATTTTTAGGCCACAGAGGAGTCCTTTCCCAAACACGGCACTCGCCGGGAGCTGGGCTAGTGCGCTACCTTGCAGTCCGTACCCCCGGCTCTGCTGCCGCCTGCGGACGGGGTCCCAGGGAGCTGTGCCAGTCCCTGGAGCACCCCGCAGGACCCCCAGCCCCCCGCCCCACACCCCGAGACGCGCCACACGGAGAGCATGTGTTGTCGCCAAAATACAGCTGAGCCTTGAACGACTCCGGCCTCAAGCGTGCAGTTTCACCCACATGCGAGTTTTCTGGGTTTTTGTGTTTGTGTTTGTTTTTGTTTTGCACAATGACACCACACCACTCCGAGTGCGTTTTCTCTCCCTTCCCATTTTCTTAATCACCTTTCCTTTTCTGTAGCTTCCTTCATTGGAAGAACACAGCGTCTTCTACTTGATACACAAAGTAGGGGCCAGCGCGCCGTGCCTGGGACCCGTGAGGCTCTGGGTCCACACTCACGAACTGTGTGCGAAGCCGCAAGTTCAAGCCGGCTTTCCAGGCTGGGGGCACTTGGTCCCCGCTCACCCCCACGTTGTTCAAGATCCAACTGTACTTTTCAGTTCCGCCCTCTAGCCGCTAACGGAGGGGGGTGGGGGGGTGGGGCTCTGGGTCAGACCCTGAGAGCCTCAGCTGTGAGTAGGAAGAAGAGATTATTGTTTTTGGGGAGCCCCACCCTCCCCAACCTCCACTCAGGGAAGTGAATCTTTGATTTTTACCTGAGTTTTGCGTCGTCTGATACACTGGAGTTTGGTATTTTCTAACACATTTATAGGCAGTAGAAGCCAAGGCAGTGGAGGTGGGGGGGTGACGAGCCAGCCAGTACTGGGAAGTCAACTGGTGCCTTTTAAATCAGCTTGGGCACAGTGACGAGCTACGGGCAAGGCGCCCCAAGTTGTAGGACGTGGTGGCTTCTGTGTTTCCATGTGATTTCGCTTTTAGACGGGCCCCTTAGATGGGCTCTGTCGCCTGTGTAGGAGCCCGTCCATGGGGTTCCCAGAAAAGACAGGTTCAATCTGGCAACTGGATTTGAACTTGCGTGTTTCAAGAACTTGTTTCTGTGTGTCGGAGCTGACGGCTTGGTCTGGTCTTTCCACTTGTTGATTAAAAAAAAACAAACAAACCAAAAAAAAAAAAAAAAACGGTGAAAATACAAGCCAGTCCTGAAGTCACGTGTCCGCCAGAGGAGTCCTTATCTGTGCCCCAGAACTGGATCGTTACATATAAAGATGAACTTTTTCCTGGCTGGCCCCACGCGAACCCCCCGCCTGTCTGTCGCGTTAGAGACAATTTTAGATACTGTGGGAAGAGGGGGTCTCCTCTGAGGTCTGCTGGTTGCCGGTTGCCCACGCCTTGCTGTGCCTTTTAAACCTTTTGTGATCTTCTCCTCCCCAGACCGCACCTTTGAAGGAGAGCCATTGAACTTTGTCCTGGGGGCCTCGAGCTAAACAGTAAAAAGCTGAGTGTTTTTGTGTGAACTCAGACCAGGAGATGGCTCTTGTACCTTTGTTTATTTGTTTTATTTTTTAATGCTTATTTATTTATTTGTTATTTTTGGGGACAGACAGAAAGAGCACGAGCAGGGAAACGGCAGAGAGAGAGAGAGAGTATTATAGAATCGGAAGCAGGCTCCAGGCTCTGAGCTGTCAGCACAGAGCCCAACGTGGGGCTCGAACCCACGAACCGTGAGATCATGCCCTGAGCCGAAGTCAGACGCTTAAGCGATGGAGCCAGCCAGGCGCTTGTCTCTTGCACATTTTATAAAAGGGGTTACACGTGGCAGGCATGATGTCTGATGTCATTCAGACTGTATGCGGGTAAGAAATAAAGAGCTAAGAGGTGAGCGGTCCTGCCTGCTAAAATTTCTCAATTTCTTAAAATTGATCCACAAACAAGATCGTTACAGACTCAGGAATGAATGTTGGTCATGTCTTTTTAGAGACGGCATATCAGCAAACCGAGTTCCAATGAGATAGTCTCATTTCCAGATTTTTTGTGTGGGCAACCCTGGCCAGATGGCCCATCACACGCTGAGGTGTATCTATCCGTCAGATCTTAAAAATACACGATTATTATTATTATTATTGTTATCTTACCGCATTTAATATCCCAATGTCATCCCAACGCCCAAGCACTGGCCTCAAACCTTCCGGAAATTGCCGTGTTGTCTGGGGACACCTGCTCACGCTGGCACCATCAACGGAGGGTTTGTCTGTTGGAAATTACACGTCTCAATGCATCAGTGAGTTTTGAAAAGGAGAGAAAATCGACTTGATGTGTTTCAGGGCACCGTTCTGATATTGCAGAAAATTCTTAAAAATTCTGTTTGGGGGGCGTCTGTGTGGTTCAGTCGGTTGAGCGTCTGATTTCAGCTCAGGGCATGATCTCACGGTCTGTGGGTTTGAGCCCTGCGTTGGGCCGGATTCTGTGTCTCCCTCTCTGTCTGTCCCTCCAGCACTCATGCTCTGTCTTTCTGTCTCTCTCTCAAAAGTAAATAAACGTTAAAAAATGCATACATAAAATAACAGAAGCCAATGATCTGTTATTAGCAGTGACACAGTTTTTTCAGTTGAAAAAAAATAAGGACATTTCTCCAGGAGGCAAAGTAGGCTAGTGACTGTCGCGGCCCTGTTTTTGGTGTTCGCCATTCACTGGTCTCTTGAGTGCCGGGACTTCTGGAAGGTGGTAGGCTCTGTGTCCACTGCCCTCCCCCCCCACCTCGGGATGCGCTGTTTGGGAAGGATACCGACCACTCTCTGAAAAAGGCAAGAGTGGGGCGCCTGGGTGGCTCAGTCGGTTAAGCGGCCGACTTCGGCTCAGGTCACGATCTCGCGGTCCGTGAGTTCGAGCCCCGCATCAGGCTCTGTGCTGACAGCTCAGAGCCTGGAGCCTGTTTCGGATTCTGTGTCTCCCTCTCTCTGACCTTCCCCCGTTCATGCTCTGTCTCTCTCTGTCTCAAAAATAAATAAACGTTAAAAAAAAAAATTGAAAAAGGCAAGAGCTTGCAGTCCCCCCCGGGGGGGGGGTTCTTGGGGATGGTCCCCCAGTGGCCCTTGGAGCACCCGCCAGTATGAGCTGTGAAAGGTGGCCTTGAAGAAACCTTTACAGGTGGCCGTGTCGGCACGGACCTCATAGACCGCGGAAGGCAGCCCTGCCCGGTGGCCTTCCAGGGGCTCACGGGAAACCGTCACCTGCTGTCCTGAGCCGTGGGCGGGGGGGAGGGGGAGGGAGGCTGAGTTTCTGACTTAACTCTGTGCACCAAGGGGAAGAAAGCAACTAGAAGACCCGCCCGCCCACAGGCCCTGCTTGGGATGCCGCCGGGGTTGTGTGCAACCCTCGGTCGGGGTCTCCTGACCTCATTCCGCTAAATTAAAGACACGTATTCTAACGATGATGACGTGGTACGGAGACTGGACACCTGGGACACCCACATGGTGTTCCTCGGGTCCGACGTTCCCCTTCCGGAACCAGGGTGCCGCACTGTTCACGGATCTTTGACTGTCCACCTGACCTGGAGACTCCGCGCCCCGTATCTTAGCTCCTTACCTGGAGCGGGTCACAGCTGTGGTGCCCTCTGTGCCGCCCGGGGACCATAATGCCCCGTCAGGGGTATTGTGACATCTTCCTGAAAAACCTCAGGCAGGCCAGCGTGGAGGGGCGTGCCTGCCTGTGAGGATGCGGGGGCCTTTGCGGCATGGTGTTGACACTCAGTATCTTTTAAAGTTTCACCTTTGTCCTAGGACTGCTCTGGGTCACCCTTACCTAAGTGCCACTGAGATCCAGGCAGGACAGGGACCCTGAGATCCAGGGGGGGCAGGACCACTGAGATCCAGGCCAGTCTGAGCCCACTCCCTCCAGAGGCTCCAGGGGAGGGTCCTTCCTGCCTCTTCCACTTCTGGGGGCTCCTGGCGTCCCTGGACTTGAGGCTGTGTCCCTCCCACGACCTCTTCTTGACATCCTTCACCTAATCACAGTGGGGTCCTATTTCAAATGTGGTTCCATTTCCAGGTTCTGGGAGTACCTGCATTTCAGTGGGAGGTCTAGTCTTCGGTTTCCTGTGCACCCTGAGATTTTGTTCTGACCACGTCTCCAATACTCAGAAAATGCCTGGTTGGTGTAGTTTGCCTTGTGACGCCCTGAGCACTTTATGGCGGGTTAAAACGTTGCAGACCTAACAGAGACCTTTCGACAGAACCCAGCTGCCCTTTTGGGCATCTGCGCCCTGACTGGCGGCTCCAAGAGGCCAGACTCTGGGGCTCCAGGGACGGTGGGCACCCTGGGGCCTGTCTCCTAGGCCATGAAAACCTCCCCCCCAAGAGCCTGGCGTTGCTGGACCCGTGCACAGCAAATGCATATTTCTGCGCACAGGGGGGCATTTTGAGAAGCTCCCGGAATCACGATGTCCGTTCCTGCCCCCACGACGTTCCCGATCACGGACGTGCCCAAGCTCAAAAGGGAGCGTGCCATGTTCCCAAAGGCGTCGCTTTAAACTGTCAAATTTGGAGGACAAAAAAACAAAAAAAAAAATGGCTATGCCTGTTAGGCAACGTAAAGGCTCTCCTGTCGAAAGTGAAATCCTGTGTTTGCTTCCTGGACGCCGTGCGCCTCTCGTCCTCGGTCCCAAAACGAGGCTTGAGCAGGCGGCGGTGGTGGGTCCTCCGGGGTCCTTGGGGACGTGGGCTTCCGCACGCAGCGAGCAGTGTCCCCGAGAGTGACCCCTCCCGGCAGGTGCCCGGTTGGCGGATGCGGTAGCACAGGAAACCATAAACAGCCAACGTGAGGAAGGAGCTATGAGGACAGAGAAACCCACAGACGTGCATGTTCTCAGACGCACGGAGGCGTCCCCGCACGTGGGACTGAGCTGCAGGAAGAGAGCACTCAGCCCAGCTGCGCGAGCGAGCCCCCTCCGCTTTGCCAAAGCCACGCACGCCCCGGTCGGGTCCCCGTGCCCCGCGGCCTGCAGACCGCGTGCTCGCTCCCTCTTCGCCCGTGCCTGGGTCCCTTCTCACGCTGTGTTTGTCTTCCCGGCTCCCAGCAGGTGCGCAGGAATGAGTGGAGGCCCCACAGGCGGGCCGCGGCACAGAAGCCATGGAGGCGAAGGGCCTGGACCCGTCCCAGACGGACCTCAAGTTAGTGGCCCACCCGCGCGCCAAAAGCAAAGTGTGGAAGTACTTCGGCTTTGACACGAACGCCGAGGGATGCATCCTGCAGTGGAAAAAGATATACTGTCGCATCTGCATGGCTCAGATTGCCTACTCTGGGAACACCTCCAACCTGTCCTACCACCTGGAGAAGAACCACCCCGACGAGTTCTGCGAGTTCGTCAAGAGCAACACGGAGCAGATGCGCGAGGCCTTCGCCACCGCCTTCTCCAAGCTGAAGCCTGAGGCCTCCCAGCTGGCCCCGCCGGACACACTGGCCGCCAAGGCCGGCCACGGCCACGAGAGCAAGCGGCAGCAGGAGCTCACGGCCGCCGTGCTCGGCCTCATCTGCGAGGGCCTGTACCCCGCCTCCATCGTGGACGAGCCCACCTTCAAGGTGCTGCTGAAGACGGCCGACCCCAGGTACGAGCTGCCCAGCAGGAAGTTCGTGTGCAGCAAGGCCATCCCCGAGAAGTACGGCGCCGTGCGCGAGGCTGTCCTCAAGGAGCTGGGCGACGCCTCCTGGTGCGGCATTTCCACCGACATGTGGAGGAGTGAGAACCAGAACCGGGCGTACGTGACGCTGGCCGCCCACTTCCTGGGCGGCGGGGCCCCCGGCTGCCTGTCCGTGGGCTCCCGCTGCCTGAAGACGTTCGAGGTCCCCGAGGACAACGCGGCCGAGTGCATCACCCGGGTCCTGTACGAGGCCTTCATCGAGTGGGGCATCAGCAGCAAGGTGTTCGGGGCCACCACGGACGGCGGCAAGGACATCGCCAAGGCGTGCTCCCTGCTGGACATCTCGGTCCAGATGCCCTGCCTGGGCCACACGTTCAACGCGGGCATCCAGCGCGCCCTGCAGCTGCCCAAGCTGGCCGGGCTGCTCGGCCGCTGCTGCAAGCTGGTCGAGTACTTCCAGCAGTCCGCGGTGGCCATGTACATGCTCTACGAGAAGCAGAAGCAGCAGAACGTGGCTCCCTGCATGCTGGTCAGCAACCGCGTGTCCTGGTGGGGCAGCACGCTGGCCATGCTCCAGCGCCTGAGGGAGCAGCAGTTCGTCATCGCCGGCGTGCTGGTGGAGGACAGCAACAACCACCACCTGATGCTGGAGGCGGCCGAGTGGGCCACCATCGAGGGCCTGGTGGACCTGCTCCAGCCCTTCAAGCAGGTGGCCGAGATGCTGTCCGCCTCCAAGTACCCCACCATCAGCATGGTGAAGCCCCTGCTGCACATGCTGCTGAACACCACCCTCAACATCAAGGAGACCGACTGCAAGGAGGTCAGCATGGCCAAGGAGGTGATCGCCAAGGAGCTGTCCAAGACCTACCAGGAGACGCCGGAGATCGACATGTTCCTCAACGTGGCCACCTTCCTGGACCCCCGCTACAAGCGTCTGCCCTTCCTGTCTGCCTTCGAGAGGCAGCAGGTGGAGAACAGGGTGGTGGAGGAGGCCAAGGGGCTACTGGACAAGGTCAAGGAGGGCGGCTACCGGCCGGCGGAGGACAAGATGTTCGCGCTGCCTGAGGAGCCCCCGGTCAAGAAGCTGGTGCTGGCGTCCACGCCGCCGCCCACGAGCGTCATCAACAGCATGCTGGCCGAGATCTTCTGCCAGACGGGGGGCGCGGAGGACCAGGAAGAGTGGCATGCGCAGGTGGTCGAGGAGCTGAGCAACTTCAAGTCGCAGAAGGTGCTGGGTCTCAACGAGGACCCGCTCAAGTGGTGGTCCGACCGCCTGGCCCTGTTCCCCGTGCTGCCCAAGGTGCTGCAGAAATATTGGTGCGTGGCGGCTACCCGCGTCTTCCCAGAGCGGCTCTTCGGCTCGTCTGCCAACGTGGTCAGCGCCAAGAGGAACCGCCTGGCCCCCGCACACGTGGACGAGCAGGTCTTCCTGTACGAGAATGCGCGCAGCGGCGCGGAGGCCGAGCCCGAGGACGAGGACGAGGGCGAGTGGGGCCTGAACCATGAGCACATGTTCCCCTTGGGCGACGCCGTGCACGCCGGCTTCTTTGGCATCAGGGACAGCGGTTTTGTGTAGATGCCGCGGTGGGGGCGGGGGGGGGGGCGTCACCACGAAGCTGACCCTTGATGTGTGGTCCGCTGTAAATACCCACGGTGCGCACCTGCGCGCATGCGCGTGCGCAGCCGGTGCCGTCACCAACGCAGGCGCAGGACGCAAACGCGCGGCTGTGCGCATCCAGGAGCAGCCACTCCGCGCGTTTCCTGGGAGAGCCTCCATGCGCCCCAGCGGAAGGGCACAAATCAACTAGGAAACTTCTGGAAGCCCCTTTACTCACCCGCTGGCTGGATGCTGATTGCAACTGTAAAGTCCCAGAGATCCCCAGCCAGGAGGGGAAGGGGGGAGGCTCCTTTCTCTTGCCACCCCCCAAGGACGGAGTACTCCCGACCCAGAGGGGTTGGGATAATCCCCAGGCATGGGGAAAAAGAAAAAAAGAAAGAAAAAAATCAAAGCTCCCATGTCCTTCCGTCGCCAGACGCCGTCATACAAGGACTTTACGCATCTGGGGCACTGATGCACTCACGTTTACTCTCGAATTGACCTTGGCACCTTGCGTGTGGGCTGGAAGGATGCGCGCGCTCTTTCAGCCCAAGCGCCTCTTGTTTGCAAGACAGACCGGCTCTAGGTTTCGTGCGATGCGTTCCAAAGGCGCGTGGGCGGCAGCCGCGTCCCCAACAGCAGGGAGAGAGGTGTTTTGTGCCTTTCCCACGGGCGTCTCTGCCCCCTTGTGCCCCCATGCGCTTTGTGGGCGTGGTTCTTTCTGAGCCCTGCACCGCCGGCAGCTTTAGCCCTGCCGGTGGCTGTTTGTGTGTGTGTCTGAGCGATGCTTCCAAGGGCTGGTTTCTCCACCGTGTTTCTCAGGATGCGAATAAGGCCCCCGCACCCTTCCAAGCCCTGCTTGTACAGAATACCAGGGGCCTGCATGTACCCAGAGTGATTTAATGGGAATCCGGGGCAAGGAACCCTTCCGTTCTGTCTTTTAAACTCGGCACCGTGAGCCCCCCCCTCCCCCCATTTAAAAACAAAACAAAACAAAACAAAACAAAACAAAACAAAAAAACTACCACTGGGTACTTATGGGTCGCTGTGGCTCAACAGGCAAGCTGCTGGCGACATTGTGCAGGGCCCCGGCTTCTGAGAGCGTCACGGTCGATCACCAACCGGGATTGGTCCGTGTCCTCTGGGAGGTGACTCCCCCCCCCCCCCCCCCCCCCCCCCCCCCCAGTGTCTACAGGCCCAGGCTTGTATCTTGACGCCAACAACTGACTATGAGCCTTCCCCACGGGATTTCTTTCTTTCCTTTCTTTCCTTTTTCTTATTTAACGCTTTGGAATTTGACTCTTGTTGAATAAACCGGAGAAAGAAATGAGCTGCTAATGAATTTGTCTGATGTGTGTTCGTCGCGAAAGAAGCAGTCGAACCACAAGGGAGGCGTTGGTTGGTTTGTTTAAGGGATTTGCTGGCCCTCCAAGAATGAGTTCACTGTGCTTTGTTCTGAGGTCCTTGGAGATCAGAAAAGGTGTGGTCCCCTCTGGATATTTGTGCATCCCAATTATGTGTGTGAATAAAGCCGCCCCTGGTGACGTGATACCAGGAGGAGCAGGCATTTGCCTTTTCCTTCACTGGGTTGGCTTAGGAGGCAAATGGTTTTGTTTATTTATTTTTGAGAGAGAGAGACAGACAGACAGAGCATGAGCAGACGAGGGGCAAACAGAGAGGGAGACACAGAGTCCAAAGCAGGCTCCAGTCTCCGAGCTGTCAGCACAGAGCCCGTCCTGGGGCTCGAATTTGTGAACTGTGATATCATGACCTGAGCCGAAGTTGGTTGCTTGACCAACTGAGCCACCCAAGCGACAGACAACAACAAAAAAATTTTTTTTGCACACACACGTATTGAGTTGAGGCCCCTTTTTAGTCTTGTGAACCTGCCCACTGCATCGTGTTCCCTGGGATGCACATCTGTCTCTGTGTGTCCCCGGTGGGCACTGTGGGGGTCCGTGAGCACTGCTTATGCGCACACAGCCCCCAGCCTATCTGCACTCTCTTGTCTGGGTCTACACAGCACATCTGGGTTTATGCTCGCATCTTCTAAAGCCCTAAGTCTGACCTGGGTTTGTTTTTTTGTTTTTTTTTTTTTATCTTTGGTTCTTTTTTTTTTCTTTTTTTTTTTTCTTTTTCTTTTTGTTTCTTTTCCTTTCCTTCCCTTCCCTTTCCTTTCCTTTCCTTTCTCTTTTCTTTTCTCTTCACTTTTCTCTTTTTCCTTGTTCATCTTCTGCAGGAGGGCGTCATTTTAACTCTGTTTTATAACAGCCCCAAGAAGGCTGAGAAAAGGAGCCAGAGTGAACCCTGTGCACCTGTGACCCTGTGTGTGCACAGATGGTGTGCGCAAGTCTCCCATCCATTGTGCGTCTCTTGTGTGAAATAGTCTGGCCCTTCTGACTGGGTTAGTACTGCTTGCAAACGTAACAGCCACGTATGAGCACAGACACCATCTTTACTGTGCTCATGCTGGGCAGGGACAGGGGTCTAACAAGGAATGGGCTGCCCACCCTTTGCCCGAGGGCTGTAGTGGGCTCGTCCTCGATGCTGGGCCCCCAGAGCTCACCACCTGTGCGTCCTCTGCTGGGGTCAAGGCACAGGGAAGCTTTTCTTCCCTGTGTGGTGATGATGTGCAAGACTGCTTATCTGTGGTCAGGTCCAAGTGTGTCCATCCATCCATCCACCCATGCAGGCATGTATCCAGCCAGCCAGCCAGCCAGCCATGTATCTATCCATCCATCCATCCATCCATCCACCCACCCATCCACTCACCCATTTATGTATCCATCCATCCATCCATCCATCCATCCATCTATCCATCCATTCGTCTGGGTCTGCAGTGTTTCTGTGTCTTCCTGGCCAGGTCATTCTTGGGTTCCCTCATGCCGTTGCGCACCTGATCCTCAAGGCAGCCCCTCCCGGTGTCTGTGAAGTGAGGCCCTGCAATGTGGCCCAGCTGTTCTTGTGACATTTCAGAGCTCAGGCTGCGGCTTGTGGCCTCACTCAGCTTCGCCAGGGTGGCCCCCTTGGCCACGTTTTTCTGACCATTGGCGGCTTCCTTTCTCTGTCCGTGCAGGTGGAAGGTCACGTTTCCTTGGGCTGCTGCAACAGTCCTGGTGAAGCCTCCTGTCCTCTGCTGGGTCCCGAGGGATGCACACCGGCCCCATGCTCTGAGCACACAGGCACCTCGGCCGTTTGAGACAATCCTGTGCCCAGAACTCGGTTCCCAAGACACAGCCTGCAGCCACCGTGTAGACATTCCCTGCTTGCCAGACACATAGACCCAGGGTCCCTCCTGGACCAGTGACTCCCAGCCTTCCTCGTCCCTGGGTTCTTCGGGTGCTGGTGCATGTCAGGGCCCTGTAGGCTGTTTCTGCAAGGCTGGGGGTCTCCATGCGGCCCCTCTGTTCATGCTGTCCACATTCCTTTCTCTGGGCACATTCTCAGACTCTCCGCTCAGCTCTCAGACCTCTGGCCACAGACAAGGTCCGTCCCACCTCCTGCATCCAGTGGCTTCTCCGTTGTCCCAGACATGCTGCATTCTCCCGGTGACAGGAGACAAGGCGTGCATTTCGCAGGGGACCGACAGCAGATGGGGGGGGCACATTCCTCAGGAGCAGCTTGCTTGGGGATGTGGGCCGTCGCATTCTCGGTTAGGATGATGGAGCCCTGTGGCCTCTGCACCTGTCTCTGAAGTGCGTTTCATCTCAGAGGTTTGGGGTGGGGGGACGTTTTTCCTAAGAAGCTCATGGCTGGGTTTTCCCAGAAAGGACCTGGTGACTGTACAGCAGGCAGGAAGGACGATGTCTCATGCACAATGTTGGGGACATCGGCACTGCTCTTTATGGGCAGATGGCAACCTCACCGTAATTACGTCCATCTTAATTTGTTATGTACATAGTAAGCTTTGTGATTCTGTGTCTGCATGGGATGGATTCTGTGTTTATATATATCCTATTTATATCTGTTTATGTCTATAGTCTATTGCATATTCTACCTGCCTATCAATTCCCTATCTATTATGTATGTATTACTTGTCTCTCAGTGTATCCATCCATCCGTCACCCACCCATCCATCCTTCCATTTATCCCTCCCCTGCATCCATTCATCCATCCATCCGTCTATCCATCTATCCATCTATCCGTCCATCCATCCATCCATCCATCCATCCATCCAACCACCCACCCACCCACCCATTCAACCATCCATTCATCCGTCCATCCATGATGCATCCATCCATCCCCTATATTCATCCTTCCATCCATGCATCCCTCCCCTCCATGTATCCACCTATCCAGCCAGCCAGCCAGCCATCACCCACCCATCCATCCTTCCATTCATCCCTCCCCTGCATCCATTTATACATCCATCCATCCGTCCGTCCGTCCATCCATCCATCCAGCCGGCCAGCCAGCCCTATATTCATCCCTCCATCCATCCATCCATCCCCTCCATTCATCCACCCATCCATTCATCCATTAACTGTCCACTTGTCTATCCATCTATCCATCCATCCATCCATCCCCTATATTCATCCCTGCATCCATGCATCCCTCCCCTCCATGTATCCACCTATCCAGCCAGCCAGCCAGCCAGCCAGCCATCACCCACCCATCCGTCCTTCCATTCATCCCTCCCCTGCATCCATTTATCCATCCATCCATCCATCCATCCATCCATGCGTCCATCCATCCATTCATCCATCCAGCCATTCATCCATCCAGCCAGCCCTATATTCATCCCTCCATCCATCCATCCCTTCCCTCCTTCCATCCATCCATCCCTCCATCCATCATTCCCCTATATCCATCCCTCCACCCATCCACCTATCCAGCCAGCCAGCCAGCTATCTATCCATCCATCCACCCACCCATCCATCCTTCCATTCATCCCTCCCCTGCATCCATCTATCTGTCCATCCATCCATCGATCCATCCATCCGTCTATCCATCCTTCCCCTATATTCATCCCTCAGTCCACTCATGCGTCTCCTGCATCCATCCATCCATCCATCCATCCATCCATGTATCTCCTATGTCCTGTATAGAGCTGTCCTGTTGGTTTTGTTGTTCTGGAGAACTCTGACCACCACACAGCCACGCATCTGAATCTGGATCTATTTATTTTTTATGAGGGATTGACACATGCACTTAGGAGACCATGAAGTGTCATGATCTGGCTGCCGTGTGATTCATGGTGAGTCTGAAGGTCTGAGAACCGGGGACACTGATGTCCAAGGGCAGGAGGAGATGGATGAGTCACCTCCAGCAGAGACAGACATTATCGCTCCCTCCACGTGTTTGGTGCTACTCCTGCCGTTCACTGATTAGACCAGGCCCACCCAGAGTGCAGAAAACCCTCGGTTTGACCCAATCCTCCGAATCAAATGTTGATCCCTTCCAGAAACACCCTCACAGACACTCCCAGGAGGAATGAATGGTTCCCCAGCTCTCTGAGCTTCCGTCAACACAGTCAAGTTGGCATGTATGATTCACCATCACACGGGCCGGTTGACGAGAGCACTTGAGTGAATTCAGCTGGGCCAGACGCCCCGACTGTCATGCCCAAGCGACTCTCCCCTTCAACCACATTGCTCAGGGCTTGCTCCCAGCCCATGGGAGGGGAGGAGCTTATATTCACTTGCAAAAGCAGTGCTACTTAGAAATACCCAGCACATGCCCAGGATACGGCCTCTGTGTCTTGCACAGGGAGCATATTTTTTCTACTTATTCTTCCTCCCGGGACAGATATTTCCTTGGCGGTTGGCTCTTCCTGAACACCACATCTAGCATAGCCTTGTATTTCTTTTCCTTTTTCTTTTCTTTTCTTTCCTTTTTTTTTTTTAAATTAACAGATTTTATTTTATTTTTTAGAGCAGTTTTAGGTGCACACACAGCAAAGTTGAGGGGAAAATACAGAAATGTCCCCGGTTTCCCTGCATAGTTGGATTTACGTGAGACTTTACGCCTGGCGTTGTACGGACTGTGGATTTGCACACACGTACGGTGATGCGTGTCCATCATTAGAGCGACGTACAGACCCACGGCACGGCCCTAAACATTGTCTGTGCTTGCCCTCCTCGTCCCTCCCTCCCCAGCCCCTGCCGGCAGCCCATCTTTCTTCTGTCCCCATGGCTTTGCCTTTTCCAGAATGTCTTATAGCTGGAATCACACAGGATGAAGCCTTTTCAGACTTTTTGGTTTTTTTCCACTTAGTAATGTGCATTGAAGGTAATTTCATGTCTTGTCATGGCTGGAGAGCTCAGTTCTATTTGACACTGAATAATATTCCCTTGCCTGCGTGGGCCCCGGTGTATGCATCCATCCACCTGCCCAAGGACAGTTTGGTCCCTTGTGAAATAAATCAGGACAGATGGGTTAGGACCACACAAGGATGCAGCTTCCTCTGGTCACAAGACGAGATGTCCTCCGGGCACTTGGGTCATCTGGGTGCCTTATCCACGGCCCCTTGGCCCCGCTGGCCGTCTGCTGCCCAAGTCCCTGCCATGTCTGTTGCTGACTTCTTGTTTCTTCCACCCATACGTTCACCCTGCTTTTCCAGGGAACCAGCCATATGAAGGGAATGTGTGCAGAGCCCTGTGGGTCTTGGGTTCGTACTGGCATATTTCTTGGGATTGCCCCTCTGATCCCTTGTTGTCCTCACTCAGGGCAGTGGCTTCTCACACGAAGGAGCTCACTCCCTTACCTGGGTCCGATCTTCCAGGTGGTGGCCGGGGGTGCCTGTTGTACGACACGGCGTATATTTTCTGATGGCCAATTTTATGCGTCCTCTTGGCTGCGCTGTGCAGTGCGGGCATGTGGTCAAACACCGGTTTGCACGTTGCTAGGAAGATATTTCTCGAGGAGGTGAACATTGCAATCAGCAGACGACCCTCTATACTGTGGGTGGGCCTCGTCCGATCAGTTGAAGGCCTCACAAGAAAGGACACTGAGCTCCCCAGAGGGAGAAGGAATTCTGTCTCCAGGCAGCCTTTGGACTCTGGCCGCAGCCTTAGCTTGTCCCTGGGTCTCAGCCTCCTGACCGGCCCTGCAGAATGGAGACAGACACCCTCAAATGCATACAATTGGCACGAACCAATTCCTTACGTCAAATCTCTCTCTCTGTCTCTGTCTCTCTCTCCTCGTCTCCACCGGTGTCTGCTGGTCTGCTCTCGGGAGAACCCTGGCGAGTACATACTTCCTGCCTAAGAGACGCGGGGTCCCAGGAATGTAAGGGCCAGACTAGTTCCTTACTGAACTGATTTATTTGGAGAGAGAGAGAAATATTTAGTTAGCTAATTAGTTACTGAACGGATTTATTTGGAGAGAGAGAGAGAGAGGGAGAGCGAGAGGGTGAGCAGGGGAGGAGCACAGACACAGAGAGAGAATCCCAAGCAGACTCTGTGCAGTTACCACGAGGCGCGAACCCACTCCCCGCGAGATCATAACCTGAGCCGAAATCAAATGCCCAACCGACTGAGCCCCCCCAGGCGCCCCGATGTTCACGTTCTTTTGCAAGACGTCTTTGCGCACAAAAGCACGTTCCCTTCACTCCCGAGACCCTTCCGGTGCCACAGAGTTAAACGGTTTCTGGACGCGGTCGCCGTGACCCCGCTTTTCCCTGCAGGACTTCTGCACACCTGGGTGTGCGCACAGCTATCCTGTGACCCCTTCCCCAGCCGCCGGCGCTCGCCGGCACGAGGTCGACCCCCCGCGTTCAGGTTCCAGACAAAGAAGAGGGCCCCGCGGGACCTGCCTGTCGCGGTGCCTGCGAACGTGACGCCCTCGCCAAGCTCACGGGCGTGGGAGGGATTGGTTACTTTTCTTCTTCTCGTGCGTGTTGTGTGCTTAACCCGGAGCCGCTAAGCCCCGCGGTTTTGGTTTCCGGAGCAAAGCGGCGGGCGTGAGTGCTGCCCCCCGCCGGCGGCCTCAGCCAACCCGGGTACAGCGCAGGCTGCGCCACGCTCCCTCCGCTACCCGCCGGACACGAGCTGCTGTGTGGGGATTCATCCTTTGTGACTTTGCACCGGCTTTTCAGGGAAGGACCCAAGGCACGTGGGGTCGACCCGGGCACCGTCGGGGAGGAAACGGGGCGGGAAGGGTGCCCGGCTCAGCCCCTCCAGCCAGGCTGCCGCGACCCGGGACGGACGCGTGTCCCACACGGACCTGTGCACGCGTGCACAGCGGTCACGAGGGTTTGAATTGGGCTCCCCCCACACCACCAGAGACACCCTGAGGTCTTAGCCCCCGGTACCTGCCAGGGGGTCGTCTTTGGAAGTGGGGTCTCTGCAGATGGTCAGGTAGGATGCGGTCACTAGGGCTGTGGTCCTTAGGGGAGAGGAGATCAGGACACAGTCACGTCGTCGGGAGGGACGACCACCTGGGGACCATCTGTGCACCCAGAGGAGAGGCCTCGGGACAAACCAGCCTCGGTGGGGCCTGGACCTCAGACCCCCAGCCTCCGCCCTGCCTGGACCTCAGACCCCCAGCCTCCGCCCTGCCTGGACCTCAGACCCCCAGCCTCAGCCCTCCTGGACCTCAAACCCCAAGCCTCCACCCTGCCTGGACCTCAGACCCCCAGACTCAGCCCTGCCTGGACCTCAGACCCCCGGCCTCCACCCTGCCTGGACCTCAGACCCCCAGCCTCAGCTCTCCTGGACCTCAAACCCCAAGCCTCCACCCTGCCTGGACCTCAGACCCCCAGCCTCAGCCCCGCCTGGACCTAGGACCCCCAGCCTCAGCCTTCCTGGACCTCAAACCCCAAGCCTCCACCTTGCCTGGACCTCAGACCGCCAGCCTCAGCCCTGCCTGGACCTCAGACCCCCAGCCTCAGCCCTGCCTGGATCTCCAACTCCCAGCCTCAGCCCCTCCTGGACCTCAGACCCCCAGCCTCCACCCTGCCTGTATCTCTGACTCCCAGCCTGGGCCCTGCCTGGACCTCAGACCCCCAGCTTCCACCCTGCCTGGACCTCAGACCCCCAGCCGCACCCCTCCTGGACCTCAGACCCCCAGCCTCCACCTTGCCTGGACCTCAGACCCCCAGCCTCAGCCCTGCCTGGATCTCAGACCCCCAGCCGCACCCCTCCTGGACCTCAGACCCCCAGCCGCACCCCTCCTGGACCTCAGACCCCCAGCCTCGCCCCTGCCTGGACCTCAGATCCCCAGCTTCAGCCCTGTCTGGACCTCAGACCCCCAGCCTCCACCCTGCCTGGACCTCAGACCCCCAGCCTCGCCCCTGCCTGGACCTCAGACCCCCCAGCCTCAGCCCTGCCTGGATCTCAGCCTCCCAGCCTCACCCTTGCCTGGACCTCAGAACCCCCAGCCTCCACCCTCCCTGGACTTCAGACCCCCAGCCTCCACCCTGCCTGGACCTCAGACCCCCAGCCTCACCCCTCCTGGATCTCAGACTCCCAAACCCAACCCTGCCTGGACCTCAGACCCCCAAACTCAGCCCCGCCTGGATCTCAGACTCCTAGCCTCAGCCCTGCCTGGATCTCAGACTCCCGGCCTCAGCCCTGCCTGGATCTCAGACTCCCAGCCTCTGGTCCTGCCTGGATCTCAGAGTCCCAGCCTCAGCCCTGCCTGGACCTCAGACCCCCAGACTCAGCCCCACCTGGGCCTCAGACTCCCCGCTTCAGTCCTGCCTGGATCTCAGCCTCCCAGCCTCGGCCCTGCCTGGATCTCAGCCTCCCAGGCTTGGCCCCACCTAGATCTCAGACTCCCAGCCTCCAGGACTGGGAGACAACAGATGTGTGTTGTTGAAGCCCCCAGGTCAGTGGGACATCTTTGGGGAGACCTTCTGTTGCCCTAGACATAGACAGACAGGCATCATCTTGTACAGAATGAAGGTGAGCTTGGGAACGTGGCAGGTGCGTCTGGTGAGGTCTCAGACAGGAACTGGGAACAGGTTCTCGGACACTGTGGAGACGAGGTGGTCCTCGCAATCGAGTGACGGAGGCCTTGGCTGAGTTGTGTGCTAGTGTTGGGCGGAAGGTAGACCTCACCCGTGGGGGACTTGCACGTTTCGGGGAGTAGATTTCTGAGCAAAGTCTGCTTGGTGTGGGCTGGCTGCTCGCTGCTTACAGGAGAATGCGACACCTGAGGCACACTCCCGTAGGCGGTAGTGAAGCTCCGTGGGGCCAGAACTTGAAGGTTGGGGAGAGCTCTGACCTTGTCCACGTTGCCCAAGATGAGACCGTGTGCTCTGGACACAATAGCAAGGATGTGGCTGGACCGCCGTCTGCTAAAGAGATATGTGTGCGATGTGTGAATGCAGTCGGTCAGTCCGCAGAATATTGCGCGGGATGTGCTTATGCTGAAATTGGTCGTGTATCTGAAATTCAATACATATATGTATTTATTTATTTAAAAAAAATTTTTTTAACGTTTATTTATTTTTGAGACAGAGAGAGACAGAGCATGAACGGGGGAGGGTCAGAGAGAGAGGGAGACACAGAATCTGAAACAGGCTCCAGGCTCTGAGCTGTCACCACAGAGCCCAATGGCGGGGCTCGAACTCACGGACCGTGAGATCATGACCTGAGCTGAAGTCAGACGCTCAACCGACTGAGCCACCCAGGCGCCCCTACATATATGTATTTAAACATCCATCCATCTGTCCATCCATCCGTTATCTATGTACCTATGTGTCTACCTAACTACCTATCAATTCTTTCTATCTATCTATCTATCTATCTATCTATCTATCTATCTATCTATCATCTATCTATATATCCATCAAATCTATCTATCTATCTATCTATCTATCTATCTATCTATCCATTCACCCATCCATTCTATCTATCTATCTATCTATCTATCTATCTATCCATCCATCCATCAAATCTATCTGTCTATCTATCTATCTATCTATCTATCTATCTATCTATCCATCCATCCATCAAATTTATCTATCTGTCTATCTATCTATCTATCTATCTATCTATGATCTATCTGTCCATCCAATCTATCATCTATGTATCTATGTATCCATCCATCCATCCATGCATCCATCCATCCATCCATCCATCCATCCATCATATGTGTGTATCTACCTAATGTGTCTATCTATCTATCTATCTATCTATCTATCTATCTATCTATCCATCCATCATCTGTCTCTCTCTACATATGTATTTCTTATCATCTTAAGGAATTGGCTCATGGAGTGATGGAGGTAGCTAAATCCAAAATCTGCAGGGTGGACCAGTAGGCTGGAAACCCAGGGCAGATTTACAGTTTGAATCTGAAGAGTATCTCCTGGGGGAATGCCGTCTTGCTCAGGGAATGTCAGTCTGTTACATTAATGCCATTAACTGCTTAGAAAAGGCCCACCCACATTAGGGAGGAAAATTTGCTTTTCTCACACTCTACTGATTTCTGTGTTAATGTTATCCAAAACAAACAAATAAACAAACAAACAAACAAACAAGTTCACAGAAACACCCAGAATGCTGTTTGACCCCATATCTGGGCACCGCGGCCCAGCTAAATCAGCTATCCTGAAAGCCATGATGCTCATGCCTGTGATATCGTTGTCCGGGGCTCAGCCAGAGGGATCGGGGGCTCTAAGGTCAGGGCGTGGGGATTTCACAGCCTGACTCCTGGACCATCTCGGGTGTGGTGGTGTTAGCCTCTTGCTCTGGAAGTCCGCTCTCTGGGCACGGCGGGGGTTGGCCCACGGCCAGCATCCGTGCTGGAAACCAGGGCGTTAGGCTCGTCCTTGGCACGGGGGGGACTCGGGGAACTGAGTCCCTTGACCTCAAATCCAGTGCCTTTCTGTGGGCACCTCCTCCCCCCACTTTCCACGGGGCGTGCCTCCTCATTTCCTCCTTTGGGTTGGGCCTCGCTGGCTTGTTCAGACTTTTGCGTGTGTGGGAAACTGCAGGTCGAACCGCCTTGCTCTGATTGTACCAATATCTGCCCCTCGCTTTCCCCTTCACATTCTGGTGACGGTCGGGGGCGGTGGGGGGACCTCATTTCAACACAATGAGGACCTTTGTTCTTCTAGAAGAAAAAGGCTCCTTGAGCTTGGCTTGGGGTAAAAGATTGTCAGCGGGCAAACCCTTCCTGGCATCGGCACAAAAACGCGTGAACAGAACGTGTGACACCTGCATTTTGATGCACGGGCGTGTAAGCGTGTATCAGTCAGTGCCTGTAAATCTGAGCAGCTGCTGGCAGGTGGCCAGTCGGCACGGCTGCTGAGGGCGGCTTGGGGGAGGGTGTGTGTGCCCAGGGGTGCAGCCTGTGGAGTCAGTGGGGTCCGTCTCTCCCGCCCGTTGGGCTAAGTGGCCTTCAAATCTGGTTTTCCAAATGCTCCCTCAGAAGTCCCTCCTGCTGGACCTGCTTTGCACTGTCCCTTCTGCCTCAAGGATGCTCGCTGGTCCTTGTCTGCGACACGCACCTGCCCTCTGCCCGTGGAAGTGAGCCCAGTCTCCCCGGGACCCCCTCTCAGTTGTGTGTCACAGGGACACATCAGGGGCCGCCTCTCAGTGTTGCACTGTTGCCCTCATTCCGTGCAGCCTTCCTGGGGCTCACACACGCACCCCTGGTGCCGTGAGACAAAAATCTTGTCTGTTCCTCTGTTTGAAGACTGTTCCCGTCACTCCTTCTGTGTCTTCAAAAGATGTCCCCGATGGAAGATGCGAGGAAGCCTTTGATGTGTGGTGCTGATTTAACACCCGTCCATTGAAAAGGTGGTGAGAGAGCCGTCTCTGGCATGTTTGCCCTTTTCTCTTTGGCTGCCAGGAAGCTCGAGGCGGAAATTGCTCTTGGAGCTCCGTGGGAGGGGGGGGTCTTAGGATCGGCATAGATGCAGATGATTTTTAATCTTCCCAGGTGGTTCAGATCTATCTCTGGAACTGAGTTTGAGGATTTGATTTACTCCCCCCACCCTCCCCCACACTCGTTATTAACATGCATCGTATAAGCAACTTCCATAAATTATATTTGCACACCTTGAACACGGAGCCTGAAGTTTTTATCGTTTCAAATCGTTTGTGTTCATTTGGCTTAATCCCGGGAAGCTTTACGGCTCAGGATCTGTGTCTTTAACTTTGAAGTTGGGAAAATAGAAGGTGTTATTTTTCCAAAGGGCACATACTACGCACAAAGGGCAGAGGCAGTAACAGACGGAGACTTTTAAACATGTCTTGCAGCATAAGGGCGCCTGGGTGGCTCAGTGGGTTCAGTGTCCGACTTCTGCTCAGGTCACGATCTCCCGGCTCGTGAGTTCGAGCCCCATGTCGGGCTCTGCACCGACAGCCTGCTTGGGATTCTCTCTGTCTCCCCCTCTGTGCCCCTCCCTGGCTCACGCTCTCGTGAAATAAGTAAATAAACTTAAAAAAAAAAAAGATGTCTTGCAGAATTAAGTTTTGCATCGTAACTTTATATCCGGAAACAACACTCACGACCTTGAGCCACCTGGTACCTCCTATCACACTTTTGGGGATTCTGGTATCTCGAAAATCACAGTCGGGTGTTAAGTGAAGATTCGTTCGTGTATTTCCGTGGAAGCCTGGAAACTTGTCTCCCAACACAGCAGGGGTGCGTTTTCCCCGTAAACCCGTCTCCTTGAGTCTTTATGAATCAGGGCATTTGTTTCGTTAGTGTTTCTGTGTTGGGCTGGTGATCGCTGTTCTGATGGGATCCTCAACCCAAAGGCCACCCCCGGGGCCATATGTTTGAGACAAAGTCTCGAATGGGAATGGTGTCCATATTGCACAGGGATCCTTCCCACCAGGAGACGGGCGTGGGCAGGACGCGTGTGATTAAGCTACGTTAAGGTTAATGCTGTGCTCGCTCAGGAAATGATTGATTTCAGAACAAAAGGAATTCATGTTCACGTCCATTCCGGAAACACGCAAAGCCACGAGGAAGGAAATTAAGTCAAGGTCGGTATTCTTACGACCTCTCTCCCGTGCGAAATTCTCAGTCACCGTTTCTTTCTTTCTTTTTTTTTTTTTAAGTTTATTTTTTTGAGAGCCAGTGGGGGAGGGGCAGAGAGAGAGGGACACAGAGAATCCCAAACAGGCTCGGAATCATTCTTCGTTTCTTAAAATACTTCTCTCTCTTCCTCCGATTCCATTCACATGCCTACTAGACCGTTTCATATTGGCCGTACCCTTGGGAGCTCTGTTTTTGTTTTAATTTTTTTTTCCACTTAAAAAAAATATTCCCTTTGTATTTTAGCTTAAATAATGTTTCTTCATGGTTATTTGTGTTTGTTTTTTTTTTAACGTTTATTTATTTTTGAGACAGAGAGAGACAGAGCATGAACGGGGGAGGGGCAGAGACAGAGGGAGACACAGAATCGGAAACAGGCTCCAGGCTCTGAGCCATCAGCCCAGAGCCCGACGCGGGGCTCGAACTCACGGACCGCGAGATCGTGACCTGAGCTGAAGTCGGACGCTTAACCGACTGCGCCACCCAGGCGCCCCTCTTCATGGTTATTTTTGAAAGAGAGACAGACAGAATGAGAGCAGGGGAGGGGCAGAGGGAGATGGAAACACAGAATCAGGCTCCAGCCTCCGAGATGTCAGCACAGAGCCTGATGCAAGGGTTGAACTCATGAACCGTGAGATCATGACCTGAGCCGCAGTTGGATGCTTAACCAACTGAGCCACCTGGGGGGGCCCCGACTTAACATACACATCTCATGTGTGTATATATTATATATGGATATATATCCTGCTTTCTGTTTTTTTCTCCTTAAGCAGCATGGCGTAGCCATTTCTGGGAAGGAAGTGTGTGTAAATTAGGAGGGTCTGGGGGCCTCGCCTGTTATGATTTAAGTGTTAAGCACTGCCCGTCAATCTCACTTTGGGATGAAAGGTTAGGACTGCTTACAAAGACCTTGCTGTCTGCCTTTTGCTGGTGACCCTGAGCGCCGCGAGACGTCCTGTCCGGGTAAATACAAGGGTGTGCATGTCCCCGCGTATGTACACCAGGCTCCCTCCTCTCTTGGACCTTGGGTCCTCACCTCTGTCACCTGCGAAAGGAACGTGAGACTGGACCGTCGCTCATGCTTTTTCCTGCAGAACCTCTCTGCGATCCTGCTGTCCTCCCATCAGTAGCCCACGAGAACAGCCTGGTTATAAAGAGCGTGCATCCTGCTGGGACCTAAACCCACCTGAGGGGAGGGCTCCCTGGTTGTTGAGTGGAGCCTGGGTGTCTGCAGACTTGCTGTGTAGCCTGAAGGAGTCGCATGGAGTGAGGTCCTTTAGAGAAGTTGCCCCAGCCAGAGACACTCTTCCTGGTGGAGACTGTGTTTTCAAATGTTTCAACGTCCGTAGGGCGGGGAAGATATCCAGATGGCCTGCTCAGGCTTTCCTCTGTAGGCTTAGTTCTTCATTTTAGGGACGAGAATGCCTGACTGTGGCGGCATGTGCCCGTGGAAGGAAAGTGGATTCCTGGAAGGATCTCCTAACACGGGGACCAAAGCTGGTCCTTGCCCAGCAGGTGCAATTCTTCACCTGCACTTGGGCCACGCTCGCAGGGCTGCTGACTGTTTGTTCCCTGCGTGATCGTGCAGACAGAGGGCGAGGAGACCCCATGGTGTGGACGTGGGGCAGGCTGTACATCCCTACGCACAGAGACGCAGGCTGCGGTGACGATCCTTGGTTTCACCTTGGAAGTGTGCGCTGAATCTCCAAGGGAGATTTTTAGAAGTGATTTTGCGGGACTACACGATGAGTGCCTTTCATGTTGCACAATGTATTGGTCAGTGCCCCCACCCACATAGGGACTGTCCCATTTCAAATTCCTACCCACAATGCCAGACACGTGTGCCATCCAAGTGGATGCACTTTTGCTACTCGGATGGTACCTCAGGGGCTTTTCACAAGTATTTTTCTTATTCGGTACAAACCCAAAGGCCGTTATAAAGACCATGCCATATGTTTTCATATACACGGCGATCTTTGCCCCTTTTTCGTTATAGACTGTTTTTCTCCTTGATTTTTAACAACTCTTACAAACAAGGAAATACCTCTTTGCGTGTGATAGGAGTTGCAATTTTTTTTCCAGTTTATCATTTTTTTTTCTAACTTTGCTTTTGGTGTCTTTTTTTTTTCCACCAGTGAAATTTGTTTACTTAATTTTTCTCACATTTGACTTATAATTAGGGATGGCTTTTTGTACTCTGAGATTAAAGATAAACGTATTCATGCTTTTTTTGTAATATCTTCATTGTGTGACTTCTTCTTCTTGGTTGTTTGATGTGTACTATGAGGTATGGGTCTAATTTTTCTTTTTTTGCCCCAATGTCTATTTAGATGACCCAACACTGTCCCCTCCATGTCTATTTACGTGACTCAACACCGGTCCCCACAATGTCTATTTAGATGACCCAACACTGACCCCCCCATGTCTATTTAGATGACCCAAAATCATCTCCCCCCATGTCTATTTAGATGAGACAACACTGACCCCTCCCCCAATGTCTATTTAGGTGACCCAACACCATTTATTAAAACGTTCATCTTGGTCACCTTTATCGTACGCTGAAGCTCTCCTCGCTGTCCAGTTCCTGGAGGAGGAGCACGCTTTTCAAATGCAAACCAACCCATCCACAGCCCTCACCCCACTGCCTCCAAGACCCCACTCTGGGCCACAATCCACACTACCCCCCCAGTCACTGCAGGGCCAGGGACCCACAACTAGGACAGCCCCTACCACCTGGAGAGTGCTGAAATCGCCCACACTAGCCCATGCGAAACCAGCTTAGCCTGATTACCTCACCCATTTCTTTGCACGATAAAGGCTCGAGTCCCCGTTTCCTTGTCTGTCCGCCTCCTGACCCACCTGCTGCTTCCCCGTGGGGCCCCGCCACGTGGCGTGCCCCCTCCTCTTGGGCACTGTGATCAGGAAACTTCTTTTTCAGTGGCAAGCAGTCACCCCCCAATCTGCTGCCCTCCTCCGTCCTTGGCCAACAGTAAAGCCTACACTTCCGACCCAAATACGCCCTGCCTGGTGTTTGCCCTGGACTCCCATCCGCGGTTGTGAACACGACACCCGCGTCTGCTCAGGACCTTCCTGCCTGTCGCTGTGCTGCTATTCCAGTCGGTTCCTGCCACAGCCTCCCAGGGGTCGAGGGAGACGTTACAGGTGTCTCTCCCCAGGCTGTAATCGCTCATGACTGCCCCCCCCACAACGGTTCCGAGCCTGCGGGGAACCCACGAGGAACCAAACCACACGCACCGCACCACGCCTCCCCTGGCCCGTCCACGTTCTCCCGTGGCGGGGTTCTGATGCACGCGCACTCTGCCTGTCAGCCTCACGTTGATGTTTTTGTCTCTGGTCTGTTTCTCCTGCAGTTTTTCCCCCACAACCCGACCGTGTGGCCATAGTGACCGGAGGCACGGATGGCATCGGCTATGCCACGGCGAAGCAGCTGGCGAGGCTCGGCATGCACGTGATCATAGGTGACGATTGCATTTTTGGCTAACGCCAGGGAGCCAGTAGCTCGCGCGTGTCTGCATGCAGACAGTCGTTTGCTCGTGGGTGCGACGGTCCTTTGCGCAAAACACCTACGCGTGTCCTCTTTGCATCCCCAGTCCTACTGCATTAGGACCCACCTTAGTGACCTCATGTTACCTTCATCCCCTCTTTAAAGACCCACCCCCAAACACAACCACATTCTGAGGACCTAGGGCTCAGGGCTTCAGCGTATGAACCTGGGGAAGACACAACGTAGTCCGTACCACACTCTCAGCCGGTGTTCGCAACGCTGGCTTCCTCTTCTGCCAGATCCTATAGACACTGTATTTTCCCTTCTCCTATTCCAACTCTCTCTGTTCCTTATCCCGGCTTCTAACTCCTCTTTGAAAATGAAGGGATTTTCCTTGCCTGGAAAAAGAGAGAGTTCCAAGGACCCATTTTGCTTTTGTTTAATAGTTCCAGGGAACTGGGGGTAGAATTTGTAATCAGCTGGCAAAAATGCTATGTGCACATCAGCTTTGGGGAAAAAAAAAAAAGCACTCAATGCTAATTATGTTCTTTTTTTTTTTTTTTTTTTTTTTTGAGAGAGAAAGAGAGTGCCTATGCCAGCAGGGGACGGGCAGAGGGAGAGACAGAGAGAGAGAGAATCTTAAGCAGGCACGGACCCTGACTTGGGGCTCGAGGTCACAACCGTGAGATCACGACCTGAGCCACAATCAAGAGTCAGATGTTTAACTGCTGACCCAGGTGTCCCACTAACTACGTCCCCTACTGACATCATCTGCATTTAATTACTACCTTTTATGGTGTCTGTTTATATATAAACTGTATTACACGTCTCGTTTTAGCTGTTAAGGATTGCTTTCCACTTAAGACTTTCTAAATAACATTACGCATGGTCGTTTACTGAGCCATTAGTGATTTATTTCTTCCTTTCTCCCATTTTTTCCTGTATCTTTTGCCCGCTACCATCTATCGAAGGGTGGTTTTGGATCAGAAGCTCTAGTCGAGGCTGGGTATTTCAACATGAATGTGTTTTGTTCCTTCCTGGCTCTTCTGAGCTCAGGACACAGTCACGTTTCCCCTTTCCCAGTCCTTGGACACTGTTGGCATCCAGTTCTGCTTAAATGCATTAATATTAAAAATATGAATCCATTACGAACATCCATTAATCCACTAAAATCCATTAATATTATAAACCAAAGGATACTGAGGTACACATATAAAAATATGTAAGAACACAAACTCCTCACGTAATGGCGTACATTAAGTGACCTCCTGGGGGGTTTAGTGACACCTACGATTGGCCCCTGTGAGGATCTTAAGCTTTATTTTGAGCCAGCTTCAACACGTGAACCCTGTTATGAAAGTGTATCTGGTTTCTGGCGGTGGCCAGGTCATAGACCCTGCCCGGACTTCTGTGTCTTGTCCACATTCTTAGGGGTTGGCCACCATGGTATGGGTGATTCCTGATGTTGAAACTCACAGTCCTGAGTTCCATGGAGGATGTCTGGGGTGGGGGGCTCTTGACCCACATGGGGAACCCCAGGTCCAGCCAGCGTGGCCTTCTGTTTTCTTTGGCCCACGTGGGTGTACGCAGTGATTCCTTCCGTCCCGTAACCAAATAGACTCACACTCCTCACTGTGAATCTTTTCTTATGCTTTTGCAAAACATGACTCCGCAGTTTAAAATTTTGTGTGTGTGTGTGTCACATGGCCCTTCCCACATTTCACTTTTTGAAAACCTATGGTTTCTTACAGTGATACCTTCCTCACGGACCCATGTAGGCACCTCCCTGTCATGAACAATCGGGTCTGTTGAACGGAACACATTTCTCAGGCTTTGGGATGGGTGGATGACTTCTTGGTCTACCTCACCGTTTTCTTTCCTCGTCAGAGTGTTGTTTTTCCTTCAGGGATGCGTCCAAGTGCCCGTTGTCTGCATAGATGGGGAAACGTTTGAACAGTTTTTTTTTTTTTAATTTTTTTTTTCAACGTTTATTTATTTTTGGGACAGAGAGAGACAGAGCATGAACGGGGGAGGGGCAGAGAGAGAGGGAGACACAGAATCGGAAACAGGCTCCAGGCTCTGAGCCATCAGCCCAGAGCCTGACGCGGGGCTCGAACTCATGGACCGCGAGATCGTGACCTGGCTGAAGTCGGACGCTTTAACCGACTGCGCCACCCAGGCGCCCCATGTTTGAACAGTTTTTGACAAGTCCTTGCATGGGCTGTCTTTACCAATGTCCACATCTTCCCTCACAGATGGACAGGGGTTGTTTGCAGATGTGGGGGTCTTACAGGAGAGAGGGCCTGTCTGAGTGTGCATTTCTAGACGTCTTCTTCAGTTTTAGTACCTCTGTGATGTGTTTATGTCTCCCTGGGACCTGAGCAAATCAGGGGACAGGGCATGTGGGCAGACAGACTGGGTCCTCTAGGAGACTCCTGCTGTATCTGGGATTTCTGCCGCCATGTGGAATGACTTGATCAAAGTGACATCAGCTCTTGAACACAAGGAGAAATAGGTGCCCTCTGAGGGCCTGCTGAATTTAGGCTAGTGGCAGAAGGAAGCTGGTGGAGCAGGACAGGGAGGGAACGTCTGGTCTGAGAAAAGACAGAGGCTGTCATCCAGCCCTCGTTATCTCTGCCCCTGTGACTTCTCCAGTGCACTTGTCTGTTTCATCTTCTTAATTCCTTATGAAACTCGGCAATGTTGCAATGCGAAAAGAAATCATTCCATTCCTGTGCTGTTTGCTGCAGTGTGGTGGTTTAGGTCATGATGACATCTAGTTGATTAGGAGATCATGAGGTCTAGTTGGGTTGGGTCATGATAAAGTCTAGTCGGGTTAAGTGATGATGAGGTCTAGTTGACTTATATCATGATGAGGTCTGCTTGGGTTATATCATGATGAGGTCTAGTTGACTTATATCATGATGAAGTCTAGATGGGTTACGTCATGATGAGGTCTAGTTGGTTAGGTGATGATGAGGTCTAGTTGACTTATATCATGATGAGGTCTGGTTGGGTTATATCATGATGAGGTCTAGTTGACTTCTATCATGATGAAGTCTAGATGGGTTACGTCATGATGAGGTCTAGTTGGGTTGGGTGATGATGAGGTCTAGTTGGGTTAGGTGGTGATGAGGTCTAGTTGACTTATATCATGATGAAGTCTAGATGGGTTACGTCATGATGAGGTCTAGTTGACTTATATCATGATGAGGTCTAGTTGGGTTGGGTGATGATGAGGTCTAGTTGACTTATATCATGATGAGGTCTGCTTGGGTTATATCATGATGAGGTTTAGTTGACTTATATCATGATGAAGTCTAGATGGGTTATGTCATGATGAGGTCTAGTTGGTTAGGTGATGATGAGGTCTAGTTGACTTATATCATGATGAGGTCTGGTTGGGTTATATCATGATGAGGTTTAGTTGACTTATATCATGATGAAGTCTATATGGGTTACGTCATGATGAGGTCTAGTTGGGTTAAGTGATGATGAGGTCTAGTTGACTTATATCATGATGAGGTCTGGTTGGGTTATATCATGATGAGGTCTAGTTGACTTATATCATGATGAAGTCTATATGGATTACGTCATGATGAGGTCTAGTTGGGTTAAGTGATGATGAGGTCTAGTTGACTTATATCATGATGAGGTCTGGTTGGGTTATATCATGATGAGGTCTAGTTGACTTATATCATGATGAAGTCTAGATGGGTTACATCATGATGAGGTCTAGTTGGGTTGGGTGATGATGAGGTCTAGTTGGGTTAGGTGGTGATGAGGTCTAGTTGACTTATATCATGATGAGGTTTAGTTGACTTATATCATGATTAAGTCTAGATGGGTTATGTCATGATGAGGTCTAGTTGGTTAGGTGATGATGAGGTCTAGTTGACTTACATCATGATGAAGTCTGTATGGGTTATGTCATGATGAGGTCTAGTTGGGTTGGGCGGTGATGAGGTCTCCTTGGGTTATGTCATGATGACCTTCCTTGGGTTGGGTCCTGATGAGGTGGAGTTGGGTTACTTTATGGGGAGGTCACATTGGTGTAGGTCATGCTGAACTCTAGTTGAATGAGCAGTATGTCGTACAGACACAATGCAGTGACAGCATGTGAGCAAGCATGTGGCACCCATGCATGCAAGGACTGGAAACCTGATTGTTATCACCTCCTCATTTAGGTGATGTTTGATGAGCACCAGGAACATCCCTGCCGGCAGCAAAGTTCTCATTTTCTTGAGCAAAGCAGAGTAAGCTCCACCTGTGCTCTTTTCCACAGAGCTTCTGATGTCTGCGTTTACACCTTCACCACGGGTCACAGTGTGACCCTCTCCGTCAGTCCCATCGAGTGTGGAATCTTCCCTGCTTCCCGAGTCTTTCAGGGCGTAATTGCCTGCATTCCGAGAGTGGCAATTTGTCATTTTGTGTGACAGTTGGATACAAGGCCACTTAATGAAATACCGTCATCGGACACTTTAACACAAATGTATTAAGTAAAAAAGAAGACATGTGTATATTCAGAAATTTCAAATTTGCTAATCCTGCGTCTGCTAATGTTTAGAGAATAATCAATTACTTGCTAAAAAACTGAAAACAGAACTTGGGTTTAAGTCAAGCACGTTAATATTGCTGTACATCCATCAATTAGTTTCTTCCCTGCTCACAATATCTTAGTTATTATTGTTTCAGAACACTATTTTGGCGGAAGATGTTTGTTCCTAAGTCTTCATGACCAGCCATCTAAGGCGGAGACCAAGGGCCAGTAAATATTCTTTCTGTGATGGGCCAGACAACAAATATTTCCGTAGGTGTGTTTCTCCCCGATCAGTTCCACCTTCATAGCAACAAAGTGGTCACTGCCAGTATTTAAAGCTACAGGCATAGCTGTTGTTCCACTATTTTTTTTTTCCTTTTTACAACAAGGGGACCTTCAGATTTGGCCCTAGGCTCATAGTCTGCTGACCTTGGTTTAGGCTCAACATCTTACAAAAACCCCACACAAACAGATGGAAGTTACATTGCGTCTTGTAGACTCTCGAAATCCGGTGGATAGGATGCCGTCCAAAGAGAGGGAAGTGACTCAGTGCCTTGTCGACATTATGGGTAGGACGTCTGTGGGACGCGTGGCACGTGGAAAACTTAGCCCTTCAGAGGAAGGACTTGTAGACGGCAGACCCACAGTGTCTGTGCCCAGTAGCAATCTGGTCGAATTCTATCTGTTTTGCGATGTGTGCTCAGTAAACATAGGAAAGACCTTTACCAAAAACGTGCCTGAGAAAGCGAGGCATGACCAGTCATGACCAGTTACCCCTGCTGGTCGACGGCCCTCGCTTTCTGTGGCCCTTTCTGTCTTTTTCGGGAACGTAGAGGTTCTATCCCACTTCCTGCGAGCTTCCACTGGACCACCCGTTGATGCCAAGATGGCAAATGCCAGAAGTTTGGGCCCAGCAGCAGGTGGCTATTTAATATTTAAAAATCGCATGGGATTTCACAAGTGAGCTCCCGCACGCATGTGTGCAAACAGCATGCAGAAATGCCTCTGAAAAGGATGGCTTGGTAATCTATTCTCGTTGCGATTTTCAAGATGGTTCTAGCCCCGAGCACACCCAGCCGGCAGGGGCGGGCCCCGGGTGAGAAGGTGGTAGGAGCCAGCCCCCTCTCTTGGGACATGCTGGACCCGGGCCACCTGGCCGTGCTCAAGGCTCTAGAAGCCTCACGCCCACACCTGTGTTCCTCGGATGTCAGGTCTAATCCCCTTCTGTGGAAGCGCTCCCATGACTCACCCCTGCAGGGACTTTCTGGGTTAGCTCATTCCTCCAAGGAGCTGAAAATCCGTCTCCGGTCCAGTTGCTTGTGAGCGTTGGTGTGTAGGCAGGCAGGGTCTCCCGAGCGTCTCCCCCACAACAGCAGCCCCGTCGGGCACCCCTTAATAGCAGGACTCTGTGCTTAGAGACATTCGGAAAATAGTAGTACCCCAGCCTGCAACTGTCAGTGCACATTTACTTAGGAAGACAGTGAAGAAACCTTATTCACAATTTTAATCCCAAATTTCATAGTCTGTAATTAAAAAAATTGTTTTTTATTTTTATTTTTAATTTATTTTTAGTTTTCTTAGCATTTATTTATTTTTGAGAGAGAGAGAGAGAGACAGAGGGTGAGCAGGGGAGAGGCAGAGAGAGAGGGAGACACAGAATCCGAAGCAGGCTCCAGGCTCTGAGCTGTCAGCACAGAGCCTGATGCAGGGGTTGAACTCATGGACCGCGAGATCATGACCTGAGCCAAAGTCGCATGCTCAACCGACTGAGCCACCCAGGCGCCCCTCAGTTATTTTTTAAGTAGGCTCCCCCGGGGACTTGAACTCACAACCCTGAGATTAAGAGTGGCATGGCCCACGGATGAGCTGGCCGTGGCCCCGTGTCGTCCGTATTTCAGCCATGACACCCCTCACACACAAAATACGTGCCACAACCTTCTACACTGACGTTCTACACTCACGTTCGGGAAAACCACACCTGCTGAGTTTTCACGAAGTCACCGATAAGGAAATGGGAAATCCCACGTACGTATCGGGCACATCCCATGACCGGTTTTACAGATCACACCACCAATGAGTGGACGGCCGCTGGGGTGGCTCAGTCGGTTGAGCGTCTGACTCTTGATTTCGGCTCTAGGTCAAGATCTCTCAGTTCATGAGTTCGACCGCCAAGTTGGGCTCTGCACTGACCACGGAGCCTGCTTGGGATTCTCTCTCTCTCTCTCTCTCTCTCTCTCTCTCTCTGCTCCTCTCCCTGGCTCTCCCCGCCCACCCCCTGCCCGCCCCGGCAAAAAAAAAAAAAGTTTCTTAGAAAGTTGTATTTCTGATTTCTGTTCTGTCCTTCCCGTCAACATTTCTATGCCTACGTGATTCTTGGCTTGCCCCCAACCCCTGACGGCATGCGTTGAACCACCAGGCACCCCACGCCCCTGTAATCACCATTAAGGAAGATGTCAAACAAACGCGTGCACCTTGTCCATCCAGGGTGAAGGAGAGGCTTCCTCAGTTGGTAGGTTGACTTGGCGGGAAGGGATCCACAAGCCCATTCGGCACCAGGGCAAGAAGAGAAGCCATAAAGAGCTCACCCCAGGGCTGAGTTTCGCATCTCAAGACAACATTATCTCGTGCTCGGTTGCACCTGGACAGCCTTCCCACTGCTTATATCTTCTCTTTTCCTTTTAGCCGGAAACAATGACAGCAAAGCCCAAGACGTTGTGCGGAGACTAAAAGAGGAGACGTCGAATGACAAAGGTACTTCTTGTAGCCCAGCGGCTCTTTGCCTTGGTCCGAGTTGGTGTTTGTGGCTGAGCTGCAGACCCAGGCATGGGATTGGGGGTGCAGGGGGTGGAGGTGACTCGGGGCTGGGGGATATCTCTCCCAGATGTTTCCTTTGGGGATTTCCGGTCGCCACTGGAGAGTGACGAAGGACAGCAAACGTTTCGCCCGTGGTCGCGTTGCTCTGTGTAGGCAGCTCCTGCGGACGCGTTGGAAGGTGCTGGTCGGTTGCATCCTTGTGACATGGGGACCTTGTTGTCATTCTGCGTCCGTCTTCTCTGCACATGTCTTCACGTGGGAACCGTGGGAGGCACCTGACTCTTGATTTTGGCTCAGGGTCTGATCTCATGGTTCATGAGTTTGAGCCCCACGTTGGGCTCCACATTGAAAGTGCGGAGCCTGCTGGGGATTCTCTCTCTCCCTCTCTCTCTCTGCCCCTCCCTCGCTTGCACATTCTGTCAAAGTAAATAAACTTAAAAAAATTTTTAAAAAGGATAGCTTAATTTGCTGATGTTACAACCTTACCAAGGAAGGAGCAAAGGTTTGTTCATAAAGTTTAAGAGCTTAACTCATTCTAACAAAGCTGGAACCAGTACCCCTGATTTGTCAGAGCGAAGAAGGTTCTAGAAGCCCATTCTAAAATTACTTGATGGCTCCCGTGCTGTATGTTGAGATTCGGGTGTGGATGTGGAAAGCCAGAGTGTTCGGGGGACGGCACTTGGTCAGCTCCTCTGTGCTGGAAGGGAGGCCGCCCAGGGTGTTGGGATGGGCGAGGCAATGATTCCAAATCACCCAGGATGGTGCGGTCACTTCCAAGAGCAGGCGCAACCCTGCCCTCAAAGCTGATGCGTACTCCAAGTGGGAACTGATTCATAGTGTTTGTGGTCTCCGCGATGACGGACTGTGTCTGTAGGGTGGGCGGTGGAGGAAAGTGGTCTGAGCCAGACACACACACACTCAGAAACACACACACACACACACACACACACATACACACACACTTTATGCATTAATCTTGTGTGTGTTGAATCAGATAAGAAAGCAACACCATATGAGTTTTATAACATATGAAGCTGGACCCTTGGAAGGAGTCGGTCAGTGGAGGGCCTCCCAACATGTCAGGGGGAGGATGCTGGGGCTTGGCCATGTGGGGGCAGTTGGGTGGTAGTCCTTGAACAGACTTTCACTTTGGCTGGATCTGCATCCAGTCTCAGAGGCCCCCAAAGATGCTGTCCATGCAACCCGGGGCCATTCCCTGCCCTGTAGGTCAGCAGGTACACAAGCAGCTCCCGCCAGTGGCTGGCTAGGGGTAACTGCACTTCCCTATCCCTGGGTGGCCATCCATCCACCATGTACCATCCATCCATCCCCCATCCATCCCCCATCCATCCATGTATCCATGCATCCATGCATCCATCCATCCATCCACCCACCTATCCATCCATCCATCCATCCACCCATTCTCCATCCATCCATCCATCCATCCATCCATCCATCTATCTACCCATCCATCCATCCATCCATCCATCCATCCATCCATCCACACATCCATTCACTCATCCATCCACCCATCCATCCATCCATCCCCCCATCCATCCATCCATCCATCCGTCTTCCTGCAATCACAGAACACCCTGTCTAGCTCAGGATGCTCTCCAGCACTGAGCTCAGATGGAGACACTTCTCTCCAGACCAGCCTGCACCCACTGGAGCCTGTGAAATTCTTGCCCACACACTGCCAGTAACACGAGTTGGCACGAGGCCCATGGGAACCACACTTACTCATGGCTTATGGCTCTTCCTTGACTTCCTGCATTGGGTAATTGTGTCTCTGGCAATTTTTTTTTTTTTTTTGAGCAAGCAAGCACACATCTTAACAACATTGCACAGATTACTGTCTAGAGCACAGTGATTTCTCAATACCTAGTTTCTCTCCAGCATACCTCCACCCCTTCTCTGGACTTAATCTAGGAAAAGAAAAATCTAAGTTCTTGGTTGCATGCTTCATCCTCCTTACTCTCCCATACTTTCTGCTTTTGAAGTCATGGTCAGTTGAGATCCTACTTTGTGTTGATATGGGAGGCTATCCACATCCCAACCTTCAACTAGCTGAGCTCTTGGAAGGATAAGTTAATGACTGTTTTGAGGAACTGAGATAATAGGGCTCATTTCTCCACCAAGAGATTTTCCAGGGACAAGAGTTTCAATACGTGATTATCATGTAGCCATGGTGCCAATATCTTTATTGCTCTTGAGTAATACCCTGCTGACCAAAGCTGTCTCATTTGGAGCAAATACTCTTGCTCTGTGACCAAAAAAAAGCAAATAAATGGAATAACATCAAATGGCATAAAATGAAATAAGACAAAAAATAAAAATACAAAACCCAACACCACCACACAAGCAAACAACAGGAAGTCATAACAGCATCCCAGTGAATCCAAGTGGGACTAGAGAATTTAAATCCTCTTAAAAAGACTGCAAGAATGTAATTGTGTTTTGGACATTTGCCGTAGGCTCACACAAGCCGCGATGGAATCCTAAACCTTCAGTGTAATCCCACTGGAGATACGGTGTCTGTGATCTTTTCCCTAAAAGGCTTTACTTTGTGTTCTTCAGAAATGTCTTCCTGACCAGTTTCCACCTTTCCTAATGCCATTCTGCCAGCATAAATCTCTCTCTGTCTTTAGTGGGAAGAGGGGCCAGCTGTTGGATTCACGGGATACTTAGGTATTACATCCGGTTTGCTTTCCTTAAGAGAAAACAGCACTCAGTTTTGTTTTTTTTTTTTATAAGCCTCACCTGTGCCAGGAAAAGTCAGTTGGGTCCACTTCCCGGCGAGATGGCAATATATCTTTGTGAACGTCTGGGTCATCCAACTCACTATAAAATGCTTAAATTGGTCATGGAAGCAAAAGATACCATGACATCAGTTCGGTATTCGTTACTGCAACAGGAAATGGCGTCTCTGGGTAGGAATCTACTACCCTGTCATCCAAGAGAGATTCATATCTTGAACGTAGACCTATCTTGAGGCGAGTAGACACCTACCGTTTTTCTTCTACTCATAGACTCTCTGATTTTCCGGAAGGATCCTTCTGGAGCTTGGCCCATTGCGAAAAACTTGACTGAGTGTTGATTGCATGGGTTTTGTTTTTCTCCCCACCACGTGTGGGTTTTCTTTATAGCGTAGAGTTCTCGACACCTAATACCTATAGCGTGAAGTGCTTGACTCGCGTTGGCTGGCCGACACTCCGTGTATCACCAAGAGTAGTTTGAACAATGTTCCGCGTGTATATTTAGGTCTGGTGTACGTTCAAGACCACCTGTCTTCCCTACATACCATGAAATGGCCCTTATTGTCATGAATTTTTCAAACTAGAGTCCTATTTTTTTTTTTTTTTTGCCTTTCAATTTTAATTTAGCGTCCTGAGCTAGTCAAGGAGCACGTATGCTAGCTAGCCAGCAACAGCCAGGCAGACAGACAGACTGCTGGTTTCCTGTGGGTAATTAGAAGGCTTTAGAAGGTCACTGTGTCTTTCCTGAAGGCGCAGAAGGAGACGCTCAGCACGTTCTGAAAATTTAATCGGCTATTATAGCTGTCATCTTGTTCCTTACATTAAAGGCTCTTCATTTCCCGGAGTTTGCAACGATCAATTCTAACCTTTTGAACCACTAGCAAGGTGAGTTCTATGAGAGAGGGCGATTGTCTGCCTGATTGCCTTAGCACCTCTATAAATAACGGCAGGATTTTTTAAAAAATCCCACAAGGAAGAATTTTCCTCCTCACCTTGCCTGCCACATTCTGTGTCTGCCACCAGTAATTTATGGGATACTTTCACTCCCCACAGTGTCATTGGCCATTTAATTTCCACGTTTGCTTTGGACACATCTTAGATGGTTCCTTTGAACACAGCTCAAGATGCTCCGTGCATCCAAGGTCAGTGATGGGACATCACCCACATGAAACCGTTTCAAAAAAAAAATATTCTAGAAATGTTACTTCTGTGTTTTTCCCTCTGGGGGAAATCAAGTGGATTCTAGGGGATATAGAAAATATAGTCAGAAAGGGCTTTATTTATTTATTTTTTAAAGTGTGCAGTGTTCTCTAAAAAGAACAGCCACATGATTTCCATGATGCATCAGTAGGCAGAAGCCATTGTGTTAGCGAGGTACAAGTCCATCAGATGCCCTGTAGATGCTGTAACGCCTTACTGCCAGGAGAGTCCCGGGAAGGTGCTGGAGTGCCTTGGAGATAAGTATTTGTATTTCCTCTATTTTCCGGTTTTATCTTAAAGGCTTTTCTCATGCACCCCCATGGCGCTGTCTCCAGAGAGACCATTAACCACGTGTTCTGCTCATCACAAACTTCCGTACCTTTCCTGTGTCGGAACGTCTCGCCACTTGGCCTGCGTGTTTCGAAAGCTATTTTCGGTGGATGCAGAATTCCACGTTGAAAACATCCTGCGACGCCCCCAGGATGTTAAAGGTGTTCTGACACGGACCTTTGTCACTTGGGATGAGAAGCCAGCTATAATCATTGTCAATATTTCATGAATATAAGTGTCTTGTCCAGTCTTTTCTGTTGTCTTCTTCATTTACTTTCTGTTTTCAGAAGTTTGCGAATATGCCTAGGTGGGTCCCTTTTTCTCTCTGTGTTTAGCCTGTTTGGGGTTAGAAAGCTTTCTCTATCTGTGTAGTTGGCTGTGATAAAATTTAGAGAATTTTCAGCTATTTTTTTTTTCCAAAAAAACTTTCTTCTTTCCATCGTGTCCTTATGGGTCTACGATTACACATACGTTAGGTCGCATCACGCTGTCTGGCCGTTGTATCATTGAGCACAGTTCGTGTTACCCCAGCTTTCAAAAATTTTGCTCTGTGCGTCAGTTTGGATGATTTCTACGGACCTACCTCAAGTTCACCAAATTGTTTTTTCAGCCGTGTGTGTTATACTCTTACCCCCATGATTGGATTTGTGATTTGAGCCAAACAAACTGTATTTCTCAGCTTTTGGGTTTCCAGTTCGTTGTTTTTAGTCTACATATTTTTCCTGGTGTTTCTTGTATCTTCATCCTTGATGTCCTTCTGCACTTGTAGGCTCCTTAATACATAGTAGTTAAAGTTCTCTTCTGAGACTTCTAACATCTGTATCATCTCTGGGTCTGTTTCTATTGATTTTCCCCCTCTTGATGGCAGGTTGACTACATGTTTCTTTGTTTTGTTTTGTTTTTTTAATCTTTTAATGTTTATTTTATTTTTGAGAGAGAGAGAGAAAGAGAGAGACTGAGCAGGGGAGGGGCAGAGAGAGAGGGAGACACAGAATCCGAAGCAGGCTCCAGGCTTTGAGCTGTCAGCATAGAGCCCGATGTGGGGCTCGAACTCACAAACTGGGAGATCATGACCTGAGCCGAAGTCAGACGCTCAACCGACTGAGCCACCTAGGCGCCCCTCATTTTCTTGTTTCTTTGTACGTGAGTGATTTTTATTGTGTATTAGTCACCGTGAATGATCCCTAGTATGGATTTTGGATTCTGTTATCTTCCTCTGAAGAATGTTGAGATTTGTAGCAAGCAATGATATGATTTGCAGGATACCTAGATCTTGTGGGAGCTCAACTAAAGGTCTCGTTAATCACAAGTCTATTTCAATGTTGCCCTTGGGCCTTGGATGGAGCTCTTACTCTTGAGACACAGCCCTTTCTTCAAAGATCTGGACCATCTCAGGTTTCAGGTGAGAGTCCAATGTGTTCACTAAGTCCTTCCAACTTGGCAGGACTTAAATGTCATCTTGTCTCCCCATCACCAGGCAGCAGCTGAAAGTTCTCTCCTCATCGTTCAACCTGCTAGCTGTTGTTTGCTTCCGAGTTCCCTGATGTCTCAAGTTGGAGCCTTTGAACTTAATTGCTCAGCCGAGGGTTCTGCGGGAGTTTCTACCCACATTTTGATTCTCTGCCCACCCCCCCTCCCCCACCCCGTGGCCTTTCAGTGCCGTCGATTCCAGCTGCGTTAACAGCCCCAAACTCTGCCCTTTGAGTCCTCAGCTCGTCTGTCTACGACTTTCTGAGTAAGCTCCGCACGTGTGCACCTTGCAACCTGAGAAGTGCCCCCGGGGCGGGCAGTGGGGGGAGGTGGGAAGGAGAAATGAGAACTGTCTTTGGCATACCAGGATCTGTGGCGATTCTCTACTAAGCTACAGAGGTGAGGAGCCTGAACAAAAGAACACATTAATCTGCTTTATGTTGGCAATTTCCATAGTGAGGGAAACAGCCAATATCGTGTTGGACACTTGCTGTCTACCGAGTAATGTAAAAAGCTCGTTATATGTATTGACTCACGTGTCCTGTCCTTTGAAGTAAGTATGACCACTAGATGCGTTTTCCAAATGAGGAAAGTGGGGCCGTAAAGCGTTTAGGGTAGTGGCTGTCCTTCACGTACTTAGTAAGTGGAGGTGTTGGGATTTGAACTCGACGTCCAGGAATGAACTCAGAAATAAGTGAGATCCTTGGGGGTGGGGAGATGGGGCGGGGTGGAGAGTGGCAGGGAGGAGGAAGAGAAAGAAACAGCTGAAGCATCTTGGCAGATGGGAGTTGCGTTGGGTGCCCACCGGCCGGGGTCTTCTAGGAACGCTGGTTGGTGTACTGTAATCTGTTCTGTCCCCCGGAAGACCTGTTACATACCCACCTGGCTTGTAGGTGAGTGTGTGCTGTGGGTTCACATGTGTGTGAGGACAAAGGTAGCATTCCGTGCTTCCGTCAATGGGACAAAATGATGGCCAGAAAGACACAGTGGCATGACCACCCTTTCCCTCTTCTTGTCTGGAGAAACTCAGCAGGGTAGACCACCCGCCCCCCCCCCCCAAGAGCCCTGAAAGTGCCCCAAGAGCTGGGGAGGGCTCTAGCGGGTCCGCACAGCTCACGACGAGGGCTCGGATCCTTCAAATCCGGAACGTCACCCCAGGAGGAAGCGTGAGCCAGCTGCCGTTGGGTTCTGTGTATGTATCATCGACCCGCACGGCGTTGGGTTTTCCCTTTCCCTTCTGCCTAGCGTCTTGCTGTCCCCCGTTTTATCCTGTTGGACGTCTTTCTCTGTTAACAAATAGAAGTGCTTATTTTCGTGGCCATCTACCCTTCCATTGTGGAGACGCACCAAACCCTTTGCCTAATTTCTTATCAACGCATCTTTTTAGAAGTTTTCGTTACCGTTCATGCTTGACGGCCTTGTGTCTTTGCACGCTTTTTCACATTCCGTGTGTTTTCCTACGGAACTGCTCATCTGGGTGATGATTGGCCACTCGGCGGAGCCACGTTGGAAGAGGGCGGAATGTGCCCAGTGACATGGGGTCTTTGCAACAGCTTGCTGTGGGAGCCCGAGGTAGGGATGCCTCTGCGCCCGGGTTATTGGGCTGCCCGTCTCCGCGTGCCCTGAGTAGCCTTCTTATGTGGAGCTCACCTACACGGACTGGGCAGCTGGGTCTTGGGGCTGCTTCAGCATTTTTCTGCTTCCCTAACATAGGTGTCATCGCTCCCCAGCCCAGAACCTGCCGATAAGCCCGGGCGTGGACGGGGAAGGTTTCCCCTGGGGTTGAAGTGCTTGGCATACCTGTCCCTCGGTCACTTACCTCATCGCCATCCCAGGCGTGGGCTTTGCCTGTCACACACCTGCCCTGACTTGTCCTTTGAGTGTTCCAAGTATTAACTGATGACGTGTTTTCACCCGTCCATGCTGGAGAGACAATGAAAGGGTTGATGTGGTTGCCCGGGATGGCAAGGATTTCCTAACTGTGCCGTCTTATAGCTGGCTTCCCGTCTCCAGTTTTCCAGGGGTGCACCTGTGTGTAGGAATCTCATGTTACAGACTGACCCTTCCCAGTCAGAGCAAATTCCATACCTAATCTGCTTATAAGATGAAAGATCAGAATGCATTTTAAAAACTTCCTTTTGGGAAACAAGTCACAAAAAGCCCTGTTACCTGAAACGCACCTCGAATCTCTGGTTTTATTATATAAAAAAAATGATCAGACTTTAATTGTGGAGGTTGAAGGTTTATAGAAAATTGAGCACGAAATGCAGAGAATGGCCGTCCACCGGCCGCCATAGTTTGGATGATGATTAACACCTTGCACGTAGAGGGCCCATCTGCTAGAGTCAGTGGGTGAGTACAGACACGGTATTGTTCCTGGAAGTCTGTGGTTTGCATTGAGATCAGTCTTGCTGTTGTGCATTCTGTGGGTTTGGACAAATCTACGGTGGCGTGGACCCATTGTTGTGTGTCCTACGGAGTGGATTCACTGCCCTAAAAATCCCGTGCTCCACCCACTCACCCCTCGCCTCCTCCAACCCCCAGTGACCACCGAACTTCTTACTTTCTGCATGCTTTCGCCTTCTCCAGAATGTTCTAGAGCTGGGATCATAGAGGACCCAGCATTTACAGACCAGCTTACTCATGAGCGTTAATGGTTCCTTCATATCCTTTCATGCCTGCAAAGCTCTGTTCTTTCTAGAGCTGCATCAATATTTTTATGAAGGACTATCAGCCCTCCATGCAGGACTCTAAATTCTCACGAAGAAGCACATCCCCGTGCAGAGCTGGGGGTGGGGTGTTTACGCTGAGGATGATGAGTGCCCTTGTGCAATGTCCTCACTTGTTCAAAATCCAGCTCTCATGTCACAAAGGACAGCTGGGATCAGCGTCCGGGTGTGGTTTTAGGGTCAGGGTCAGGGTTAAGTCAGGGTTGGGTCAGTGTTGGGGTTGGGGTCAGTTTTACGGTGAGGGTTATGGTTAGCTTTAGGGTTATGGTTAGGGTTTCATTAAGGTCAAGGTTAGGTGTATGGTCAGTCTTATGAACAGGTGTTTCGGGTTAGGGTTATGGTGAAGGGTAGAGTGACTATCACGGTTATGCTCAGAGTAGGGTATAGGGTTAGGGTCAGGGTTATGGTGGAGGTCAGGCTTAGTGTCAGGGTTATGCTCAGAGTACGGTTAGGGGTTAGGGTTAGGGTTAGGGGCAGCTTTAAGGGTAGGATGAGGTTTCGCATTGGGTTTTGCAGTTAGGGTTATGCTCAGAGCAGAGTATAGGTTTAGGGTGATGGTGAGAGTTTGGTTTATGCTTAGACTTGGAATTGGTTTAGGGTGAGGGTTGAATAATGGATAAGGTCAGGGATTGGTTATGATCTGGGTTCCAGTTAATGTTAGTCCAGGTTGAGGATAATGCTTAGGGCGGGTCTGTGTCGCACGTTGGCGTTAAGATGCAGTTTGAGGCTATAGGATCATTTTCAGGTTCATCATTGTGGTCAATGTTAATGTGAGTCAGAAGTCAGAAGTTGGGCATCGATCTTAGTGTTAATGGCTTTTCTCATATTCACATCACGGTGTGCATCTAATCAGAGTCCAAATGCAGGTTCGGCTGACATTGGGGGTTCGGGTTCAGGTTCGGGTTAGGTTTTAGGGTTAGGGTTAGGGTTAGGGTTAGGATTAGGGTTAGTGTTAATGTTAGAGTTTTAGGGTGAGTGTTAGGGCTCCGTTTAGGCTTAGGATTAAGGTTATGGGTTAGGGTTACGGTTGGGTTTGGGTAGGTTCGTTGTCATTTAATATCAATTTTTTTTGACTCATAAGGTTAGAGGTTCACAGTTTCTGGTGCTGCACATTGAGTGTGAAAGTCTGATCCCACTGCGGGCTGAATGTCTGCAAGGAGTTTGATCGCATGATGTTTGTTACATCATTTCAGGGTATTAGCCTATCTGTTATTACTGAGCAAACGCTGTTCTCCTTTATTTTATGGGTTAGGGTTAGGGTTAGGGTTAGGGTTTGGGTTAGGGTTTGGGTTAGGGTTAGGGTTAGGGTTAGGATTAGGGTTAGTGTTAATGTTAGAGTTTTAGGGTTAGTGTTAGGGCTACGTTTAGGCTTAGGGTTAAGGTTATGGGTTAGGGTTAGGGTTAGGGTTAGGGTTAGGGTTAGTGTTAATGTTAGAGTTTTAGGTTTAGGGTTAGGGCTACGTTTAGGCTTAGGGTTAAGGTTGTGGGTTAGGGTTACGGTTGGGTTTGGGTAGGTTCGTTGTCATTTAATATCAATTTTTTTTGACTCATAAGGTTAGAGGTTCACAGTTTCTGGTGCTGCACATTGAGTGTGAAAGTCTGATCCCACCGAGGGCTGAATATCTGCAAGGTGTTTGATCGCATGATGTTTGTTACATCATTTCCGGGTTAGGGTTAGGGTTAGGGTTAGGGTTAGGATTAGGGTTTGGGTTAGGGTTAGGGTTAGGGTGAGGATTAGGGTTAGTGTTAATGTTAGAGTTTTAGGGTTAGTGTTAGGGCTACGTTTAGGCTTAGGGTTAAGGTTATGTGTTAGGGTTACGGTTGGGTTTGGGTAGGTTCGTTGTCATTTAATATCAATTTTTTTTGACTCATAAGGTTAGAGGTTCACAGTTTCTGCTGCTGCACATTGAGTGTGAAAGTCTCATCCCACTGCGGTCTGAATGTCTCCAAGGAATTTGATCGCATGATGTTTGTTACATCATTTCCTTGTATTAGCCTTTCTGTTATTACTGAGCAAACGCTGTTCTCCTTTATTTTATGGGTTAGGGTTAGGGTTAGGGTTAGGGTTAGGGTTTGGGTTAGGGTTACGGTTAGGGTTAGGGTTAGGATTCGGGTTAGTGTTAATGTTAGAGTTTTAGGGTTAGTGTTAGGGCTACGTTTAGGCTTAGGGTTAAGGTTATGGGTTAGGGTTAACATTGGGTTTGGGTAGGTTCGTTGTCATTTAATATCAATTTTTTTTTGACTCATAAGGTTAGAGGTTCACAGTTTCTGGTGCTGCACATTGAGTGTGAATGTCTGATCCCACTGCGGGCTGAATGTCTGCAAGGAGTTTGATCGCATGATGTTTGTTACATCATTTCCGGGTATTAGCCTATCTGTCATTATTGAGCAAACGCTGTTCTCCTTTATTTTATGGGATGCCTTCTTTGCTTGAAGGTGTTTTCTTCTCCATCCATCCTCACCGGGGTCTGGAGTGAGGCCATGCTGTTCCCTCTAGCCCGTACCCAAGGGTCATGATTAGAAGGGGCTGGTAGTCGATTTCCTGATCTGGTATCATCTTCTGTGCCAATAGTACATGTCAGGAACACCTCTCAATGTCACCGAACGGGGTTGTTTTACAAGTTAATTTCCCACAAGGTTATCGCGGGCTTTTCGCGGTGACTATTGTATGAGCTATTTCACAGATAAGAAATAATGAGTGTTGTGGAAACAGTCACAAGGTGCTTTTTCGGCTCAGCTGCTTGAGAGAGCCTTATCCTGGCTGCCTTCTGGCGTGGTGACTGTGACACTGAAGTCACCTTGTGGACTGCGGGGGCCCTCTGATGGCCACACCAAGCACGTCCTGGTGAGGTTAGGGTTAGGGTTGGGTTAGCGTTTGAGTTAGGCTTGGGTTTGCGTTTTAGGTTTAGGTTTAGGGTTAGGGTTAGGTTTAGGGGTTAAGGGTTAGGATTAGGGTTAGGGGCCCCCCACCGTCCACAACGTGACTTCTGTGTCACAGACATCACGCTAGAAAGCAGTCAGGATAAGGCTCTCTCAAGCAGCCAAGCCGAAGAAGAAGAAACGTTCGTGACTGTTTGAACAACACTCATTATGGATGCTTTTTTGGTCTGGTTGATGGCCCCCCAGGAAGACACCATTGATGGAGGATGGAAACATAGATAGTGTTCCATGCACACGATAGAATATGACTCAGCCTTGAAAAGTAAGGACATGTTGCACCTGTACAATGTACATGAACCTCGGGGACATGATTGTCAGTGACTTGAGCCAGACACGGAAAGACAGTCCTGTGTGATCGCACGTATATGGTGTCCCTAGTGGGGACTCACCCATAGGGCTCACTGACCTCTATAGACCACAGACCTATTGCTGTCACAAACCAGGGGCTTCCTCCGCAGTGAGCCAGGCACCTGTGCTCTCTCTGCCCTGGCAGGTAACGAGTTTCAGGTTCTGGGCATCCCTGGGGGGTTCCTTCCCTTCCTTGCAGGGGTGAATGGGGGTCCACAGCAGGCAACCGCTTTCTCTGGATGATTCTTTTCTAGGAATTCATCCTTCCCCCAACTCAATACTGGACGCTTTGCACATCTTTGGTCTGACTGAGTTCTCAGATTTGGGGGACCCACCTCACCCCCACATATTTACTTTTAATAATTAAAAAATACAAAGTTCCATATACCCAAACACACGTTAATTTTTGCAAGCTGGCCTTGTAAAGCACATACACAGAGAAACTCACAGCCAGTGAGACAATATTGTATAAACAATAAAAATGGAATCTATTGCATTTCTATTCTGTGCCACGCTCTAAGGAATATAGCCAAACATATGAAGATAATTTATACAGCTCTAAGTTGTCGAACTAGAAAGAAATGGTGGCGGGCGGGGGGAGAGGGGGTCAGGCGGGCGGTGAAAATGTGTCTGGGCACCCAGGAACTGAAGTACAAATTAGGGATTAGGGAAATGGAAGTATTTATGTAGAAATAAATCATCAGTGGGAACAGAGAAGCCACAAACAAAGTTAATAATCATTTCCTTAAAAAATGAGAGTAATATTTCACCGACCAATTATGAATCCTCTGCCCTACCAGACAAGCAAGAATAAATTAAGTAGGGCTTGGAACAAGAAAGAGGAAATAACATCTAATAAAATGTGATTTAACTTTGTGCGAAGAGTAATTTATTCTTGACTCTGGGCTAATATCTTTGATTACCAGTTAGAAAAGGATGTCTCATTCCAAAAAAAAAAAAAAAGAAAGAAAGAAAGAAAAAGAAAAAAATGGAATTTTCCCAAGTTGATGCAGATAGAAATAGAAATCACAAACAGCTTAGCAATCTGTTGAAATAGCAAATGTCAGCTCTCCACCAAAACGCCTCTTGCTTGGGATGGATTTCCTTTGTAGTTTCCCTAAGCCTCCAAGATGGTGTAGACCAAGGACTGCAGGCCACCATCCCGGGCTAAAGCTGGCCCTCCACCTGTTTATACCAATAAAGTTTTATCGACACACGGGCTGCACACGTTCATTCACTGGTTGTCTGTGGCTGTCCGTTCTAGGACCGGAGCTGAAGCGTTCAGCCCACGAAGCCTCGTTACTCCCTGGCCCCTAATGACGAAAGTCTGCCAGCCCTTGGTTTATGCCATTCCAAGGGACCAGACCCACCAGGGTTACTCCAAGTGTTAAATAGAAGAAACTCTGTGTTTTCTTCCCAAAAGGGCAAGGGAACTGCGTTCCCGAAGCCAAGTCACAGAGCAACCCTGCTGACCAACGTAGAGACAGAGTGTGTAGTTTAACGTTAACTACTGAGTAGACTTCCAGGTGGAAGAATGTGCCTTGATGCATTGGTAAAGCACCCTGGATAACCCCGTATCCCTTAGTGAGTAAACCTCTAAAGACATTAATTTGGGCACAGCACCTGGGAGGCAGATGGTGGTTGGTCTACACCTGGAGCGTGGATTGGCTGGATCACAGGTGGATTTCTGGGCAACCCTGTGGCTGGTTGATTGGTTCCACCTGCTGGAGTAGATGAGAGGAGAGTGATCCAGGAGGAAGGGTGTCTCTGATCCATTCATCCTATCTCTCTGCTGCAGTTGCCAGGGAAGGATTTGGGTCACATGCCACGTTCTTGCCCTTCTGGGCAATTGTCTCGGAGCCCAGACACCGAGACACCGTGGAGGCATTGCCCGGCAAAGACTGTCTTCGTAGCATCAGATGGTGTTTGGGTTCTTGCCCACGTGGAATTTGCATTCCAGCCGCAGAGGTGAATTAATGCCGTAATACCTACTTACCTGAGCTAATAGAACTACGATAAACACTCTAACGCTATGTTCTCCGAGCAGCTGTCTTAAAAGATTTGGTTGCATCACCTGCTGCGATGCTGTCGCCTCTGATTTTCCATCTACCACCTGCTTCGCCCGTCCGCAGCCTCTCCTTTCTTGACTGGCCCGTTACGCCTCATCCCTCCGCGCCTGATCCCCGCACCTCCCACGAGAAACACACCTGCCCCTGGCCATCGCGTCCGCGATCATGGTGCCAGCTCTCGGTGACCTGTTTGTCTCCAAAAGCCCTGCCCCCTAGAGCTCTCTGCCGCTGAACTGGACACCTTCCTCCTGCCTGTTTTGGTCCATGTTGCATCACCTTCTGGCTGTCGGCGAGACCCTGGGGTTTCCCTGATGGTCTCGTCCACCTTTCCATCTTCAATCAGTAACTGAACGCTTGGCATCCACCTCGTGAACATCTCTCAAAGACCTCCATCCTTTGTCTTGGTGCCGTGATGCTACCCTGGGTCACACCTGTCCTGGTCCATCACACAGCCTCCTGGCTGGCCTCCCACATCCAGGTTCTCCCCGGTCTGGACTCCAGAGTTGTGCCGCCACCTTACCTGCTTAGATGTGGGCGGACGAGGTTTCCTGCCTCCCTTCTGTCGCTCCACACTTGCCCGTGTTGTTCTCGCTTCTTGCTTGTTTGTCTCCCGCTCGGGACCATCCCCACCCTACCCAGCCTAGAGTTCTCAGCTTCCACACAAGACCTGGGTCCTGCCCTTGGGTGCCTTCCCTCCCTGCTCCTGTAACCCCTCCCTTATGACCGACCTCACCCATTGCGCTGCATCAGGGAACATCTTGCGGGCGATGATGGTGATGGTATTGATTCTCACTCTCTTATCTACCTCGGTTATTATCACGTACGATCACAGGGTTTAGGACTTCGTGCCCAGAGACTCTATTCTCTTCCTGCTGTGCCACAGGAGAGCGTCATTAATTCTGTGGCTCCACGCTGTGCCCTGTGTTGGGATCACATCTAACTCAAGATGATTGTCAGAACGAATATCGGCAGAAGCTAATGCGTCTTGTCAGTTTGACCTTGGACACTCTGTTTCCTTAATTTCTAAGTCTTTTCCCCTGAGCTGAAAGTTTGCAGCTTTGACTCAAGCCGAGAGCACAGTCTTTCCAAACCCTGACGCTCCCAGAATTGAATTCATTCATGTTCATATTCGTGTTCACCGATACCTTTGTCACTCGCGGTGGAAGTTTCCGGTAAGAAGTTGCGTTTACTCTTGCCTTTATCACTTCACGGCCTCGCTTCTGCGTAGAGCATTCATGAGCCATACTCACGGTCTCCATGGTAGCTGGATACTCTCTGCATTGATTCAACTACAGTCTCTCCGGGCAACAGAACACGAAAAGCTACTCAATCATTTCCAAGTTTGCACGTTTCTTATGCTGCACCTGGCACCTGACAGAACACTTACTTTTAAAGCCCTTCCTCGGGGAAATGAGTTGGGTCCCATTTCACTCTCGCCTGTGGACACAGGCACGGAGAGAGGCAGCATGCTTCCAAGGAAATGTGAGCAAAGAGAATCGATTTTCTCTTCATTCTGGCCAGGGAAGGACCAGTCAGAAGGTTGTAACGGGATTCAAGGCGGGTGATTGCTTCCTCCCTCCCCGCCCGCCTTTTTTTTTTTTTTTTTTGGAGTCCTTTTTTATTGAAATCTGAATGCTTCCTACTACCCGTGGGAAGTGTTTCCTACAGTGTTGAAGCACATTTTCAGTGCGTCTATCTCCCAGCTGATTTTCTGGTTTGGGATGGGGCCACTGTAATGCCACCGAAGGCTAATGATGAACACACTTCCCTGGATAATTGGTGAGGTCCACTCTTGGTTGGAAACATCTCCACTGTAGGCGAGTGTCTGTACACGGTCCTGTGGCCCAGCCATCTGAGCCCCTGTCACTGCAAAGTTCTCGTCCTGGGGGAGCTGGCGGGGGGTCCCCGCCTCCCCTCCCGCCTTGCACAGCTGACGCCAGCCTTCACACCGAGCGGACTGACACGTGATCCTGCCTCCTCGCTCAGGCAAACAAGGGCTGTGCTGGAGGGGCATCCAAGATCCCTTCTCCGAGGAGGGGAGGTTGTGTTCCTAAACATTTTCCTTAAGCCAGACGCGTCTAGGGCAGCCCATAGGACCTCTCCAAGCATCCCGCCCTCTGCAGGTGCCGGTGATGCTCTCGGCCATCCGAGCCATGGTTGACACAGAGAGAATGCTTCCCCGTCGAGCTGACTCTTCCCCAGCATCCCAGTGTAGGCAACACAGCTTGTGGAAAGCACCACACTCCAGCCACCTGCCGACATTCCAATTTCCCATGTCCAGAATTAATTCACGCACCTCCCAGGAGAATTCCCATCACGCCAGACATCTTCCTGGCTTGCCTTTGGCTATGGCTCCTTCCCAGGGACCTGGGAAGATATACCCGTGGACGTCTGCATATGTCTCCTCCCTCTGTGGCTTCATGCGGACGTACGTGCTTTATTCAATGCTCTGCCCGCCATGGCTTTCTGCGTCTGGGGCGGGCCTGAAGTCTCGGCCAAGGCTGGCGAGCAGCTGCTCAGAACCAAAGGGGCTTCAAGAGGAGACATACATAAAACTGCTTTTCCAGAGCTCACTCTGACCCAGCTGACAAATCATGTTTGTCACGGTCTCCCGTAGGTGACCGACAATGGAGGACACGTGCGTGCAGCATCTCATGGCTGGTATCCAGACATCCGTCTCGTGCTTCCCTTTGTTTCGTGGTTTTCTTAAAAATTTTTTTTGCATTTATTAATTTTTGAGAGAGAGACAGAGACAGAGACAGAGTGTGAGCGGGGGAGGGGCAGAGAGAGAGGGACACACAGAATCCAAAGCAGGCTTCAGGCTCCAAGCTGTCAGCGCAGAGCCTGATGCAGGGGTTGAACCCACGAACCGTGAGATCGTGACCTGGCTGAAGTCGGACGCTTAACCGACTGCACCACCCAGGCGCCCCTATCTTTCTTTTTTTTTTAATTGGGTATAATTTCTATACAATAAAATTTACCTTTTTCTTTTTTTAATGTTTTATTGCTTATTAATTTTTTTATTTTAATGTTTTTTTATTTATTTTTAAGACAGAGAGAGACAGAGTGTGAGCGGGGGAGGGGCAGAGAGAGAGGGAGACACAGAATCCGAAGCAGGCTCCCGGCTCCAAGCTGTCAGCGCAGAGCCTGATGCAGGGGTTGAACCCACGAACCGTGAGATCGTGACCTGAGCCACAGTGCGACACTCAGCCGACTGAGCCAGCCAAGTGCCCCTTGCACTTACGTTTCACTTTGGGTTAACCCTTCTTTGCTCACATCTTTGTGCGTAATAGCTACATGGGAGCCAAAACAAGTAATGCATTTCAAAACAAAACACACCTTGTATATAGTGCGGTGTATAATTCCCCTCTCGTGGAAATCACCAGGTAACTCTCGGAAATGTGTCATCACAGCTCATTCTTACAAGATGCATCAGTGTCCTGGGGCTGTTGGAATGAATCAGTGCAAATTGGGCAGCTTACAACAGAAGGAATTGATCCTTTCCCAGTTCTGGAGGTCAGAGGTCTGATATGCAGGCAGGGCAAGACCACTGAGACCCAGGAGGGGCAGGACCACTGAGACCCAGGAAGCGCAGGACCACTGAGACCCAGGAGGGGCAGGACCACTGAGATCCAAGGTGGGCAGGGTTGCTGAGATCCAGGCAGGGCAGGGTCTCTGAGATCCAGGCAGGGCAGGGCCGATGAGATCCAGGCAGGGCAGGGCCAGTGAGATCCAGGCAGGGCAGGACCCCTGATACCCAGAAGGGGCAGAAACACTGAGATCCAGGCAGGGCAGGACCCCTGAGACCCAGGCAGGGCAGGACCACTGAGATCCAGGCAGGGCCGCTGAGATCCATGCAGGGCAGGGCCGCTGAGATCCAAGAGGGGCAGGACCCCTGAGATCCAGGAGGGTCAGGACCCCAGAGATCCAGGGAGGGCAGGACCACTGAGATCCAGACAGGGCAGGGCTTCTGAGATCCAGGAGGGGCAGGACCACTGAGATCCAGGCAGGACAGAACCACTGAGATCTAGGCAGGGAAGGGCCGCTGAGATCCAAGCAGGGCAGGGTGACTGAGATCTAGGAAGGGCAGGGCCACTGAGATCCAGGCAGGGCAGTGCTACTGAGATCCAGGAGGGGCAGGGCCTCTGAGATCCAGGCAGGGCACGCCACTGAGATCCAGGCAGGGCAGGACCCCTGAGATCCAGGCGGGGCAGGACCACTGAGATCGAGGAGGGACAGGGCCCCTGAGATGCAGGCAGGGCAGGGCCACTGAGATCCAGGAGGGGCAGGGCCACTGAGATCCAGGAGGGGCAGGACCACTGAGATCCAGGCAGTGCAGGACCCCTGACATACAGGTAGGGCAGGACCACTGAGATCCAGGCAGGGCAGGGCCACTGAGATCCAGGAGAGGCAGGGCCGCTAAGATCCAGGCAGGCAGGGCCGCTGAGATCCAGGCAGGGCAGGGTCTCTGAGATCCAGGCAGGGCAGGACCACTGAGATCCAGGCAGGGCAAGACCCCTGAGATTCAGGCAGGGCAGGGCCACTGAGATCCAGGAGGGGCAGGAGCACTGAGATCCAGGCAGGGCAGGGCTGCTGAGATCCACGAGGAACAGGACCACTGAGATCTAGGCAGGTCAGGGCCACTGAGATTCAGGCAGGGCAAGGCTGCTGAGGTCCAGGAGGGGCAGGACCGCTGAGATCCAGGGCGGGCAGGACCACGAAGATCCAGGCAGGGGAGGGCCACTGAGATTCAGGCAGGGCAGGGCTGCTGAGGTCCAGGAGGGGCAGGACCTCTGAGATCCAGGAGGGGCAAGGCTGTGCTCCCTCCCGAGTCCCCAGGGGAGGGTCCTTCCTGCCTCTTCCCTCTTGTCTCTGTGTCCATCTTCAAGTGGCTTCTCCTCCTTGTCGGTGTCTCCTTTTGTGTCTCTTCTAAGGACACCTGTCATTGAATTTAAGGTCACCACAATCCAGGATGGTCTCATTTCCAGATCCTTCACATATTCACATCTGCAAAGACCGTTTGTTCAGATAAGGCCATATCGTGAGGTCCTGGGTGGGAATGTCTTCTGGTCGGCCACCGTTGCAGCCACCACACAAGAGAAGATGGAAAAGGGATCAGGTGAAGACATGGGAGGTGGGTCCTGCCCGAATTACATAAGCCATTGACTCCTGTGGCTGATTTAGCCTCAACAAAATGTTGAATGAAAGACAGTCAATGTCTCTGTATAAGCAAAGGAAGGAACATTGCTCACATACTTTAATCAAGGAGGGAAAGCATTTCTTGGGTTTACAGGGATTTACTTCTTTGCCGCTCCCTGTGTCTACCTCAGGCAATAATCCGACATATTCAGATGATTTCGATCATTTATTTTTAATGGCAGACTTAATTTTCATTCCTTGTGAATGCATTTTGTTTGTAGCTATTTGTTAAGGAGAACCTTGGAAATGTGTGTGTGTGGGAGTTGGGAGGGTGCCTGGCTGGCTCAGTCAGAGGCACGTTTGACTCTGGACCTCTGGGTCATGAGTTCAAGCCCCACATTGGGCATAGAGCCTACTTAAAAAAAAAAAAAGCCAAAAGTGTGTGTGTCTGAGTATGTGCGCCTTGTGTATGTATCTATCTATCTGTTCATATCTATTTATTTATATTTATCTCTTGATGGTATAAATAGATACATATTAAATATAAATATATAAACTATATACAAGATTTGCAAAGTAAATAGATTCCTATCTGTTTATTTGTAGACAGATACTAACACAGAGACATTTTTGTGTTTATTTAAAAAAAATTTTTAACGTTTATTTTTTATTATTGAGAGACAGAGAGACAGAGCACAAGCAGGGGAGGGGCAGATAGAAAGGGAGACACAGAATTCGAAGCAGGTTCCTGGCTCCGAGCTGTCAGCACAGAGCCCGATGCGGGGCTCGAACTCACAAGTCACAAGATCATGACCTGAGCTGAAGTTGGATGCTCAACCGACTAAGCCGCCCAGGTGCCCCATTCTGTTTATTTTTTATTGTAAAACTATATGAAATAATATGTGAAGTAATTCAGAATACTTAGCTTTGCCAGATTTGTCCAGAAAAGTTTAAGGAAGAAGGTCGTGATTTCAATTGAGATTTTCTGAGCCAACATGTAAGGGTGAGAATAGTTCGGGCCCATGTGGGGTTTACTGAATGCAGGGTGCCTTATGGGGTCACTTTATGTTCTCTGTGACTAAAAGTTAGGACTTGGATTGGCATCCTGTGAGTAGAAACCACTTTTCTTTAATAAACTCATTCAAATAGTTTTTCAGTGTTGGGTGAGGTTTACTGTTTCGATAACTCAAGCGAGAGCCGGAATTACCATCGGGACAGTGCAAGCATGAAGACCTTGAATTTGGGTGCATTCTCATAGGAAATCTGGGGCGGGGGTCCTCTCCCTCCCCTCCCCCACACCTGTGAACGTTTTACATCATCACGTCCTGTTTTTACTTCCTTAAATAATCACAAATGAAGCGGTCATTCACCAACTCCTCAGAGTTGGACTGTGTTCTTCAAACCTGGCATGTTTTCTTGCAATGTTTCCACTCACCATTTGGTTCCATGACTTGAAAGATTTAAAATTATTCAGAAAATATGTACAACGTGTGCTTCGAGCTCCCTACCTGGCATCTGGGCTTGAAAATAAAAACCAGGATCCCATATCCAGGAATGAATTGGATTCGTTCCTTAGATAGTAGAATGTTTTGTTTTCTGTGTCAACTTCTGACAGTGTGTGATGAAGTCCTGGACATTTTAAAACCCTTGACATTCTAACAACTGGGGATTCTAGCAACTGGGGAATGAATAACTTTTACCTGCGACGAGTTTTGGTTCTTCACTTTGGAAAGCTGGGTGTTCATCCCTCATTCCCTGTGGTGCACCCATCTGCTTATGTCCCACCTGCTGCTCTGCACAGCCTTGACGTGCATTGATGGGTCTCCAGAACACAACGGTTACCCCTGCGCTGAATTCCCCGCCAGCCTCTCATTGCCGCCTCGTAATCTATAGCCACCTCCGTGCGAAGCCACGTGAGGTGATTTCAAGATCAATGTGACTTAGTATTTTGCAAGCTGGGTCATTCACCACTGCAAGACTTCTCTCTGTAGACGTGACTTTGTGAACTGGGCAGTTTGACTGTTCTGTTCATGCCTTCTCACTTCCTTAATCATATAGTTTGTAGACTCTCATTTGGTTAGAAGTTGGGTCAACATGAGTAGATACCTGTTCTGGACTGAATGTTTGCACTCTTCCCCCAAAATTCATTGATGGAAACCCTACCCTACAATGGGTTGTAATCAGGAAGTGGTGCCCTTGGGAAGTAACTAGGGTTGGATCTTTTCCTGGGGTTGGGAACCCTGTGATGGGATTGATGTCCTTGTGACAAGAGGACCCCAGACCTCTCAGCCTTGCAGCCTCCAGCAGTGTGGAGAAATACATATCTGTTGTTTATAAGCCTCCCAGTCTGTGTTAATTTGTTACCACAGCCCAAGCGGCCCAAGACATTTATATCATTCATCACGTGTATTGTTTGATGAAAAAAATAGAAAGACCTGTAAAGACATTTCCAGGTGATAACAGCAACATGTAAGACCAGTGTATGTATTGAATTGTTGTTAGAAATCACTAATGACAGGTGCTGGGAAATGCCATTGGGTTTTTGCCTTGTGCCTCTGTCCCAGTCCATTCGCACGTGTGCTGTTTGCTTCTCTCTGGCCGTCAGGGGACCCTCTGCTGCTAATTCTGGTCTCTGTGGGTTTACCTGAGCGGGGGAAGACCACCCCAGATAACTCAGAGTCAACTGATTAGGGACTTCAATTGCACCTGGAGACTCCAACTTGTGTTACATTATAACCGCCCGATGGTAGGCGCCTGGACATGGTCCCACCCTCCTTCTGGCATTTGTGCTAAGGCACGGGAAGCTGGGGGAGGGGAGCATCTAGAATCCTGTTCCTACGGAAGGTAAATAGGATGTATCCCCCGACCAGGGAACATAGGCAAGTTGCAGGGTGGAGTATCTTTACCCGTGCTAACATGGCATTTTAAGAATTTCAAGTATACGGACTCCCGGGCGGCTCAGTCAGTTAAGCATCTGACTCCTGATCTCAGCCCAGGTCATGATCTCGCAACTTGTGAGTTCGAGCCCCATGGCGGGCTCTATGCTGACAACTCAGAGCCTGCTTGGAATTCTCTCTCTCTTTCTCTCTCTCTCTGTCTCTCTCTGCCCCTCCTTCACTTGCACTCTGTGTCTCTCACAAAATAAATTAACATTATAAAAATTAAAAAGAATTTCCAGTATACACATCCTGTCATACGGACACCGGTCATGCTCCCTGCATGATCGTCCTATTCCAAGATGACCCCAAGTAAGGCTCCGTTCGGATGTCCTGGGGGGTTTCACACTAGAAGATAATCTATTTGGAGGGAGCGGATGTAGTTCATCCCATCCCAGCCCCTTAGCACTTAGACCTCCTAACACATGATCTATTTCACTCAACTGATGGCTGCCCCTTCTCTGTCCGTTGCCTGCATGAAACGCTTGTGGCCAGGAACACCTGCCATGGTCACTGCTGCATTTGGTGTGTGGTAAATGGGGCCGCCACTGGAGGGTCCTCAGGCAATATGGACAGACAGAAAGGGGGGATTTTTGCAACGTGCCAACCCTGAGACTGGGTTGTCTCCATCCGAGACTGTATTGTGCTCTCCCCAAGGGTCAGTCCCGTGATGCCTTCCCGGGACCTGCCTCACAGGCTGGGCAGGGACTGCATCTTCCTTGAACAGGTCTAGGCAGCAGGGAGGGAGAACAGATGGGCAGAGAGGTTTTCTGGGGTCCGCTCCCAAGTAGAGAGCAAGACCAGAGAGGCGTGTATTTGAAGGACCTTATGTCCCTGCCCCTCCAATGTCTGGAAGAAACAAAAGTCTGCACTTTGCAGAGGCAGCTCTTTGTCGGATGTACAATTTTCGACCCGGGAGGTTGCCTGCGGGATATGCACACAGAATGGAGAAAGGACTTTTCACCGTGAAGGTATTTAAGTTCAGAGAGCACACAGCTCGCCCCGCAAAGACCCCCGAGTCCCTTCGTCCCCCAGACTTGCAATCACAGAGTCATTTGAAAATCAAACTCACTTGTTCTGTTGGGTTCTTGCTTGGAAATTCCCAGTTGTGCACAAACACACACACACACACACACACACACACACACACACACTCACATGCACACTGGGGACACGTGACCCAAAGGTCTTACGCTTCACTCGCTTGTTTAAGTCAAAACTGGTACCATCACCGAATTCATTTCCTTACGAGAGGATGTTCTGAAGGACCATCGATAAGCCAACCAGAAGAAGGGACGTCCATTCCTGGGTGATGAATCCCAAGCCATTGGGAATGATGGGGACCCTGTGCATCTCGGACCCAACATGACCCCAGATTTCACCAAGCTGGTCGGGAAGTCTGCCCCTCAGAGTGCGGTGACTACGCCCCAGTCGTGAGTGGGGGGCACTCAGCCAGACATTGTGCAGCCAGACTGACCGCTGGGCTCATGTGACACGATAATTTATTTTGATAATTTATTTTGAGAGAGAGAGAGAGAGAGAGTGAGTGAGCACGGGTAGGGGAGGAGCAGAGAGAGGGGGAGAAGGAGAGCGAGAGAGAATCCCAAGCAGGCTCCACACTGTCAGCACAGAGCCCGACGTGGGGCTCGAACTCACGACCTGTAATATCATGACCTGAGCCGAAATCAAGACTCAGGAGGTCACCTGACTGAGCCACCCAGGCGCCCCTGGACACTCTCTTGAAAGGGACTCTTTGCCACCCGTGTTGTCCTGTTTTCTAGGTACTCAGTGCCTATAGGGAGAGCCTCATGGGTGTGGGTTCCGAGTGACTCGATGAGATGTTTTCCATCCGTGGTACCCGAGTCGTGATGTGGAGGGACGGCCAGGGAAATGGCGTTCCACTTTGCTCCATGGGTCTTTCTCCCTGGCTCGGACTGGTCAGAAAACCAGCTACACTTGTTTTTAAAGGCTCTAAGACATTCACAACCACATCATGAAAATGTGTCTTAAGACCTTCCTTCTCTCAACTGTAACAGCATGAAATGAGTTTCATGAAACCAGGATCAACCCCGAGCACTGCTTCCTTGTTATTTGGTAGATTGAAAGGTATACTCAACATCCTTTTTCATCTGGTCCCCGGGACCGAGTTTTTGTCTTTCCTGACTATAGGTCTTTAAACGGCCACATGATTTCAAAGCTAAAAGGAACATGGGAGGCAATTTCATAGCAAATTGAAACGTCCGTAACCAGGCATATTAGTCTTTCTAAGGCTGTTATCACAAATTACTATAAACGGGTTCCTAAGAACAAAACAAGTTTGTTCTCTCTCTGTTCTGGAGACCAGATGTCTGAGATCCAGGCAGGGCAGGACACTGAGATCCAGGGGGGGGCAGGACCACTGAGATCCAGGCAGGGCAGGGTCACTGAGATCCAGGCAGGGCAGGGCCACTGAGATCCACGCAGGTCAGGGCCGCTGAGATCCAGGCAGGGCAGGGCCGCTGAGATCCAGGCCGGGCAGGGCCGCTGAGATCCAGGCAGGTCAGGACAGTGAGATCCAGGGGCGGGCAGGACCACTGAGATCCAGGCAGGGCAGGGTCACTGAGATCCAGGCAGGGCAGGGCCACTGAGATCCATGCAGGTCAGGGCCGCTGAGATCCAGGCAAGGCAGGGCCGCTGAGATCCAGGCCGGGCAGGGCCGCTGAGATCCAGGCAGGGCAGGGCCACTGAGATCCAGGCAGGGCAGGGCCGCTGAGATCCAGGCAGGGCAGGGCCACTGAGATCCAGGCAGGGCAGGGCCGCTGAGATCCAGGCAGGGCAGGGCCACTGAGATCCAGGCAGGGCAGGGCCGCTGAGATCCAGGCAGGGCAGGGCCACTGAGATCCAGGCAGGGCAGGGCCGCTGAGATCCAGGCAGGGCCGGGCCACTGAGATTCATGCAGGTCAGGGCCACTGAGATCCAGGCAGGGCAAGGCCGCTGAGATCCAGGAGGGGCAGGACCCCTGAGATCCAGGCAGGGCAGGGCCACTGAGATCCAGGCAGGGCAGGACCCCTGAGATCCAGGCAGGGCAGGACCACTGAGATCCAGGCAGGGCAAGGCCGCTGAGATCCAGGAGGGGCAGGACCCCTGAGATCCAGGAGGGGCAGGGCCACTAAGATGCAAGGTGGGCAGGGCCACTGAGATCCAGGCAGGGCAGGGCAGGGCCATTGAGATCCAGGCAGGGCAGGGCCACTGAGATCCAGGCAGGGCTGTGCTCCCTCCTGAGGCTCCAGGGGAGGGTCCTTCCAGCCTCTTCCAGCTTCTGGGGCTCCAGGCGTCCCTGGGCTTGTGGCCGCGTCCCTCCCATCTCTGCCTCCACCTTCACGTGGCTTCTCCTCTGTGTCTGTGTGTCCCCTTCCGTCTCTTACAAGGACACCTGTGATTGGATTCAGGGCCACCCTCCTCCAGGATGGGCTCCTCTCAGATCCTTCCCTTACTCCCATCTGCAAAGACGCCGTTTCCCAATAGGGTCAGTTGACAAGTTCTGAGGGTTTGCGTGCGGACGCATATTTATGGGGACACTTCACCAACTTTACTTTAGTTGTGGGGTCTGGTCACATGGCGGCCACTGGTGGTCTTTCGTGGCGTGGGTCGGGATACGTGGCTCTCCTAATGGATCCAGCGGTCCAGTGGGGAGGGAAGCCGGCACCATGGAGCACGTATCCTCTGTCCGATTGAGAAATTGGGGGTCTTAGAACAAGGGCACCTCGTTGGTGATTAAGGAGGAACGCTTTGCCCGCCCGACAGACGCACAGCTGGGAAGGCCAGTCAGCTGGCTCTGTCGTACCAAGGACACGGGCACACTCTGTTCTCGCCCCCGTCTGAAGGAAGGCTCAGCGTTTTTACAAGCCAGTCACGCATTTCCTGAATGCATTGCATACGAACTTTGGAAAAAGCCCAGGAAACAACCGCCACAAAATGCTTCTTAAAGGGTCTGGAAAAATTTCACTTTGCAAGTAAAGGTAATGATGTTTATTTCAAAAAAAAATCCGTAAGTGACGACTGTCCGTGCACGGTGGCCAGATTGCATGTCCTGGAGAACAAAAGTATTTTGGAGGAAATCAAAAACTCACCCTGCTGCCCTTTCTATGTATATTATATGTAGAATATATATAACATACTGTAGAGTATACTATTATATTCCCCCAAGAGCTCATTTCTTTTTCTTTTTATGTTTTATTCATTTTTTTTTCTGAGAGAGAGAGAGACAGACAGCGTGAGTGGGGGAGGGGCAGAGAGAGAGAGAGAGAGGGAGACACAGAATCCGAGGCAGGTTCCAGGCTCCGAGCCGTCAGCACAGAGCCCGACGCGGGGCTCAAACTCACGAACCGCGAGATCATGACCTGAGCTAAAGTCGGGCTCTCCACCGACTGAGCCACCCAGGAGCCCCTCCCAAGAGCTAATTTCCCCATTTTGAGCTCTTATAGATGTGTGCGAGAGAAATATTCTACAAAACGCCTTTGGCATTGAAAGCAATACACAGGGGACACCGAAGCCTGCCTTATGCCACGAGTAACAAGGTTCAAACACATGTCGAGCCTTCCTTTCAACCCCTTCAGGGTGTTCGATGGCCTCCTGTTCTAAGAAGATGCCCTGGGACACACCGAATGAGGCGTGGGGGTCCAGGGCATGGACCGTCTGGGAGTCATTCTTCCTATAATGGGCTCCTTCGTTAACGATGGGAGCAGACTCCATAATTACTCAGTAAATCTGTGCTCCGTGGCCCCGACTCTTAGCTCTGGGATGTTCATTGCTTGCTACGCAGGGAACCAAAGGTAATAGGGTCTCGGAAAAGCAAGCCATTATAACTGGTGCAAATTCCTTCTTTGCAATTCAACGCCTGTTACTGGCTTGAAGGCTCACCCCGGTGCATTCTTTGTGGCTCACGTGGGTCCCTGCCCCACGAAAGACACGTTGAAGTCCTACTTGTGAATGTGACCTCATTTGCAAAGAAGTCAGGGGGCGTCCATACGTTCAAATGCACCCTGATCCTTGTTTTCCAGAAGATGCTAATGTCTCCTGTATACCTACTCACTCATCATGCACCTGTCCCCTTGATTGGATGCTGAGGCACCGTGCAAGAATGCTCAGTGCCTGGAGGGTGCTTTGGTTCCCGGCTTCACCCTGTCCGTGGCTTGTTCGTGCACCTGCAAGAAACCTTATGAGCGGGGCAGATCTTTCTGGAATGTGAGGCTCCTGATGACAACACAGGCTGCTAAGGTGCTGTGTGAGCCACACGTCCCACAGCCACCTGCGTGGCAGAGGTCAGCAGCCCCGATCTAGAAAATGACGTTCTGGGATGCTTAATTGTGTCTACTTGACTGGGCCACGGGGGTGCTCAGATCTCTGGCCCAAGACGATTCTGGGTGTGTCCGTGAGGGCGTTTCTGGATGAGATTAGCTTTCGATTCAGTGGAGTGAGGCAGTGGAGGGTCGTCCCCAGTGTGGGTGAGCCTGATCTAATCAGTTGAGGGCTAGAATAGAAGAAAAAGGCTGAGTAGGAGAGAAACTCCTGCTTCCTGATGTCCTTCCAGCTGGGACACTGCTTTGCTTTGTTTTGTTTTTTTCTTATCTTCAGACTTGACCTGAAATATCAGCTCCTCCTGGGTCTTGAGCCTTTGGGCTGAAACTTACACCGTCAGCTCTTGGTTCTCTGCCTTCGGACTCAAATTAGAACTCACACCACATGAGCTGTCTTCCATCTGTAGCTTGCCTGCAGATCTTGGAACTTCTCAGTGTTTGTAATTGCATGAACGAGTTCTCTATAATGAATGCCTCCCCATGTGACACACACACACACACACACACACACACACACACCACACATTGGGTCTGTTTCTCTGCAGAACCCAGACTCATGCATCATCTTATTCTGAGGTGTTCATCATCCTGTTCTGCGATGATCATTGTCTTGTCCTGGGATGGTTGCTGTCCTCTTCTGGGATGCTCATGTTTCTGTCTCTTTTCTCTTTCTCTCAGATCTGGACGGAGGTCCAATCCAAAAATGAACACCACAGCCCTTGACCCTCTAGAGCCCATCTGAGAGAGGGAGCCTAAAAGCTCATCCTAACACCTGCTCATGGAGGGTTAAAGAAATGACCCCTACACCCTCAGAGGTGGGCGAGATCCAAGATATGACAAAATCCAGCTCCTTAGTGTCATTGGTTAGGACGAGGGTGCTGGTTTCCACGGCTGCTGTAACAAAACCGCGCCAAACAGCAGGCTTAAGACAATGCAGAGTTACCGTTTCCGAGTTCTGGGGACCAGGAGTCTGAAATCAAAATGGCGGCAGGGTTGGCTCCTTACTGAAGGTTCTGGGGAAGGCTGTCATCAATGCTTGGTGTTTCCTGTAGACACATCACTCCAGTCTCTGCTTCTGCGTCCACTTTGCTGTCTCCCCTGTGTTTCTGTGACCCTCTCAGTGAGGGACTCCAGTCATTGGATTTACGACCCACCCCAGTCAGAAAGGACATTGTCATATCTCGGTACGCCTGCAAAGTCCTCATTTCCCAAATGTGTTCTCTTGCATCTGGTCGTGAATGGACACATCTCCCTGGGGGCCAGAGTTCAACACACTGCACCCAGGTCCTGGGCCAGAATCGGAGAGGACATTAGAGCATCAGGCTGTTGATCTGGAAATGCACACTCAGCCTATATCCAGGGCTCGTGATGAAGCCATCATCCCATTTAGATAATAACCACCAGCCTTGGGGATGATGCTGGCTTGCTTTGTTCTTCTTTCTGACAATTCTCCTTTGTACTTGGGTTTATGGAAAGACTAGACACACACACACACACACACACACACACACACACACACACACTCACTCAACCCTCCTACAGCTTACAATGCCTGAGCTACGTGCTGTGTTCAGCCCCCGTGGCCCTATAGAACTGGGGGAAGAAAGGAGTCAGATGGTTGATTAATTCCATCCTTCCGTCTGAATTACAGACACCTGTGAGGGAGGACAGGGGGAGCTCTTTCTTCTACAAGAAAACAAGACCCCAGAAAATTCGCCTTCTTATTTGTGGCTTGGTGAAAACACACGGTCATAACAATGGTTGCGATGGGAAGTAAACATCAGGGACAGGTAAATTTTACATCCCAGGGGGTTGGGAATGGTGCAGATTCTTTTAAAACCCACTGAGCATTGCCCTTCTGGGACTGAGATGAAAATAACTAACCAGAAAGCAAACACACAGGGAAACTAAAATCGTACAAAAGCCAAGGATTGTCCCCGTGGGAGTGGAAACTGGGGGCACACGCAGGCTTTTCCAGCGGGATGCAGACGGCTAGAGGAAGGAAAGGGAGACTGTGGTGGAAATGGCCAGCCTTTTCTGCAGTAGAAATGCGACATCGTTTTGTCAGTTCCGTCCCCGACACACAAAAATGCGTGTCAGACTCACAGCGGGCAGAGTAGCGCTCTATGATTTGGAAGCTCATTCTCTGTGCTGTGCGAATGACTACCTGCTGGACGTCTGAGAGCTGACCCGGTGCCTGGAGACTCATGCTCTGTGCACTCACAGGATCCCCTTTGCAAGCTTGCTCGATATTTTCCATGCCCACGCACCCTCCGTTTTTGGAACACTCTGCTTATTTTTAAGTGAAGCCAGATGTTGATATTTTCGAGCCGATCTAGCAAGAACGCTCCACCTGTCAATATGGCACCTCTGTCCCCCCACCAGACGCCTCCTCCGTGAAGTCTCCCAGGGCTCCCAGGTGCAGTGTGGCCCCTGTCTTCCATGTCTGTTCACTTTTCCCATGCACTTCTGCGAATGTGCGTGCCTGGCCCGTGGGCTCTGTAACCACTCACCCCACACACCCCACATCAGGCTCCTGGGAGCCAGCCCCTCGAGGGTCCCATCTCGATGGCCACCTGGGGGCCAAGCCCTGGAGACTTCCCCCTGAGACAAGCAATAGAGCTTGAAGGACTTTGCAAATCATGTATTGAAATGGGGAGAGGAGGAGGAGGAGGGGACTGTCGTCATAAGGAGCGAGCCCCGACCGTGAGATATGCGTGCGAGCGACGGTGGGCAGAAAGGACCTTTCAAGGACTGTGAGCCTAGGAGCACCAGGTATGTGGTGTGGGATGAGTATGTGCTGTGATTGAAATGTCAGGGCGGCAAATCTCCTCCTTGGCAGACAGGTGACTTCGGGGTAGGTTGCTCTGCGTTCGAGTGTCGCTGAGGTTGAGGGCGGCCTGACGTCCAGGGGCTGGTCTGGGAAGGAGGGCAGATGAACCAAAGTCGGATCCGGACAGGTGACAGAGCATCTTGCCCACAGGTATCTGGGGATGCACACAGTTCAGGCAATTCTTCATGAGCCTAGAAATGGGGATGGGAGGGAGGGTCTGTGTCTGGTCTTGTCCCAGAGAAACAGGTGAGTCTTATCTAAGGGAGGTGGCCGCGGGGGTTCTTTGGGGGAATATGTCTCCTGCGGCTTTGCAGGTGATTAGGGTTACATGAGGTCATGGAGGTGGGGTCCCCACGATGGGATTAGTGTCCCCATCAGATGCTGAGTCCTAGCTGCCCAGCCAAAGACAGCCGGACTTGGGTACCTTTAACGATGTCAGGACATTATGGTCCCAAGGCTGAGCTGTAAGACGTTGTGTTTTGGGCATGGGGAGAAACCCAACATGGACCCGCTGTCTTGCGTCCACGCGGTCCTACCCAGGTGACGCCTGATCATGGAGGTCCACGCTAGCCGCCCTGAACGTCCTGTGGGACACAATGGTATTGCCCTGCTTCTCACGTCTCTCCGGCAGAGACGGTCCTGCGGACAGCAAGGAGGTCAAACCCAAAGAATCATCTCCCCAAGATGTGCTTGATGAACACCGTGTTGCTCAGCAACAGAGCTCATTTTCGCCTTTGTTTGCAATCACTAGGGACAGTCACCCTCCCTTTGGCCTCCGGATCCGCTGAAGGCATCCCCGACCCCGACAAAATTCACCGTATCTCCGTATCGGTTTTCTAACGGGGTATAAACGGACAACACGGGCTTGGACAACTTCACCACTGATGCACCTGCTAATAAACTCATTGGAAAGTTCCCACAGTTCCCTGCTCTCCAAGGAGGTGATGGGTTGGCCTCCAGGGAGAGAAATCCGGCGCGGCAAAAACTGGGGAACCCACTCGTGCGTTTGCTTTACGGAGAGGCCAACGTGGCTTCCAGAATATTCTTAAAGAGTCAGTGCGTGTAAGCGTTAGGTGACAACCAACCTTCTTTCCTTGTTTTCTCGCAAAGATCTGACTTTCAATGTGCCTTTAAGTTTTTCCGTTATAAAATACTGCATGCACCTGAAGCCCGAAGAGGGTGATAGGAACACTGTGGACCTGCCTGTGTGTGTGTGAAATGAGTTTCTGACACCATTTTGCCCTTGTATAACCACCCCGCCCCCCAATTATTTTGTTATTCCACGGAAAATTGGCCCCATGCCTTGGGTCACTGTTGTCCTGCATGGTTTACCAGTGGTTCATCTGCTCATGGACAGGATGGGAGGGGAACATGTATTTTCTCCTGTTGTTATTTGCAATTCTCAAGTGATACTTGCCTTTAGAATTAATTATCTGAGGAAATAGCATCTCTGTGGCTCTCTGCTGAAGAATGTTCTTCTGGAAAAGCCCGGACTGTGCTGTTAGCATTTTCTGGTCCTCTCCGGGGCGGGCTTGCTGCAGTATGATGATGGGGCGCCTTGATCCGAGGCCCCGGGTGGCGTCTGGGTGTTTGCGAGATGGCCATTTTCCAACCAGAAATGGGTCACGGACGTCTCCAGCAAACCTACAAGTCAGCTCTCTGGGGGCCGGGTCAGACTCTGCCCTGACCTTCACTTTGCAAACTCATGCACAGGGTGGAAAATCCTGCAAATACCGATGACCCAGGATGTAGGCAGAAGACCCTGTGATCTCTTGATTAAATACTGTATCCTGGTCGTACATTGATAATAACGGTAATCTCCTTATGGGTTATTGAAATGCAACTGGAGGGAATTATCTGTACCATATTTCAAGGACAGGGCGCGAGGCTGACCACTGTGCATGGGGAACTGGGCTCACCTGCTTCCCACCGAAGCCTGAGCACCTGGAATAGTCCACTCCTCATGATTCCCTGAGCCACCTTGGGTTAAGGATCATGCCTGTCGGCTTTTCTCCATCTCAATCTGGTTTGGGGGCCTCCTGGGTCCATCCGTCATCAGAGCTTGGTGGCTCTGATGGTTGTCTCAAGGATACAAAGACGGAAGGCTGTGTATCTTGGATGTGAGGTGGGGGCAAGGTCTCAAGAAGTCTTTGAACGAGCAAGAAGAAAGCAGGAAAAAAATCACAAGCAGGTGGCACTAAAAACAAAACACAACACCCGCCCCCCCCCCCCCGCCTACAAACAATACAAAGTCTCAAGGAGGATCTATTACCTTTTCCAGTTCTCTTTTCCATCCACGAGCAAGCCATCCACTCCAATGACAAACAGACCAATCCATTTTAACTGAACAGAATAAGGAAGTTTTATTGATAACGTGTCCATATTCCATAGTGCGCCTTGGCCATGAGGAAGCAGCCACTTGCTGGGTCTGGGCACGCTGTCCAGCATAACCCACAATTATCTGAAGAAGCCATGGAAACACGCCTCTGTTTCCCGCCATGTATCTGTGTGAGGTCGGATGTTGTTCTAGAGAAGCAACATATTGCCACGCACAGCATGCAGACGCCCACGGGAGACTCTGCCGTCTTCCCTTAAGGCGCACGTTTGCACACACAAGAGACGTTCTGAGCGTCTGTCGTTCATGCAGAAGACGGAGGTCACGTCTCAGGAGCCCTCTGGTCTCTGCCATCTACTCCCGCAACCCATCTCTCGCGGTTTGCTGTTCCTGCTGAAATGCGGCCTCAGCCAGCTGCCTGGTTGGAGAGGGAGGCGTACTTTCCTAGCTTTTTCAGACAGTCGTGGGAAACCTTTGACCCTGCTCCAAACCCAGCAGGTGGCGGCTTCGTAAAGGCGGGTGGCCACCTGGAATGTGCAATCTTCAGCCGTGGCAGCTACAGTGCTGTGTCTATGACCTGCCTGTGGTTTGTGGTTACGGGGGCAGCCCACCCCATCTTTTCCTCTGGAGCGATTCCCCGTAGCAAAGGAGGATGTTCTAAGCGTCCTTCAGGTGGTAGAGGGTATGCTCTATATACCTATGCTGTGTGCAAGGGAGCAGCCGGCCCCTGGGTCCCTGCTGTCCTGGAGCTCCCGGCCAAGATGATGGACCTGAGGTCCCGTCCTTATGATCTGTGGGCTGTGCAGGAAGAATGCACCTGTGGAGGGGACATGGGCTTGGTGCCTCAATCCTAGCAGACTGGTCTTAGCCTGGACCTTAAATCTGTGCACCTATGCTGCCATATGAGGGATGTGTGTGTGCAGGAGAGGTGAGCTCTGTCCCTCTATCCCAGGGAGACCCGTCCTAGAGTGCACCGTATATCTCTACACCCGAGTTATTGCATGAGGGGTGTGTGTGTGTGTATGTGTGCAGGAGATGTGGGCTCAGTCCCTCTATCCCAGGTAGACCCGCCTGATGCAGCCTGGACCCTACATCTCTACACTGAGCCCCCCCCCCCATCTGCACGATAGTCCCCCTGCCTGCCTTGTGCATTGGAGGGAGTCTCTGTGTTTTGGAGGTGGTGCCAGGCACCTAACACTCAGAGCCGGCAGCCAGGTGCAGTACCGAGGTCACTTCATGAGCCGCCATATTTAGACAGTTTTGGTTTTCCCACATTTGGCTATTTGTATATGGCTTTATGCACAGAAGGACGGGTTCTGTGCTGGTTGCCGGTGGGCCCCCTAAGGAAGAGTGGCTCCCTGGAGGGGCTCACAGTGTTCTGGAAGAAGGTGTTCTGGAGAACACCTCTGGAGGGGGGGCCATGGCCAGATAGCAGGGAGCCCCAGCATCTACATGACTGGCCGAGCCTTGCTGACCCCCGTTAAGAAAGATCCATTTAGGTACGTACTATAGTCGTGCAAGCCTGTTTCACTGGACGTTTCTGTTCAGTCGGCCGTGGCTCACAGCAGGGCTTGAGGCTCTGGGGGCTTCACTGCTCCCGGATTTAATAGGACTTTGTCTGGACGGTCAGCGTGGAGATTCATCAGCCATAATGCTCACCCTCCCACAGACTCCAGGTCTCTCCCTTCTTATTGTGAAGAGCTTTATATGACAACGTGGTAAGAAGATGTGCTTGTGCGGAAGTGTCCCATGAGCGCTACAGCCTTTGCGTGCAACGGGGCGCTGTCACATCATCCCATAAAGCAAATGCACACACAAAACACACATATTAACATACACAGCTTTTTTTTTAATAAAAGCAGAAGAATGCACAGAGGAAAGTGGCATTGTTTCCATCTCTTTGCAAATGTCTTACATTTTGCAAACGTGCCGCTTAAGGAAAGACAGCCCAATCGTCCTACCAATGTCCACATGTCACATGTTGAGGTATGTTGTTTCCGTTCGAGAAGATCCAACGTGACGCGGATATGTAGCTGGAAAAGAAAGGAGTATTTTGGTAGCATTTTCAGATAATTGTGCACCATCTCTGACACCATAACTAGACCCACCAGGTGGCTGTTTCCTGAATGGCCAAGTTGTAACGTGGAGACTAAAATCGTTATCAATGAAATGTTCTTCTTCCGTTCACTTAAAATCGATCGTTCTGTTTATCGTTTCGAATGGATCCTCTGCCCGCCGGTCCTTTGGAAAATATTCGTCCGGTGACTTACAGAGGGCTTCTAATCAGTGATGCATTTCATTGTATGACATCAAAAAAAAAAAAAAAGGTCAACGCTTGTTGGTGTCACTAACCCCTGGTCTTATCAGAAAAGAAAAGTCTAGGGATTGGGCAACAGTTGACCTCCTGGTGCCACGTACACGTTTTCCAGAATTCTGAATTTCCCTCAGAAGCTCAAATGTTGTCACTGGCGGTAAACTTGTTTTCCTCCAAGTGACAAGCTCACTCTGTGTTCCAGAGAATGTCTGCCAGCTCTCCGGCTTGGAATAACCACGGTGTGTCTATAGTTTCTCTTCCAAGTAAAACTGGTGTTTCCCAAGGAATGTAGTCAGATCAGCTCCCAACCAAAACAGCCTGCCAGCCACCACACGTCAGTGTGTGGTTAGACGTGCCTTGTGTATACTTCCCATTTTGTCACGTAGGACATTACACACGGATACCGTTGACCCTCGGACAACACGAGGGTTAAGAGCACTGACCTCCCCATGCAGTTGAAAATGCATGTATCACTTTTCACTCCCCCAAAACGTAACTACTAAGCCTACTGTTGACCAGAAGCCTTACCAATCACAATCGATGAACATGTATTTTGTATTTCTGTGTACTATATGCTGTCATTGTACGATAAAGTCAGCTAGAGAAAAGAAAATATTAAGGAAATCATAAGGAAGAGAAAAAACATTGATGGGACTGTACTGTACTGATAAAGAGTCAATCTGTGCATAAGTTGACCTGCGTTGTTCAAACCCGTGTTGCCTAAGGGTCATCTGCACACTCATAAGTCATACGTAATAAAAATAATACTTCCTACTGCTTTGTCAAGGTTGCTCTTAAGTGAAACCAGGATTGTTTTTGCTCTCAGAATGGCAAGTGCTGGTGGATGCAGCAATGGCTAATGCATTTGGAGCTTCTCCCTTGGTTCATGCTAAGGCACCAGAAGTTTACCCAATGTAAACTGCACCATCCATGCAAACATCAGCACAGTGTGAAGGCAGAAGCTACTTAATATTATGATGAATGTGGTCCTGACTGCATGGACTTACCCCCACCTCCCACCCAAGGGCATGTGACCCCACGTTGAGAATGATGATCAGATGAGGAACAGTGAGTTTACTTGAATGTGACCAGTGCTCATCCTGGCGGATTCCTACCCAAAGACTTGTGGCTCCACTTGGAAAACGCTGGTCTGATGATGAACAGTGAGTGTAGTTGAACATGCCCCATACTCATCATGCTGGATTCCCACCCAAGAACACTTGGACCCACTTGGAGAACGCTGGTCTGATGATGAACAGTGAGCGTAGTTGAACATGACCCATGCTCATCATGGTGGACAAGCATTGGCACCAGTGTCTGCTCACAGGCACTAGGCTAACATCTTCCCTGGAAGGACAACCATCCTGGGGACCCACTATGACAGTTTCTGACTATTGCCTTGTCCTTGGGTTCCGTGAGTGTTGGCCTTCTCCATGGGCTTTAGCATTGCCATACCGCAGACCAATACCCAACGTTCGTTTTCGCGATGCCGTGCTTCCTGGCTTGAGTCTGATCCTGCCATTCTTGAATTTGTTTCCACCTCCAGGCACTGGTGCTTCCAACAATGACGTTTTGTTTTAGGGGATTTTGCTCCAGGGTCCTCACCTGTAGCAGCCATGGGCTTTTGCCTTCCTTTCCTGAGGTGTGTGACATGTGTCCACAGGTTTGCCTGGGAGCCTCATCCACACTTTCCTCACAGGCGTGGGTTTAGGTCACATGGCAAAACGACCTCGTTTACACTTCATCTTCCCCGATGTCTCCGTCACAGGCAGTCTGCCCCGTCTGGGGATTTGTTGCATTGAGGAGGTCCCATGATGTCTCTCGTCTTGCTGGTCCGTGACCACATGTTCATCCTCACCTGTACCGTCGTGCGGGTGCATCATTGAGCTGGTGGGTACTGATTCAGGGTCACATCCAGGGTGAGTGCATTGCTGTTGGGCCATCTGCCTACAGGTTCTGCCCATCTCTTCATTCTTGTCTTCCAACTGGGAAACACACTTACTATTCTTCTCTCCCCTTCCATGTGCATTTTGTGCAACTAAACCCATGTAGGCAGTTGGCTAGGATAAGGTGCTGCTTCTCAATTTGGGTTGGGTATCTAATTCTTGCAAAAAAAAAAAAACCACCAAACACATGCATCCTAAATACTGAGTCTCAGGGGCGCCTGGGTGGCTCAGTCGGTTGAGCATCCCAACTTTGGCTCAGGTCATGATCTCACAGTCCATGAGTTCGAGCCTCGCATCGAGCTCTGTGCTACCAGCTCGGAGCCTGGAGCCCAGAGCCTGCTTCGGATTCTGTGTCTCCCTCTCTCTCTGCCCCTCCTCTGCTCCTGCTCTGTCTCTCTCTCTCTCTCTCTCTCTCTCTCTCTCTCTCTCTTAAAATAAACAAAAACATAAAAAAAAATTCCGAGTCTCAGACTAAAAGGCACTTTGCCTGGAGGTTTGGGGCAACGACCAGACATCCATCACCTCCTTTAAAACGTCCCCAGGCAATTTGGGACTCCAGAAGAGCTGTCTGGTTCCCGGCTCCCCAGCTCCCTCTCTGCCTTCGCTCACCCACCCACCCACTGCGCCAGTGTTTTCCGGAGCTTTGCAAATCATGGTCTGCAGTTGCACAGAGAAGTCATTAGTGTTTTAGAATCAGTACTGATCCGATGGGGACCTAGATCGAGAACACACATCAAGTATCAGGAATATTTTGCAGAGCTTAGGCTGTGCCCTCGGACTCAAACTCTGTGTTACCATCACACAGCATTCACAGCTCGCTGCAGGGAGGCGGCCGGGGTGCCCTGGGCATATTCTAGGATGCTGACGGTTGTGGAATTTCTAGAATCGGAATTAGTCATGGCACTCGGTCAACCCTTTCAAGGATGTGCCTGTGAAAAGGTCGCTTTGGTGGCCAACAGACAAGGGCTGTACTTCCTGGCCAGATGTGGACAAATCAGGAAAAGGAGTAACTTGAAGCTGCCTGCAACTTGGAAGATTTGCTCTCTGTGTGTTTTTTGTTTTGTTGTTTTTTAAAAGATCAAGGACATAAGATTAAGGTTGGGGTGTTTGCCATGGGAGTTTGCACTTGGCATGCCCCCCCAAAACCCCGTTTACATGTAATTACGTGGGTGGCGTGGATTATAAGGGTAGGCATGTTTACAGATGCAAAAATCAGTTACCTGGTTTTCACGGATGAGCCAACCGAGATTCTGGTTTCTCTACAGCAGGGTTTTCCACCTTGGCTCTGTTGACAGGTCTGGGGAGAGCTGGGAAGGGTAGGAAGGGCGAAAAGCAGGACTTCTGCAGAGACCAGTGTTTCTGCGGGACTGTGTTCAGTCAACTTGGCACCTCAATTGCAAACTAAAAAAGGAAAAAAAAAAAGGAAATACATGCACATACATCTCGGCCACGCGTCGCATGACCTTGGAACCTGAGAGCCACACGGACTTTTTGCATGATGTGTTCTCTCCTGGAAAGAGAAGGGCCTCCCTTGGCGATGGCCACGACTCTTGGGCATGGGGAAAGTGATCAAGACATTGTCCTCACCAAGCGACTTCCCCCTCAGAACCCGTGCTTCAGCCCTCATTACAAGTCTTTCAGCCAGATTATGCATTTAGGAGACGATTGGTCAGCCTGAGTTTGGGGTGCCATCTGTGGCCTCGAAGAGAGAGGAGAAACAAGCCTCCACATGCACTGTGTCCTGACTTGCACTGTGTCCACAGACACCTGTGACCAGTCCAGGGAGGAGGTCTATGAGTGTCCCTTGTACCACATCATCACACACGGGATGCTGTTTACACGGATTCCCCGTGTCCTCGCCAAGAAGAACCAAGCAATCACGAGGAAGATAGAAAACGTGGTATGTTTCCCACGAATGGTTCCGTTAGTGATGTAGAACCCTTGACACGGGAAAACACCTTGACGTGTTTTCTGCATCTTGCAGAAAAGTCCCGAGCGATTTGGAAAAATAAAAAGACAAACTTCCCTGCGGACTGGGTGAGATCATGACCTGAGCCAAAGGCTGACGCTTCACCGACCGAGCCACCCCACGTTTCCGCTCTTAAAGCCACTGTCAGGACACTGGTGGGGATGCTCACGTGGATTCATTTTGAGGGAGACTGAAGATCCAAAGCAGGTAAACAGAGTAAAAATCCTGTGTTTGTGGGGTCTGGGCTGCACGTGGCGGGCAAGAGGGATCCCACGGCTCCCCGAGCCACAGGTCTCCACAAGCCAAATGCGGTGGTGAAAGCTCCCGGCTCATCTACATGTTAAACAGGTGAGTGAACATATCAAGATACGAGTTCAGCAGAAGCTCCGTACCTACGCGTGACCGTGTAAGAAGCGGATCCCGTCCTGGAGGCAGCTGTGCAAACGAAAACGTGCACATGCGATTTCGTGGCAGCAAGATGCACGACAGCCAAAGTGCGGAAACCCAAGCGCCCGTCCGCAGAGCAGTGGGTGAGCAGAACGTGGTCCATCCACGCGATGCAATTCTACTCAGACACAAAAAAGGCACGAAGAACCAGCAAACGCTACAATGTGGACAAACCTCGAAAATGTCTTGTGTTCCATACACTTCAGCGCTCAATGTCACCGCTTTGTTAAAATTAAAATTAGAGGGCACCCGGGTGGCCCAGTTGGTTGTGTGTCCGACTTCAACTCAGGTCATGATTTCACGGTTCATGAGGTCAACCCCTGCATCAGGCTCTGTGCTGACAGCTCAGAGCCTGGAGCCTGCTTCGGATTCTGTGTCTCCCTCTCTCTCTGCCCCTCCCCCACTCGTGAGCTCGCTCTCTCTGTCTCAAAAATAAATAAGCATTTAAAAAAAATTTAAATTGGCTATGTGTTAAAATTTTTAAATTTAAATTTAAAAATGGCGATTTTCCTTGTAATAACAGCTTGATCATATATCATAAATTTCATTTATTTTTATTTTTTAACTTTATTTTGAGAGAGAGGGAGAGAGCATGTGCATGGGGGAGGGGCAGATAGAGAAAGAGAGATTCCCAAGCAGTCTCCGACGTGCGGCTCGAACCCATGAACCATGAGATCACGACCTGAGCTGAAATCAAGAGTTGGACACTCAACCAACTGAGCCACCCAGGGACCCCAGTTCAGTTATTTTCAATACGTTCCCTATCACCACTGTCCAATTTCAGGATATACTCATGGCCCTAAAAGAAACCCCATGCCCATCTGAAGTCACTCTCCATTAACCCACTGCCTCCCTAGCACTGGTGACCACTCATCTGCTTTCAGTCTGTCTGCATTTGCCTGTTCTGGACATTTCTTATTAATGCAGTTATACAGTACATTCCCTTTTGTGACTGGCTTTTTTTTTCACTGAGCATAATTTTCCAGATTCATCCATGCTGTAGCGTGTGACAAAACATCCTTCCTTTTTATGGCTGTATAATATTCCATTGCAGGGATAAACCACATTTGTTTATCTGTTCATCCATCAATAGACATTTCAATTCTTTCCACCTTAAGGAATTTACTCACAAATGGTATATTCTATGTTATGTGCAATTTAGCACACATACACACACACACACACACACACACACACACACACACACAAAGTAAGCTAAGTTCTGAGAGCGTTCTACACACACACACACACACACACACACACACACACACAAAGTAAGCTAAGTTCTGAGAGCGTTCTACATACCCGGCTTTGTTGCTGCTGTTGAATGACGTGAGAAGTTTCACGCCACGTGACTTTCTGAGGCGGACACTTTTATTACCATTATTTCACAGATGAGGCATGAACGTATTGATAAGCCAAGGAGCTCATGATGCTCTGGGTAGTGAAGGCCGGGCTGGGATTAGAACCAGACACCCTTAGTCTCCCCAGTAAGACATCCTCTACTCCTGCAAACAGGAGGCACCTTATGTATGAACTGCTTCATAACACACTGATGTCACTGTCATCATGACCTCAAGAATGGAGTTTGGTCCCAAGTGGCTGCACCATGAGAGCACAGGCAGCTCACACAGTGGAAATTTCTAGAAGGGGGGATCATGGCTGCCAACTGGCCATACCATGATGGACAGAGAGTTCAGGTGGTGGAATATTCCAGAAGTGGGGGGGAACATGGGTCCCATGTGGACACACCATCAGTCCCAACAGGACAGAGCATGAGTGAACAGGCAGTTCACGTTGTGGAATGTTCCAGATGGGGTGCATGGGTCCCAATTGACTATGCCATGAATGGACAAGAAGCTCAGGTGGTGGAATGTTCCAGAAGGGGGAAACATGGATTCCATGTAGCCAGACCATGAGTGCCAACAGGACAGAGCATGAGTGAACAGGCAGTTGAGATGGTGGAATGTTCCAGAATGGGGTGCTTGGGTCCCAATTGACTATGCCATGAATGGACAAGCAGTTCAGGTGGTGCAATGTTCCAGAAGGGGGAAACATGAATTCCATGTGGACACACCATCAGTCCCAACAGGACAGAGCATGAGTGAACAGGCAGTTCACATTGTGGAATGTTCCAGAATGGGGTGCTTGGGTCCCAATTGACTATGCCATGAATGGACAAGCGGTTCAGGTGGTGGAATGTTCCAGAAGGGGGGAACATGGATTCCATGTAGCCAGACCATGAGTGCCAACAGGACAGAGCATGAGTGAACAGGCAGTTGAGATGGTGGAATGTTCCAGAATGGGGTGCTTGGGTCCCAACTGACTATGCCATGAATGGACAAGCGGTTCAGGTGGTGGAGTGTTCCAGAAGGGGGAAACATGGATTCCATGTAGCCAGACCATGAGTGCCAACAGGACAGAGCATGAGTGAACAGGCAGTTCAGATGGTGGAATGTTCCAGAATGGGGTACATGGGTCCCAACTGACTATGCCATAAAAGGACGAGCAGTTCAGGTGGTGGAATGTTCCAGAAGGAGAAACATGGATCCCAAAAAGCCAGACCATGAATGAAGAGGTAATTCAGATGGTGAAATGTTCCAGAAGGGGGAAACATGGGTCCCATCTGGCCACACTGAGTCTCAACAGGCCAGACCATGAGTGGACAGGCAGTTCAGATGGTGTAATATTCTAGAATGAAGGATCAGACAGCACCTTCTTGAAGGATGAGGGGTTAGGGGGATATTGTGAGAAGGATCACAGGTAGAATTAGTGTGCATCATGGCAGGTGTTGGTCACTCGTGATGGAGAAGCTTTCAGAAGGTCAAGAGTAACACCTGTGTTCAGTGGGATGTGTTGAGGATGACATCTCTGGTGGAGAAGGGTTTCTCTTCCCTTCCTTCCTCCACTGCTTCCTGGAAGGGATACATGTCACAGAATCCTGGACACCCCCACACTCTCATTTCAGGACATGTCCTCTGGGCTCCTGACACCTTCAGTCTGCTCTGAGTTAGGTGAAGAGAGCCCGATCTGAGCCTTGCTTTTCCGCTCACTCATGGAGGAACCAGGGCAAAGTCACTACCCCACCCTGTGCCTCACTTTCCCCATCTGTGAATCCTCAACGTGGCTTTGAGGATCAGAGGCTAACGTTGACCTGAAAAGTGTTTGTTGCTTTCAAAGTACTTTTTACAGACTAGCTCTCCTCATGATCAGAGTGTATTACATATGCCTACCTTCAGAGGAATCTTCCAGATGGTTAGCACATTCCTATTGCTGCCTGAAAGCCGGATCCCTAGATACGGCAAATCACAGTTTCCTTCGTAAAACATATTCCTGGATTCTCTAATATCCACAGAACGTGTTTGGAAAATATGAGTATTTCATATATGTTAATATTTGTAAACCAGTGTTTCTCAGACTCAGCACTACTGACATTGGCGGCTGGAGGACTCTCTGGGGTGGGGTGTCCTGTGAGCTGTAGGGTGTTGAGCAGTGTCTCTGGTTTCCACCCAGCTCATGCGGGGAGCACTTCCTCCCCCCAGGATGTCAGACGCAGAAATGTCTCCAGGTGTTGACAAATGTCCTCAGGAAGGAAGATTGCTCCCACCTGAGAGCCACTGTCAGATAGATGGGCAGATAGATAGATGGATGGATGGATAGATAGAAAGATAGATGATTGATAGATAGATAGATAGATAGATAGATAGATAGATAGATAAGGTAGGTAGATGATTAGATAGATAGATAGATAGATAGATAGATAGATAGATAGAGTGGATGGATGGATGGATGGATGGATGGATGGATGGATGGATGGATGGATTAGGTAGGTAGATAGATGATAGATAGATAGATAGATAGATAGATAGATAGATAGATATGATGGATGGATGGATGGATTGACAAACACAGGATTCATGTATCAATGGATGGATGGATGGATAGATAGATAGATAGGCAGATGAGTATGGGTGGATGGGTGGGTGGGTGGATGATGGATGGACACATGGATGAGTGGGTGGATGGATGGATAGATGGGTGTATAGATAGATAGATAGATAGACAGATGAGTGGATGGATGGATGGATGGATGGATGGATGGATGGATGGGTGGGTGGACTGACGGGTGGGTGGGTGGATGGATGGACAGGTGGGTGGATAGATGGACAGGTGGATGGGTGGGTGGGTGGGTGGATGGATGGGTGGGTGGATGGATGGGTGGGTGGATGGATGGGTGGGTGGATGGATGGATGAAGTGGATAGATAGATAGATAGATAGATAGATAGATATAGATGGATAGATAGATGGACAGACAGACACATAGATACATGATAGATAGATATAGTGGATGGATGGATGGGTGGATGGGTGGATGGGTGGATGGGTGGATGGATGAGGTAGATAGATAGATAGATAGATAGATAGATAGATATAGATGGATAGATAGATAGATGATAGATATAGTGGATGGATGGATGGATGGATGATAGGTAGATAGATAAATAGATAGATACATAGATAGGTGTAGGGATAGATGGAAGGAAGGAAAGAAAGAAAGAAAGAAAGAAAAAAGAAAAGAAGGAAAGAGGAAAGAGAAGGAAAAGAAGGGAGGGAGGGAGGGAGGAAGGAAGGAAGGAGGGAGGGAGGGAGGGAGGGAGGGAGGAAGGAAGGAAGGAAGGAGGGAGGAAGGGAGGGAGGGAGGAAAGAAGAGGGAAAGACTACAGCTGACATGTATGCCCCAGCAGGGTTTCTCAGTCTTGGCTTTATTGACATGTGGGGCTGGGTCAATGTGTCCAGTTGCTCGAAGTGTGGCTACCCCACATCTGCCAATGGCTCGGACCCAAGACCTGAATGCAGTCTGAGGCTCTAGGAAGGGGACCCCCGAGCCCAGTGCCCTGAGGAGACTTTACGCCTGCAGGGATCACGTACCACAATCTACTTCCTGTGAGAGGCAGGATGCGGCTGGGGGAGACCTATCTGGAACTCTCCATCCCACCGCACTATTACCCTTCACTTTCCCCCCTGTGTTGACGCCCCCTCTGGGTCCCGGGCCCTGGGCCAGCCACGTGGTGAGGACTATCCCTGCACAGCCCCCGAATACCCCCAAATCTGGGACTCGGATTGGATGAATGAGGACACAGGTGGCTGAGACCCATCTTCCTCTTTGCCCTCCTCCCCTTCTGTGCACATTTGTTCTTGTCCGTAGAGCAGAAATGTTCTTGTCCGTAGAGCAGAAATGTTCTTGTCCGTAGAGCAGTGGTAAAAATGGCAGCTGGACATCAACGTGTGAGACTAGAGGCCCTGACATTGTGGCTCCCGTGGTTGGACGCGTCTCTGTCGTTGGTGTTGTGTACTCCTCCTATGTGCTGTACGGAGAGCACACACCGGTGGTACCCATGGGTAGGTTCCTCCCTGGGAGCCTTCCATGGATGGGCTGGGGTACTTTCCGTGAGAGCAAGACAACCTGTAGCATCTAAGCCCCTGAACCACACCCTTGAAAGTGAGTGATCCCGAGGATTTCCTGTCCCCACCCACTCCCTTCTCTTCTTTGAACTTGGGGGTGGACTTTGAAATGTCTCCTGTCGGCATTAAAACATCAGCGTTTTTATTTTAACCTAGTTGCTAATGGTGTCAAGGATAGACTTACACAGTCCACCGTCGTCACGCGTGTAATCCCATCTTTTTTGAGATGTGGTCCCGCTAAACGTCATTAACTGAAGCACATACGACGGACCCGGCATTTCTCCCAGGGAAGAAAATTAAGCACTAATTGAAGACAGAGTTAGAGGCTCTGAATTCACAGAAATGCAGCCACTCTCTGTAATTAATTTTTGAAGGAAAGAAAATTAAAGGCTTTGCCACCGGGCAAACATCCCCAGCATTTTTATTAGATTTTGCATTTTCCGCCTCTTCCACTGCAAGTGCCTCTCATCAGCACGACATTCAACAGTACTTACGCGGGTCTGCTTTGCCACTGTTGAATCACACCCCTTTCTTTTTAGGGATGGGCCAGGAAGGGACCAAGACGACTGGATACTGAGTGTCATATGCCCATGAGAGCGCGTCACCCACGGTGAATTGACTCAACGTCCCTTTCCCGTTCACCTCTCTTGGTAGTTGGCCATTTTCTCGTCCCTTGTTATAAATTCCGTCTTCTCTAATTTGATGAGAATTGAAAGTTTTTTTTTAATGTTTATTTACTTTTGAGACAGAGAGAGACAGAGCGTGAACGGGGGAGGGTCAGAGAGAGAGGGAGACACAGAATCTGAAGCAGGCTCCAGGCTCCAAGCTGTCAGCACAGAGCCTGATGTAGGGGTTAAACTCACAAACTGTGAGATCATGACCTGAACCAAAGTCAGAAGCTCAACTGACTGAGCCACCCAGGCGCCCCTGAAAGGTTTTTTTTTTTTTTAAAGACCTCAATAAACCACAGATGGTTCAGTCAGTTCAGTGTCCAACTCTTGATTTAGGCTCAGGTCACGATCTCAAAGTTTGTGGGTTTGCCCATGTCGGGCTATGCGCTAATAGCATGGATCCTTCCGGGATTCTCTCTCTCTCCCTCTCTCTCTCTGCCCCTCACCCACTTGCACTCTCTCTTTCTCAAAAATTAATAAATAAACATTTTTTTTAAAAAAGTTCTGGGGCGCCTGGGTGGCGCAGTCGGTTAAGCGTCCGACTTCAGCCAGGTCACGATCTCGCGGTCCGTGAGTTCGAGCCCCGCGTCGGGCTCTGGGCTGATGGCTCAGAGCCTGGAGCCTGTTTCCGATTCTGTGTCTCCCTCTCTCTCTGCCCCTCCCCCGTTCATGCTCTGTCTCTCTCTGTCCCAAAAATAAATAAACGTTGAAAAAAAAAATTAAAAAAAAAAAATTAAAAAAAAAAAAGTTCTATTAAAATGTGCATGGAAAGGGCTTCCTCTGTACGTCTTCCATTTTCTCTAGGTCGGGCCAGCAAACACTCCATCCAGCATGTGGTAGAAGCTATAGGGAAGGACTGTTGTTGTCTTTCTGACTGTTGTGCCTTTGTGAGGACAGTGGGGACCCATTCCCGCTGTCCACAAATTCCAGCTGTGTCCTTGCCCTGAAGGTGCTGTGAGACCTCATATTCTCTATGAGATATGCCTCTCGATACTCATTTGGTCTTTAGACATCTCAACATTAAATATTTACTTTTGGGAGAGAGGGTGCAGAATATGAAGCTTTCAGCATTCAGACAACAGTAAGGATTTGTCCACACCCGCTAGGGGGTTTTAGAACAATAGCCAAGCAGGATGTTCTGAGCTGACTCAGTGAGAACTGGGCCACCTATAAACCCCTCCCTGGTTTATAAACTCTTAAGTAGGTCTTGAATGGTGATTCCAGGGCCATTAATGTAGCTTCATGGCAGACTCTGTCCTTTATTACTATTAAATTTTCATTTTTTTTTGCTTTGAATTTTTTTTTCTGATAATAATATTTTGATTCTGGATTTCTTTTGCTTTATATTTTCGTATAACTCTTTTTTTATGTTCAATGGGAATCACTCTTTTATGTGTTTATTTATTTTTGATGGACTGTGTATTTACTCATTGCTTTCAGCCTGTGGGATAAGGTCAACCTTCCCTTGACTATGCATGTTTATCCCAATCACTTTTTTTTAAAATTTTTTTTCCAATGTTTTTTATTTATTTTTGGGACAGAGAGAGAGAGCATGAACAGGGGAGGGGCAGAGAGAGAGGGAGACACAGAATCGGAAACAGGCTCCAGGCTCTGAGCCATCAGCCCAGAGCCCGACGCGGGGCTCGAACCCACGGACCGCGAGATCATGACCTGGCTGAAGTCGGACGCTTAACCGACTGCACCACCCAGGCACCCCTATCCCAATAACTTTCAAAAAATATGCATTTGTGGGATGCCTGGGTGGCTCAGTTGGTTGAGCATATGACTCTTGATTTTGGCTCAGGTCATGGTCCCAGAGTCGTGGGATCGAAGTCCCTGTCAGGCTTTGCACTGGGTGTGGATCCAGCTGAATATTCTCTCTCTCTTTCTCTCTCTCTCTCTCTCTCTCTCTCTCTCTCTCTACTCTCAAAGATAACCATTTAAAAAATAAAACAATAATAATAATTTAAAAGATGCATTTGTGACTGCCCTGTCCCCTTATTTTCTATTTTCTTTTTTTTTTTTTTTTTTGTGCTTCTATGTGAGTTTCTCCTTTCCTGAGTTTTGTGGTGTGCTGTGTATTTTGTTCCCATGGAGCCCCCATGGGCCGTCACCCCAGGAGTCTAGTAATTTTCGTGCTATTAGTTGAAAATGCCATAACTGCCATCAAAGTCCATCATCTTCAGGGAGGGGTTAAAACATGACTATGGACTCTGCCGTTTGAACAGCTAGGAAGTCCCCTAACCACCCAATTTCACCAAACTCGTTTCAGGAACTCGTTTTGAGGAACTTGTCCATGCCTCTGATAGTTTTAACAAATAAACCTCGTTTGGCAATGATGCTCATTTCTCAAGAGGTGTCCTGTTCTCCCCTGTGCTGTTATCCCCCCCCCCCCGCCCCCATGGGTAGATTTGGCCCACAATTATTGAGTAATCCCTATTTCCATGAATCCCTCATTCTATGCAGACCGCTCGCCTTTGCCCGAGGGGTACGTTCTGGCTTTGAACAGAACTCAGTTCTGGAGGGAGTGTCTGAGCACATTTCCTGGGAAACAGGCAGCAACCTGTTTTCATTTCCTTTTGCCTCGAGTATGTGATGGTATCTCACCTTCCCCCCTGAAAGATTTAGTCTCTTGTGTCTAAAGGATGTGTTCACACGTTTTCTCATTCAAGACTCTGCATGTTTCTCTGATCTTTGGTGAAATTTAACGTTGAGAGAGAGGCATCGCCCCCTTATTAGCTGTTGGTGTTTTCCAGTGTCTTGCCATTTGCCCCCAGATGCCCTTAGGATGGCCCAACCTTGAATATCAACAGCCTTGTAGGATAGGGTTGCATCTGATGCAGGGGTTGAACTCATGGACTGTGAGATCATGACCTCAGCCGAAGTGGGACGCTCAACCGACTGGGTCACCCAGGCACCCCCTCCTCGGTTGTTTTCTTCTAAGACACCGACCACCCCTGTGTGGAGTTGCTGACGTCTGTCTCCATTGGTTTCTCCCATCACCCTTTTCTGGTGTATTCTCTGTTCTTCCATAAGCCTTCTCTCCACGTCCCGGGACGTGATTCTTGGCAGTGTTGATTCTCATCCTTCTCCCGCCTGGTGCTGTCTCAGGTTCTCCAGAAACACGGTTCCCTAGCCTCTCCTGCTTTCTGCAAACCTCCCCTTGGACTGGTACTCCTCCTCCGTGTCTAACACAGTCCTAGTATGTTCGTGGTAGCTCTTGTGATCACACAAGTACATAGTGCGTCCTGTTTCCCCTTTGGGTGTCTGCCCCGTTTTTCTCATGGATCCCAAGGTTTTTCCTTCCTGAGTGTGGGTGGTTCTTTTCATGTCTTGTCTTTGTCCCTGAAGGATGTGAGCCGGTTCGGCCATCCCCTGATGGTGCCAGGTCATAGGGGACGGTGGTCCAATGATGGCACCAGGATAGAGAGCACAGCCATGCGCTGAAGGGGTTGTGCGGAGAAGCCAGGACAGGGGCTCCCGTGAGGACCCCTCCCCTCCTTCCGGCCCCTGCCCGGGTCTCTGTCCCATGTGGACACGTCCGCCTTCCATCTGAGCGACGTGCGTGTACGTATGATGTGGGAGGGGGTCTTGTTTTAAAAGCAATTGATAAACTGGATGCTAACGTCCCCCCGAAATAATGGTGTGTTTATTTTACGACTCCTTCAGGTATGACCCGGGAGACACATGATTTGTTAGGGACTCCTTGGCCTAGGAATGATTTTGCAGGCTTTGCGGATGAGAGAGACTTTGTGTCTCACTAGGTCAATGAGCACGTCTTAAGTCCCCAGGGCTTTACTTGATCTGCACAACTCGGCTTGGGTATCAACGAAACCAGCATGTGGGTTCTCCGGGCCGCTTACGGACCCTGAAGAGTCTCGTGCGGCTGTTTGTGGACATACCTGTGGCTCTGGGAAACGGAACTCGGACCCTCAACGTTCATCGTCCCGGAGATTTTGCCGGCTCGGGTGGCCAAGTACGTTGTAGGACAGATTGAGGTTCTAGGGCTCCTTGTTGTTGCCTTGTTCTCATTGCCCAGCATGCTTTTGTGCTGGGGGTGACCCGAGGGCCACCCGCCGGGCTCCGCTGAGTCTCACGGGCGTGCCGAAATACCAGATTCTCACCCCAGAGAGCTTCCCCACGGTGAGTTTCCCACCAGGCAGCCCGGAAACAGCCGTCCCGGGCTGTGCCTGCACCTGGCGGGGGGAGGCGAAGCGTGGCATCCTGGGTGGATCCCGCCTCAGGGATTTGACGGATGCTCTTCCAGGGGCAGTGCAGCTGGGGATCGGTGAGTCAGCCCCGAGCTCCGGAATCCGCGGCCCCACAGAGCCTCTCTAGACACCTCCTGTCTTTGCAGACGGTCTTTGTACGAGTTCTATTTGAAGCATAACCTGCTTCTTGCCACCGACGACTGTGTGACTCATTCCCACCATCTCCGCGGAGGAAGCAGACATTACCCTGTCCCCTCGCTTCCTGGTGCTTGCGAAATGGTGCATGTTCGGGGTGAACGGCTCACGACACCGTCATATCTTCCCGCAGAGTCACGGCAAGGCAGGTGGGACGGGGTCTCCTGATGATCCTTTTAGCTTCCGACTTCTGGGCTCCCACTGGTGCATCCAGGGGACACACGTGCACAGGTATTTGTGTACGAGCAGGTGTCCCATGTGGCTCGGGAGACAGAGTCCTGAGGACAAAGCCGGTGGGCTCCTGGTCTGCTGGCCCCAACCCCATGGGCAATGCGTCCCAGGACAGGGCTGGTCCCCAAAGTTCATCCAAAGACCGGACGTGCCCCACATGACACGTCCCCATATACGCAACCCCAGCCTTCACCTGCATCCTGTGTCTCTTTCCTTCTGTCGCCGTGCATGGTGCACATTGGCCGAGCCCCGGCCTCCCCGAGGTTGCTCGGAAAATGCCAGAGACCCAGTTATCACTGCGTGTCTTACGAGCCGCGATTTACATCCAAATACTTGATATGCAAAGTATTCGTATCTGTGCATCAGAGCAGATGTGAAAAGTCAGTCGGTCTCGTTCGGAATGAAATTGTGTATCTGGCCATAAAAATGTCTTCCATTTCTTTTTTTTTTTTTAATCGTATTTTATAGCAGTAAGGGCACTTTACATAAGATCGACCTTCTTAAAATTTTGTTTTAATGTTTATTCTTGAGGGAGAGGGAGAGACAGAGTGTGAGCAGGGGGGCGGGCAGAGAGAGAGAGGGAGACACAGAACCCAAAGCAGCTCCAGGCTCCGAGCCGTCAGCACAGAGCCCGACGTGGGGCTCGAACCCACGAACTGTGAGATCATGACATGAGCCGAAGTCGGATGCTCAACCCACTGAGTCACCCCAAGATCAACCCTCTGAACACATGTGTTATGCACGACACCTTTCTTCCCAAAAGAGTCACACTCTGTCCTCACTGACCAACATCTTGGCCCACGTCCCCCTCCCCCCAGCCCCTCCCCCCACCTTTCTACTTTCTACGGCTTTGACTCTTTTACGTAAAACGCACAAGCGGAATCATACATGTTTGTGCTTCCGTGATGCTTAGCGTAAACGTGGTCCACATTCACCCGTGTGGCCGACATGATTCGATTTCCTTCCTTTCTTAAGGCTGAGTAATATTCCACGGTGTGTATACGGCTGCCTTTTCTTTATCCGTTCAACCCCCGATGACCTTTTTGGTTGTTTCCCCCTCTTGGCTGTTGCGAATGACGCTGCGGTGGGGGCGGGGCGTAGACATCTCTTTAAGATCGTCGTTTCCATCCTTTGGGTAAATACCCAGAGGTGGGATCACCGGCTGCTTTGGGTGTTCCACTTGTAAGTTTTTGAGGACCTTTCCTACTATTTTCCATGTTAACACGTTTCTGCAGGCAACAGGTGCTCACGGAACACAGGCCCCACGTCTGCTCGCCTTTGATGTTGCTTCTTTCCATGTGGTCTTATGTGCGGGAGACCCTTCCCACACCTGCCACACCTTTGAGCCACACTTTATTCTTCGAGAGAAAGGGAGTCAATAAAGCCCACATGTCCAGAGAGAATCGAGAGCATCAATGGCACACGAGTAGTCAAAACTCCGCCATTATCGCTCGCGAAGGGAATGGGCAGTGCAGGGTCCCGGGACTCAAGGGACGGAGTTTTGTTGAGGTGACGTCATGGCACCTGGAAAATGGGTAGCACAGGTGGGAAAACCAGGAAGATGCACTGGTTTGCACAGAAACAGGGGCCAGGAGAGGAGAGGAGGGAGGACCCCGCCCTGGCGGTGCACCTGTGACATCCTGAGGGCCCGTCTTCTCCCTCCGCTGTGTCCTTAACGCCTACTCATCCCAGAGATGAGCACTCGGGCTGCGGGAGGGACGTGTGCAGGGACTTCGACCCACATCACATGTGCCACACTGGGCGTGTGTGTAGATGCTGGGGGAAGACGTGCTTGGTTTTGCGTGTGGACCCAAAACCATCGTCGTAAAGCACATGCAGGGTTGGTAGCGATGCCGTGCGCCCACAGGAGGGCTTTCCTGGCCGACAGTTAATCCTGGGGGTTCCCCTAAGCCTTCCTCGTATCCCACGTAACAAGGACGCCGTGTGTATGAAGTTTTCTTTGGAAAACTGGCTCATGCAGTCACGGATGATGGCAAGTCCAAACTCTGCCGGGTCGACCTGTCAGAACACCACCTGCTGGCAGAATTCCCCTTTCCTCTGCGGTGCTCAGGCTTTAGGCTCTCTGGACCGTCAACAGATTAGACGAGGCCCACCACAGCATGGAAGGCCCTCTGCTCGACTCACCAGCCACCGATTTCACTGTTAACCTCTTCCACAAGCACCGTCACAGAACCATCCAGAATAATGTTGGGTCACCTGTGGGGGCCACGTTCACAGATACAACTGACCTTTTACCAGGGACCCAGGATGTGTCCTGGAAAAAGCGTGCCCTCATAGAGCTCAACGTGGGTAGTGTTTTGGGAGGCAGGAGCGGTCACGAAGGCGACCATCAGGGAGGGGACTCGTGTCATCAGATGTGTATGTTAGAAGGACAACTCTGGCAGGAGGATGCCACATGGACAGACAGACCGAAGGTTGTGTTAGCGTCCTGTGTTGGTGCCTTAACCCACAGGAATTCATCCTGTTCCAGCTCTGGAGACCAGAATTCTGATATCCGGGCAGGGAGGGCTGCTGGGATCCAGGTGCGGGCAGGGCTGCTGAGATCCAGACAGGACAGGGCCACTAAGAATCAGGAGGAACAGGATGGCTGAGATCCAAGCAGGTCCCCTGAGATCCAGACAGGGCAGGGCTGCTGAGATCCAAGCAGGAATCCAGGCAGGGCAGGGCCACTGAGATCCAGGAGGGGCAGAAACACTGAGACCCAGGCGGGGCAGGGCCACTGAGATCCAGACACGGCAGGGCTGCTGAGACCCAGGCAGGGCAGGGCCACTGACATCCAGGCAGGGCAGGGCCACTGAGATCCGGGGGGGGGGCAGGACCACTGAGATCCAGGAGGGTCAGGGTCGCTGAAACCCAGGCAGGGCAGGGCCGCTGAGATCCAGCAGGGCAGGGTCTCTGAGATCCAGGCAGGGCAGGCCACTGAGATCCAAGAGGGTCAGGGCTGCTGAGATCCAGGCAGAGCCACTGAGATCCAGGCAGGGCAGGACCGCTGAGACCCAGACAGGGCAGGGCCACTGAGATCCAGGCAGGGCAGGGCTGCTGAGACCCAGGAGGGGCAGGACCCCTGAGATCCAGTCAGGGAAGGACCACTAAGACCCAGGAGGGGCAGGGCCACTGAGATCCAGGCAGGGCAGGACCCCTGAGATCCAGCCAGGGCAGGGCTGCTGAGATCCAAGCAGGGCAGGGCTGCTGAGATCCAGGAGGGTCAGGGCTTCTGAGACCCAGGCAAGGCAGGGCCGCTGAGACCCAGGCAGGGCAGGGCTGCTGAGATCCAGGCAGGGCAGGGCCCCTGAGATCCAGACAGGGCAGGGCCGCTGAGATCCAGGAGGGGCGGGGCCACTGAGATCCAGGCCGGGCAGGGCAGGGCAGCTGAGATCCAGGAGGGGAAGGGCCACTGAGATCCAGGCAGGGCAGGGCCACTGAGACCCAGGCAGGGCAGGACCACTGAGATCCAAGCAGGGCAGGGCAGGGCAGCTGAGATCCAGGAGGGGAAGGGCCACTGAGATCCAGGCAGGGCAGGGCCACTGAGACCCAGGCAGGGCAGGACCACTGAGATCCAAGCAGGGCAGGGCAGGGCAGCTGAGATCCAGGAGGGGAAGGGCCACTGAGATCCAGGCAGGGCAGGGCCACTGAGACCCAGGCAGGGCAGGACCACTGAGATCCAAGCAGGGCAGGGCAGGGCAGCTGAGATCCAGGAGGGGAAGGGCCACTGAGATCCAGGCAGGGCAGGGCCGCTGAGACCCAGGAGGAGCAGGACCACTGAAGTCCAGTCAGGGCTGTGCTCCCTCCAGAGGCTCCAGGGGAGGGTCCTTCCTTCCTCTTCCAGCTTCTGAGGCTCCAGGCGTCCCTGGGCTCGTGGCCACGTCCCTCCCGTCTCTTTCTCCGCCTTCATGTGGGTTCTCTTCTGTATCGTGTCCCCCTCCTGGTTCTTCCCTTGCATGTACAGTCGTGATGATATTTAGGACCCACCTGGATAATCTGGGATGATCTCCTTGTCTCAAGACCTATAACACGGTCACAAAAGTTTTAGCAAAAGCATTAACTACCATAGGAGGCCACATTCACAGATGGAAGGGGTTTCATGGTGGCCGTACGTATGAGAGTCCTTATCAGCTGATCGCAGAGGTCAAGGCAGAAAGTACAGAAAAGATTTAAGAAGGTCAGCATAAAGGTGACGACCAGTGAGCAGATCCGAGCCAAGGCACTGGTGGCCGAGAGAGAGGAGGGTCTCTGGGGCCGTGGCCCGGGGACGTGGACGGTCCAGCAGGTGGTACCTGGGTCGAATTCTGTGATTCTCGCTCCGATCGTGGGATGGCCAGGAGTGCTCTTGTGCGGCTTGAGAGGGACACCCACAGTTGGGATGGAGCCCCGGAATCCAGTGGGCAAGACCCTGAGAGCAGAAGCATGTGTGCAGGGAGGGCAGGGGGCTGCGAAGGGAACAAGGCCAGGGGGCAATCAGTGACAGGTGTCTACATATCAGGGCGGGGGGGGGGGCGATGCCGCTTGACCCAGGACCATTGAAAACCCCCAGTCCCAGCGTCTTTAATCCCAGACAGTGGCAGGACCCATCGTGCTCCGGGGGACAAGGCACAAGAACAGAGCCCCGTCGCTCCACTGGCAATGTGGGGACACGGCCGCAGGGCAGGGCTGGGGGCATACTCCCGTCGTGCCCGGTCTCTGTGCCGTGAGCTTGGCCCTCATGCAAACCGTGAACGAACAGCACCCAGTCTCTGACTTTCCAAGCTGTGCCCAGAGCATCACAGGGGCTGGGGAGCTCGGACCAGCCCGCAGTGCCCGCAGGAGTGAGCTTGCAATGCCCACGCGGGTGTCCCTCAGCGTAAGGCAGATGATGAGCCACATCCTGTGGCTCCCACCAGACGTGGAGCCCGCGCGGAGGGCACAGGGCTCGGGGTGGGGGGGGCGGGGAGAACCTCAAGGCTTGTCCCGCCCGGGTGCACCTGCTCCCCGAAGACTCTGAGCTCCTGTGACAGGCGGGGGACACGAGGTCTCCTGTCTCCCGGCTAATCAATAGTGACATAAATACAGCCTTGGAGGCTGAGCTGGGCACGCCAGGGCAAAATACTCTGCGTCCGGAGATCTGCTTCTTGCTCGGTTTGCTTCCTACACGGTCAGGGCACCCACGACGACCACATCACGTTAACCCAGAAACGAAAGCGTGAGCCTCTGCTCCAAGTCTGCTGTCGCCGCACAAGTTGTGGCAAACGCGACGAGGTCGTGGGGTCCGCAGCCGTGATGCAGGGCGCTGCGGGCTCCAGCTTGGCCAGCGTGAACGGTCCTGTTGGCCCCCCAGGGCATCGCGGCTTCCTGAGCTGCCTGGCACCTGCCCTGGGAGCGCAAGGCAGGTGCACAGGGGTGGCTCGGAGACCGGGAGCCCCACGGAAATCGGGGTTGGGGTCTAGGCTGCGGATTCCTTGCTCGCATCCAAAAGCTGAGGCACGTGCCGTCTCTGGGACTTGGCTACCCCCCAGGAGGAGCCGTCCCTGCAAGCTCAGCACTGACCCCAGATCTCAAGATGCCAGAATCCAGAACATTTAGAAGCCGCACGTGTCCTTTTAGGGACACATTTCAACCCGTTACCAGGTTAATCAGTCAAAAGCGTGGGGTCGGTGGGGAGAGGGGACGTGGGAGGCTGTACCCATTGGGAGATTTTGCAGAGTGAATGTTCATTCTGGTTTTCATAATGAAAACGGTTTTCAGCCCCGTTTTGCTCCCTTCCCCGTGGACGGATGTACCCACATCCCAGTTTTAAAGGCTCCCCACCGTTCAGTGTGGACTTCCTGGCACCTTCCGGTATTAACTCAGACTGAGTGCATGGGGGGACAGTCCGGGGAACACACACCTCCTCTGTGTTTGCACGGGTTCCCTTCTTTTGCCCAGGACCGCCTCCAGCCTTAGTCCAAACCCACTGGGAGCCTCCCCGAGCCGGTGACCCCTGTGATGTGTCACTTCTTGCTCTGCAAGAAGAAACTGCAGCTTCTTACAAGCATCCCGTCATTCCTGAGCCGAGCTGAGTCACTTCGGATCCCGACGAGAGTCACAAGGAAGGGCACCCAGACTCGCTGCACCCCAGACTCGCGTGGGGCCAGGAACTGCAGACGTGAATCCCCCCGCCTGCACCTGTTCCCGCCCTCCCTCAAGGTGACTCCGGGTACCCCACGGTTTCAAAACCACCAGGCTGCATCGTCCATATGTGTACAGGGAGAACAGAATGTCCAGTGACCGTGCTCGGTATGGGAGCCATATCTGGAACTGTATAAATTAATAAGAAAAAAAAAAAAAAAGCTGATCTGAACCCAGTCCCCAGACACTGTGACAAAATGGGGACAAGAGAAAACAGAGTCCCCTCCTTACTCGTGCTTTTTGTGTTTTTGTTGTTGTTGTTGTTGTTTGTTTGTTTGTTTGTTTTTGTCTGCTGGAAGGCAATTAACCTTGTTGCCTCATAAATGTTACCGCACATGTCTGGCATCATCAGGGTGCAGTATCCACAACAAAATGCGTTTTATCAAGAAAATCCCCAGGGGATGTCAGAGCAAGGGGACCGTGGCGAGGACTCGGTGCCTCCAGATGAAACCCTCCGACCAAGCGAGCTTCAGGACAAGCGTCTAAGGCGGCCGAGAAGACGTCACTTTAAATGAACAGAACAAAACAAGAACTCAGCACAATGTTGAAAACACCGCGGGCCGTGGGACTCAGACCGAGTGCAGGGACTCTCTTTGGTGACGTCACCTGAGGAAACGACAAATGTGAAAATGACAAGAACAGAACATTTAGGTGGCTCTGGGGTCAGCACAGATGCGACTACAAAATGAAATGCGAATGAGCTGAATTCCATACAAATATGTCGCCGGAGTAAGCGAACGAAGTAACGTCAAAGAAATGAGTTCTTACAAAGAGTCTTCTTAAATCCCAATTTCCGCTGACGGTCCAGGCAGGACAGCTGGGGTCTGGGGTGTGTTTGGGATGATGGGGGCTACACCAGGACAGGCTGTCACCAAGTGGCGGTCGTATCCCACAGACAAACAGACGGTGGGCAAACGCAAATTGCATTCCACACGCACGCGGTCTGGCTGTTTCTTCTCTGAGCACGAGTGAGGCTCCAAGTGTTTGCCATCGTCTGTTGACCCAGAGTTCTGGCTAATACGGGGCGGCTAATTAGCCCGATTTTAAAAGCGCTGTGAAAATACCGCTACAGTGCTGTCCTGCCCTTACCTATCTCCCTCCCTCCTGATACATTTCTCCGGACTAATTTTCACGCAGTGCCTTTCCTTTCGTGTGAGCGCCTCGCTCCCTGGGGCGTCACGATGGATGCCTTTGATCGGTCACTCTCTTCTTTTCCTCTCTGCCTGCCTGTCCCGATGTCTGCTTCCTCACCTCCCCTGACCATCCATCCTTCTAACAAAAACAGGAATTTCAGAGTGAAGGAAGGAGTTACTGAGCACACGTTATGCTAAGAATTTTGCACGCCTTCCTTCTAGAACATTCCAGTGGTAGGTACTATTCTTGGCTCTGTTTTGGGGATGAGAAAACCAGATGAAGGGGCCCTGCTTCCAAGTGGAGAAGCCTGGCTCCCAATCCATGACTGGACAGCTCCTGAGCGCCCCCCCTCCCATCTTCTGACCCCATTGACCCCTCCATCCTCACCTTGGGGTCCCTTTGGCAGAACTTTTCTGCCTCCTCCGTAGATGGCGGACATTTTACAGACATTCAGGATGCCCCATACCTTGTCCTTTCCTCCTCCCTGTCGTTCACACCAACGGTGTTCCCATTTTTCTTTCTCTTTGTTGACTTTCAAGTCCACACGTCCACAATCAAAATGGCGCCCCCTTAGCTCATGGTGTGTGGATCACCTCCTGCCCATGGATCATTCTGCCTTCCGTATCCACTGTGGCTTGATGTGTCATCATTATGAAGGACAATGCTTTCTCTGTGACAGCAGGCACTGAGAGCGGGTGGCCGTGTGGTCCTTAGAGTACCGAGGATGTTTTCGGTCTAAGGTGGCCATGAGGCATGTGCTTGGTGGATGATGTGAAAGGGAGCCCAGGAAAATAAAACAAAATCCCAAAGGCAGCTCCCTTGGGGTCTAGGATTTGAAAGTCATATTAACGTCATTGAAAGGGTTAAGTGCCCAGAATGGGAGCCAGCGTATATAACAACAGAACAATGCTATGACAGGATTGTCTCTTACTTCCTAGGGTTACATTTCAAGTGGTCCCATCAGTAGACGTGGCACTCAAGGTAGGCTGGGCTGATCATAACTGTCAGTAAATTCTCCACCCCCAGTTCATCTTCCAGCGGTTGAAAGGGTATACCTGTATCCTCCTGTCCATCCAGGTCATTGTTTGTGGCCAGGGAGAGCTGAGCAAGGAGTTCACAGCCAGATCCCACAACCAGGGCTCATGGTTTCGATCTGAACTAGACTTCCCTGGCTTTGCTGTCCCCACCACTGTCTTCTTGGGGTCCCGCGGCTCTACTGTCCCCACCACCATCTTGTTGACCATCCGTTCATCTTTGGAAACTCAGACCTGCCTCAGTGCTGCTGGGACAAGAGATCGGAGAAAAACCAATATGGCTCTCGGCCAGGCGACCCGGAGCTTCATGGAAACTGTGACCCGTAGGCATGTCTTCCGAGAAGTGACCTCTGGTTCCTCAACGTGTGAGCCTCACACACTCACCTGGCATAAATGTAGGGTGCCATACACCCCTGTTGCGGGAACACAGGCATCCCTGTTCGGTTTCATTATTAGAGAGTGAGGGACAGGAAGGGGAGAACGTGTCACGCTTGGTATCCCTGAATGGAAGTCCTCCTCCACCTTGCAGATTGCCACCTTTCAGATGACTCACACTCTGCAGTCACCACCCGGAGGTCATGGAAACAGAGCGCTCCTTGGGGACACAGCATCCGTGGGCGGTCCCTCATGACACCATCTAAAGATGGGGAGCCTGAAAATCCATCTCGATATGATTTGTTCACCCATAAACCCATCCAAACGTGGATTCTGGCTGTTGGTTTTTTTTCCTCACATACACCTGAACGTCAACCCCGTGGCTGGATGTGGCGGGCGGTACTTACAGAGTCAGCGTCTGTCACGGTGAGGACCCGTCACGGATCATCATTAGCTTTAAATTAGAAACTTGTACAGAAGCAGATGCTAAAGATAAATAGGATGAACGCGAGAAGCAACCCACGGCGAGTCTGCATATGGCGTCCGGCTGGAGAGATCCGTGACCCAGAAAGGCAAGAAGCCGATGGTCAGCACTTTCGAGCGCTTGGTACCCACAGCATTACTTAGCCCTGCAGCTTGGGAGCACAGAGGTTTAAAAACACACTCGATAGCTTCCGTGCTGTGTCAGCTGGACCCGGCGGAGCAGACACGAGACCCGATGTGGACACGGCGTGGCCGGAAACTGCACACACCGAAGCCTAGGCTGGTGACCCAGTGGTGGAAATGCTGACGACAGTAGGTGCTTGGACTGATTCCAGCACTCCCACGCTGGGATTGCCAAAGGGACTTCCGGGTGATGACAATGAGGTTTCGCGTCGCGGCTGACACTTCGGGGCGCTGAGCTACATTGACGACGCTGCCCTGAGTTCTTGGTCGGCATTCGGTGGTATATTCACAGCGCACGTGAGCCCTAAAAAAAGGAAGATGTTACTGCGCTCTGCCTGGGAGAGTCAATGTTTGTCCCTCCAAAATTCACATGTGGAAGCCTAACTCCAAATGTGTTGGTGTTAGGAGATGGGCCCTTGGGAAGTAACTAGGGTTTCCCGAGGTCATAAGATGATGGAATCCCCATGATGGGATTGGAGTCTTTATAGGAGAGGACACCAGAGAGCTATTTCTCTCTCTCTCCGCCATTGGAGGACAAAACAAGATGGCGGCCATGGACGAGCCAAGACAACCGCTCTCTCTGGACTCCAGCCACCCACGCAGCCTCATCCCGGGCCTCCAGCCTTCTCATCTGCAAGCCGTGTGGTTTGTGGTACTTTGTCACGGCAGCCCCAACACACGGAGACAACCCCATGGCTCGAAGGGATTGAGGGACCTACTGGGAGTTGCCCAACCAACAAGTGCATGGGACGTGGAATAGGACGGAGGCAGTCACGCTCCCAAGACAGTGAGTGATGGGGCTCTTCTGCCCCCTGGAGACAGAGCGCATCCTTCAGGGGACATGTGTCTGGATGTGCTTATGTGCATTTGGGACCCTCTGTGGCGTCTTCTTGCATCAGGTTGGGGCACAGTCTCCTGATGGCCATTCTACCCTGTTCACATTTACGTGTCTCCAGTGACTGAGATGAGGAACCTCTTAGGCACGGCTGGGAACGCTTGCAGGACAATGGACGACCTTCTGGGGTCTGAGTGTGGACAAGCTTGAGGATGTGCAGTCCCTGGGACCCAGTCTGGTCCCGGTGGAGGGAGGGGGCTGCCCTGTTCACAAGCCCCATCTGGTTCTCATGGTGAATGTTGGAATTTCTCCCTCTTGCAGTGGGAGGGAGACAGGAACCATTTTGTGCGGGCGAGGGAGGGCGACCGTGTTTCCTTAGCAGTTCCATCAACGTGTTCACAAAGCCATGTTGGTGGCCTGTGGGGTCCGGGAAGCACCACCTTTTTGGAGGCCACTGGCTTCCCTAGTCACCCTGCCCAGACATGCTCACGCTGCTCAAGGATGACTAACCTTCCACCACAGGGATGGAAGAGCCCAAAGGTGAGGGTCATTCAGCACAGCCAGCCTGGGTCTCACCATCCACAGGGATTCTGGGTCGAACTGTGTCTCCAGAATTCATGGGTAGGACCCCCTAACCTCCAGGATCTCAGAATGGGTCTGCATTGGGATATTGGGGTTTAAAAGCACAAATTAAGGTAAACTGAGGTCACTTAGGTTGGCCCTGATCCCATAGAACTGGGTCCTTATAGGAAGAAGAGATTAGGACACACATAAGCCAGAGAGACGACCACGTGAGGACACAGGAGAACTTGGGGTCTGCACGCGAAGGAGAGAGGCCTCAGGAGGACCCAGCCTCAGCCCTGCCTGCATCTCAGACTCCCTGTCTCAGCCCTGCCTGGATCTCAGACCCCCAGCCTCACCCGTCCTGGAGGTCAGAGGCCCAGCCTCACCCCTCCTGGACCTCAGATTCCCAGCCTCAGCCTTCCTGGAGTTCAGAGTCCAATGCTCAGCCCTGCCTGGACCTCAGACCAGCAGCCTCAGCCATGCCTGGATCTCAGACCCCCAGCCTCGGCCTGCCTGGATCTCATACTCTGAGCCTCTAGCCCTGCCTGGATCTCAGACCCCCAGCCTTAGCCCTGCCTGGATATCAGACCCCCAGCCTCACCCATCCTGGAGGTCAGAGGCCCAGCCTCACCCCTCCTGGACCTCAGATTCCCAGCCTCAGCCTTCCTGGAGTTCAGAGTCCAATGCTCAGCCCTGCCTGGACCTCAGACCAGCAGCCTCAGCCATGCCTGGATCTCAGACCCCCAGCCTCGGCCTGCCTGGATCTCATACTCCGAGCCTCTAGCCCTGCCTGGATCTCAGACCCATGATCTCGGCCCTGCCTGGATCTCAGATTCCCAGACTCAACCCTGCCTGTATCTCAGATTCCCAGCCTCAGCCCTGCCTGCATCTCACACTCCCAGCCTCAGCCCTGCCTGCATCTCAGACCCACGATCTCGGCCCTGCCTGGATCTCAGACTCCCAGACTCAACCCTGCCTGGACTCAGACCCCCAGCCTCAGCCCTGCCTGCATCTCAGACCCCCTGCCTCAGCACTGCCTGGATCTCAGACCCCCGCCTTGGCCCTGACTGGATCTCAGATTCCCAGACTCAACCCTGCCTGGATCTCAGATTCCCAGCCTCAGCCCTGCCTGGATCTCAGATTCCCAGCCTTGGCCCTGCCTGCATCTCACACTCCCAGCCTCAGCCCTGCCTGCATCTCAGACCCACGATCTCGGCCCTGCCTGGACCTCAGACCCCCAGCGTCAGCCATGCCTGGATCTCAGATTCCCAGCCTCGGCCCTGCCTGCATCTCACACTCCCAGCCTCAGCCCTGCCTGCATCTCAGACCCCCTGCCTCAGCACTGCCTGGATCTCAGACCCCCGCCTTGGCCCTGCCTGGATCTCAGATTCCCAGACTCAACCCTGCCTGGATCTCAACCTCCCAGCCTCAGCCCCTCCTGGACCTCAGACCCACAGCCTCAGTCCTGCCTGGATCTCAGACCCCCAGCCTCGGCCCTGCCTGGATCTCAGTCTCCCACCCTGGGCCCTGCCTGGATCTCAGACCCCCAGCCTCAGCCCCTCCTGGACCTCAGACCCCTAGCCTCAGCCCCTCCTGGATCTCAGACTCCCAGCCTCAACCCTGCCTGGACCTCAGACCCACAGACTCAGCCCTGCATGGACCTCAGACCCCAAGACTCAGTCCCTTCTGGACCTCAGACCCGTAGCCTCGGGTCTGCCTGGATCTCAGACCCCCAAGCTCAGCCCGTCCTGGACCTCAGCCTCCCAGCCTCAGCTCTGCCTGGATCTCAGACCCCCAGCCTCGGCCCAGCCTAGACCTCAAACTCCCGGACCAGCCAGGGTTCCTGGCTTTGGCCCTGCCTGGATCTCAGACCACAGGATCAGCCCTGCTTGGATCCAACTCCCAGCCTCTGGCCTGCCTGGACCTCAGACCCCGAGCCTTGGCCCTGCTTGGATATTAGACCCCCACCCTTGGCCTTGCCTGGACCTCAGACTCCCAGCCTCAGCCTGCCTGGATTCCATACTCCGAGCCTCTAGCCCTGCCTGCATCTCAGACTCCCAGCCTCGGCTCTGCCTGGATCTCAGATTCCCAGACTCAGACCTGCCTGGACCTCAGACCCCCAGCCTGGGCCCCTCCTAGACCTCTGACTCCCAGCCTCAGCCCTGCCTGGATCTCAAACTCCCAGGCTCAGACCTGCCTGGATCTCAGACCCCCAGCCTCAGCCCTGCCTGGATCTCAGACCTCCAACCTCAGCCCTGCCTGGATCTCGGACTCCTAGCCTCAGCCTGCCTGGATCTCATACTCCGAGCCTCTAGCCCTGCCTGACTCCAACTCCCAGCTTCGGCCCTGCCTGGACCTCAGACCCCCACCCTCGACCCTGCCTGGATCTCAGACTCCCAGCCTCTGCCCTGCCTGGACCTCAAACCCCGAGCCTTGGCCCTGCCTGGACCTTGGACCCCCAGCCTCGGCCCTGCCTGGATCTCAGATTCCCAGACTCAGCCCTGCCTGGATCTCAGACCCCCCACCCTCAGCCCTGCCTGGATCTCAGACTCCTAACCTCACCCCTGCCTGGATCTCAGACTCCCAGCCTCAGCCCTCCCTGGATCTCAGACTCCCAGCCTCGGCCCTGCCTGGATCTCAGAACCCCAACCTCAGCCCCGCCTGGATCTCAGACTCCCAGCCTCAGCCCCGCCTGGATCTCAGACTCCCAGCCTCAGCCCTGCCGGCATCTCAGATTCCCAGCCTCCAGAACCAGGAGAAATAAATGTGTCTGATGTAAACCACCCCGTGCACAATGCTGTTACCAGCAACCAAGCAAACTCGTACAACGGGAAATCCAAACAGCATCCTCCTCTGAAGAACGTTATTGCTGAAATCATTACCTTTCGTGTATCTCTAAATTGGTGAGAAAAACGCCATTCAGATAGGCTGGAGGTGGAAAGAAGACAACAATCTCAGGAACAAAAGAGAACAAAACCGAGTGGAATGGATGGAGTCAAATATTATGACAAACGCAAACGTTTTAATTCTGCACCTTAACAACACTGGCAGAGTCTCACGAAATAAGGACTCAGTCGACGTTAATTTCTGAAACGTTCATCGGGAGTCTCTTTTTCTGTTAACGGGTAATATTTTTTAAGGGTGGTGCGTGCAGCTGGCTGTTTGGGTCTGAGACTAAGAAAGGAGACAATGCCCTTCGCCCCTCCGTGTGTGTGCGTCTGTCGCTCTGTGTCCAGCCGTCTGTCCATCTTTCGAAATGTGCGTCATTCCAGGCCGGTGGCTGGAGGTGAGATCGATTTGCAGGGTTCATTACCCTGGCGTCTCCAACTAACGGTTCATTTGAGGCAGATGGTGGACTTGTTTCAATGCATTGACAGGTTTTGTCGTCTTTTTCTCTGCTATTTGAAATGTTTCTAAAAGCACAAAGATGACCTCCATTTGTCTATTATTGACTCTCTATACCTGTGTTATATATAAAAACATGACATAAAATATAATAATATGTAACATATCTTATGCTATGTAATATACATTATATAATACTATATTATTATACATGTATCGTAGGTATTTATTTTATTTACATACTATTTATTTCATACGTTTATATGATACATAACATATATTATCTATAACATAATAGCATAATGAACATGCTATACAAATACACATAAATATAACATATATAAGTTATGTATAATATGTAATAATATAGACAGCCTTTGGTTTTGCAGATATCTGTGACTCTACATTTAAAAGGGTTCTGGAGCACCTGGGGGGCTCAGTTGGTTAAGCTTCCGACTTGGGCTCAGGTCATGATCTCACGGTTTGTGGGTTCAAGCCCCGCGTCGGGCTCTGTGCTGACAGCTGGGAGCCTGGATCCTCCTTCGGATTCTGTGTCTCCCTCTCTCTCTGCCCTTCCCCTGCTCATGCTCTGTCTCTCTCTCTCTGCAAAAAATAAACATTAAACAAATTTTTAATAAAAAAATAACAATGATGTACACCTGAAACTCACATAATTGTGGGTGTCAGTTATACCTCACTACAAAAATAAAACTGGATTGTACGGGGCTCCTGGGTGGCTCCGTTGGTTAATGGACCAACTTTGGGTCAGGTCATGATCTCGTGGTTCGCGGGTTCGAGCCCCGCGTCGGGCTCTGTGCTGACGGCTTGGAGCCTGTATCCTCATTCGGATTCTGTGTCTCCCTCTCTGTCTGCCCGTAACCCGCTCACATTCTGTCTCTGTCTCTCTCAAAAATAAACAGGGGCGCCTGGGTGGCGCAGTCGGTTAAGCGTCCGACTTCAGCCAGGTCACGATCTCGCGGTCCGTGAGTTCGAGCCCCGCGTTGGGCTCTGGGCTGATGGCTCGGAGCCTGGAGCCTGTTTCCGATTCTGTGCCTCCCTCTCTCTCTGCCCCTCCCCCGTTCATGCTCTGTCTCTCTCTGTCCCAAAAATAAATAAACGTTGAAAAAAAAAATTAAAAAAAAATAAATAAATAAACTTCATGGGACACCTCGGTGGCTCGGTGGGTTCAACATCCGACTTCAGCGCAGGGCACAATCTCCTTGTCCAGACAGCGGTCGGCGGGCATGTCTCCTCCTTCGAGCGATGTGCACGGAATCCGGTCTCTCTTGCTGGTCCCTGCTCTGCGGGAAGGTTGAAGAGCGTTTTTAAACAGGTTCTGTCACATCTCAATGTGTTCTTGACGAGCACGGGAGGCAAATGATGCGGAAAATCGGTGTGGCGCCCAGGAGAATGGCGGTCATTACCTCGCAGATGCTGGCGTCTCATTCCAGATCGGATCGTCAGGCCCCCGGGGGGGCTGGTGACAGATGCCACGGGGAGCGCTGGGCTCAGGATGAGAAGCGCGGTCACTTCCACGAGGGGCAGATGATACGATGGTTCCATCCTCCCCTTGACGGGATGCATAGGCGCCCCAGGGACAATGAATCCGCAGGCAGTGCTCACTCAACACAGCCTCGCTCATGAAATATTCATAAAGTCAACACCGAGCACCAGGTGCCTCCGTGGCTGCCTTCTCTGCGTGGCGTGTGCGGACTCGAGCCCAAAGCAAGAAGCAAAACAAGACGAAACAAAAAACTGAGACCTGCTACAGAAAGGATCCTCTGCTTCTGTTTTTGCGAAAGAAGCCTGGCGAATGTCAAAAACTGGAACCATGAGAAACCGGGGTGGTATTTATGGAGGTGGTGAATTCTGGAGTACCCCACGGCACCCAAAGAAGTTGTGCAATCCTGAGTTATTTAGAGCATTTCATGACGTCGCCTACGTCTGAAAACTTGGTTAATATGGTAATCGGCTCATTTAGAGATTTTCAGAGTCTGGGTGTTTTGGGGAGCTTGTTTAAGACAAGGAATGAGAAGAAGGAAGGAAGGAAGGAAGGAAGGACAGAAGGATAGAAGGATATGATGGAAGGAAGGTTGTTGAGAGGGAGGGAGGGATGAAGGAAGGAAAGACAGACATGGTGGATGGAAGAAAGGATAGGCATGGTGGATGGAAGGACAGAAGGGAGGAAGGAAGGAAAGATGGAGGGAGGGAGGAAGGAAGGAAGGGAGGGAGGAAGGAAGGAAGGAGGGAGGGAGGGAGGAAAGAGGACGTGCGTCCTAGTGCAAGGAACCCCTGCCACGTGCAAGGGCGGAATGTCACAGGCCCTGAAGAAGGCGGGGACAGGACGTGAAGCTGCAGGGGAGACCCCAGCCCCACCCCACCCGGTTTCGGCCTCGCGAGGCCCCGCGCTGAGGGCCCAGCTCGCCTCCACCCAGACGTCCCCTCTGAGGACCTGGGACGCGACGAGCAGCAGTAGTTTCCAGCCGGTGACGCAGCAGCCGGCGATCTCGTGCGGACGGCTGCTCGCAGGGTCACCCCGGCCACAGGGAGGAGGGTCCCGGACAGCGATGTGCATGTGTGCTCTCTGGGCTCAAGCCGTTCAGCTCCTGTCTACACCCAGGTAACCGCCCTCCCTCCTCACCGGGCGCCGACCTGAGCTGGTCGAGGGGAAGCCTGAGCGCAATCCCCTTCCCCTCCTGAAAACCTGCCTGCCTACGACTACTCACTCTGGATCCCCTGTGGGTGGCGCTTTCCTGTTTCTACCTGCCCCGTGAGCACCTCCGGCCGACCCGTCACATCGCCACTCTGCGTGCCGGCCCCATGGGCACCCGAGGGCGTTCATCGAGGTCCCGTCTGCCCCCAGTTTCTGGCCACCCAGCAATTCCCTGGAGCTTCTGAAATTGTGTTTACGGCTGACATGTTGACGGACAGACGCGGGTATTGTGGGCCGCCCAACGGGATTTCCTTTGTGACTGAGGCGTGGAGGGAGGTGCGCGTGCCTTTGAGGTCGTCCGGCGTGAGAATTTAACACACGTGCACGTTTTGAAGCGATCGCCACAGTCGATTCGATGCACGTGTCCTTCGTGGCACACGGCTGCCACTCTGTGCAGTGCGCGCCCTGAACATCCCCCCTCGGTCAATTCAAGGGTATCATTCAGCCCTGTCAACTATAATCACTGAGCCGTACGTTCGAGCCTGGGAATGTCCAGCTGGAACGTCATGTCCTTTGACCAACATCTGCTTCTTCCTCATTCCTACAACCCCTGGCATCTGCCCTTCTGTTTTGGGGGCTGTGACTTCTTTTTTCTTCTCTTGTCTTTTGTTTTTTCTTGTCTTTTGTTTTTTCTTTTCTTTTGTTTTCTTCTCTTTTCATTTCTTCTTTTTGCTTTTCCTTTCCTTTTTTCTCCTTTCCTTTTTCTTTTCCTTTGCTTTTCCGTTCTCTTCTCTCCTCTTCTCCTTTTTCTCTCCTCCCCTCCCCTCTCCTCTCCTGTCATTCCTGACAGATAGAGAATACAAGTAGGGGAGGAGCAGAGGGAGAGAGAGAAGGAGAGACAGAGAATCCCAAACAGGCTCCCCACTCAGCACGGAAGGAGCCCACTGCGGGGCTTGATCCCACAACCCCGGGATCATGACTTGAGCCGAAGTCAACAGTCGAAAGAAAGCTCAACCAGCTGAGCCACCCAGACGCCCCTCCTTCTTTGGGTTCCACATACAAGTGACATCATGCAGTGTTTGTGTTTCTCTGCCTGGCTTGTCTCCCTGAGCATCATGGTCTGTCCACGCTGTGACAAATGGCAGGGTCCCCTTCTGTTTTAAGGCTGAGCCGTGCTGCGTCCTGTGGAGGGACCACCTGTCCTGTATCCATTCATCCTGCTCTCACTCCCGTTGGAGGTGTAGCCCGCGGTGGCATTGCTGGATCACAGGGCCCTTTTGCTTTTCACTGTTTGAGGGCCCTCAATACCGTTGTGCTCACTGACTGCAGCAGTCTGCATTCCCAGCAACAGGGCATGAGCGTTCCCCTTTCTGCGCGCACTTTGACAGCAATGCTCACGAGAACTCAGGACTTATGTCCTTGTTGCCTTTCTTACGGGGTGCTGGCTGACTGCAGTTTGTGCCTGAGCGGCTCAGTGTCCAATTTGTAGGGCCTTGCAGTGCTGGCCGGGTGGGCCGGGCGTGTCCAGAGGAAGAAAAGCACAGTGTCGCTCAGTTTTGCTCTGCAGGGCGGACTCTCACAGGAGGCCACTGGAGAAGGACCAGCCCAGCTGGTTCTCGGAGGACATTCGATCCGGAAGACGGCTTTGTGGACAGAAAGGGCACCTTGAATAGGAAGGCTGGGCAGTGAACACCAGCATCCCTGAGCCGGGGAGTGAGTCTGGAGAGGCGGCTGAGCCCTGGGCAGGCACGTATGGTCCCAGCTGCCGCCTGAAGAGGCCACGTAGGACCCCATGGCCTCACGGGGTCGAAGCCTTCGGGACGGGCGTCTGAGGCACGGGCCTCATTCCAGACGGACGTCTGAGGCCCAACCAGCCTGCTTTTCGAGGGGGACCCCCCTCCCTGCACCCTGCCTGGAAATAAGGAAATACGGAAATACACATGATCCTGTCTTCACGCACTTTTCTCCCATGTGCCAGGGAGCTCCTCTCTCTGGCTATCTCTCTCTCTCTGTCTCTTTGTCTCTGTTGATCTCTGTGTCTGTCTCTGTCTCTGTCTGTCTCTCCTGATGGTCTCTCTGGTGCTATCTCCCTATGTCCCTGTATCTTTGTCTATCGCTATCTGCCTCGCTCTGACTGTCTCCCTGTTTTTGTCTGTCTCTGTGTCTGTCTCTCTTTCAGTGCCCCTTTATGTGTGTGTCTCTCCCTGACTGTCTCTCGGTGCTATCTCTCCCTGTCTCTGTGTCTGTCTCTCCCTGACTGTCTCTCGGTGCTATCTCTCCCTGTCTCTGAGTCTGTCTCTCCCTATCTCTCGATTCTATCTCTCCTTGTCTCTGTGTGTATCTCTCCCTGACTGTCTCTCGGTGCTATCTCTCCCTGTCTCTGTGTCCATCTCTCCCTGACTGTCTCTCAGTGCTATCTCTCCCTGTCTCTGGGTCTGTCTCTCTCTGTCTCTCGGTGCTATCTCTCCCTGTCTCTGTGTCCATCTCTCCCTGACTGTCTCTCGGTGCTATCTCTCCCTGTCTCTGTGTCTGTCTCTCCCTGTCTCTCGGTACTATCTCTCCCTGTCTCTGTGACTGTCTCTCCCTGTCTCTGTGTCCTTCTCTCCCTGCCTGTCTTTCGGTGCTATCTCTCCTTGTCTCCGTGTCTGTCTCTCCCTGTCTCTCAGTGCTATCTCTCCCTGTCTCTGGGTCTGTCTCTCCCTGACTGTCTCTCCCGCCCTGCCTCCTGCTCCCCCACCCCCCGGGGTTTCCGGTCCCCAGCCGCCCCGGGCACTGCGTTTGCTGTTGGGACAGGGTCCGAGCTCTCGAGTCTCACTAGTGAAGCCCGTTCCCCACCACCAATGCCTGTCCGCCTTTTTGGGGGTGTGGTGGTCCTCAAGTCACCCCGATCCGCTCCCGAGGGCTAACAGCCCTGGGGAGGGGGTAGATGGTACCGGTGGGGTCAAGCGCTTTGTGGCTTTTTGTCCCCTCCCCTTCTGGCTCCAACTCTTCAGGTTCCCGAATCGAAACAACGCACACATCATCAAACGAATCCACTGAGCCCTCTGCCCGCGTCCGGAGTCCGTCAGTAAAGGCGTCGTCCTTTGAGGCAGGGAAGAATCTGCCTCGACACCGTCACCAGCCTTCCCCTGTGCCCGACTCGATCTCCTGTAGCGTTTCTGTTGCTCTCATATGGTCGCTCTGATTGCTCCCATCTTCCTTGATTGGATCTTAATAACCAGTATTTTCTGGGAAAAGTGCTCATTTCCCGGAAATTTTCATCTTGTTGTTACCCATTTAACATATTAACAGAGATGAGTACGAACTCCTCATTCTCAAATCGTCCCCATGACGAGAGACTCATCCCTCCTACTAAATCTGCGGTTTTTTAGCCCTGTCAAGTGCGTTATTCAGAGCCTTCTCTGCGTCCTTATTTCCCGTCTTGTCTGTCCATCTGTCAAATACTCAAAGACGGACCCGTAAGCCTCCCGTAACAACTGGGATTCTGGCCGTTTTCCTGACGCGTATGAGACTTCTTGAGAGATACAGCTCGATGCTGGGCTTTTCTGGAGAAAACGCGGCCACAAATGCCACAGCACTAACGTGGCTTTGCACTTTTTGAGCATGGGGTCCACAGCTAAGGCTGCCCTTAACCCCGTTGATACTTTGGTCTTGAGTTATCCCTACCTTGTAGGGATGGGGCTTGTGTTTGATTGAGCATGGGGTCCATAGCTAAGGCTGCCCTTGGCCCCATTGATACTTTGGTCTTGAGTTAACCCTACCTTGTAGGGATGGGGCTTGTGTTTGGTTGAGCATGGGGTCCACAGCTAATGCTGCTCTTGGCCCCATTGATACTTTGGTCTTGAGTTATCCCTACCTTGTAGGGTTGGGGCTTGTGTTTGGTTGAGCATGGGGTCCACAGCTAATGCTGCTCTTGGCCCCATTGATACTTTGGTCTTGAGTTATCCCTACCTTGTAGGGATGGGGCTTGTGTTTGGTTGAGCATGGGGTCCACAGCTAATGCTGCTCTTGGCCCCATTGATACTTTGGTCTTGAGTTATCCCTACCTTGTAGGGTTGGGGCTTGTGTTTGGTTGAGCATGGGGTCCACAGCTAAGGCTGCCCTTGGCCCCATTGATACTTTGGTCTTGAGTTATCCCTACCTTGTAGGGATGGGGCTTGTGTTTGGTTGAGCATGGGGTCCACAGCTAATGCTGCTCTTGGCCCCATTGATACTTTGGTCTTGAGTTATCCCTACCTTGTAGGGATGGGGCTTGTGTTTGAGCATGGGGTCCACAGCTAAGGCTGCCCTGGCCCCATTGATACTTTGGTCTTGAGTTAACCCTACCTTGTAGGGATGGGGCTTGTGTTTGATTGAGCATGGGGTCCACAGCTAAGGCTGCCCTTGGCCCCGTTGATACTTTGGTCTTGAGTCAACCCTACCTTGTAGGAATGGGGCTTGTGTTTGATTGTCGGCTTGATAATGTTTGGCCTTTTTATTCCCAATCCTCACTTTTCAAAACCATCATCAGTGTATAGAAGAATTCAAGAATTCACCTCTTTTCTCCACCCCCCCCCCCCGCCCCGGTGGGAGGCCGCCATATTGGTTTTGAATCAGGACCAGCGCCAGCTAAAGGCTCACGCCTCCTTCCAGGGCTTTTCTGGATCTTCCATTTTGCCGACGTGGACGACTGGTATACCTCGTATTTTCTCGTCATCTGTTTGGGCACACAGGCTACCTCTTGTCCCTGGGGGTACAGTGAAGAGTCTGGAGACGTGGCAACTTCCACGTCTCTCTTTACCCAACCAGAAATGGAATGTGTCGGGGGCGCCTGGGTGGCTCAGTCGCTTAAGCATCTGACTCGATTTCAGCTCAGGTCATGATCTCACGGTGGGTGTCATGGAGTCCCATGTCCCTCTCCCTCTCTCTGCCCCTTCCCCACTCACGCTCCCCCTCTCTCTCCCTCAAAATAAATAAATATAAAGAAAGAAATGGAAGGCATCACTGATGGCATTCCAGGCAAAATGGAAAATGCCACCTGTGTCTCCTTCTCCCATCCCCGAGCCCTGCTGGATCAATGACCCCCGCCCCATCTCCCAGTGCACCTTGCGGAGGGCGGGGGCAGAGGATGCAAATTTTAGGTGAACGTACCAGCTCAGCGTCCAGCAATGCGATTCCCCGATCTTGCCCGAGCTCATCCCTGGGGCTTCTCCTCTTCCAGAAGCCCACGCCCTGCAAATTGCCTGGCACGTTATCACCATCAGGGATCGGCCCTGTGGAGACTTCTGGTCCACAGGGACTGCCCTGCCCTCTGCAGCTGTGGGGGTTTGATTTGGGGGCTCATGTTCTCTGCACAGTGGCAGCCCCCATGATCCCCCACTCGATCCTTGGGGCACCTCACGAGGCAACGTTCTCGCGGCAGAAAGGGGGCGCTCACGTTTGCCGCTGGTTAGGAACCCTCTTCTCCCGGGAGTGGGGAGGAAGCATCTTCCGACTTTGCCAAGATTCGTACCGTTGCTCTGCTTCTGGAAGCTGAGCGTGTCTGTCTACCAACCCTGTTATTGTCGGTTCCCGTTATCGGAAGCAGTAGGGGCTTCCCCCTTTAAAAAAAATATATCCTCGTGAATATGTTAGCGGAAAATTAGAACGGTGTGTCAGGAATGCCTAGCCAGATGGCGCTGTGTTCTAGAACAGCACTTCTGAACCGTCTGTGGCAAAACGCCCTTTTCCCAAAGCTGTCACGGATTCATAGCGATGTAGATAGGACAGACGTGAATTACTAGAAAAATAAAAGTTAAAACCAGGCAAAATGGTAACTTCCAAGGTTGCCTTTTTAGAAATCATTGGATTCAGCACACGTAAAATGACTCTCAATGATTTAGTTTTCTAAATGCTGTTGTCGGTGTCGCGGTGTGCCTTATGGCTGACCCGGTAACAAACGGTTCCCAGGGTGGCACCCGTGTGTAGACCTCCCCTGGAAGGGCTTTGATCCAGAAGCATGCCCACCCCACCCCTACTCCCATTTGCTAGTGCTTGTAGCTGGCAGGAGCCATGCTTCCCTGTGTTCTGTCTTCTTGCAACCACACGCGCCCGAGCAAGCACGTTCCCAGGAACCGGTCCTGGAGACCCACAGCGATGTCGCCGTCCAAGGACCATCATGCCGCACGATGACCCAACAAAGTGACGTCAGCTCCAAAGGGCTGCGTGCCCCTCTGGAGCTCAGGATGTCCTCTAAGCTCATGGGGTTGTTGGTAGTTCCTTGAGTTTGTAGGTCCAGGGCTCTGGCTTTCCTGCTGGCTGTTGGCCAGAGGCTGCTGTCAGTCCCCGGAAGCTGCCAGAAGCATCTTGCCCCATGGCCCCTCTCAACATGGCGGCTGAGTTCTTCAAGACCAGTGGAAGACTCTCTCCCCTGCTTCCCTAAGGAAATGCCTTATTTTGTTGATTTATAAGCAAGTCACAGGTGCCGTCTACACGCAACGATGGGGGATCGTCAAGGGCATGAGGCATGGAGGGTCTTCCTAGGCTATGATCCCTGAATCCCACCTTCGTCTTTAAAACCCAGTGTCCCTCCGCAGGTGGGATGGAATCGAACTTATTTAAAAACCATCTGAGCTCCTGGAGTAGGTCAGAAGATAATCCCCCATCTCTTTCCTTTTGCAGTGGAGTTTTTATACTGTGATCTGGCTTCCCTGACGTCCATCAGGCAATTCGTCCAGAAGTTCAAGAAGAAGAAAATCCCTCTCCATGTCCTGGTCAATAACGGTGAGTCCTGGTGAAATGCAGATGTTAACTCTGACACAGACGTGCACACTGGCCATCCCGCGAGAGAAGTCCTTTGGGAAGGAAGGACTTGCGTGGAAATTCGTGAATATACGTGGTGTTGTCATGACGCTTTGCCTTGTTGACGCATTTGGCTGTTGTCATTGGCATAATCAATTTGCAATGATGGTAAGCCTGATGATACGGTGTGTGGGGTCGATATTTTGGTTGGCCCACATGGGCTAAGTAAGGTGTGTTATGAACGTGTAAGAGGGGGGCGTGTTCACACGTTCCCTTATTAAATATCGAGCGTGTCCCCAGGGGGCGTCATCAGTATGTAGGCTCCATGCACAGCTGTCTCTTGACTTCTTCCCCGAAGCCAACATTCATCACACAGACACACAGGGTCTGTGTGTCCCCTTACCCTGCCTTCTACACGCCCACCTGTCCGTCTTCAACACAAACTAGCCTTGACCTGGACCCCTCCTTTCAGCCCCGCTCTTAAGAGCATCGTGGCCACGTCTGGGTTTCTCAGCATGGTGCCTGAGCCATTCCTGTCTTCCCACGCTACACTTGACAGATATCCTACAGATTCATCCAAACCCTCCACGGTGAGGAGGCAGCACCATTCACGTGTCCAAACTGAATCCACATAGAGCACCAAAACTATCGGAAAAACACACATACCGGAAGAACATCCCAGCTCGCTTTTAGACTTGGAGGCCAACTGGTCGACTGTAGAGGAGATAAATGATAGTATTAATACGGCAAAAACAATGACCGTAAGCCATTGAGCTACAACTACTGTACCTTCTTTCCAAAATGTATAAAACATTTGCTAAACTATTCATCTGTTGTGGGGGTGGGGGAGCCTGGGTGGCTCAGTTGGTCAAGCTGCCAACTCTTTTTTTTAATATAATTTATTGTCAGATTGGCTTCCATACAACACACCCAGTGCTCATCCCAGCAGGTGCCCTCCTCAGTGCCCATCACCCACTTTCCCCTCTCCCCCACCCTCCATCAACCCTCAGTTTGTTCTCAGTATTTAAGAGTCTCTTATGGTTTGCCTCCTTCCCCCTCTGTAACTTTTTTCCCCCTTCTCCCCCCCCCCCATGGTCTTCTGTTAAGTTTCTCAAGATCCACCTATGAGTGAAAACATACGATATCCGTCTTTCTCTGACTGACTTATTTCACGTAGCATAATCTCATCCAGTTCCATCCACGTTGCTGCAAATGGCAAGATTCCATTCTTTCTCATTGCCAAGTAGCATTCCATTGAATTTATAAACGACAACTTCTTTATCCATGCGTCACTTGTTGGACATTTAGGCTCTTTCCATAATTGGGCTATTGTGGAAACTGCTGCTACAAGTCTTGATTTCGGCTCACGTCATGAGCTCATGGTTATGAGTTAGGGCCCCTTGCGGGGCTGTGCGTTGACATCAGGGAACCCGCTTGGGGTTCTTTCAGTCCCTCTCTCCCTGCCCGTCCCCTGGACGTGTTCTCCTTCTCAGAGCAATTTTGTTAATTAGAAAAAATTTTTCAAAAACACTAGTCATCTGTTGGATGGCAGGGAGAATGTCACTCTGGGAGTCTTGTGGTTCAAGAGCCCACCGGGATCATCGAGGCGAATTTATCCACCGACAGAGACGTAAGTGACTCTGTTCTCCAAAGTCATTTGGCATGGAAGGGACCGTGGTAAGGAATCACGTGGCTGACGATGTGGGCGTCATGTGGACGGAGTGGAGAGGGTAAATCCACGTCCTGAGGCTGTGCCACCCTCACCCATGTGGTAACCCGGCTCCCAGGATGCATCTGCTGTCTGTGTGTTCTTTTTGTCTTACCGCGTTTCACTGTCTTCCGTGGTGTGAACGGCATTCGTGGGCAGGACAGGCTACAGAGAGACATTGGGACGCCCGATGCACCTGTTTGATTGGAAACACTCCCTGAAGGGGAAGACGGAGAGCCTGCGACTCAGAAGATCCGACTCCAACCGTCTCTTTAATGCATTCGGTTGTGTGGCCATATGGCGGTGATGTGTGGGTGCCACACGGTTATAGCTAACGCCACATCCGCCTCCTTCCCCCAGGAACAAACCCGCTGTGGGTGTTGTTAGTGCTGCTGGTTCTCTCTGGGAGGCTCAGAACGGTATTGATCTTTCTTTCTTCTCCACGGACCTTTCCCCATACCGTTCAAGGCTTCCCGCACCGGCGCACTTGACGTTTATTGGCAGAAATCAGTCCTTTCCCTGTAAACAGGAAATACGGGCTTTCTGTTTGCCCCATCCGTCTTCTGTCTGTAGGGAATCCCGTCCACGCGTTGGCTTCACATCAGCCCAAACTTGTCCTCCGCACATGCCTTCCTCCGTGCCCGGGACCCCCCATCGCTGCAGCACGCCCCAGCCACACACAGGTGCCATGCGCCCAGTGTGCAATCCCTGACCCCACGTGCCACTGACCCCAAGGGACAATCCCTCGGTGTTCCTTCCATGCCTTGATTTCTCTTGAACTGATTTGCCTTTTCGAGCTTCTGGAGGCTGGTGGCATTCCTGGGCTCGTGACGCGTCCTCTCATTCTCAAAGCCATTGGGGTGGAGGGTGTAACCCCCGGCCTCCCTCTGTCTCTCCATGATGTTTGCTCTGTGCATACATCACCCTCTCCGACTCTGAGCCTCCTGCCTCCCTCCTGGGAAGACACTTGTGGAGACCTTGCACCACTGGGGCCATACAGGACCACCCCCATCTCAGGGATCTGAACCACCCCCATCTGCAAAGTCCCTTTATCCACGTAAGGGCACATATTCACAGGCTCAGAGAAGTCAGGATATGAATGTCTATAGGGACATCAGTCTGTCCCAAATGTGGGGTTGGGTCAGGGACGTGTCTGGGGACGTGAGTCTGTCCACCACGTGGGGATCGGGTCGGGGACGTGTCTGGGGACGTGAGTCTGTCCGCCACGTGGGGATCGGGTCGGGGACGTGTCTGGGGACGTGAGTCTGTCCGCCACGTGGGGATCGGGTTGGGGACGTGTTGGGGACGTGAGTCTGTCCGCCATGTGGAGATCATCATGTGAACGTCTCTGGGGACGTGAGTGTGTCCGCCACGTGGGGATCCATTCGGGGACGTGTCTGGGGACGTCAGTCTGTCCACCACATGGGAATGGGGTCGTGGACGTCTCTGGGGGCGTCAGTCTGTCCACCACGTGGGGATCGGGTCGGGGAGATGTGTCTGGGGATGTGAGTCTGTCCGCCACGTAGGGATCGGGTCGTGGAATGTGTCTGGGGACGTGAGTCTGTCCGCCACGTGGGGATCGGGTTGGGGACGTGTCTGGGGACGTCAGTCTGTCCACCATGTGGGGATCGGGTCGGGGACGTGTCTGGGGATGACAGTCCGCCCGTCACATGGGGATCGGGTTGGGAACGTGTCTGGGGATGTCAGTCTGTCCACCACGTGGGGATCGGGTCATGGACATGTCTGGGGACATCAGTCTGTCCACCACGTGGGGATTGGGTCGTGGACGTGTCTGGGGACGTCAGTCCGTCCACCACGTGGGGATCGGATCAGGGACGTGTCTGGGGACGTCAGTCCGTCCACCACATGGGGATCGGGTCGGGGTCGTTTCTGGGGACGTGAGTCTCTCCCCAACGTGGGGATCGGGTCGTGGACATGTCTGGGGACGTCAGTCTGTCCACCACGTGGGGATCGGGTCGGGGACGTGTCTGGGGACGTCAGTATGTCCACCATGTGGGGATCGGGTCAGGGACGTGTCTAGGGACGTCAGTCCATCCACCACGTGGGGATCGGGTCGTGGACGTCTCTGGGGATGTCAGTCCGTCCGTCACGTGGGGATCGGGTCAGGGACGTGTCTGGGGACATCAGTCCGTCCATCACGTGGGGATTGGGTCGGGAATGTTTCTGGGGACGTGAGTCTCTCCCCCACGTGGGGATCGGGTCGTGGACATGTCTGGGGACGTCAGGCCATCCACCACGTGGAGATCGGGTCGTGGACGTCTCTGGGGACGTCAGTCCATCCACCACGTGGGGATCGGGTCAGGGACGTGTCTGGGGACATCAGTCCATCCGTCACGTGGGGATCGGGTCGGGAATGTTTCTGGGGACGTGAGTCTCTCCCCCACGTGGGGATCGGGTCGGGGACGTGTCTGGGGAGGTCAGTCCATCCACCATGTGGAGATCATGATGTGGACGTCTCTGGGGACGTCAGTCCGTCCACCACGTGGGGATCGGGTCGTGGACGTCTCTGGGGACGTGAGTCCGTCTGCCACGTGGGGATCGGGTCAGGGACGTGTCTGGGGACGTCAGTCCGTCCGTCACATGGGGATCAGGTCGGGAATGTTTCTGGGGACGTGAGTCTCTCCCCCACGTGGGGATCGGGTTGTGGACGTGTCTGGGGACGTGAGTCCGTCCGCCACGTGGAGATCATGATGTGGACGTCTCTGGGGACATGAGTCCGTCCGCCATATGGGGATTGGGTTGTGAACGTTTCTGGGGACGTCAGCCTGTCCACCACGTGGGGATCGGGTTGGGGACGTGTCTGGGGACATGAGTCCGTCCGTCACATGGGGATCGGGTCGGGGACGTGTCTGGGGACGTGAGTCCATCCGCCACATGGGGATCGGGTTGTGGACGTGTCTGGGGACGTGAGTCTGTCCGCCACGTGGGGATCGGGTCGTGGACGTGTCTGGGGATGTGAGTCTGTCCACCATGTGGGGATCGGGTCGGGGACGTGTCTGGGGACGTCAGTCTGTCCGCCACGTGGGGATCGGGTCGTGGACGTGTCTGGGGACGTGGGTCTGTCCACCACATGGGGATCCCATCATGGACGTGTCTGGGCGGGGTCGTCCCTCAGCTCCCCGCAGCCACCTCCCAGGAGCTTGGTGCTTCCCCGGCAGGAAGGGCCGAGTGGTGTGCAAGTCCTGACCTCGTGCAATCCGTTCTCTAGCAGAGGACTCAGTCGCTGGAGAGTCATTATTGTGCCAGACGCGTCACCGTAGGAGACCCCCGTCCTCGATGACAGCACAGTCGTTGCACGACAGGAAAGCCCGCATCCCACCTGTGACCTGTGCAGAACGTCTCTGGCTCCGGGAGCGGCATCCCGGGGACCCAGGATGGGGGCTCGGCTCAGACTGGCCTTGACTTGCAGGGAGGGAGGGCGTTTCCCATGGGCCTCGTGCCGTGGTCTGTGGGCACGCGCATTCAGCCGAGCCGGTGTCATGTGAATTGTGAGGGGGGATTATTTACGAGGGTTTGGGGGGGCCCCGGGGCCAACAGGTGCACAGATGTTTTCCAACTCGGGGCTTCTCCCAGCAGGACCCTGGCCATGGCTTCCTTAGGGTCCTAGAGGGTCTGTAGAATTTCCCAAAACCTTTCACCCAGGACCCTCCTCTGGGGCAGTGCGTCTTACCCCCGAGCTGTTTCCAAGGATGTGGGCTCAGAGGACCCACGTCCTATTATGCGACCACCTGCCTCCTGGAACACGCCCCAGCTGTGTTCCATGAAGGGCCCTCCCAGGGGCCGAGGGAAGCTACAATTTCTGCCTTTCTTTTCTTTTAAAAAAATTTTTTTGAAATAGGCTTTATGCCCAGCACGGAGCCCAATGCAGGTCTTGAACTCACAACCTTGAGATCAAGACCTGAGCTGAGATCAAGAATCAGACACTTAACTGACTGTTGTCCAGGCACTCCTCTGTTGTTTTGTTTTGTTTTGTTTTGTTAACTTTATCTTAAATTCTTCCACATCAGAGCGATCGAGATGCTGCAAATGTTAAGTACTTCAGGCGGGAAATTGTGTTTGCATTTGCTGCCGGGATGAAAATAGACCCAGACTGCCTCTTTCTGGAGGCTCGGGACCCATGCTGACGATTTATCTCACACAAGAAAGATCAATAGTACATCTGCGGAGACGGCTCAGCATTCATAGTTTATTCCCGTCAAAATTTTATTTATCCTTTCTCCCATCTCCGCACCTGTGCCTGGGTAGGTTTGAAATGGCCGCACGGGGTGATGTTTTATCCTCATAGGACTCCTTACCGTATCTCTGATGGATGCATTTCCCAACGTCAACAATTCCTAAAAAGAGGGGCGTCTGGGGGGCTCGGTCGGCTGAACATCCAACTTCGACTCGGGTGGCGATATCACGGTTTGTGGGTTCGAGCCCCGCGTCGGGCTCTGTGTGGACAGCTCGGAGTCTGGAACCTGCTTCGGATTCTGTCTCCCTCTCTCTCTGCCCTTCCCCCACTCAATCTCAGAAACAGACATTAAAAAACATTTCTCCCTGGGCACGTAGGAGACATGCCGTAAGTGTTAGCATCTGAGATGGCCCAAGCTGTGCTGTGGGGAGGTCTCCAGCATATTTTCCATTAGAATATGCATGAAGGAGGAGATTCTCGTTAGGAATGCACAGGGGACCCCACACGGCTTCGCGCACAGCCTCCGGGGTGCAGGCACCCCCCCCCCGCCACCGCGCTTCTGCGAGCCCCAGGATGGATTGGACATTTCCAGGCGCTGGCCAAATGTGTTCGCGGCCACGGCATCCTCGCCTCTCTTGCGAAAGCACGCTTTCCCCAACGAGGCTGTTTACCCCAGGGATTCGCTCCGATAACCGGGTAGGATTTCCAGACTAGCCGTGAACTTCTTTATCGTCCGATCCTCAGAGTCTGGGTCGGTGAGTTTGCGCTGGGATCTGACGGCAGAACTCGAATCGAACAGAGATCCAAGTTGGCATATCCTCGCCCCGGCTCCACAGTTACCCCACATTTCCTTGGGGACGTTATCACCCCATTGCCCACCATGGAAACTCAATGAGTAGGATACGTTCAGCCTTTGGGAGACGAGGCTGTGTTTGTCCTTTAGCACGTGTGCCCGAATAGCGGACCGCGTGCGCCCCTGCAAAGGCTGAGACTGATGAGTCCAGCACTGTGGCCCCAGGGTGGGGGGAACCCAAAGTCCGTGCACCTGCCCAGAGTCCCCCCCCGGTCGTCTCTGCTACCAACGTCCAGGGTCTCCAAGGCCGTCACGAGGAGGGCCATAACCTCCCTGAGCCGTTTGTCTTATAACAGGTTGTCCTTAACTAAGCAGGTCGTAGCCCTAGGACTTCACCCAGGTCAACACCCCCAAATTCCGAACAATCCCTGTTGAGACCCACATGCCCTGCTGATGCCCCTATCCCTCTATGCGGGGTACTTTCCAATGAATTCAGATACTTGGAAGGCTGTGTTTGGTGTTCTCAGATGTGGGGCTCTCTGATGCGGGATTGATAATGCACGATGCAGGGATTTTCCAGGAACTGACCATTTATGCATACAGTAATGTTCCAGGAAGTGATTGCGGACATGCACCGATGTGCCAGGAATTGATAATTTTGGGATGCAGTGGTGTCCCAGGAATTGATCATTTTGGGATGAACTGATGTCCCGGGAATGGATAATTTTGGGATGAACTGGTGTCCCAGGAATTGATCATTTTGGGATTAACTGATGTCCCAGGAATTGATAATTTTGGCATGCAGTGATGTCCCAGAATTGATAATTTTGGAATACACTAATATCCCAGGAACTGATAATTTTGGCATGCAGTGATGTCCTAGAATTGATAATTTGGGGATGAACTGATGTCCCAGGAATTGAAAACTTTGGCATGCAGTGATGTCCCAGAATTGATAATTTTGGCATGCACTAATATCCCAGGAATTGATAATTTTGGCATGTAGTGATGTCCCAGGCATCAATAATTTTGGCATGCCGTGATGTCCCAGGAATTGATAATTTTGGGATGAACTGATGTCCCAGGAATTGAAAACTTTGGCATGCAGTGATGTCCCAGGAATTGATAATTTCGGCATGCAGTGATGTCCCAGGAATTGATCATTTTGGGATGAACTGATGTCCTGGGAATGGATAATTTTGGGATGAACTGGTGTCCCAGGAATTGATAATTTGGGCATGCAGTGATGTCCCAGGAATTGATAATTTGGGCATGCAGTGATGTCCCAGGAATTGATCATTTTGGCATGCAGTGATGTCCCAGGAATTGATAACTTTGCCATGCAGTATATCCCAGGAATTGATAATTTTGGCATGCAGTGATATCCCAGGAATTGATAACTTCAGCATGCACTAATATCCCAGGAATTGATAATTTGGGCATGCAGTGATGTCCCAGGAATTGATAATTTTGCCATGAACTGATTTCCCAGGAATTGAAAACTTTGGCCTGCCCTGCGATGCCAGTGGCTACTGCTGTGTTACCAGCCACCCCCATGCTAGAGGCTCCAAAGTCAACATGCGCAGCCTTGCTTCACGGCTGCCTTGACTTCCCTCCCCACCAGCTTCGTGCAAGCTGGGGTGCATGGTGAGCGAGGCTCCCCCGTCCAGGAGTTCATGACCCTCCAGGCCCGGACGGAGGTCTGCTCATCTGACTTCATCACCCTCAACAGAACAGTCAAGACAACGGCACTGCTGGGGAGGCGTTAATGTTTTCCCAAAATGCCAGGCTTCGCATCCGCTTGTAGGAGCAGATGCTCAGTGTCCTTTGCGAACGTTTCCTTTGCTGAGTTTTAGTGCCTGTCGGGATATGCCCTTTGTTGCACGTGTAAGACCCGTGTGTATCCGTGTGTGTGTGTGTGTGACGTGTGCACGTGTGTGCAAATGCATGCCCATATGCAACTGTGTCTCCAACTCCTGGAGAAACACACGCAGAATGGCATGCCTGTAAAACACGCCCGCACACACACGCCCGCACACACACGCATCCGGGTCCCTAGCAAGCTGGCCTTCCAGGACCTGGAGCCACGTGGCCCGGGCATGGTTCCTGCACACCTGGAAGCCGTGGCATCCGTGGAGAAGATTCAGGGACCGGGACTCAGCCGAGTGTTGCCCTGACGGGCGTGCGGGTGTTGCGACCTGGGGGAGAACGCAGGTAGCAAGCAGAGAACTTGCTTTTAGGAATGTGTTTCTTTTTTTTAATTTCTTTTTTTAACGTTTCATTTTATTTTTTTTGAGAGAGAGACAGAGCGCGAGCAGGGGAGGGGCAGAGCGAGAGGGAGACACAGAAGCAGATGCAGGCTCCAGGCTCCGAGCTGTCAGCGCAGAGCCTGATGCAGGGGTTGAACTCATGAACCACGAGATCGTGACCTGAGCCGAAGTCGGACGCTTCACCGACTGAGCTCCCGGGCGCCCCAGGAATTTTGCACAGGGCACCCTGAGGAGCGAGTGGATTTGTGGGTGCCCTGTGCATGGTGGGGGGTGGGGTGGGTGCTGTCGCTGAAGGGGCTCGGTGAGCAGGCTGTGGGCCCTGCCCGCTTCCAGCCTGGCCAGGAAGCTCCTTGGAAAAGGGAGTCTTTGTTTGCGCCGACGGCCCTTGTCTCGGGAAGAATGAACTTCCCGGGCTGGTCGGGAGCACCTGTTGCTGACTCGGCTCATTCTCAGCATCTTGCACACGCCTGTCTCTTACGAGTCTTGCCGAGCACGGGCCCGTCTGCCCCTCGTGGCATCGTTCCCACTGCAGGCCCGGGCTTGTGTCCGCGTCCCTGCAGCCCGCGCGTGCCACAGCGCCCCCCGTCCCCCCGTCGTAACCCATCCCGGAACCCCCTTTCTTGCAGCCGGCGTGATGATGGTCCCGCAGAGGAGCACCAGAGACGGATTTGAGGAGCACTTCGGGCTGAACTACCTGGGCCACTTCGTCCTCACCAACCTCCTGCTGGGCTCCCTGAAGGAGGCCGGACGCCCCGGCCGCACCGCCAGGGTGGTGACCGTCTCGTCGGCCACGCATTACGTGGGCGAGCTGCGCATGCGCGACCTGCACGGCAGGTGCGCGCCCGCGGGGGGCCGAGCGGGGGGCTCGAGACCGGCGGTCGGCGCGGGAGGGCGCGGGAGGGCGCGGGAGGGCGCGGGGCTCGCGCTCAGCGTCGCCGAGGCCGGTGCACCCCAGCCCCGCGGGCGGCCAGCGCGTCCCAGCGACCCTCACGGTGACCGTCGTGCACGAACCACCTTCCGCTCGGCGGCCACACCAGTAAGCGCGGGCCGCGATGGGCCCATCGGTAGGGCCCAGAAGTGCTTGTCGGGGAACCCACGGGAGGCTCGGGTCACACGTGGGGCAACCAAAACCGAGGCTCGCTTTGTTTTCATCTTCTCTTAATGTTTATTTGGTTTTGAGAGAGACGGAGAGAGACAGAGGTCGAGCAGGGTGGGAGCAGAGACAGAGAGGGAGACACAGAATGTGAAGCAGGCTCTGGGCTCCGAGCTGCCAGCACAGAGCCCGATGTGCGGCCTGAACTCACGGACTGTGAGATCATGAGCTGAGCTAAAGTCACATGCTTAACAGACTGAGCCACCCAGAAGCCCTTCTGTATTTAACTTTTAAAAAAATATTTTTTAATGTTTATTTTTGATAGAGAGAGAGACAAAGTGCGAGCAGGGGAGGGGCAGAGAGAGAGGGAGACACAGAATCTGAGGCATCTCCAGGCTCCGGGCTGTCAGCACAGAGCCCGATGTGGGGCCTGAACTCACGGACTGTGAGATCATGAGCTGAGCTAAAGTCACATGCTTAACAGACTGAGCCACCCAGAAGCCCTTCTGTATTTAACTTTTAAAAAAATATTTTTTAATGTTTATTTTTGATAGAGAGACAAAGTGCGAGCAGGGGAGGGGCAGAGAGAGAGGGAGACACAGAATCTGAGGCATCTCCAGGCTCCGAGCTGTCAGCACAGAGCCCGATGTGCGGCCTGAACTCACGGACTGTGAGATCATGAGCTGAGCTAAAGTCACATGCTTAACAGACTGAGCCACCCAGAAGCCCTTCTGTATTTAACTTTTAAAAAAATATTTTTTAATGTTTATTTTTGATAGAGAGAGAGACAAAGTGCGAGCAGGGGAGGGGCAGAGAGAGAGGGAGACACAGAATCTGAGGCATCTCCAGGCTCTGAGCTGTCAGCACAGAGCCCGATGTGGGGCCTGAACTCACGGACTGTGAGATCATGAGCTGAGCTAAAGTCACATGCTTAACAGACTGAGCCACCCAGAAGTGCTTCTGTATTTAACTTTGTAAAAAATATTTTGTAATGTTTATTTTTGAGGGAGAGAGAGAGAGAGAGAGACAAAGTGCGAGCAGGGGAGGGGCAGAGAGAGAGGGAGACACAGAATCTGAGGCATCTCCAGGCTCCGGGCTGTCAGCACAGAGCCCGATGTGGGGCCTGAACTCACGGACTGTGAGATCATGAGCTGAGCTAAAGTCACATGCTTAACAGACTGAGCCACCCAGAAGCCCTTCTGTATTTAACTTTTAAAAAAATATTTTTTAATGTTTATTTTTGATAGAGAGACAAAGTGCGAGCAGGGGAGGGGCAGAGAGAGAGGGAGACACAGAATCTGAGGCATCTCCAGGCTCCGAGCTGTCAGCACAGAGCCCGATGTGCGGCCTGAACTCACGGACTGTGAGATCATGAGCTGAGCTAAAGTCACATGCTTAACAGACTGAGCCACCCAGAAGCCCTTCTGTATTTAACTTTTAAAAAAATATTTTTTAATGTTTATTTTTGATAGAGAGAGAGACAAAGTGCGAGCAGGGGAGGGGCAGAGAGAGAGGGAGACACAGAATCTGAGGCATCTCCAGGCTCTGAGCTGTCAGCACAGAGCCCGATGTGGGGCCTGAACTCACGGACTGTGAGATCATGAGCTGAGCTAAAGTCACATGCTTAACAGACTGAGCCACCCAGAAGTGCTTCTGTATTTAACTTTGTAAAAAATATTTTGTAATGTTTATTTTTGAGGGAGAGAGAGAGAGAGAGAGACAAAGTGCGAGCAGGGGAGGGGCAGAGAGAGAGGGAGACACAGAATCTGAGGCATCTCCAGGCTCCGGGCTGTCAGCACAGAGCCCGATGTGGGGCCTGCACTCACGGACTGTGAGATCATGAGCTGACCTAAAGTCAGATGCTTAACACACTGAGCCACCCAGAAGTGCTTCTGTATTTAACTTTGTAAAAAATATTTTTTAATGTTTATTTTTGAGAGAGAGAGAGAGAGAGAGAGAGACAAAGTGCAAGCAGGGGAGGGGCAGAGAGAGAGGGAGCCACAGAATCTGAAGCATCTCCAGGCTCTGAGCTGTCAGCACAGAGCCTGACACGGGGCCCGAACCCATGATCTGTGAATTCATGACCTGAGCCGAAGTCGGACACTTAACCGACTGAGCCATCCAGGCTCAGTCTGTTTTTTCATCATTGAAAATGTTGCTGTTTTTGAGTAGTTGGAGAATAATTTTCAGATCACCACTCTTGTATGTTCATTAGAGTGAAACAGATTCAAAAAAAGTGAAGTACTTGTATCAGTCGGCTTTTGCTATTGTATTTATTTACTTAAAAAAATTTTTTAATGTTTATTTTTGAGAGAGAGACACAGAGACACAGAGACAGAGACTGAATGGGGGAGGGGCAGAGAGAGTGGGAGACACAGAATGTGAAGCAGGTTCCAGGCTCTGAGCCGTCAGCACAGAGCCCCACGCGGGGCTCGAACCCACGAGCCGTGAGATCATAACCTCAGCCGAACTCGGAAGCTCAACCGACTCAGCCCCCCAGGCGCCCCTCATTTTTTTAAAAATCTTCTTAATATCACGAGTCAATCACTCATAGACTCAAAACTCCATCCCAGGAAAGAAGACGGCCCAGCGGTACAAACCCAGCAATTTAGGCTTTCTGCTGTGATCGGAATCATTGAATAACTTTATGCAAACATTTTGTCGTGTTCTGTGTTACTACATCCTGAAATGCATACTTTAGTTGTAGGAATCTTTTTTGATTTTTTCATTTTTTTAAATTGTTTTTCATGTTTATTCATTTTGGAGAGACGGAGCACGAGCAGGGGAGGGAAAGAGAGAGAGGGAGACACAGAATCCAAAGCAGGCTCCAGGCTCCGAGCTGTCAGCACAGAGCCCGACACAAGCACTCGGTCCCCGGCCTCCACCTGATGTAAACAGCCCTGGGAGGTAGTGATAACCACCAGGATGGATTTTCTGGCAATCCGTGTTCTTGCAAAGGCATAAATCAGGATACGGTAAAGTATTCCAAAACCCACATGGGCAGAGTCTGTTAAAAATTGCTGGTAATCAATGGAACTGACTCATGAAGAAACAGATAGCTTTATTTAAAAAAAATAGATTTTGTTTTGGGACGACGGGATAAAACTATCATTGGTTAAGTTAAAACATATATATATATATATATAATATGTTTATATCTGTATATGTTATATATAAATATATATTACATAAGATGGATTATTATATATATATTATGAGACAGAGGTACATCAATTTGGGTTTTTTTTGTTGTTTTTTAAATTTTTTTTATTAAAAAAAATTTTTAATGTTTATTTATTTTTGAAAGAGAGAGAGACAGAGCGTGAGCAGGGGAGGGGCAGAGAGAGAGGGAGACACAGAATCCGAAGCAGGATCCAGGCTCCGAGCTGTCAGCACAGAGCCCGACGTGGGGCTCGAGCCCACAAACGGTGAAACCGTGACCTGAGTGGAAATCGACACTCACCCGTCCAACCAGCTGAGCCACCCAGGAGCCCCTGGATGGATTTCGTTAACAAATTGGCTCACAGATCAGAGAGACTGACAAATCCCGCCTCTATGGGGTTGACCAGCAGGCTGGTGAAGCAACTAAGAGTCAGAATTGCCATCTGGAGCCTAAAAACTGGTAGTTCAGGGAGTATTTCAAAGCTGCAGTCTCCAGGCCAAATCCCTTCCTCTTTGAAGGGAACGCCATGTTTCCTCTTAAAGCCTTCAACTGATTAGATGAGGCCCACCAGCCCCTTGGAGGGTGACCCACTTTCCTCCAAATCTACCGATTTCAGTGTTATTCCCAGCTAAGAAAACACCTTCCCAGCAATGTCTAGACTGCCCTGCACCCCGGCTTGTGTCGCTGTCCAGCCTCCTGTAGCCGTGGACACCTGAGGTCCTCTGTGGGTCTTATCTGCGCTACCCCAGCCTGGGTTCGACACCAAGGGTGACCACTGTTCACCACGATGTGCCGGGCAAAGAAGGGCCTGGGACCACGCTCTCTCCCCTCCGTGGGCCCAAAGCAGACGTGTATCCACGTCCCGGTTCCCATCCTCAGAACGGACGAGGGTCTCCTCGTCGCAAAGTTTGCCGATCTCCCGGATGAAGAAACGGCTGCCCGTGTACCACTAACACACATGCTCCTCTGGGCAGAGCTGGTGTGTGAATGTCCGTGGATCGCACGACGTCGTCCAGGGGCGTCCGTAACAAGGCACCACAGCCAGCGTGGCTTAGAACCACAGGACCCGAGTCTCTGCCAGCTCTGGAGGCTAGACGTCCAGGCGGTGAGGGGCACGCTCCTTCCCGAGGCTCTTGGGGGCAGAGTCGGTTCCAGACGCCTGTGGCAATGTTTGCCGCTTACAGATGCGCCCACCCAGGTCTGCCTCCGTCCTCCCACAATTATTTATCACCTCTGGCAGCCCAAACACCCTTTTCTTTGTCTACTCACTCGTCCACCATTTCCCAACCTTGGTTAAATGGTATATAAACCCAAGCCTAATGGTCTTTTATGAAGTTCCCCCTACAGATGTAAAGTTAAGAATAACATTGATGTGACTTTCCCCTGTTGATCTAGCAGTTCTCAATTTAATTTGCAGACCTTATGGACAGCACTCAAAAGTCTAGGAGGAACGTTTTTCTGCCCCCCCCCACCCAACGTACCACATTACCACCTGTAACTTTTGTTTCAGATTAGCCTTCGAATTATTCTTTAAGTAATTACCCAAATATGTTCGTATTTACAGAAAACAAGCATGTATTCTCACGGTTTGCATTCTGGTTTTTGACACCACGTATTAAGAAAGCAAGCAGTTAACCGTTCCGTGTAGAACCCAGCCATGCACACGTTTCCTGAATTCGTTTATCCCGATGCAGCGAGAACCGTTCTTGGACGCTGTCTCCCTGCTCCCTTTCATCTGTTAACATTCAGCCTCTTCCTTGTTCGCCGCACCGGCTGCCTTTCCAAGTCCTTGGGGTTCTATTTACAAACCTCAGTGGGGAGTCACGTCCTTCTGTTTATTTGCTTTGATTCTTTTCCATTTCCGCCTCGGACGACTCTTTCTCCGTAAGTCCGCCGGGGGACGTCTCATGAAATTACTTGTCCTCTTAGACTTTCTTCCTCTGTCCTCTGGAAAAATGTATTGACTCCCCCCCGTCCCGGCCCCGCAAAGTATTTTTAAAGATTTTTAGTGCTTTCTTCTCCCTTCTGCCGTATAAAACCATAACCACGTAACACATCAATTTTTCCTTGGGAAACGTGCATACTTAAGTATCACACCCTTGAAAGGCCCCGACCTTCACCCCGACCCGGGCAATCTTGGGAATTCCGTGCAATGCTTGCACGCACACGGCCCGTCGTCAGTGGCCAGAAGCCAAGAGGAAAGTCGGCATCGATCTGCCTGCAGTAAATTACCGCCTGTTTCCTGCGGCCTTGTCCTCTCCCCTGCGGGAAGCAGAGAGGAGAAATCGGCCCCAAAAAGAGAAAACTCTCAGTATGTTGACGATAATTGAGGGTTTGGGGCTTGTGTTGGATCAGGGAGGGAATCTGTGCTCTGAACCGCCCTGTATTTTTCTCTTACTCCCTCCCTCCCTAACAGCCCCGGTTTCCATTCTTTTGGCAAACGGTCTGTGGCAACTTTGTGCGGTGTTACCCTCGCTGACCTGCCCCCCGCACTCGTCCGTTAAGACACAGGAGCCGGGGGTTCATTCTCCAGCAGAAAGGGGACGGACCCCGGGCCAGACCCCTGGACCGGAAAACGTGCCCCCTCGGAAACCTAGGTGTCCTTCAGCAGTGAAACAAGCCAATATGACTCCAGCAGTAGAACATTCTGGAAAAGGGAAAACTATGCAGACAGTAGAAAGATCGGTGGTGGCCTGGGGTTGGGGAGGAGGCAGGGCTGGAGAGGAGGGGCACACGGGGCTTTTTGGGCCGTGAATCTATTGTGTTTGGTACCATAATGGTGCTTAGAGGTCACTGTACCTTTGCCCAAACCCGTAGGATGTGCACCACCGAGAATAAAGCCCCACGTATATTAAACTCTGGGCTCTGGGTGGTCCGTCCACGTTCATCACTTGTACCAAAGCACCGTCCGGTGGGGATGCCGATCATGGGGGAGGCTGTGCATGAGCAGGGACAGGCAGGGGGTGTGTGGGAACCTCTACAGCACCCCTTAGTCACCGTGAACCCACAACTGCTCACAAAACAATGGGGCGCCTGGGTGGCTCAGTCGGTTGGGCATCCAACGATGCCCATCCAAAGTCATTGATGTGACTTTCCCCTGTTGATCTAGCAGTTCTCAATTTAATTTGCAGACCTTATGGACAGCACTCAAAAGTCATCCAACGTCAGCTTGGGTCAGGATCTCACGGTCCGTGAGTTCAGGCCCCACGTCGGGCTCTGTGCTGACAGCTCAGAGCCTGGAGCCTGCTTCACATTCTGTGTCTCCCTCTCTCTCTGACCCTCCCTTGCTCATGCTCTGTTTCTGTCTCAAAAATAAATAAAAACATTAAAAAACAAAAACAAAAGAAAACCAAACAAAAGAAAAAAACCAAAAAGGAACAAAGAAAACACTGGCTTTAAAATGTTGTAATCATGTTCCAAGCACATTATGAGACGACAGACATCACAACTTTGACAAAACTCAAACGTGCGTTTCTGTAAATGGACTATGAAACGTAACTACGTACTTCACGGCTGAAAAATGATTTGAAAGATAAAAACAGGCCGGTCCCATACATCCCGGGCTCTGGGCTCTGTTTTCATCTCGTGTTAGAGGCGTGGTTCAGTCCGCTGAGCGTCGGACTCTCGATTTCGGCTCAGGTCCTGAGCTCACGGTTCCTGAGTCCGAGCCCCTGCATCAGGCTCTGCGCTGACAAGTGTGGAGCCTGCTCGGGAGTCTCCCCGGTCTTTCTCCCTGCACCTCCCTGCTGCTCGTGCTCTCTGTCAAAATAAATAAACGTGGTTTTTTTTAATGAAATAAAAAATAAAGGCAGACGGAGAATTGACGCATCCTTACAAACGCTGAAATGTATGGCTTTCTGCTCAGTTCTCGAGCGTAACGCCAGGTACCTGCATGACCCCTGAGCGCTGAGGCCGCGTGGAGGTCCTACAAACGGGAAAAACCCCATGTGCAGGGGAGTGGAAACCCGGGTAGGATACTCCAGGGGCAGAGGGCAGGTGGTAGGCCCTTGGGTGCAGGCAGGTAAGGGACTCCCAACAGGTGAGGGACACAGGCAGGTGAGGGATGGGACAGGTGAGGGACCGGACAGGTGAGAGACAGGGCAGGTGAGGGACGCGGACAGGCGAGGGATGTGGACAGGTGAGGGGCCCAGGCAGGTGAGGAACCCAGGCAGATGAGGGACATGGACAGGTGAGGGACCGGACAGATGAGGGACCGGACAGATGAGGAAGGGGGCAGGTGAGGGACTCAGACAGGTGAGGGACCCAGGCAGGTGCGGGATGGGACAGGTAAGGGACCGGACAGGTGCAGGATGGGACAGGTGAGGGACGCGGACAGATGAGGGATGGGGCAGGTGAGGGACCCATACAGGTGACGGACCCAGCCACGTGAGGGACGGGACAGGTGAGGGACCCGGACAGGTGAGGGACCCAGACAGGTGAGGGACAGGGCAGGTGAGGGACACGGACAGGTGAGGGACGCAGACAGGTGAGGGACGCAGACAGGTAAGGGACCCAGGCAGGTGAGGGACCCGGACAGGTGTGGGACCCAGATAGGTGAGGGACCCAGATAGGTGAGGGAGAGGGCAAGTGAAGGACCCGGACAGGTGAGGGACCCAGGCAGGTGAGGGACACGGACAGGTGAGGGACCCATACAGGTGAGGGACGGGGCAGGTGAGGGACCCAGATAGGTGAGGGACCCGGATAGGTGAGGGACAGGGCAAGTGAGGGATCCAGACAGGTGAGGGATGGGGCAGGTGAGGGACACGGACAGGTGAGGGATGGGACAGGTGAGGGACGTGGACAGGTGAGGGACCCAGGCACATGAGGGACACGGACAGGTGAGGGACCCAGACAGGTGAGGACCGGACAGGTGAGAGACCAGACAGGTGCAGGATGGGACAGATGCAGGACCCGGACAGGTGAGGGACCGGACAGGTGAGGGACTGGACAGGTGAGGGACGGGGACAAGTGAGGGACCGGACAGGTGAGAGACAGGGCAGGTGAGAGACCGGACAGGTGAGGGACCCGGACAGGTGAGGGACCGGACAGGTGAGAGACCAGACAGGTGCAGGATGGGACAGGTGCGGGACCCGGACAGCTGACAGACCGGACAGGTGAGGGACCGGACAGGTGAGAGACAGGGCAGGTGAGGGACCCGGACAGGTGCGGGACCCAGACAGGTGAGAGACCGGACAGGTGAGGGACCCGGACAGGTGAGGGACCGGACAGGTGAGGGACCAGACAGGTGAGGGACAGGGCAGGTGCGGGACCGGACAGGTGAGAGACTGGACAGGTGAGGGACCCGGACAGGTGAGGGACCGGACAGGTGAGAGACCGGACAGGTGAGAGACCGGACAGGTGACGGACCGGACAGGTGAGGGACAGGGCAGGTGCGGGACCGGACAGGTGAGAGACTGGACAGGTGAGGGACCCGGACAGGTGAGGGACCGGACAGGTGAGAGACCGGACAGGTGAGGGACCGGACAGGTGAGAGACAGGGCAGTTGAGGGACCCGGACAGGTGAGGGACCCGGACAGGTGAGGGACCGGACAGGTGAGAGACCGGACAGGTGCAGGATGGGACAGGTGTGGGACCCGGACAGCTGACAGACCGGACAGGTGAGGGACCGGACAGGTGAGAGACAGGGCAGGTGAGGGACCCGGACAGGTGCGGGACCCAGACAGGTGAGAGACCGGACAGGTGAGGGACCCGGACAGGTGAGAGACCGGACAGGTGAGGGACCAGACAGGTGAGGGACAGGGCAGGTGTGGGACCGGACAGGTGAGAGACCAGACAGGTGCAGGATGGGACAGGTGCGGGACCCGGACAGCTGACAGACCGGACAGGTGAGGGACCGGACAGGTGAGAGACAGGGCAGGTAGGGACCCGGACAGTTGAGGGACCGGACAGGTGAGGGACAGGACAGGTGAGAGACCAGACAGGTGCAGGATGGGACAGGTGCAGGACCCGGACAGGTGAGAGACCGGACAGGTGAGAGACCGGACAGGTGAGGGACAGGGCAGGTGAGAGACAGGGCAGGTGAGGGACCAGACACGTGAGGGACTGGACAGGTGAGGGATGGGACAGGTGAGGGACGTGGACAGGTGAGGGACCCAGGCACATGAGGGACACGGACAGGTGAGGGACCCAGACAGGTGAGGGACCGGACAGGTGAGAGACCAGACAGGTGCAGAATGGGACAGATGCAGGACCCGGACAGGTTAGAGACCGGACAGGTGAGGGACGGGGACAAGTGAAGGACCGGACAGGTGAGAGACAGGGCAGGTGAGGGACCCAGACAGGTGCGGGACCCAGACAGGTGAGAGACCGGACAGGTGAGGGACCCGGACAGGTGAGGGACCGGACAGGTGAGAGACAGGGCAGTTGAGGGACCCGGACAGGTGAGGGACCGGACAGGTGCAGGATGGGACAGGTGCGGGACCCGGACAGCTGACAGACCGGACAGGTGAGGGACCGGACAGGTGAGGGACCGGACAGGTGAGGGACAGGACAGGTGAGAGACCAGACAGGTGCAGGATGGGACAGGTGCAGGACCCGGACAGGTGAGAGACCGGACAGGTGAGAGACCAGACAGGTGAGGGACAGGGCAGGTGAGGGCCCGGACAGGCGACAGGTGCGTCACCGTCTGACGCGTGTCCCGCTTTGCCCCTGCAGCCGCTGCTACTCCCCCCACGGCGCCTACGCCCAAAGCAAGCTGGCGCTCGTCCTGTTCACCTACCACCTGCAGAGACTGCTGGCCGCCCAGGGGAGCCCCGTGACCGCCAACGTGGCCGACCCGGGGGTGGTCGACACGGACCTGTACAGACACGTCTTCTGGGGCACGCGTCTCATCCAGAAGATGCTCGGCTGGTGGGCGTTCAAGGTAAGCCTGCGACGCTCGCCTGGAGGTTCTCGGCCCTGCCGTCCGCGGCCCCGGGGCGGCCACCTCAGGGCCACTTACGCGCGGCCGGGTGTCCCCGTCGGGTCAACAGCAGTCAGCGGTGGGAGCCGCCCGCGTGTGCAGTCAAACCGCCGCCGGTGTTTGTCTACAGCAGACGACAGGATTCGCGCACGCGTTTCTGAGTCAAAGTCTGGTTGATTTCAGAACGTCGTTTCTTTGTCTGGCCGCTGCTTCCGGCGTCCCTGGCGACCCTTGCGCCCCGGAAGGGCGTCGGAAGGGCGCGGTCTTGGCCCCAGCTTCCCAGAGTGGCTGCGGGTGTGTTTCGGGGCCGCCTTCCCCCCTGCTTCCGGGATGTGGGGGTGCTCTCCACACCGGAGTCTCTGGGGAGCTTTGTCAGTCTGCGTCCCTCAGTGTCCTTACCAGGAGCGCGCAGGCTGCCTCCGCTTTGCCACCGCGAAGTCGCACAGGTTGCGCCTGAGCCCGAATCCCACCCGTGGGACACACCAGCGCCTCCGTTTGGATGTTCGTCCCTCCCACCCCCCCATTGCCTTTTGTCTTGTTGGGACGAGTTCCTCCATCAGTCTGGAAGGCGTTTGAAGGGAGTCACTCGTACTGATCACGGTCCCCGCCCCCACCCCGTGGGTCCCAATGCCCACCCTTCTCCGCTGATCCTGGAGGGGAAGGCTCGGGTTTCCTATACACCTGCCCACACCCCTGTGTCTGATCCGAATTCACTCTCCTGCTCTGTCCCTTCCCTCCCTGTGTATTTCTTTCCACATCAGCGTTTAGGTTACCTGTGATTGAAGAAAACACAAGGGACGGTGAGGACATATCTGTTTACTTACCCAGTGGTCCCGTCTTTCTAGGTTTGGGCTGTTGGCAGATTTTTACGGTAGACTAGAGCCGAGGAGAACCGGTATGCAATAAGGTCGCATAAAATAGGATAAGACAAGAGGAGACTAAGATAGGACAGGATAGGATACGATGGCCGTCAGAGCAAGCTAATCGGGAGGGATGTGTGACTTGATTTGTGGGGGGAGATGTTGAGATTTCTCACTGTGACCTTTGTTGTCCCAAGAGTAAGTTGTCTTTCCTTTCCCAGATGTCTTTCCCGATGCTGGTGACTTTGTGATTTATAATAAAAATCTCTGGTCTCCCGCCTGGGTCTGGCCAGGAGCTCCTAAAACCCTTGGAATTTCCAGCCTGGAGAGCCAGAGGGGTGTCTTTTGTTATGCGAATGAGGGGACCTTTGGGAAGCCCCAGTCTTTGGGGGCTGGTTACCAGGGGAACCAACCGCGAGATGACAGGCTTGGCGCTTTCTGCCCCGCCCCCCTGACCTCCGGCGGGGAGGGGAGGGTGGCTGCAGTTAGAGTCAGTCTGACCTATGCCTCTTATGACCACCCAGTGAGCTAGGCAGAGAGATGTTTCCCCCCGCGCCCCTGCGAGCCCCTCTGGCGGGTTGAGGGAACCGAGGAGGCTTTGGAGGAACCTCCAGTCCACGCACAGGTCACTCCACTGCAGGGATGACCACCTGAATTTGCGATTGGCAGCTGAAGGTGGGGGGTCAGGGACAGTCCTACCCTGTGGCATCTGAGGCCACATCCAGGTGCCTCAGAGTGGACTTGTCAGAGCCAAGGGGTTGGTGTCTGAGAATCGCTTGCTGCTCCCAGGGGAACCCCGCATCTTGGACGTGCCGAGACCAGGATCCTAACGCCTTGCACGGGTGTTTCATTAATTCTCGGTAAATACCCATACTTGTCTTGTGATGTCTTCACGTTTCGGGGGTGAAGAGATGTCACTAGAAATACTGCCAACAGGCGGCACCTGGGGGGCTCAGTCGGTTGAGCCTCCGACTGGGCTCAGGTCATGATCTCACAGTCTGTGAGTTCAACCCCTGCATCAGGCTCTGCGCTGATAGCTCAGAGCCTGGAGCCTGGTTCGGATTCTGTGTCTCCCTCTCTCTCTTCCCCTCCCCTGCTCATGCTCTGTCTCTCTCTCTCTCTCTGTCTCTCTCTCTCTCTCTCTCTCTCTCTCTGTCAAAAATAAATAAATATCAAAGAAAAAGTGCCCAGGGTTTCCCCAAAATGCACCTGCAAAATCTAACCCCCGTCCCACACAGGGCATCGACTTTGTCTTGTTATCAGCCTCTCACACACGTGTGTCTCTGAAATTTAACTTTGCTTTCTTTGATCCCTAGGGAAGTAGAATAATATGTGATTTTTTTTTCTCAGTACATCAGTTTCCTGGGGGAGCGAAAACAAATGACCACAGATGGGATGTCAAGAACCACAGAAATTTATCCTGTCCCAGCTCTGGAGGCCAGAAGTCTGATACCCAGTGGGGACAGGACCGCTGAGATCCAGGCGGGACCAGTGAGATGCAGGCAACACGAGTGAGATCTAGGCAGAACACGGCCACTGAGATCCAGGCAGGGCAGGACCCCTGAGATCCAGGCAGGGCAGGGCTGCTGAGATCCAGGCAGGGCAGGGTCACTGAGATCCAGGGGGGGCAGGGCCTCTGAGATCCAGGAGGGACAGGGCTGCTGAGATGCAGGCAGGGAAGGGCTGCTGAGATCCAGGAGGGGCAGGACCACTGAGATCCAGGTGGGCAGGACCGCTGAGATCCAGGCAGGACCAGTGCCATCCAGGCAGGACAGGGCCACTGAGATCCAGGCAGGGCAGGGTCACTGAGATCCAGGGGGGGCAGGGCCTCTGAGATCCAGGAGGGACAGGGCTGCTGAGATGCAGGCAGGGCAGGGCCACTGAGATCCAGGCAGGGAAGGGCCACTGAGATCCAGGCAGGGGAGGGCCACTGAGATCCAAGCAGGGCAGGACCACCGAGATCCAGGAGGGGCAGGGCCACTGAGTTCCAGGTAGGACCACTGAGATCCAGGCAGGGAAGGATCACTGAGATCCAGGAGGGCAGGACCACTGAGATCCAGGAGGGGCAGGGCTGCTGAGATCCAGGCAGGGCTGTGCTCCCTCCAGAGGCTCCAGGGGAGGGTCCTTCCTGCCTCTTCCAGCTTCTGGGGCTCCAGGCATCCCTGGGCTCATGGCCACGTCCCTCCCGTGTCTGTCTCTGTCTTCACGGGGCTTCTCCTCTGTGTCTGTGTCTCTCCTCTTGCCTCTCCTATGAGGACACCTGTCATCAGATTCAGGGCCACCCTGATCTAGGATGGGCTCATGTCAGACCCTTCCCTTCGTCACATTGGCAACGACTCTGTTTTCAAGTAACGTGCCCTTCACCCTACTGGGAGCTAGGACCTCCAAATGTGTTTTGGGGGCCAGGACCCAATTTAACCCACAGTTAATAAGTCCATATTAAGTGTTTGAAATCTTAGATCTGTCCTCTTGGTCAGGAACATCTGGGTCGTTTCACGTTCTTTGCAGTTTCCAATGACGTTCCCGTAGAGCATCAACCGTGCATCTCCAGTGCTGTTTCTGTCCCAGTCTCTCTAGGGAACACCGTGGGCTCTGGCCTGAGAAGGTTCTAGAAGGTTCTCCCGTCTGCATGTTCCGGAGAATTCCATGGGCTTTCAAGGACAGTTTTACACAAACGTGGTTCAAGGGCTGAGAATGCCTCCGGCCTTTGCACCTTTGTTGATTCTGTGGCTGACGTCTTGTTCTTAATGGATTTTCAGTCTTCCCTTTGTGAAGCCAGATGAGGACTGAAGGTGCGAATATAATCCCATCCCCGCCCCTTCTTTGTGTCTCTCTTGAAAATGCTCTTACCTACTCTCTACGCAATTAGCTAATAGGTGATATTGCCGGGTCATGTCTCGTTTGCTATTTTCAGTGGCCACGTGGTTTTGCCAGTAAAGTTTTATTCACACACACATACTTGTTCATTTACGTGTTTTTTGTGTTTCAACAGCAGAGCTGAGTAGTTATAGCAGAGACCAGATGGCCCATGAAGCCAGCAATATTTAATATCTGGCACTTTCCAGAAAACTGGGAATCTAGTTGACTAGGATCTAGGGAGATGATTGTGTCTTTGCTTTTGTTTCCCTCAAGGCCCTTATTGGGATCACGTGGATCCTAGAGTGGAGGGTCCCCGGTTTCTAGAATGATCCTGCCCGTCGTTGACCATTCATGTCCCCCACACCAGAGGATCCCGTTCCCCAGGCAGTTCGCTGGGGACTTCTGTACTGATATTTACCCCAGAACCACAAATCCTCCTCTGTGCTCTCTCTGTCAAGTTGAGATACTAACGTCCTGATGAAAATATTGGCCTTTGCAAGCTCTGTGGGTTTGCAGATTTTCACACGGATGGTTCCAACTCGGCTCTCAACGTTCTCTTTAACGCGGATCGCTTTCTTGAGGATTCCTCCCTCGCCCTGAGTCAGCGTTGACAGCTTGGTCCCTTCGAGGATTGTGGGTTTCGACAAGTGTTGGAATTAATGAGGACGGCCAGGGGAGCTCTTCTCGAGGCCTGCCCGCCACGCGTGCCCCTGGTCTCATCCGAGCGCCTCTCGTGAACCAGCTGCACCCCACAGCTCCCTTCAGGGCTTCATTACCGCCCTTCCTTTTCCATCTGCCTTCCTACCGACTCATCATCGGGTGTCTACTTCCCCCGGCAAAGGGATTTGGAAATATTGTCTCACGCCAAGAGAGCAGCCTCATTTGGCCTGCCCCAGACCCGGCTGGGAGCGCCCCGGGGACGCGTGGCGCAGTTCCTTGAGAAGAAGCAGGAGGCTGGCACGAGTCTGTCGGTCTCTACTTTCCCAGGCTCCGCATGAGTGTAGATGAAGCTTTTCAGCGGTCGTGAGACCCAGGGGTGCCAGTGCCGATGCAGAAAACACATCTGTCAGGTGTGGGGACCGTGGTGTTAGGACAGCAACCCCATGCACCTACCTCACTGCCTCAGGATCAGTGGGGACCATGAGGAAGCACGGTCCTCGGTGCCGGGTGCCTCTGGACCCCTGTGTGGGGCTTGTTTCAAACAATCCCAGGTCTGATTGTGGGTCTCCCCACAATAGGTGGGTCTCCTATTCAAATGAAACAAATTGACAGTGTAGGATGTGGCCACGTCACCGTAGCATGTATGACTGGTGACGGCTGGTTCTCTTTAATATGCATTTGGATCAGCTGGTCATTGGGTCACTTGATTGCTTTTTGATGGATGTGTCGGGAGGATGGCAGGTTGCATTAGTCAACTCAAGGGCACACGTCCAGCCATCCTTCCCCCCTCGTTCAACAAGATTCAAGCACACTGTGATCACGACCTTCAGCTGACCTTCTGTCGTGCTGTAGGGACCTACCGCCATTCCTCTTCCCTCGTGGAATCAACCTGTGGTAGGATATCTCAGACGATCCAGGAGAGCCCAGCACCATCACAGCGGTCCTCATAAGGGAGAGGAGGGTGAGTCAGACTTGGAGAAAGAAGTGACAAGGAGGCAGACTCTCCCCCGGAACATCCAGGAGGAAGGCAGCCCCTGCCAACCCTCGGATTTTGGCCCACTGAGATACGCTTTACACTTGTAACCTTGTAGAATTTTGAGAGAATAGATCTGTGCTGTACTAAGCCACCAAGTTAGTGATAAATTCCTGGAAGTTTCACCTCCGTTGGGTCTCAGCTCTGAAGACCATTCTCTTGTGTCTTTGCCAAGTGTGTTGGCTTCAGCTCCTTCCTCTGTAGAGCAGGTGGACAAGACCCGCCTCTCAGGTATATCCTGATTACATCAAACCAGATGGGATCCCCCAGGAGGTGTGGAGCTGGGAGTCAGTGCAGGATGTCCATTGAGACAGACTGAGGACATCTCAGGCAACCTTCCAGGCACGGAGTGATCACGTTGCACCACGGTGACGGGAACTCAACTAGCTATCCCTTGGTTTGACTCCAAGCATTCTCATGAGTGCCGAAAGGAGAAATCTGGTGGCAGTGGTCTACCCTAGTGTTGGGGGTAGCAGGCGAAAGCTTGACTGGGCTTGGAGCCTTAGAAGGTGGGTTGAAGACTGGGCCAGGGTCCAAGGAGGATGAACAATGCTGGAGCTATGTGTGATGCAGAAAGTGGGTCAAGATGACGGGTGGTCAAACGGACACCACGCCTGTCCTCCACTGTATCCGCCATCTGAACTCAAGACCGAGAAAGGAACTGAGCTGCCCTTTGTCTCAGTTCTCCCAAGAGCAGCCGTTCCCAGCCCCATCCCAAAGCTTGTCCGGGAGACAAGCTTACCATGTGCTACAAGCCAATGGGCACCTTAGGATGTTAGCTCTGGATGCCAGTTGGGGAACGTCAGTGATGAGGTGAGATCAGAGCCATCCACCTAGAGGCCATTGCATTGGTGCAGGGGGCACTGGATGTGCTCGACAGGGAGAGAGGAAGGTCAAGACATCTTGACTGGTTGACTCTGGCATATGAAAGAGGAAAGACTCAATGATAATTCCAGAGTTGCTGACTTAGGAAAGTGAGAGTAATGGTGATTCCAGTCCAAGACATGGGGCGATGAGAAATGCCCAGGTGGGGATCTGGGAAAGCTTGACCTTGAGGGGGTTAAGTAGGGTCTCTGGTTCCCCATGTACCAACTGGGCTGCCATGAATGTGCATCTCTGGCTCAGAGGAGAGTCAGGTTTTCATTCCACAGACGAAGACATGAAAGGAGGTGAGAAATGAACCGTAGGCATGGGGGACGGGGAGGCAGATTCAGGACCAAGAGGGAGAGGGTTGGGGTCTATGGAAAAACCAAGACGTGGGCATTCAGCATGGCCCCACCCTGCCCCTCCCCCGCCCCCACCACTCACAATGCCCCTTGCTTGGGTAATCTGTTAATTCTGGATAATAACATCTGAAAAGATTGTTGTGAAAATCGCTAACCGAATATGTGTGAAAGCATTTCCCAAACTGTAAAGTCTTATTTTTTCAGGCATCTGTGCCCAACCGTCGACCCCACAGCCCCGGCCTCTTGTAAGCTACAGGGTGGTGGGGTTGTTTTCAAAATAGCTTTTCTCTGCCCCGAGAGCCAACAAAATATTGGTGAGCATTTAGCAGACATTTGCTGTACTGAATCGCACTGAAACAGTCTGTAGCTTCCAGTTCCATCCGTGGCTTCACGCAGAGAAAACCTTTAACTATAAATACACAGAGCCCTCTTCCCTGGTCTCCCAGCGGGCGTCTGGTTCCCCAGCGACCCCCGTGCCCCTGATAAAAGCAACACATTTCACTCTTGGGTTTGGTTTCACATTTTAGACATCTTCCAAGTCTTTAAGGATTATCTTCTTTTTTTTTTTTTTTACAAGCTGTAGATAAAATGGGGTATGTTATTTATGCCAGAGGAAGCATTGTTTAGAGCACCTTCTTATCTATGCAGAAGGTGACTGATTTTTTCAGCACAGACTGCCCAGGAAACAACACACTTCATCATTCTGGGAGTGAGCCAGAAAGCAGCCCATCTCCACTACAACTGCACGAAGGCAGGTAATCAGATTTTGCTGGGGGATTTGATGGTGGTCATCTGTCCTTGGTGTTGCTTGAGGCCAGAGACAGAATGCAGGTGATGTGGGGCTTTCCGCATATTCGTCTTAATTAGGTCCTTCCCGATCTTCCTCCATGATGTGTATGATCACGGACCTGAGTCGCCAGTCAGTTTGAACACAGTTGCGTACCTGGATCCATCCTATCGATGGTTCTTTGGCGAATTAAGCTAAGGAGGGTCTGCCTCATTTACCCGTCCTGGTTGGGGCTGAACTTCTGTAGGACGTGAGTTCCATGACTGAATGAGCCAAAGAGTGATCCCGGGGAAGAAGAAGAAAGGATTAACAACGCTGGTCCCTGGGGATGAACATCCCCAAGCTTGAGCTTATGGGTCATGGAATATCACCTACATCTTTACCCTCCAGGTACGGGTCATAGAGGTCATAGGAGAGGAAGCCTTTTGACCTTGCCTTCTTCCCAACATGGCGTCCACCACAGGAAAGGTTGAGTTAGCGAGGGAGGATCCCAGTGCAAGAGATCGTCAAGAGCGGGAGGGCTTTATTCTGCTGGCCCCATTAACAGTCGACCCACGTGGGCTTTCCTTGTCAAGGTTCAGACATGGTGGCTCCCTGGGGCATCCAGCCTACAGCCTGGGGCCCAGCCAATGGCGGATCGCTCCACCGTGAGCCACAGGCACAGGACGTCAGGAAATAAGAGCGCAAACCAGAGGGAAGCAAAGGGGAGACGTGAGAGCGGAGAGGAGGTGACACCACCTGTGCCTACCCTTGCCGCTGGGGTGTGCAGGGTTCTAGCTCAAAGAGATTCAGGACAAACCTTCCTTCGTCTTCGTGGTCTTCTCATCACCTAGACCACGGCATCTTTCAAATGTAGAGCTTGGGGTTGGGGCATGTGTGCGTTCGCTCAGGTGGCAAAGTCCTCTTCCGGGAAGAGCACTGATCCCACCACGACCTCACTGCACCCTGATCACTTGCGAAAGACTCCACCTGCTAATACCGTCCCATTGAGGGTTGGGGCTTTCCCGTACGGGTCTGGGGGGACGTGCGCATTCGGTCCAAACGGGGACGCCATCGCTCGCGGGACACATGGCTGAGAAGTTTCTGCCGATACGAGTCTTCCTTCCTACTCTGAGGTCCGTGGGGCCGAATCTGACCATGTCCTGCCCCGGACTCATCATGTAGCAGATGAGTGAATGTATAACCACCTGTTCCTTGGAAAAGGTGGGTGCACACAGCTCCTTCCTGAGATAGGAGACACCTGCCAGGCCAGCTGTTCCTAGAGCCTTCCGCAGGGAACGTTCCCAGGCGGAGAGGAAAACTCATCTACTGAGTTGCATTAGGGTTCCCCAGGCTGCCACAACTAAGCACCACGGACTGGGTGTCCTAAACAACACACATTTATTGTCTCCCTCTGAGATCCAGGCAGGGCCGAGCATGGGGGTCTGAGATCCAGGGAGGGCTGAGGATGGGAGTCTCAGATCCAGGTAGGGCCGAAGGAAAGTCTGAGGTCCAGGCAGGGCTGAGGCTACGGGTCTGAGACCAAGGCAGGGCCGAGGCTGGGGGTCTGAGATCCAGGCAGGGCCGAGGCTGGGGGTCTGAGAACCAGGCAGGGCTGAGGTCGGGAGTCTCATTTCCAAGCAGGGCTGAGGCTGGGAGTCTGAGGTCCAGGCAGGGCTGGGGCTGGGAGAATGAGGTCCAGGCAGGGCTGAGGCTGGGGGTCTGAGATCCAGGCAGGTCTGAGCCTGGGGGTCTGAGATCCAGGTGGGGCTGAGGCTGGGGGTCTGAGAACCAGGTAGGGCCAAGGCTGACAGTCTTAGATCCAGGGAGGGTGGAGCCTTGGAACCTGATATCCAAACAGGCCCGAAGTTTGCGGTTGAGATCCAGGCAGGGCCGAGATTGGGGGTCTGGGATTCAGTCAGGCCCTAGGCTGGGATTCTGGGATCCAGGCGGGGCTTAGCCCAGGAGTCTGAGATCCAGGCGTGGCTGAAGTTGGGGGTCTGCAATGTAGGCAGGGTCGAGGCCGGGAGGCTGAGATCCAGACAGGGCTGAGGCTGGTAGTCTGGGGTCCAGGCAGGTCTGTGCCTGAGGTCTGAGATCCAGGAGGGGATGAAGCTGGGAGGCTGAGATCACGGCAGGGCTGAGGCTTGGTGTCTGAGATCCAGGCAGGCCTGAAGCCAGGGGTCTGAGGTCCAGGCAGGGGTGAGTCTGGGAGTCAGGTCCAGGCAGGGTCAAGGATGGGAGTCTGAGATCCAGGCAGGAGTGAGGCTGGGAGTCTGAGATCAAGGCAAGGCTGAGGTTTGGGTTCTGAGATTCAGGCAGGGTAGAGGCTGGGGTCTGAGGTCCAGGCAGGGCTGAGGCTAGGTGTCTGAGGTCCAGGAGGGTCCCAAGGATGGGAGTCTGTGATCCAGGCAGGGCTGAGGCTGGGTCTGTGAGATCCAGGCAGGTCTGAGCCTGGGGGTCTGAGATTCAGGTGGGGCTGAGGCTGGGGGTCTGAGAACCAGGCAGGGCTGAGGTCGGGAGTCTCATTTCCAAGCAGGGCCGAGGCTGGGAGTCTGAGATCCAAGGAGGGCTGAGGCTGGGAGTCTGAGGTCCAGGCAGGGCTGGGGCTGGGAGGATGAGGTCCAGGCAGGGCTGTGGCTGGGAGTCTGAGATCCATGCGGGGCCGAGGTTGGTGGTCTGAGATCCAGGCAGGGCTGAGGCTGAAAGTCAGAGATCCATGGAAGGGTGAGGCTGGGAGTCTGCGGTCCAGGCAGGGATGAGGCTGGGGGTCTGAAATCCCGGCAGGGCTGAGGCCTGTGGTCTGAGATCCAGGCGGGCTGAGTTTGGGGGCTGAGATCCCGGCAGGGCTGAGTTTGGGGGTCTGAGAGCCAGGCAGGGCCGAGGCTGAAAGTCAGAGATCCATGGAAGGCTGAGGCTGGGAGTCTGAAATCCGGGCAGGGCTGAGGCCTGTGGTCTGAGATCCAGGCGGGGCTGAGTTTGAGGGCTAGATCCCGGCAGGGCTGAGTTTGGGGTTGAGATTCAGGCAGGGGGGGCGGGGCTGGGGTCTGAGGTCCAGGCAGGGCTGAGGCGGTGTGTGAGTTCCAGGAAGGGGCAGAGGCTTGTTCCTCCTCTATCCTGTCTGTCTGTTTGCTCATCCTCTCTTCTTAGAAGGACCCCATCCCCTTGGGATCAGGCCCATCCTAATGACTCATTTACCATAATCCCCCGTTTAAAGACCCACCTCCAAATCAAACGCATTTTGGGGGCCCGAGGGCGAGGGCTTGGGGGCGCAGATCAGCTGGCCTGAGGCTTGTGGCTTTCATTCAGCCCCGTCCAGCTCAGCAGGAAGGCTGCTGCACAGACAGAGGCTGAAGCTGGGCCCGGGGGACGTTCCCCCTGGTTACTCGTGTGGAAAAGCTAGTTGTATAATTTCCGTTTTCCAGGTGAGGAAAGGGTCCTGGGAGGGTGGTTGGTTTGGCGAAGGTCTCACAGGGAACAGGTGGTGAGGCAGGAATTTGAACCCAGGTCCTGAGGCTCTTGGGTGTGTTCTCATCCTCCAGGGGGTGCAGGTAAATCCCCAAAGGTTAAAATCAGGTGTGTGACGGCATACGAGCTTGTGGGTGAGCACGTGTGTGTGCGTATGGGCTAGTGTGTGTGCATGTGCCTGAATACGTGTGTGCTCACGTGAGCACGTGTGTATACGTGTGTGTGCATGCGTGAGTGTGTGAACATGTGTGTGCACAAGTGAATGTGTGCATGTATGTGTGTACATGTGTGAGCACGTGTGTGCATGTGAGCATGTGTGTGCACGTGTGTGTGCATGTGTATGTGTGTGTGCCTGTGGCCATGTGTGAGCACGTGTGTGCATGTGGGCATGTGTGCACACAAGTGAGTGTGCATGTGAGCAAGTGTGCACAAGCGAGTGTATGCATGTATGAGTATATGTGTGTGCATGTGACCATGTGTGAGCACGTGTGTGCATGTGGGCATGTGTACGCACGAGTGTGCATGTGAGCAAGTCTGTGCACAAGCGAGTGTATGCATGTATGAGTATATGTGTGTGCATGTGACCATGTATGAGCACGTGTGTGCATGTGATCATGTGTGTGCACATGTGAGTATGTGTATGTGTGTGTGCCTGTGGCCATGTGTGAGCACGTGTGTGCATGTGGGCATGTGTGCGCACAGGTGAGTGTGCATGTGAGCAAGTCTGTGCACAAGCGAGTGTATGCATGTATGAGTATATGTGTGTGCATGTGACCATGTGTGAGCACGTGTGTGCATGTGGGCATGTGTGTGCACGAGTGTGCATGTGAGCAAGTCTGTGCACAAGCGAGTGTATGCATGTATGAGTATATGTGTGTGCATGTGATCATGTGTGTGCACATGTGAGTATGTGTATGTGTGTGTGCCTGTGGCCATGTGTGAGCACGTGTGTGCATGTGGGCATGTGTGCGCACAGGTGAGTGTGCATGTGAGCAAGTCTGTGCACAAGCGAGTGTATGCATGTATGAGTATATGTGTGTGCATGTGACCATGTGTGAGCACATGTGTGTGTGCATGGGTGAGTGTGTGAGCACATGTGCGTGCACATGGATGAGTACGTGCAGGTGAGTGTGTGTGCATGTGAGCATGTGTGTGCCTGTAAGCACGTGTGTGTACGTGTGTGTGCGTACTTGTACACACACATGCATCTCCACATTTATCATGACACCCTCCGTCTCACGCGGACATGACCTATAATTGCTCTGATGGGTGATGATTCGGATGTGATATGAGATATAATGAGGAATAAATGAATCAAACCATCTATTTCACGAGCTGTCAAAACGTTTAGGAATTAAAGAATACAAATGAAATCTCATTTCCGTCTTCATTATGAGCCCAAGGCTTTAAAATGTTCTACAAATGATCAGCGGTTGCTTTTTTAAGCCTGGCATCTATCATGTATTTAAGCCATGATAGTTGAGTAAGTGGATGTGATTAATTCTTCACAAGATGCATTCTAGCCAAGAGACTGCTCTATTTCCTTGCCCCTTCATGTGTCAGCAGAGCCGGCTGCCCGGGGATGGCTTGGGTGACTGTGTGCATGTGCATGGGAGTGTATGTGTGTATAAATGTGTGCGCGGGTGTGTAAATATGAGCTTATGTGTCTGTATCGGAGTATGTGTGTGTGTGCGTGGGAATGGATGTGTGCGTGTGGGTACATGATTGTCCACATGAGCATAGGTGTGTGCATGAGTATGTACGTGTGACTGTGTGTGTGAAGGTACGTGTGGGAGTGGGAGTGCCTGTGTGTACATGTGAAAATACATATGAATACATGTGTGTGAGAACATATGTGTGTGCAGGTAAATATGTCTGTACATGACTTGCGTGCCTGCGAATGTATGTGCATATAAATGTGTGTACATGCATGTATGAGTGTGCATAGAGTTGTGTGTGTGCATGGGAGTGTGTGTGTGTGTGTGTATGGTTGTGTGTGCCTCTGGGAGAGTGTGTGTTTATGAGAGTGTGTGTGTGCACATGGGGGTATGTGTCCATACAAGTGTGTGTGTGCGTGGAGTGTGTGTGTGTGCGCGCGCGTGCATGTGACGGTGCATGCATGGGAGTGTGTGTGTTCGTGGGAGTGTGTGCATGGTAGTGTGTGTATCCATGGGAGTGTGTGCACATGCATGCGAGTGTGTGTGTCCGTAGGGGTGTGCACATGTGGGAGTGTGTGTGTGTCTATGGGGGTGTTTGTACAGATGGGAGTGTGTGTGTGTCCGTGGAGGGGGGTGTGTGCGCATGGGGGAGTGCGTGCGCATGCATGGGAGTGTGTGCATGGGAGTGTGTGTGTGTGTCTATGGGAGTGTGTGCCTATGGGAGTGTGTGCGTGTCCGTGGGGGGGTGTGCACGTGAGAGTGTGTGCAGGGGAATGTGTGTGCGTGTCTATGGGAGTGTGTGCGTATCTGTGGGGGGGTGTGCACGTGGGAGTGTGTGTATGGGAGTGTGTGTGTGTGTCTGTGGGAGTGTGTGCATGTCCGTGGGGGGGTGTGTGCACGTGAGAGTGTGTGCGTGTGCGTGGGAGTGTGTGCATGGGAGTGTGTGCGCGTCCGTGGGAGTGTGTGTGTGTGTCTGTCTATGGGAGTGTGTGCGTGTCCGTGGGGGGGGGGTGTGCGCACGTGGGAGTTTGTGCGCGTCCGTGGGAGTGTGTGCGTGTCCGTGGGGGGTTGTGTGCACGTGGGAGTGTGTGCGCGTGTGTGGGAAGGCCCACCCCCGTGCACATGAACACGCACGTCCACCTTGTGAGGCCTGGAGGCCTCCCTTGGACGAGCAGGCTCGCAGGTCCCGTAAACAGGTTGACCGCGTTGGGTACGTTGTGTGTGCTTTGCGCTGTGTTCTCACGACTGGGGAGGCCAGAGAAGGAGAATGCGGTCCAGAGACTCATTAGGCAGAGAAAACGCATTTCCAAGACTGTGTGGCATTTCCCGAAAAGCATCCGCCTCGCAGCGGACGCGTGTTGTTCCGGGGTCGGCTGTATAGACCGACGGGGCCCGTGGGAAGGGTTGAGGGGCTGGGGCGGGCGGATTTCCGCAAGTTTATTAAGCAACATAAGCCCCCCCGCGAAGCGTTCAGCCTGCTGTAAGCAGCTCAGGGGACGTTCTGCCGGCTTCTGGGCGCGGAATCACAGCCCCGAGGGTCCTGGGGTCACCACCATTTGCAGTGTCCTGAGGTCCTCTTGGGTTCCCCGCCCCGCGGACCGTGCCCACGTTGTGACGTTGCCGCGGTGCGCCAGATGCAGGGCTCAGCCCTCACGTGTCTTGTCTGCGTCCCCAGCTTCTCTTTGCACTTTGCTGTCCCCCTACGCGGTGGCCGTTGCCCAGGAACGCTGCCACCCCACCCCCACCCCCGCTGGAAACTCGCGTCGGTGGGGGCCCCGAGAATCCCGTGCGCTGTGCTCCCAAAGCTGATACGTCCTGGCCTTCTTCCCTCGCCCCGCAGACCCCAGATGAGGGAGCCTGGACCTCCGTCTATGCAGCGGTCACCCCGGACCTGGAGGGAATCGGCGGCCGCTACCTTTACAACGAGAAAGAGACCAAGTCTCTGACGGTCACGTACGACCGAGATCTCCAGAGACAACTGTGGGCCACAAGTTGCCAAATGACCAGCATCCCTGACGTGACCCAAGACACCCTCTTGGGGTAACGGCCACATTGGGAAGACCTCGCCTCGGGCCGGCAAACGCAGGTCTGTGACAGATCCCCGTGTCTGCCTTTTCCACAGCTGCTGCCTTCAGGGCTCTGTCCCCAACGGTCTCCCGTCTGCTGTCCTGCCTTTGCGGGAAATCGGGGAACAAAAGAAATATTGAGTGTGGCCTCCAAGTGGCCGAGAGCCATAAATTGTGTGCCAAGTTTCTCCCAAGTGCCAGGAACCATTAAATGCTGCCTAAGCCAAGTGTTCCATGTTTCTTGAGTAACACACGGCAGGGAGTAGGTTTGAGGAGACACGTTCCAAGTGACACAGGCACTTTGACACGAGCATGAAGCGTTGGGTCTCCAGAGGTTTCTGGGTCCCGTGAGTCCTTTGTTCTCCCATGCATCCACTATTCTGGACACTCAGCTTGGACTCCTGGGTCCCCAAGACAGAGAGACATGAGCCTTCCTCAGTCTGTTGGGTCCAGGTTGAGGTGGAAACCCATGGTCTACTCCACACTTTGACAGTGACCCAGCCCCGGGTGCCACCTTCCGCCCGTAGGTCTGCTGACATGAGCTCAAGCCCATCGTCATGTGGATGTGACCAATGCCAGTCAGGGATTCCGTAGAACAGGTGGGCAGACAGGGTCCTGGACGGCACTCCCCATAGAGATCTGTAGGATGGGGAGGAAGAGAGGGGTCTGGACAGCTCTTGCCATGGGTTGTGTCCCCATGGGTTGTGTCCCTAACAAAATATCTGTTAACGTTTCCATTGGCACCCTTCCTAGAGACATCCGCAGGACCCGGTTTATGCTTAGTCCAGGAAACTAGAGGAGTCATAAAAATATGTGATGCCCAGTCGCGGGTGGTGACCACAGTTCATCAGAGCCCAGCTGAGCCAGACGTTTCCTTCTGGTTCCTTGCGTATCCGTAGGCACAAGCAGCTTGTCCACCAGGGACGTGAGGGGTGGCACACGCAGTGGAAGTCAGGCAGACCTGGAAGGTCGTTGGGGTTGTGTCCAGTCGGTCTCTCTAGGAGGTGAAGTATGATCCGGTTCAAAAGATACCTGCACGTGCTACCCTCCCAGAACCTGTGAATGTGATGCTACTTGGAAAGATAATCTTTGGGAGGGAATTAGGACAAGCAGATCATCTTGGCTTCTCGAGGCAGACCCAACGTGATCCCAAGTTTCCTCTTCTGAAATAAGTACAGACAGATTTCATGACAAACGAGGAAGAGGTCATGTGACGATGGGGGCAGAGATTGGAGAGACGCAGCCACACACAGGGACTCCTGGAGCCCCCAGAAGGTGGAAGAGGCCAGAAGGATCTTCCCCGGGAGCCTCTGGAGGGAACGTGACCCTACCCGCCTGGCTCTCAAGAGCCCTGCCCCGCCTGGATGTCAAGAGCCCCGCCCCGCCTGGGTCTCCAGAGCTGGGGGAAGGTGAACTCCTATGCTTCTAAGCCACCAACCAATTGATAGGAATTTGGAACCTGATAGAATCTGATGGAAATTGATAGGACCTCATACAGTTCCCGCCGCTTCCGAATATCTCACGCACTCTACTGGGCAGGATCCTTGACTTTAGGGCTCACCCTCACCCCCAGTCGGGCAAGGATGGCTCAGCCCTCCGTCTGAAGATGTCCTCAAATTCTAACAACGACAAACTAGCCGTTGGAAATGCAATAGAAAGGACACTGTGTGTGTGCCTCTGGACTGCAGGTGGCATTTCCAGACCAGTGACCGCAGGCTGGTCATCTCACTCTCCATTCCCTCAGTTGACAGAATCTCATCAAAGACTCAAACCCGATGTCAACTCCGGGCACATGAATTCTTTGGAACCACAGCCTGCAGCTCTTCCAGTGTGGGGTTCACACTGGACACGGGGACAGGTGATTTATAGTTCGCTGCTTGGATATTCAGGGGGGATGGACTGGCGCCATGAGGTGTTCTTCGGGAATGGAGCGTCCCTTAACGGGAACTTAATAAAATGCAAAGGAATGTCTTTGCTCTGGTTTGGGAGACGTGACAATGCCCGGGGTGAGTTCTCTGTGTTTTCGTGGCCAACGTGGTAAACCCTACAGAGACCTCCTTCTCAACAAAGATGCTGAAGATGTTTCTGAAGGTCTACTAAGGCTCGTGGGTTTTGGTTGCCCACTGGGGGAGCCTCTGAAAAGGATTGCTGATCATCTCCAATTTCAACAGAATTCCAGAAGCAATTCCTCTGGATAAATCAGCATTTCTGTAGAGCTTCTGAAGGCATCTTCTTGATCTGCCAAGTTCAAGGACCGCCCCCCCACCTCCCCTGAGCCAGGCATATTTGAATTACAGCTTCCAGCCCTGGGTATCGGCACGCCCTCAGACTGCTCAGATAGCCTACCAAAGCCCTAGACTCCGGACTAATGTCTTTTAGAACTAGAATCCCTTCCTTGATTAAACCAAGAGCGAGCTGTGTCTCATCTAGTATTCTGAACAGCCGGGAATTTGCACCACAAAACAGAATCTTGAGTTCTGGAAGGTGCCAACGTTGGAGCATTTATATGTCGTCAGAGAACCTATTACAGCTTGAGGCCATTGTACACGAATGCCAGCGACTGTGTCCATGATCACAAAGGTACTTTCCGAGTCGAGGCTCAGGATGGCTCCTGGCCAAGCCGACATCTTCCACCACTGAGATAACACACACGCCGGGATTTGACAGATGCCACAGTCCCCAAGCTGAGAAGACGCGCTTCACAAACAATTTGAACGTTGTAGGACCCTGGCCTCAGATTCCTCCTCCTTGTTACGTGACAGCCCTTATGTTTCTTTTCCTCCCTGGGAGAGAGAGGGAAGAAAACAACAACATAGTTCTGGAGAAGGTAGCTTGTTCCCTCGACACCGGATCATAAAATTCCTCGGAGACATTTCCCAGAAGCTGGAGAAATCGTGCGGATTTATGGGTGAGTAAAGCGGAATCCATGGCTTGGCAGGCACTGGAGGTCCTGGGTTTGAGCCTGTGGCTTACGTTAGGGGAGTGGACAGGGTCTCCGTGCACACTCCAGGGTGACGACTTTCCATCCGCGGGCAAGACTCGATTCGGTAGTTGGGCTCATGATGTGTGTTTGTCTTCTCGTTAAAGAGGTTCTTTTCTTCCCTCGGTGTAGCAACAATGAGCTCTGTTTGGGTTCGGCAGCGGGAGGGACCCCATCGTTCATTCATCTGTTCAGTCACTTAGTCAGTCAGTCAGTCAGTCGGTCAGTCATTGCTACAAGCCAGGTTCTGAGGAAACACAAGCTCACTCAAGTGACCCAAGGCTGGTCCATGTAGTACAAAGTCTCTGTCTAGATGCCAACTGGATATTGAGGATGTCTGTACCATGAACAGGTGGCATGGGCACCTCTCGTCTTGGCTATTAGGAAACACAACCAGAGAAGGTGCACTGGGCTCCCTCCAAGGAAGGACAGGTTGGGAGGCGGGATTGGGGAAGCTTCTTGGATTGGCCTATGGGTCAGGGAGGGCATTCCATGCTCATTTCCATTGGATCGGAGCTTTGGGAGGCGTGAAGTCTTGCATTAGGTGCCATCATTAAGCCTTTGGGTCTCTGTGATGCATCGTCTACTGAATGATGATGCCGACACCCACCCTGTCTGCACCCAGCTTTGCTGAGAGGACAACAAGACCCATGTATGCAGTCTGCTTAAGGGAAGTTCAGGAATAAATGTATGCCACCCGTGTCTTTGCATCCGAAGTCCGGATTTGATTTGCCATTCAAGTGGAGAAATCACACTTGACCCTTGAACCACAAGGGGTTAGGACTGCCCAGCCTCTATGCACTCAAAAATCCACATGTAACTCTTAACCCCCCAACAACTTAACTGCTAACAGCCTACTGTGGACCGGAAGTCTGACCGATAACATAAATAGTCAACTAACACACATTTTGAATGCTCTGGGTATTATATACCGTGTTCTTACAATGAGATCAGCTACAGAAAATAAGGTGCGATTAAGAAAATCATAGGAAGAGGGGTGCCTGGGTGGCTCAGTCGGTTAAGCGTCCGACTTCAGCCAGGTCACGATCTCGCGGTCCGTGGGTTCGAGCCCCGCGTCGGGCTCTGGGCTGATGGCTCAGAGCCTGGAGCCTGCTTCGGATTCTGTGTCTCCCTCTCTCTCTGACCCTCCCCCGTTCATGCTGACTCTCTCTGTCTCAAAAATAAACAAACATTAAAAAAAAATTAAAAAAAAAAAAGAAAAGAAAATCATAGGAAGAGAAAATACATTTACAGGACTGTGCTGTTTTTATTGAAAAAAATCCGCATCTCAGTGGACCCGCACAGTTCACACCGTGTTGTTCAAGGAATTGTAGTGGCAGCTGTATTTTTTGTCATCTGGGTACCGGTATCCTAGGCATTGGGTGTACATTTTTTGCTTGTTTACCAAAAGCTTTAAAAGCACAAACACAAACCCAGACTTAAGTCCCTCCTGGTTTCCAGCATGTGCCCTGAAGGGACAGTGTGTGAATGTGTGCGTGTAGTAATCTCTGGCTCTGAGATTCTTAACCAATGAAGTCCGTTCTCCTGTTCAGGAATAGAGCTCTACCAGTGTGTACGTTTAGTTGCTAATCTATCATTTTTGGTTATGCCAGGTGTCTAATTTCTTCCTTTGCTTCTGTTTACAATTCTTTGCCTTCTTTCTGGGATGTATCGTCCGACTTCCTGATTTGACGAATGCCATTTATTTTTGGGTTTCTGGACATCTAGCCTTCTGTGTCCCTCATTTCTCCCTGTGACTTGGTTTATGTCTCACAGATACGGTCTGCCATTCCTGTCTCCTTGTTTTCCTCTTTAGCCCGTGGGTTACTCAAGCGTGTGTTTAAATTTTCCCAGACGTGTAGATTTAAAAATAATTTTAGGGGCGCCTGGGTGGCGCAGTCGGTTAAGCGTCCGACTTCAGCCAGGTCACGATCTCGCGGTCCGTGAGTTCGAGCCCCGCGTCGGGCTCTGGGCTGATGGCTCGGAGCCTGGAGCCTGTTTCCGATTCTGTGTCTCCCTCTCTCTCTGCCCCTCCCCCGTTCATGCTCTGTCTCTCTCTGTCCCCAAAATAAATAAACGTTGGAAAAAAAATAAAAAATAAAAAAAATAAAAATAAAAATAAATAAAAAAAAATAATAATAATAATTTTACTGTCACAGGTCCAGCAGTGCCTTAAAAACTTTGTTTGCTCTAAGTCACCCGAGACCCACTTACATTGTCCCTCAAAGAAGACCGTGGGGTACAACTGGTCTACCACGGTGCTAAGTGTGGCCAACTGGGTTTTCATGGAAAATATCCTAGAGAAAATCAGAGCATGGTAACTACGAGGGCCTTTTTTTAAAATTTTTTTTTCAACGTTTTTTATTTATTTTTGGGACAGAGAGAGACAGAGCATGAACGGGGGAGGGGCAGAGAGAGAGGGAGACACAGAATCGGAAACAGGCTCCAGGCTCCGAGCCATCAGCCCAGAGCCCGACGCGGGGCTCGAACTCACGGAGCGCGAGATTGTGGCCTGGCTGAAGTCGGCCGCTTAACCGACTGCGCCACCCAGGCGCCCCACGAGGGCCTTTTTTTTTTAGGGAGGGTATTCATTTTATTCTTCTGACTTTATTAAGGTATACCTTAAGTATATACTTAATGTGTAGGGCACGGTGCTTTGATCGACGCTTAAACTGGGAGATGTCTATTTACTATGACTTGGGCAAAGAGTGTCCTGTTTTGTTCAATGAGTCTTTTTATGGTCATTGCCCTCGCAAGAGGTTGCCTGTACACGGGGATTCAGGCTGCAGAAGTGAGTAATACTGTGTGAGTAATACCACTGTCGTGAGTTGGGTCCAAGTCACCTACACCTGATGAGTTGTTGGCTTCCCTTCCCCGTGGCCCGGTGGTTTTCCATTCTGGCTGTTCTCCACACGGTTCATGGAAACACAGAGGAGAGCACACTGAAGAAACACCCACATGCCTTCTCAACGTCTGGCCCAGATGCAGGTGAACATTCTGTGTAACTAACCCGAGTCTAGAACCAAATGCTCTGTTAACACATAAATGCTGTCGTTGCATTTTCCAGCCAAGCAACCACCGCATTAATCCAAGATTGCCCGTGGTTGCATCGTTCAACTTGTGCAGAAATTCAGGTTGCAGCTGCTGGCATTTGAGTGAGAACACAGCATGCCTGGGGCAGCCTCTGTTTTGAGGCCGACACCTTCACTGGGGGTCCCACACGCAAGCATCTTCCTGCTTCATCGTCTCCAAGCACTGACATGTTCCAACGCCTATCACTTTATCATAAATTGTATTATGTGGACACGGCGTGGCTATCATTCAATTTGACTATGGGGGTAAGTGTCTATGATTTCATTTTAGGATAGTGAGGCGCATTAAAAATGCATTCCTGGGGCACCTGCGGGGCTCAGTCGGTTAAGCCTCCAGCTCTCGACTTTGGCTCAGGTCATGATCTCATGGTTCGTGAGTTTGAGTCCTGCATCGGGCTCTGTGCTGACAGCTCAGAGGTTGCTTGAGATTCTCTCTTTGTCCCTCTCTCTGCTCCTCCCCTGTTCATGCTCTATTTCTCTCTCAAAACAAGTACATTCTTTCTCATTGACAAGTAGTATTCCATTGTATCTATAAACCACATCTTCTTTATCCATTCGTCAGTTGATGGACATTTAGGCTCTTTCCATAGTTTGCCTATTGTTGAAAGTAGTGCTATAAACATTGGGGTACAAGTGCCCCTATGCATCGGCACCCCTGTATCCCTTGGGTCAATTCCTAGCAGTGCTATTGCTGGGTCTTAGGGTAGACCTGTTTTCAATTTTCTGAGGAACCTCCGCACTGTTTTCCAGAGGGGCTGCACCAGTTTGCATTCCCACCAACAGTGCAAGAGGGTTCCTGTTTCTCCGCATCCTCTCCGGCATCTATAGTCTCCTGGTTTATTCATTTTAGCCCCTCTGACTGGCATGAGGTGATATCTCAGTGTGGTTTTGATTTGTATTTCCCTGATGAGGACTGACATTGAGCATCTTTTCATAAAATATGGCCATTTGTAGCAACGTGGATGGAACTGGAGAGTGTGATGCTAAGTGAAATAAGTCCTACAGAGAAAGACAGATACCGTATGTGTTCACTCTTATGTGGATCCTGAGACACTTAACAGAAGACCATGGGGAAGGGGAAAAAAAGAAAAGTTAGAGAGGGAGGGAGCCAAAACATAAGAGACTTAAAAGCTGACTATAAACTGAGGGTTGATGGGGGGTGGGAGGGAGGGCAGGGGAGGGTGGGTGATAGGCATTGAGGAGGGCACCTGTTGGGGGAACACTGGGTGTTGTATGGAAACCAATTTGACAATAAATTTCATATTAAAAAAATAAGTATACTTTTAAAAAATAAATAAATAATAAAAAAAGCATTAGTGGGTGCCTGGCTGGCTCTGTGGGCGGAGCATGAGACTCTTGATCTCAGGGGCGTGAGATCAAGCCCCACGTTGAGCCTGAATGGTAGTTAAAAAAGAAAAATGCATTAGCGTACATCCCTACACTGAAATATTATTTGACCATGAGAAAGGAAATACTAATACACACACCAAGAACCAGCCTCAAAAACGCCTTAACATACTTAAATCCGTAGACACAGAAAGATTAGTGGTTATAGGGGCTGGGGGAGGGAGTAAAGCATGGGGTCTCCTTTCGGGGGAATGAGAATGTTCTGGAACCAGATGGGCGCAATGGCCGCACAATGTGGCGAACGTGCTAAATGCCTCTGAATTGTGTCCTCGTATTAACCTGCATAGAAACAGAGGCAAAGGTGTTCCGCAGGGTCCCCCTTGGTCTCCGTCCACCTGACCATACAAGCACTGTTTCCAGACTGGATGCTTTGAACACAGCTCCCGACACACCCTGGACGGCTACCTGTCTTGCTCTTCAAACACAAAGTCCTGCAATATGTCAAATGCTCCTTTGCATGTAGCATCGAGGCCCCAGGGGGAAGAAAAACACACCTCCTCTCTTCAAAGACCTGTCTGCCTTACACTGAGGCTGCCTGTTGAGAAAGTGCGAATATCTGGGCAGTCTAGTCTCAGAAAGGGCCCTGGTGAAAGCAGACCGTCCGTATTCAACCCCTGGCTTGGCCTCTCCTCCCTGGGGCCGTAGATCTGAATCCAAGTGGCTTTGCTTTTTTGTCTCCGACCTTCCCTCCGGCATCCTTGGCAAAGGCGAGCCATTTTAATGCTGCCTTCTAGCAAAAGTCCTGCCTCATGGACCCTCTGTATCTCTGAAGGAAAGGGGATCACATGAGCAAAGCCTTCAAAACGGGAACAAAGAGGTTTCATCATTTTTGCGCGTCTTCGAAATCCTGTCCGTGGCACTTTTTATAAACACCGACACGGAGAGAAATACAGCAGTCACTTGCCTAAGAACCCAGGAAGCCCAGACGCTCCGCGCAAATGGGTGGCGGCCGCAGGGGGTTATAAAAACGGTCCTGGGTGATGAACACAACTCAGGAAGCTGTCAGAAGGCACAGGATTTGCTTTCAGTATGGGCCTCGGGTATTAGGAAAAATGGCTCGTGGTGAGGTTATAGATGCAAAATAATTTCCCGACGGCAACGACCAAAAGCACCGTCAGCCGGAACAAAGAGCAGCCCTCGTGCAGAACAGCTGGTGGATGTGTTTCAGCAGGGACCGGACGACATCAGGACTTTATGGATCCGAGCCGGAGATCCGCGGGACAGAGCCAGGAAGTGCAGCCACGTGGGCAGACCTTGGATTCTTCAGACATCTGTTTCACAGATAGACACATGTATATGCCTATGTTCATATGCATATGTAGATATATGTATATGTGTGTATGTATCCCTGAAACAAATTTGTGAATCACACACACACACACACACACACACACACACTCATACATGCATAATTTCTATGGGATGATATTATTGCATATGCTCAGGTGTCTCAGATATCCTCCATCCAGGCAAGCTTGGTAGTTTGGGTTGGTTTATCCTGTGGGGCAGCACATCCTGGGCACTGTAGGTATTGGTTTCCACGCGGCAGATCCTAGTGGCAAGCCCCCAGTTGTGACAGTCAAAACTGTCCCTAGGGGCACCTGGGTGGCTCAGTCGGTTGAGTGTCCAACTCTTGATTTCAGCTCGGGTCATGATTTTCTCTTTCAGTTCATGGGATCAAGCTGTGCTTGGGGTTCTGGGCCGACAGCAAGCAGCCTGCTTGGGATTCTCTCTGCCCCTCCCCTACACATGCACGTTCTCTCAAAATAAGTAAACATCTTTTTAAAATGCCGCTAGGTATCAGCAAGTGTCCCCTGGGGAGTAAAAAGATGTCTCTGGTTGCAAAGCACTGCCATACCTCATGGATGAATAATAGATAGACACATGATAGATAGATGGATGGATAGGTAGGTAGGTAGGTAGATAGGTCATAATAGATGCATGGATGGGTAGGTGGGTGGTAGGATAGATGGATGGATGGATGGGTAAGTGGATAGATGGATGGATAGATAGATATATAGATAGATACATAGATACATAATAGATATGATGGATAGATAGGTAGGTAGATATGATGGATGGATAGATAGATATGATGGATAGATAGATATGATGGATGGATGATAGATAGATAGATAGATAGATAGATATGATGGATGGATAGACAGATATAGGGCTAGATAGAGGGATAGATAGATATTGGGATGGATAGACAGATATAGGCATAGATAGATAGATAGATATAGGGATGAATAGATAGATGGATAGATAGAGGGATAGATAGATAGATAGATAGATAGATAGATAGATACAGGGATGGATGGATAGATAGATATAAGCATGGATAGACAGATATAGGGATAGATAGGTGGATGGATAGATGGATAGATAGATAGATAGATAGATAGATAGATAGATAGATATGATGGATAGATAGATAGATAGATAGATATGATGGATAGATAGATAGATAGATAGATAGATAGATAGATAGATATGGATGGATAGATAGATAGATAGATATGGATGGATGGATGGATAGATAGATAAATGGATAGATAATGATGTATGGGTGGACAGATGGATGGATCAATAGATGATAGATAGATAGATAGATAGATAGATAGATAGAAGATAGATAATGTGATGGATGGATAAATGGATGGATAGATAGATATTGATGAGGGAGTATAACCAAGCTGACAGGTTGCAAACACCCCCATCCCACCCCCAGGTGGAATGCGTGATATTCCTCAGGCACTCATGGCTGTCCAAGAACAAAGGAAAGGGGGAAAACAAATGGTTAACTAATAGAGAACATAGTCCTGCAGGACCTGTGTCTCCACCCATTTACAAATGTCTTAGTAAATTATAAGAAAATGGCAATCTTATCAATAGACTAATCTCCAGAAGCCTATAGACTCAATTTCCTGGACCGCAACATCACCCTCCCTTCCACAGTGATGTGGGGAACAAAGGCGGAAGGAAATGGCAGATAAAACTCAATTTCCTTCTAACCTGCAGCCCTTTGGCAAATCCTTGAGGCAGGCAGAGTAAAACGTTTCTCCAGAAACTACCTACTCTCTTAATGCTAATGCTTTGCTAGAGGGAAAAACCACCTTAGCCTGACAATGGCCAAGCCTCCAGTATCCTGGGAGACTTCTTTGGCACATGAAAATCTCACTGGAAACTTCCCCTGGACTTTACCTCCCGCAGCCCCATAGTATATAACTAAGTCTCTCCTCAAGGTCCCAGGGCAGCTCTTCCTGTCCACAGATCCTGCCCCCAAGCTTCAATAAAATCACCTTTTTTTGCACCAAAGACGTCTTCAAGAATTCTTTCTTGGCTGTTGGGTCCAGACCCACAAACTCCACTGTCACCCCAAAAACCTCATCAGATATGATGGATGGATGCATAGATAGATAGATGGATGGATAGATAGATAGATAGATAGTTGTGATGGATGGATGGGTAGATAGATGATAGATAGATAGATAGATAGTTGTGATGGATGGATGGGTAGATAGATGATAGATAGATAGATAGATAGATGACAGACAGATAGATAATAGATGGACAGATAGATATAAGGAGGGATAGATGACAGATAGATAGATAGATAATAGATGGATAGATAGATATAGGGATAGATAGATAGATATAAGGATGTATAGATGGATAGATGACAGATACATAGATAGGTAGATAGATAGATAGATAGATAGATAGATAGATAATACATAGTAGATAGATACAGGGATAGATAGATGGATAGATAGATATAGGGATAGATAGGTAGATACAAGGGTGTATAGATAGATGGATAGATGACAGATACATAGATAGATAGATAATAGATGGATAGATAGACATAAGGATAAATGATAGATACATACATACATAGCTAGACAGACAGACATACAGAATCTGTTATGCTGACATCTGGGGCTGGGTGACTGTGATGTGGGGCGTTCTGGGCACCATAGGGTGTTGAACAGCATCTCTGGTCTCCATCCATCACATGGCATAGCAGCCCCCTCCTTTTGACACCCCCCAAGTGTCCCTGGGGGTTGAATTGCTCCCTTTAGGGAACCACGAGCACCCCCCCAAATACTGTGCTGTTGCAAACATTTAAAGCTATGTGCACTAGATTTTACATTAGCAGAGCTGAAGCCTCCATTAATATTCCAAGTGAGTTACGACTTCATTCCAGACCGAAAACGAAGAAATAAATTTTTAAAACAGTCCCTGAGACCCACAGGAGCTCAGGACCACTGCTGCTTGCTTTTTGGAGGAGAGGTGTCCTGGGTTAAATTCTCAGAGCTGTGGGGGTCTGGGATGCTGGGGGGACCCCCACCTGAGAGCATGCACACTCCAGCCAGGTGCCCCCCTCTGAGGCTGCCTGCACACCTGTGCAAAGACAACGCCCTCTTACACCTGACATGGGGCTCAACCTCACAAACCATGAGCCGAAAGCAAGAGTCCCTGAATTCACCTCCTTCCTGACTGTGCGTTGACCGACCCCTCCAGCCTCCGTAGAACGTCCCGTCGACATCGTAATGCTTGCCAAGCTCCCTCACGTAAAAACAGACAGACAAACAAAAAACCTTAATGCAGGCTCACGGTATCTCTGTAGGAGAATCATGCGTGCAAGTTGCTGAAAATCACAGGTTAGAGACATAACCTGTACAAGGAGGCGGGAAGGTCAGATAGACAGAACGCAACGTGATGTCAAACGCGGAGGTTTAGCAAGGCTAACCTGATGGTTTCGCACGAAGGAACCAGGAAAACAGGAATACACAAAACGCGCCTCTAGAACCTTCACAAAGGCAGGGAAATGGATCCTCCCCTGAGCCTCTGGAATGACCCAGCCCCGCAGGAGGCTTGATTTTAGCCCCACGAGAGCCGAGAGCCGTTGTCTCCACCTGCTGCCTCCAGAATGGCAGGACCACACATGCATGTTGTTTTGAGCCCCTGAGTGTGGGGTCGTGTGTGACAGGAGACTGATCCGGCCTCCAGGGACACGCGCACACAGAGAATGCTGATTCTCCTGATGGTGGCCACGCCTTACCATCCCCTGAGGATCATCCCTCCCGGACCCTCCTTTCTCAAAGCGCGGGAGCAGAGACGTCTTGCATTCTGACGCTGTCTGCAACATGAATTTTTCAATAGCGGATTTCTATAAAAGGTCCGGGTCCTGCAAGAAGGGTTACTGGACAAGATGCCACAACGGGGCCCCGCTTGCCTGGGAACAGCACCTTCCCCGAGGCCAGACTCACTGTGAGGTCGTGGAGATTCTAACCACAGCTTTTCAGACCCAAGGGCTGATTCAGAGACTACTCTGCACCAGAGTGCACACTTCGGGGAGGGGGGCGGGGGGGGGGGTATGTTCCCACTCTGCTGATTTTGCAGAAAAGATTCAGTCTCTTAAGATGCCTTCATCTGCCAGACCAGACCATCTTCCCCTGGGGACTCCTGACATCTGGAAGGGGGTGAGTTTGATGTGGGGTGTCCTGGGCACTGAAGGTTGTTGAGCACCATCTCTGGTCTCCACCCACCACACGGCAGCACCATTTCCCTGTTCCCATGTGACAACCAACAATGTTATTTGAGGGCACAATCGCCCCCAGTTTTTAACCACTATCACAGATAGATGATAGATAGATAGATAGATAGATAGATAGATAGATAGATATGATGTGTGGGTGGATGGATAGATAGATAGATAGATAGATAGACAAGATATATGGGTAGGTGCATGGGGGGATGGATGGATGGATAGATAGATAGATAGATAGATAGATAGATAGATAGATATACAGGCAAGATATATGGATAGATGCATGGGTGGATGGATAGATAGATAGATAGATAGATAGATAGATAGATAGATAGATAAGTATGTGGGTAAATAGATATGATGAATGGACAGATGATAGATAGATAGATAGATAGATAGATAGATAGATAGATATGATGGATGGGTGGATGGATGGATAGATAGATATAGATAGATAGATAGATAGATAGATAGATAGATAGATAGATATGATGGATGGATGGGTGGATGGATGGATAGATAGATAGATAGATAGATAGATAGATAGATAGATAGATAGACAGACAAGATATATGGGTAGGTGCATGGGGGGATGGATGGATAGATAGATAGATAGATAGATAGATAGATAGACAAGATATATGGATAGATGCATGGGTGGATGGATGGGTGGATAGATAGATAGATAGATAGATGTAAATACATACAAATATAGGTCTGGATTTGAAATACACATGAACACAGAGAATGATGAACACCAAGGTAGAAATATGAAGTCAGGCAAGGGACAGAAGTAGGTAGAGAAAGTTCATACAGGGTCAGAGAAGGGATGATATCTAATCTGAGCAAGACCTCCCTGGTGAGAGGGAGTGGGTCATACGTATATCTGGGATGGCAGAGTGATCCATCAGGATGTGCAAAGGTCCTGAGGCAGGGATCGGTTTTGTGATTCCAGAAGCAAAGGAGACTCATGTTACTGGAGAGTCGTGAGGCCAAGTCCAAGAGACGGTTGTGTCCGCATGCAGTGTAAAGGGTGGGGCTGCCCAGCTGCACACCCACAACCCCAGGAGAGATGCACAGCCACACTTTGCCTCGGTGTCTCCTTCTGCGAAGCCCCAGAGCAATGAGAATCACGGGAGCAGGTGCTCGACATGGTGATGACACTGTCACATTGTTGTCGAGCCTCTTCTCCTTGGTGGTTCTGGAGAGACAAGCAGGAGGGAGGACTTACACACCAGAGAGCCGGTCGTAGGCCGCGGTCTCCCGCAGAGCAGGGGGTAGGGCAGCGCATCCCAGGGCTCCTTGTGAAGTTGACCGAAGGCTCTTTGCCTCACAAGTGCCCTAAGAAGACGGAGGTAACTTACGCCTGACAGCAGACCTGGGAGGGGAGGATCGGCTTGCAAACAGGAAGATGGGTTTTGTAGCAGATTCACTGCATTGGGAGGGACCATCCAAACGTAAACAGCTCAACGTTGTTTCATGTACACTGTCAACATCGCAGATGCCTCAGGGTTCACACGGGAGCGTGCAGGAGTGTGTGCACGCGTGTGTATGTGCACATGTGTGCAGGAGTGTGTGTGCAGAAGTGTGTATGTGCACGTGCATGCAGGAATGTGCACGCACATGTGTGCACATGTGTGTAGGATGTGTGTGCACGTGCATGCAGGAGTATATGCACATGTGCGTGTGTGTGCACTTGCATGCATGAATGTGTGTGCGTGCATGTGTGCACATGCTTGCAGGAATGTGTGCATATGTGCGTGTGCGCATAGGAAAGTGTGTGCACGTGTGTGTACGAACGAGTGTGCATGCTTAAATGTGTGTGAGAGAATGTGTGTGCACATATACATTAAAAGTTTTTTAGTTTATTTTGAGAGAGAGAGAGAGCATGAGTGGGAGAGGGACAGAGAGAAGGAGAGAGAGAATCCCAAGCAGGCTCTGCACTGTCAGCACAGAGCCTGATGCAGGGATCAAACTCACCAACCGTGAGATCATGACCTGAGCCAATATAAAGAGTCTGACGCTTAACTGACTGGACCACCCAGGCACTCCTGCACACATATATTTATATGCATATATGTGCATGCATGTATATATATATGAGTGTGCACAAGACTGTGCATGGTTAAATGTGTGACAGATACATGTGCATGCATGAATGTTTCCATGTGCATGTGTGTGCGTCCATGAATGTTTACACATGCACGTGTGTGCACAATGCATGAATGTTTCCATATGCACATGTGTGCATGAATGTTTACATATGCGCGTGTGTCCACGCATGAATGTTTACATACACACGCGTGTACATGCATGAATGCTTACGTATGCACATGTGTGCACACATGCATGTTTATACACGCACGTGTGTGCATGCATTAATGTTTACATATGCATGTGTGTGCACGTACGTACTGCACTGTGTGCACGCATGCATGTTTACATGTGCACATGTGTGTGCGCATGCATGCATGCTTACAGATGCAGGTGTGTGCACGCATGCATGAATGTTTACATGTGTGCATGCATGCTTACAGATGCAGGTGTGTGCGCGCATGCATGAATGTTTACATATGCACATGTGTGCATGCATGCATGCATGCTTACAGATGCAGGTGTGTGCACGCATGCATGAATGTTTACAGATGCACGTGTGTGCACGCATGCATGTTTATACATGCACGTGTGTGCATGCATTAATGTTTACATATGCATGTGTGTGCACGCATGCATGTTTACATATTCACATGTGTGCACACATGCATGTTTACATATTCACGTGTGTGCACGCATGCATGTTTACATATGCACTGTGTGTGCATGCATGCATGTTTACATTTGCACTGTGTGTGCGTGCATGCATGTTTACATATGCACGTGTTGCACGCATGCATGCATGTTTACAGAGGCACATGTGTGCATGCATGCATGCATGTTTACAGATGCACGTGTGTGCACACATGCATGTATGTTTACAGATGCACCGTGTGCGCGCATGCATGCATGTTTACAGATGCACGTGTGTGCACGCATGCATGTTTACACGAGCAAATGTATGTGTGCAGGTGCGCACTTCATGTGTGGTTTTATGTTCACGTGTGTGTGTGAATGGTGCACCCAGGTGTGCGTGGGTATGGGGAGCATAGAGTTGCAGGGAATCACAGGGAGCCCCTGTGAAGGCACATTTGCACAGCACGTAGACATCCAGAAAGGACCCTCTTTCCAGCTTTCTAAAATACAGCCCGTCCGTCAGCCCGGAAATGAAGAGGCCCCAGGTTCATTCCAGCTGGGTGGTGATGAACCAAGACTGCTGTCAGGGCTGAGTGTCCTCGTTGACATTTCTCTGTTTGGCTCTTGCATCCGTCCGCTGCGTGGGCTCCAGCCCTGCTCTGGCAGCGAGAGCTCCAACATGTGGGATAAAACACACGTGCCTGTTTCCCATAGGGTTAGGGGTAGGGCTAGGGGTTAGGGCTACAGGTAGGGGTTAGCGTTAGGGTTAGGGTTAGGTGATGGCACCAGGTTCCGAGCCCCAGTATCATCACTTTCCCACCATTTGATGACTTCCATCGCGACTCAGCGCTGAGCATATAATGAAGTTCAACTTTTAAGCAGTTTTCCCCCAAAACAACCACAAAAAATTATGCCTGACTGTTTTGGATGCCTTCGTTCATCATTTAAAATGTTTCTTTTTTCTTGTTTAATCTTTGAAAACCCCACAGAGCATGCATGAGGTATTATGAACCTATCGGTTTGCATTTACCTTAAAGATAACTTTGGAAGGATTTTATTATTTTATTTCACTCTATTTTTATTTTTGTTATGTTTTTCGTGTTTATTCATTTTTGAGAGAGGGAGGGGGAGAGAGTGTGAATGGCAGACCGAGAGCGGTAGACACAGAATCTGAAGCAGGCTGCAAGCTCTGAGCTATCCGCACAGAGCCCGAGGAGGTGTTGGAACTCGTGAATCGTGAAATTATGACCTGAGCCCAAGTTGCATGCTTAACCGATTGAGCCACCCAGGCGGCAGTATTTTATTTTTTATGTTATTTTATTTTATTTTATTTTATTTTATTTATTTTTTTATTATTATTATTATTTTCTTTTTTTTTTTTCTTTCTTTTTTTTTTTTTGGATACTGAACTTAACAGGCTGGATAGCTCTCTGTGTAAAGGACCAGAGAGATTTTTGGTGCAACTCACGTATGCTGCTTTTTCAGAGAAGGTAGTCCCGGACCATGTGTAAAGGCGTGCACCTGACTCTGCGCCAATAAAACTTTCTTGGCAAAAGCCCCAGCGCCATCGTTTGGTGGGTGTGGCTTGGCATCCCGTGGTTCCCACCCACTTCCTGTAGGGCAGAAATGCTTACCTGCAACCCGCTAGGATCGCTGAGCTTTGCAGACTCAGAGCTGAACGTTCCCTGGGCATAAGGGACCTGCCTCCAGCGAGCTGCCACTCACTCCCGTAGGGTGGGGGCATCCCGCGTCCCCTAGCTGGCGCCACCCCCGGCTCCCTGTTCTCCGCTCAGCAGCCCTGCCGCCGCGCCTCCTACCACCAGGATGCACAGACCTTCCAGTCTCCAAGCGGACAGAAGTCCCATCACACACAAAAATGCATTTGCCTTTGGATGTTACTGACTTACTTTTTTCTTTTTTTTTTTTTTCCTCATTCCAGACCTCAAGATGGGGACTTGGTAGTTTCTATTTTTCCGTTTATTAGCGGGGTTGAAGTTACAAAGCGATAATGCATTTTCCCTGGAAGCTTGGAGGCCCATGAGAGGCTGGCAGTGATCGATGTGGGGGCAACGGGCCAGGCCAGTGCTGCTCCCCGGGGCCCTGAGCTCATTTGGGGTCCGTGACGATGGATTCTGCTCCAGCAGCTCTGGTCCCAGGGCACATCCAGCCGCTGGTGGTGACCTCCTCATACTAATCTATTAGCTGAGTCCCTGCTCCCAGGTCTGCTTCCCAGTAGAGCTCACCGCCTGCTGCCCCTTACCCACTCTGCCCCCCAAGCAGGGGAGGGAAGAAAGGCTCTGCCACTGACCCGGGAGGAGGTTGCCCTGCTGCAAAGTGGAAAACACCTGTTCCTCAGGGTCCCGACAGGGCTGAAGGACGCAATAATTCACTTGGTGGACCACACTGGGTTCGACGTAGACAGGAGGTCAGACTGGATACTGGACCAGGAAATTGAAATCATCCTGCAGACCATGGAGAGGAACCGATGTGGGTTTCTTTTTCTATTTTATTATTTTTATGTATTTATTGTACTGAAAGATGAGGAACCAACCTGTTTTCAAATAAGGGAGTAACGGGATGAGATCGGTGTTTCCGAAAACTGACCTTGCTTTTTCCTCCTGGTCCCCCATTTCGTTGCGTCTGAGAGCGAAGGAAAGGTCCTCGATGTCAACAGGAGACGGTCACCGGTTTTCTAAATGGGCACATTCCCTTTGGCACACACTCATCAATTCCAATATTTTCAGGTGTGGGGACTCAAAAATGCTATGTCCACGGAGCTACTGACGAATGACCCAAGCTACCCTGTTCAGTAAAATGTCTAACGTAGCGATCTCTCTATTCACTTGGGAAGAATTTTCACACACTTGCGGAACGGTATACGTGTGCTTGATGATTTCACACATTTCAGACGAGAACTCTGTGCCTCCAGCCACAGGCTGGGACCATTCGGTTACCCTTTATTTGTGCTTCGTATCCACTGTTCTCTGAGATTGCACTTGACCGCAACATAGAGCAACGTCCTGTTAATAAGCCTTTTCTGCTTTCCGCTCCCAGGACTGAACGATGTTCTCCAGCCAGACACCAGACGTATCTAATACCCCTGGGGACTTGGGTTTCGCGTGACTGGGTATTTTGTTTGCTTTTACAAAAACAACTCTGTCTTCTCACCGTTGTGATCGCAAGGAGAATTTCTGAAGCAATTCTCGTCTCCACATCAAGGCGGGCTTACCGTTCGTTCCCCAGGAGTTTCGTCGTTACCCAATATTACGGATTTTCAAGAAAATCGTGTGACGTTCTGTCTCAAGAAGGGCAGCGTCTAATTTCGCCAGGAGGCTTTTAGAAACTTCTGGAGATGCATCGAACAAAACCGCTTCTGGGGAAAACAGCAGAGATGCTTTATACGTGCTGACAGCTCCAGGCGCCTCTGGGGAGTCTTCTGCCCGTCTGACTGTTTCCAAGGAGAGGGATTTCATTTCTGTGATGAAACCCAATAACGAGATCCCTCCAAACAGAAATATAGTCTCCTTCTCTCTCTCCACGGAGGCCTAAAATCCACCGAAATTGTTTACCGTCCCCCGCCCTTGGTTTCCTTAGATAAATAAATTTCTTATTCTTGTGGGGAGACGGTAATTTTATTTGAAACACCATAAATAATGGCTCATACGTTTACATTTCACACACGAAAGGAACAGCATCTTAGATGTTTGCCCACTTACTTAGTTCAGTGTCCTTTAACCCTGTGTCCGGGCTTCAGAGGGGAAATTTGTTCATAGGGCAGAACACTTTCTGAGAATGCTGTTTGGTCCAAACCCTGAACCTTCATGGCGGCATACAGGGCAGAGCTAATTTAGAACCGAGTCCATTTGAGCTAGAATACGGTGGAAGAAATTTACTATAGGACATATATTTTTATTGTGATTATCCATTAGCATGTGAACTAGCATAATATTTTTCAATTAGTATAATGTCCAATTAGCATAATTTTTAAGCTGTGATTTTTAAGCAATGTCTACACCCAACTTGGGTCTCAAACTCCCAACTCCAAGATGAACAGTCATGTGCCCTACCGGTGGGGCTGACCAGGGGCCCCACCAATTAGCACAGCACTTTTTTTTTAGTTTTTTTAATGCTTATTTTTTTCAACGTTTATTTATTTTTGGGACAGAGAGAGACAGAGCATGAACGGGGGAGGGGCAGAGAGAGAGGGAGACACAGAATCGGAAACAGGTTCCAGGCTCTGAGCCATCAGCCCAGAGCCCGACGCGGGGCTCGAACTCCCGGACCGCGAGATCGTGACCTGGCTGAAGTCGGACGCTTAACCGACTGCGCCACCCAGGCGCCCCAATGCTTATTTTTGAGAGAGACAGAGACAGAGACAGAGACAGAGACAGAGCATGACAGACAAGGGGGAGAGAGAGGGGGAGACACAGAGTCCGAAGCAGGCTCCAGACTCTGAGCTGTCAGCACAGAGCCCGAACTCACAGACCGCGAGATCATGACGTGAGCTGAAGTTGGACGTTCAACCGACTGAGCCCCCCAGGCGCCCCAGCGTGGCACTTTTAAAATTCACCCACACGATAGCACATATCTGTGTTCTGTTCCCTTCTTATGGCTGAATAATATTCCGTTGTGTGAGTATAGCATATTTGTTTATCTGTCCATCCATTGATGGACATTTGGGTCTTGTCTACTTTTTGGTTAGCGTGAGTAATCCTGCCGTAAATATCTGTGTACAGGTGTTTTTTGCAATATCGCTCAGCAGTGGAATTGCTAAGTCATATGATAATAATGCGTTCAACACATGTGGTTATATGTCTTTTTATTTTTATTTATTTATTTTATTTTTAATATGAAATTTATTGTCAGATTGGTTTCCATACCCCACCCGGTGTTCATCTCAAAAGGTGCCCTCCTCACTACCCATCACCCACCCTCCCCTCCCTCCCACCCCCCCATCAACCCTCAGTTTGTTCCCAATTTTTTTTTAACGTTTATTTATTTTTGAGACAGAGAGAGACAGAGCATGAACGGGGGAGGGGCAGAGAGAGAGGGAGACACAGAATCGGAAACAGGCTCCAGGCTCTGAGCAGTCAGCCCAGAGCCCGACGCGGGGCTCGAACTCACGGACCGCGAGATCATGACCTGAGCCCAAGTCGGCCGCTTAACCGACTGAGCCACCCAGGCGCCCCTGTTCCCAATTTTTAAGAGTCTCTTATGCTTTGGCTCTCTCTCACTCTCTTTTTTTTTTAAATCATAACCATGCTGCTGTGTGTGTGTGAAGCAGTGTCTCATTGTGGGTTTTATTTATGTTTTCCTAATGAGTGGAGATACTGACATCTTTTCAAATGCTTATTGGCTTTTTTCTTGGCCTGGAAAATGGAACACCTCCATGGCTGCGGTAGAGACATGGTTTCCACTGTGTCCAAATCTCATGGAACCACATCTGATTAGCTGCCCTAAGGCACCATTGAAACTCACTCCTGTTTCAAGAGTCTAGGGAATGCTGGGGCACCTGGGTGGCTCCATCGGTTAAGCATCTGACTTCAGCTCAGGTCATGATCTCACGGTTCGTGGGTTTGAGCCCCACGTCGGGCTCTGTGCTGACAGCTCAGAGCCTGGAACCTGCTTTGAATTCTGTGTCTCCCCCTCTCTCTCTTTCTCTGCCCCTCCCCCCACTCACAGTCTGTGTCTATCTCAAAAATTAATAAACGTTAAAAAAATTTTTTTAAAGTCTAGAGAATGCCGTGTAGTGGTGGGGCTTCTGGTATGTAGGTAACTCTAAAATCTGTGTGGAAAGTGCATTAATCCCCAAACCGTAATAACCACTGATTTCTTACTCAGTAAGCTTCAGAGAAAGATGTGGTCAAGAGCTCACAGATAATGGAGGGCTTGGGTTCCACGTCTTACATTCTCTTTCACTATTGCCACTTCTTTATTGTTTTATTTGCTTCTCTGTTCAGTGGGAGCTGTAACATTACCACCTTATGGGAGTTTGCTGAGCACCTATTATGTGCTACTTGGGAATAAAACAACCAAAGGGCCTCACTGTCATTCTGCTTATATCCCTGCTTGGGATAGTGACCAGTAAGCATGAAATAAAGGATGCAGAACTTTGCTCTGTGAGAACCAGACATGGAGTAACGGATCCAAATTTGTTGGTAGCCATCACCCTCACCATCACCATCATCATCACCATAGTCAACAGCTTCATCAAGATCACCACCACCACCACCACCGTCTACACCATCACAATCTCCACCATGCGAGCCAGCAGATGGAGAGTCTTAAGTTACCCATGACCAGCTGAGATATGCAGCATCATGGAGGATAAACCCAAGAAAAAATCCCGGTAGAAACAGCTACCATACCTCATGAGCTGGAAAGCATCAGGTAAAACTATTTTATCCTGTTCTATATTCAAAAATCATGTGGCTGGCAGTGCTGCGTTTAATCTGAGGCAGCAGCCAAAGACACAGAATGTGTCCAGAAATTCTGTGCACACAGCAGCACATTAGGGGTATGGCGGCTTGATCCGCTGCCTGGGGCTTGTGCTGTCTGAGCTCTAACACCTGCATTCATTAAGAATGGATCGGGACAGCAAGGCAGACTCTGCCCAAAGGGACCCTGACCTCCCACAGCTCCCTCTGTCCTTAACAAGTGCATCAAACGCTCATTTCCTAAAGCCACCAAGCAGCCCTCAGGTGACAGACACTTTGAGGAAAGCAGCAGAGGACATGTACCCTTCATTCATTGTTTAGACTCAAAGTCCAATTTAATTCTCCCTGTAGCCCAGCCACAGAGCTCTGCTGAGCAATTGAACAACATTCCTGAGTTTGAATAAGAGGTCAGCCACATGTAAAATGCAGGTGATAATGCCTGCTTCATCCTGCCACAGTGAAGGTCCGAGAGAAAAAAAGGCACGCCACACTCAGCAAAACATTTATACGCAGGGATACTTTGGAAAACACCATTTATTTTTGTAAAGTGAAGACAACCTTCAACACATTCCATATGCATGAGCTCTGCCTTACCACCCAGAAAACACAAGCTGGACGAGTTATTGTCTCAGGACTCTAACAGCTTCATCATTTGCTGGGTGCGATACCTCCCTGGAAGGTCACACTGCAATATGGCGCCCAATGGAAACCAAGTATTGTAAGTTTGCATAGCATAGACCTTTGCTCGACACGGGATTATATATGCATCAATGGTTTGTCTTAGCTTTGTGAAGTCTGGGCACATACTCAGTGGATTCAAGAAACAATACCAGCTCTGAGGGGAAAGCAGGTACTTCTGTAGACAGCCTTGGAGACACCTTCAATGCCTTTCTGTGGCCATTGTGATTTGGAACCTTTCGATGACTTTTTTTTTTTAATGTTTATTCATTTTTCAGAGAGAGAGAGAGAGGGGGGCAGAGTGCAAGCAGGGGAGGGGCAGAGAGACAGGGAGACACAGAATCCAAAGTAGGCTCCAGGCTCCGAGCCATCAGCACAGAGCCCGGTGCAGGGCTCAAACCCATGATCATGACCTGAGCCGAAGTCGGACGCTGAATCAACTGAGCCACCCAGGTGCCCCGGATGACTTTTTCCAAATGGTTCTTTTTATTGTTTTTGTAAATTGTTGCAAAATAACATAACACAAAATTTTCCACCCGAACCAATTTTAAGTGTACATTTCCGTGGCATTAAGTACGTTTGCATGCTTCTGTAGCCATCCGTGCCATCCGTCTCCAAAACTCTTTTCATCTTGCAAAACTGGAACTCAGGACCCATTACATAGCCACTCCCCATTGCCCCGTGTCCCCAGCCTGCCAGTGGCTGTTGCCTTTTATGTTTGAGTGATCTGTGGGAGCCTGGCCTGGAGCCAAAGGGAGGCCCCCTTCTGTTGCCACTTTGCTCTGAGCGGAAGACCCACCCGGGTCCATCTGCTTCCCCAACCCAGGCTGGAGCCCAGAGGTCTCTCCCAGGGTTACGGCCACCTGGGGGCCAAACAAACAACAGGAAAAAGGAGAAGAGACCGGGCCCATTGTGGTGCCATGCAGGCAATGAACGTAGAGTTCTTCATCTTTCCCATTATAGCCAACTGTGGGCTCCTTCTCAGGATGGGTCCGTAGAGCCCACAAAGGAACAAATAAGGAAGGGAGGGCTTAAGGTTTGCACACTATGGAAATTTCTAATCATGATGCAAATGACATTTCCTCTGCCTGGACACCCATCTAGCACCCTCCCCCTCCTCCGCTTGCCTTCTGAATTAGTCTGCTCGAGCTGCCACGACAAATTACCGCAGATGGGCAGCTTAAACAGGAGACGTTTATTTCTCACGGTCCTAGAGCCTGGGAGTCTGAGATCCAGGCGGGGCCGAGGCTGGGTTTTCGTGAGACCTCTCTGCTTGGTATGTAGAGCCTGTCTTCTGCCTGTGTCGTCACGTGGTCGTCCCTGCATGTGTGTCTCTGTCCTGATCTGCTCTTCTTATAGGGACAGTTCTATTGGGTTCGGGCCCACCCATATGACCTCATGTTACATTAATCCCCTTTTTCTTTTAAGTTTATTTATTTATCTTGAGAGGAACAGAGACAACATGAGGGGGGGAGGGGCAGAGAAAGAGGGAGACAGAGAGGATCCCAAGCAGGCTCCACGATGTCAGCACAGAGCCCAATGTGGGGCTCGAACCCATGAAACCACGAGACCATGACTCGAGCTGAAACCAAGAGTCAAAGGCTCAACTGACTGAGCCACCCGGGAGCCCCTATCCTGATCGCCTCTTTAAAGACCCCACCTCTTGGGGCGCCTGGGTGGCTCAGTCGGTTAAGCGTCCGACTTCAACTCAGGTCACGATCTCGCGGTCCGTGAGTTCGAGCCCCGCGACAGGGCTCTGGGCTGATGGCTCAGAGCCTGGAGCCTGCTTCCAATTCTGTGTCTCCCTCTCTCTCTGCCCCTCCCCCGTTCATGCTCTGTCTCTGTCTCAAAAATAAATAAATGTTAAAATTTTTTTTTAAAAAAGCTGTATTAAATAAATAAATAAATAAATAAATAAAGACCCCCAACTCTAAATACAAAGAGATAGCCGATTACTGACATTCTGAACCACTGGGGATTAGGGCTTCAACCTAGGAATTTTAGGAGACGTAATTCAGCCCATAATACTTGGTGAGTCTCTCCAAGGAAACCAGGTTCCTCAGGGCATATCTTATTTCTTTCACTTTGCCCTCGACGTCCTGCATTTAATCAGCGTCTCCTAATTGTACTCAGTGAGGCATTTCAACACCTGTCTAAGAATTATAGCTGTTGAGGTATTTCACCACCCTCCTGAGTACAAGGCATGGGGGAGGGACCACAGCCCCAAACCAACGCCTTGGCCAGGTGGTAATTACCAGTACGGGAAGGTACTCATTTGCTCTTTGGCTGGACGGTCCCCTGCAATCACAGAGGGCAAATTTCCAGACCAGCCCTCCATGGAAAGGTTTCCTGTATATTCCAGTCCCAACCCTCAGCGTGGAGGCCGTCAGATTTTTTAAAACCTGTGTGTGGTGTAGCAAGTAACATTCCTAGCATAGGTTAAGGAGGTGGTGGTGACGGGACAATATGCAGAGGCAGGGTCTTCAGTGGGAGAGGTAAGGTCTATGGCGGGGAGAAGTGAACAGAGTAGAGGCGAATGAATCACTACAAGAGACTGTAGCACCATAAGCTGCCCATAAATGGAAAACACTTATCAATAGTATGTGCCAACTATAAACGCATCATCAATATTTTCCAGATAAAAACACAAATACATCGCAAATGACAACAAAATGGATAGTAGCTTTTTGGGCACGTGGTACATCCTCATTGTAAGAAGGCTGTGGTATATTGCAAACACGCGGGGATATGTGAACTTTCTGATGAAAGCCAAAAAGAGTTCTGTGGCTCCATGTGGTTGACAAGGAGTGACGTCTGCTGCTGTTTGGAGCACACGGGCCCCCGAGATGACTCTTGATGGCAGATGACAGGAGAACAACATCTACTTCAGCCACAACCTCGCAATACTTTGGGCAAAAATTTCAGGGCAAGGAACCATTTTGAGACACGGGGTTTCCTATCGTTCAGGTGTAGGACGGCCACCAGATCTGAAAGGGCCACGGAGAAGGTAGTTGGTGGGTGGCATTTACAGCAAAGTGACTGTATTGTATGGTTGAACTTCCCCGTGACGCCAGATCTCCACAAACAAACATGGAAATCTGTGTACCTCTGCAGGATGATGGATATATGTTCACCGGCTTGCGTGTGGCCATTCACAATGGGTACGTCTATCAAAACACCAAGCCATACACCTTAAATATGTACAAGTTTTATGCGTCGATTGTATCTCAATAAAGATGGGGGAAAGAGACAGCTGGTTACTCACAGTTCCCAAGGAACTAGTCAGCTCTTGGAGGGGCCGTCCCTCTAAGGTCAGCTAGGCACCAGGATGTCAAAGCATCGGAAATACAGAAGCCAGGAAATAGGTTATTATGGGAACCTTGCCATGTTAAAGGACACTTACACAATCCCTAAATTCTTTCAAGGAGATGTTAAGGGGGAGGGGGAGGGGCTCTACAAATACCACGGTGTGGAACATGCTGTCTTCCATGGACTTCACGGACTTGAGCTTTGAAAAAGAAGCTCTATGGGCACCTGGGTGGCTCAGTCGGTTGAGCGTCTGACTTCAGCTCAGGTCATGATCTCGCTGTCCATGAGTTTGAGCCCCACATCAGGCTCTGTGCTGCCAGCTCGGAGCCTGGAGCCTGTTTCAGATTCTGTGTCTCCTTCTCTCCCTCCGCCACTACCACTCATGCTCTCTCTCTCTCTCTCTCTCTCTCTCTAAAATAAATAAACATTAAAAAAAATTTTTTTTAAAGAAAGAGAAGCTCTATTCCCTCACCCATCCTTTTGGGAAACAGCCCAGCACACACATATGGCTTTACTCGTGCACAAGAAGCACCTGTTTCTAATTACTGGAAAGCACAAAATGGCATGTGTTGACAGTTGCCTGCATCACTCACGGATTGCGACCAGATACATTTCCATTCTTCCTGACCCTTTTGACAATACTTCCAAAATCCCAAATTACACCGTCAGGTTCATTACCAAGTCCTTGCTGCTCTCTGCAGGGGAAGAAAGGGCATCTTTCCTAATTTGGTTCTCACCTTTTAAATTAGTCTTTTGGAAACCTTTCCCTTCTGTAAATCTTGGCATGAACTACAACCCTGCATGCCTTGCTTTCCGGCTATCTGGAAAGACGACTAGAACCACAAAATGGGCAAAACCATGGAAATTCCCCCTTCTGCTGGTTTTATGCCCAGAAATGCCTGTTTTCCACTGAGAAGTCTTAAGGGAACAGACCTCCAGTGAGCCTTTCCTGGTTGTTAAGGATATGAGGCGCTTTATCTAGCATGTGAGTCTGTGCAACAGAGGAAACAGAGCTCAGATTCCTGAGCCGGCCCAGTGGTGCCCGGCAGGAATGAGTGGCCCAGCCCCAAGGAGACCTTCTCTACCAGGTGTGGTGGGCTGAATATCAGTCCCCCAACATATCAGGTCCAAACCCTTAAAACATGTGAATAAGTGACCCTAAATGAGAACAAGGACTTTCCACATGGAATTAAGTGAAGGATGTGAGATGGATTCATCCTGGGTCAGGGTGGCCCTGAATCCAATGACAGGTGTCCTTATAAGGGACAGAAGAGGAGACAGACACAGAGGAGAAGCCACATAAAGACAGAGGCAGAGACGGGAAGGACGTGGCCATGAGCCCAGGGATGCCTGGAGCCCCGGAAGCTGGGAGAGGCAGGGAGGTCCCTCCCCTGGAGCCTCTACAGGCAATGCAGCCCCACTGTTTAGAAATTACCTCTGAACTATAATTAAATAAATAAATAAATTATATGTATCCAGCTATCAGGTGAGCTATAAACTCTTTGCCAGCAACATGGTTCAGGTACTGTTTATTCTCAGTTGATGACCTCAGAAAGGCTCTTACGCTACTCATGAGTCATCTTGCCTAATAATGCACCAGCCACCTCAATGGGCAGGGTTTGGGGGTTTCGTGGTGATGTCACACCCACCCAGCGGTTTCGTGGCCATAACTGTGGTTGACTTGCACCAGGACGTAAAGTTAAGAGCCAGTCCAATAACTAAGGGAACAGGATGGACTTCATGCTCTAGGTGCTGGTTGAACACATAGGAAGGTGATATCATCAGTTTAACTGTAGGAACCCAATATAGGGACCAAGATGTGTCTGGGTCTTGTGTCTGCTGTCTTGTGCACCATCCTGTAGACGCACCAGGACGAGGGAGTAAAGCCAACAGGCAAACTGAGACAGAAATATCCACAACTCACAGAGAAAGAGATAGGCGCAAGAGCATCCTGCATTGCTATGTGCTTCCCCGCCCAGAACAGCTCATTCTTGGGGACAAAGCCAACGGAGAGAGTAGGATTGCGTAATGTGGGGTATTTGGATTTGGGGAGTCAGAAATTCCACCGGGTGATGGAAGCAATTCATCACCTCCAAGCTTGGCATCGCTGAGCTCCCACTTCTCCGCACCCAGGGTGGCTGCCAAGTCCTGTTCAAGGACACCTCTGTCATATTCCCCCGCCCGGAACTCTTCAACAGAAGTTTCATTGTGCAGATGAGCGTCATTTCCTGAAAGTCAAGCTAGCTTCGTGACAGGCATCTACGTGTGCAGCGAATGGGGGTCCACTCCATCACGGTTAGATTCCTGTCCGGGCATGGGATGAATGGTTTCACCTCTACCTATTCAGAGCTGAGAAGAAAAAAAGAATCCGTGTCAGGCCACTTCGTCAGACACTCAAGAAGCTCTGAACCAGGGTGGAAAAGGTGGATTAAGCATCCTTTCTTACTGAGGCTGTTGTTAGGACTCATTTAAAATGAGGAGAGGAGAAAAAAGTAGAAGAGAACGGGAAGGACCCATTCGATAAGGAGAGAAGTAAATGAGACACACACACACACACACACACACACACAACACCGTCAAGAGTCCAAAAACATGTCAACTCTTCACTGAACCTCTTAGTTGGACCTCCCAGTGATCTGTCCTGACCATTTCCCAGGTAGCCTTTTCTCCCCTAGTTCGAAAAAAAGAGTCACATTCTTGAAGTTGCTAATGAATCATTGCACATGGGGATACTATCAACACTAATTGATCCAGGTTTTCAAAGTTTGGTCCTACTCCAATGACGAACATACTCAAAAGTCTTGGACATACTTCAAGTCATAAGAGTCTATGACTTGTTGACATAGACAAGAGCTTCTGCATAGCTCATGGATGGCTGGGATGCCATGGGGCACTCCTTCCTGGGGAGATGAGAAGGTTCATGAGTTTACGGATCTCCATGCTGTTTTCTCTTTCTTCTGTGTCACCACACTGCTCAAGGTATGTAGTGGGTTCAATTGCCGTCCCCCCAAAGATGTGTCCTATATCCTAACCCCTGGTACCTGAGGATTGTGACCTTAATTCACAAAAGGGTCTTTGCAGCAGATGCTATTAAGGTAAGAATCCCAAGACGTAGGGTAGACTCAAAGCCAATGACTCATGTCCTTATGGCAGATGGGAGAGAAATGTAGACAACAAGACCAGCTGAAGACAGAGGCGGGAGTTGGAATAATGCATCTACAAGCCCAGAAATGCCAAGGATGGCTGCTACCAAAGCTAGGAGAGATTTTCCCTCACAACCCTCAGAAGGAACCAATGCAGCCGACATCTTGATTTTGGACTTCTGTCCTCCACACAGAATACATTTTTGTTGTGTACCCAGTTTGCGGAAATTTGTGCTACCAGCTGCAGGAAACTTAAACAAACTTGAACACGATTGTTTCCCCCATTTAAGGGCTCTCCTGAGCACTACTCCCCAAGAACCACCCCGCCATTTGAAACACCACCCCCCCCCTTATACTTCTGTGGTAGACATCATACACATGTTCTGTTTCCACAGATACTTTATTATTCATTCACACATGTGGATGCCTTGGGAAGGAGGATGAGGTCTTAAGACTTCTCACATCACCTTCCTCGCACGTTGAAAGTGATAAATAAGCCCACGTGCATGGAGGGAATGAAGTCGTTTCACAGAGCATGATGTGTCCTCCCTGATAATGATCTTCTGCTCATGGTGGCAGTGTAGCGGTCAGAAGCAATGAATTCTTTCTGTGCATGGTCCAAGGTTAATTTTCAACCTCCTCCGTGGTCTCCTGGCAGATTGGGTACGTCTGCCTCCTTCACCTCCCACCCTGGTTCCTTGATAGGACTTGGCTGTGTGAAGCCTGGCATCCTTAGTCCCTTCAACCACAGCCAGCAGCTGAACTCTGGCTGATGGCTATTGATAACCTCTTCATGGGGTTATCAGATGATGCTGAGTGAGTCTGATGTTTTCTGGTTGCCGTGGGAAGGCTTCATTTCATCCAGCTACGAAGGCTTTCCTCTGCCACCCAGTGATGGGGAGAGGAGAGACACCTAAACACACAAATAAAAAAGAATTTGAGAAATGAGTCACCAAACTTTCCCATTTATATTTAGATGGAAACTTATAGGACTCTCTCAGATGGCTCAGGTTGGGATGCCCATTTAGAACATTGTAGAACACTCTAAACTCTCTGTTTCTTGAGAAATACCTTGGGTGTTGGAAAAGAGGAGGCAACCATATGTCCACAGAAATGTTCTGTAGTTTTCCTGTTTTCAGGATGCTGGAAAATAGACTATGAACTATCCTCACGCATAGATACTTACTTGTTTTGCTGGATTTTGAATGAGTCATCAAAATCCGTCTATCATAATCAATGGAGAGACTGCCCAGGCTGGCTTTGGGAGATTAGTGGCTTACACCAGGGGATTAGTCTGTCTCCAAGTGACTAGTGACCCCAGCAGGTGTAGCATCATCTAATTCTGTCATGACAAAAATGGGTCAAGATGGACTGATATACACCTTTAGTATTGTGCCCATGAGATTCAGAGTTTAGAAGTGGAAAGGGGGAGGATAGACATTTTCACGGGGCTGCAAGACTTGGGGAAAATGGCTAGAATGTGCTCAGGAAAAGAAATGTCTATATAACAGGGCACCCTGAGAGGGTAGACAGCTGTGTGATTCTATGGGATGAGGAAGAAAAAAAAATTGTCATAGAAGTGTGTCTCCGTAAGTCTTATGGGCCATGTATCAGTTTCGGAAATAGACGATGGAGTTTCAGGTGTTTTTCCAAAATGATTAAAAGGGTATCACTGAAGGCATGGCTGGCATAAAATATGCATTTCTAGCTGGGACATGAGCTCATGAAACGTCTACCTCCAAGGTTGTCATTTGAGTGTTTGCATCTAGATCTTGAAAAAAAAAATCTCAAACCAGGACCAAAACCGGAAAGGTTCAGTGCTTATACACGTTCACCTCGCCAATTCCATTTCATGCTGGATGGACTCCACAACGCTGAGAAATAAACTACAAGAGAAAAAAGAACAAATATCTCACATCCAGTCGCATACAACCGTCCGTTGCTGGAATCGGGCAAGTCCATGGGTATATAGTGTTGGTGCAACACAATTCCTAATGCTCAAGGAGGACCCTCCAATTCTGCGCGCGACACAGTTTACAAACCTAATTCTTTCTGCAGTTTCTAAGACCAAGAGTGTGCTGCACGCTCTTCACTGTGAAGGGTCCCGGTAGCTTAGCTCCTTTGGTATTTTGTAAAGTAATTTAGAAGGCGTACTAAACCAGTCTCATTCCCCTGCACAGCCTTCCATTGAACGATGGGGCTCTATTTCTCCTACAGCAGCCCACTGCAGGCGTTTATTTTGGGATAAGTAGATTTTCCCAAAAGCTAAAATAAGCCTTTGCAAAGCACCAAGAAACCCATGACAAGTAATTGACAGTGGGCTGTTTGTTAGATTTTTGGCAGCTCACAGCAATCCCACCTGCCACCCATTTTTTTCTTTTTTTGGGCAAGAAGCTCGTGTGCGTGGGCTCTTGTGGTAAAGTCCGAGGCTCCGTTCATAGGATTGAACTCAAGATACAGCTGGAAGAAAGGGTCTAACTCTTTCAAAACAACACAACACCCAGAAAATTAAGACGTCCCTTGGAAATTCATGCCGTGACCTCGTCATTCTAACGAGACAATTTCTTCTTTTTTTTTAGATTTTTTTCTTTTTTTTTTTAAAGTTTGTTTGTTTGTTTGTTTTCAACGTTTATTTATTTTGGGGACAGAGAGAGACAGAGCATGAACGGGGGAGGGGCAGAGAGAGAGGGAGACACAGAATCGGAAACAGGCTCCAGGCTCCGAGCCATCAGCCCAGAGCCTGACACGGGGCTCGAACTCACGGACCGCGAGATCGTGACCTGGCTGAAGTCAGACGCTTAACCGACTGTGCCACCCAGGCGCCCCGAGACAATTTCTTCTTAATCTCTAAACCAAAACCACAGGTCCAGTTGCGAGACGCGGTCCACTGAAAATGGTACCCTTTTCTTTGCCAGCCCCATGGCTGCCACCCCCACCTCAACTCAGTTTCTTGCAACTTGCCCTGGATGGCTTCTACTCACAAGCTTGCAAGTGCAAATGCTCGTATGATGTGCTTCTTGCTGGTATCGGCTACATCTCTCTTGCACATGGTGTCCATTCACTTCCCTGTCCTCTGTCAGCTCCCAGTCTGGGCAGCCATGACCGGTTCATCATCGGGACCACCTTCTTCTCTGCCTCATGTTCTCTTGGTATCTCCCTCCTGTTCTTTCTCTTGTCTTTCCCCAAGGGCCAGGATTCCTCCAGACTTGAGTTCTTCCCCTTCTTCTCAGCCACGTGAATAGTGTGGACTATGCACTTGATACCCTTGTGTTCATATCCTGGGATTGTTGGGATTTGTGTTCAGATCTCCCCAGACCGTCTTTGTGACCTCCAGCATGTTTTTATACCCTTGGCTTCATGTATATATCTATAGATTGGGGTCCTCACAGCACTCAACTCATAGGATTTTTGTGAAGACTAAGTGAATGAACACATGTGACTCACGGCCAAGTCGGACCCTTGCTAAGGTCGCAGGAGTTATCAACTCCAACATGATGGAAATTTTTGTCTTGTAGAACGGATTTGGTTACAGAGTCTTTATTCTCTAATTCCAGCATGCACATGACTCAAACTTGTACCTCTAGCCTCAGACTCTTCTTAAGATCTTCCTATATATATTTTTTTATAAATTCCAACTTGGTTTGAAATTGTCACCTCAAAGTCAATATGAAGTGGTATATGCTCATTTATCAGCATCACCACCACTACCATCATCACCATCATCACCATCACCATCATCACCACCTCAGCCCAAGGAGCAATCCAATATCATGACATCTGTGGTGTTTCCCAGCCAAGAAACCCACATAAGGTGACATTTACCTGAGTGAACTCATCAGAAACCAGCATCTGGCCCTCAGTTTTGTGAGGTTCAGGCTGGGGTTGGTAGGACTACTCTGGGACTCAGTTCATGGCATCTCAGCTTACGACGGATCACCTCCTAAACCATGTGTTGCTCTTCAATTTGGTGTAAAAGATATGCTTCTGATCAGGCTAGGGTGGCATCCCTCTGTGCAGATAGCGGGATCTGCATGGGGAGCTAAGGTAGGACCAGAAGAGAAGTTGGTGTCTATAGAAGCTGAGTAGACTGAGTATCATAACTAACACAGGGTCAGAAAGTTCTATTCCTGCTATGGGGTCATACTTACCACCAAGCAAGGATAGATACTTGGACTTGTTAATGATAAATATGGCTGTGAATGTAGAAAACCCACAATAATGGTGGCTTTCACAAGATAATACTCTTCTTCCCTTTCCCGAAATTTGGGGCCAGTGTGTTACTTCTTCAGTCAGGGTCCCAAGCCCCTTTTTGTTATTCTGCTTGTGATATGTGGCTTCCAATCAAGGCTTACCTCATGGGTCAAGATGGCTGCTCTGAGCTCTTATCGTCCTGTTTCTGTTCCATCCAATAGGATTGTATGAACAGGAGGAAGAACAAGGCAAACACCATCATGTGGGCTGGACCCATGTCCTGGCCACACACATTTCAAGAGGGAGCAAACAGTGAGCCAAGTTGTAGGTAACCAGGGGAGGCCTTCACCTCCCATCCCCATGGGGGGAACAGAAAGGGGACTGGGCTGGGTAACAGGACAGGCTCTGTCACAAGATTGGGCATCTTTTGGCCCACGTGTGTACCCTACAGTCAGGGACAGATGGGCGCGGCCAAGGGACAGTCACCTTTCTGTGTTCTATGCCAGAGTGTCCCAAACTACATCCCCCAGAACACTGAATCAGAAAGGTGGCCGGCAGATATCAGAAGACTCCATGTACAAATAGCAAAGAGACATTTCTTGTTGGACCTCCTTTCCTTAGAAGCTCACGGTGGGCATTAGTCTTTTAGAGCTATGAGATGCTACTCAGCATAGACACTTGTTGACCGTTTGACCCCACATGTTAATACGCTCAGCCTACTCAGCTCTAGAAATACATCCTACGCACACATACAGATATATACGACACATGGATATATTTATCTACATGATTCATACACTAGTATGTTTTCTTATAATAATGCATTTTATACTATATACATAAAAACTTGAAACTGTGAGGCTATGCAGTTATATATACAGCTTATTAACATCCATCATGTGAAGATTTCATTGTTCCACTGAACATTCTGGGCAATCGTGATGGAGGCTGATTGTTTCTCTTCTAATTAACACAGCCATTCTGTATACCCAGAATAGCGTCATTAACTGGATTCCCATGTATTACATCCCAGCCACATTTCTGCCTGCCTCCGGGAGATCAGAGCCAGGTCGTCTTAATTGGAATGTTGGGTGTCCCCCAAGTCTTCAATTAAACAGTTATAGACAGGCTCTCAGATGGCATTCAACAGATGGTTGGTCGCATCCATTCGGTGAGATGTGAGTGTGGATTCTTGCTGTTGTTTCTTTTCTCAAGTTTATTTATTTTGACAGAGTGTGCAGGAGAGGGGCAGAGAGAGAGGGAGAGAGAATCCCAAGCAGGCTCTGTGCTGTCAGCATAGAATCCGCTGTGGGGCTTGAATTCACATGATATCATGACCTGAGCTGAAACCAAGAGTGGGACCCTTAACTGAGTCAGCCACCCAGGCGCCCCTCTCAGTTTTAAATCTCAGGCAGACTTATTTCTTGGACTATCAAGTTCTTGGTGGGAGGATGCCACGTGGATGCCCCCATCTGAAACACGATCCTGAACAGACTGAAGGAGCGGTTTCTCTCTTTTTCTCAGCCCATGCAGACTGTTGAAGTCTATAGAAACCTACTCAGCTTTCTCATTCCTTTCCACATAACCACGTACGGGCAAAGAAAGCCCAGGTGCCCCAAGTCAGCTTTCTGAGTCTAACGGTACCTATGTTTCTGCTGAAGTCCCTGGCTTCCTCTGCTGATTGGGTTTGCCTCATGCTTTTGGACATTGTATTAGATACTTTTTATTTATTATTTATTGATTATTTATTTTCTTTTATTTTTGAGACAGAGAGAGACACAGAGAGAGACAGAGAGAGAGAGAGAGAGAGAGAGAGCATGAGCAGGGGAGGGGCAGAGAGAGAGGGAGACACAGAATCCAAAGCAGGCTCTGAGCTATCAGCACAGAGCCCAATGAGGGCTCGAACCCATGAACCGTGAGATCATGACCTGAGCCAAAGTCGGACACTGAACCAAGTGAGCCACCCAGGCGCCCCAAGATAAACTTTAAAAGAAATTATTTTTGCTTTGTAACTAAATTAAAACTAAGCTGGTCAAAAATAGTTGACTGCTTTCTGCAGCCCAACCGCAAGGGTTTTATCAGGCTGTGAAGCTGCATTGTGAAGGGGTCACTTTCCTTTAAAAGTCTGAATTTCCCGCAAACATATCTTCACAGGTGCCTCATCTTGTCAGTAAAACTTCCCTCTCTTGTTCACACAACACTTTTAATTATACCATTGACACGCCCCCCCCCCCCCCCCCCCGTTGCTCTCTTGCACCTTTCTTTCTCTGTCATCATCCTCCTACTGTGAGCAGTTCTTTCCAAATCTCAATTACAATGCTGCCCTAACTGGTCTCCCGGCTTCCGTGCTCTTCTCCGCGGGAATCCCAGTGGTGCAGAAGAGTGACCTTCTACTTCCCATGCTTGCACCGCTGTCTCAGTGCCAACAATCCAAAGTCCGAGGTCACCTGTCCACCTCCTCCTATATTCAAGTTGCCCCAGACCATCTATCCTCCATGACCGCCATGTTTCTTGCAGCTGCCCTAGATTCTATGTTGTCCTGCAAACAAAACCCTCGTGAATAACTGTTGCCCCACGTTTATGGAATTTCCCCCACCTTGAATATTCTTTTGTGCCCTTCACCAGTGAAAATTCTGCCTCTGTTCCAGCCTCCACTCCAGATGCTTCTCCCCTCTGTACCTTCTCTTTATTTATTTTTTTTTGTGAGTTTTTTTTGTTTGTTTGTTTGTTTGTTTGTTTTGCTTTTTTCAACGTTTATTTATTTTTGGGACAGAGAGAGACAGAGCATGAACGGGGGAGGGGCAGAGAGAGAGGGAGACACAGAATCGGAAGCAGGCTCCAGGCTCTGAGCCATCAGCCCAGAGCCTGACGCGGGGCTTGAACTCACGGACCGCGAGATCGTGAGATCGTGACCTGAGCTGAAGTCGGACGCTTAACCGACTGAGCCACCCAGGCACCCCTTTTTTTGAATGTTTATTTATTTTTGGGACAGAGAGAGACAGAGCATGAACGGGGGAGGGGCAGAGAGAGAGGGAGACACAGAATCGGAAACAGGCTCCAGGCTCCGAGCCATCAGCCCAGAGCCCGACGCGGGGCTCGAACTCCCGGACCGAGAGACCGTGACCTGGCTGAAGTCGGACGCTTAACCGACTGAGCCACCCAGGCACCCCTTTTTTTGAATGTTTATTTATTTTTGGGACAGAGAGAGACAGAGCATGAACGGGGGAGGGGCAGAGAGAGAGGGAGACACAGAATCGGAAACAGGCTCCAGGCTCCGAGCCATCAGCCCAGAGCCCGACGCGGGGCTCGAACTCCCGGACCGAGAGACCGTGACCTGGCTGAAGTCGGACGCTTAACCGACTGCGCCACCCAGGCGCCCCTGTACCTTCTCTTTAACTTCTGCTCATGGATTTTATTTTCCTCATTCCTGCCCTTGGCTTCATCCAGAGAGTCCTTCACTGCCCTCTTCCAGCATCTCCACTAAGAGGCTTATTTCCATGTCAGGTCCTAGATCAATCTGGACTTGAGCAAAGGAGCTTTAAACCTGACCACGGAGAAACCCGTTCTGGTAGCAGCACCTTTGTGGACAGAGTAGAATTATGTTCCTTCTGTCACTAGGCTACCCGATTAGGGAGCACCTTGGTGCTGATTACTGGATGTTGACGTGGGCCCTACATCATAATCCACGGTGCCCTTTGTGGTCAATTATTCTTGTAAAGTAAGGGAGTGCTGCATCTGAATTCCTGAGCCCAAGATTCTCTCCCTTCCCACTGTGTCCAAGTTCTTTCTTCCTGGAGCCCCAATCATGATTGTGAGCCCAGAGTTCTGTTAACTGGACCATGTCTTTATGCCTTGTGTCCTCAAGGCTGAGAATTTCTTCACATATCATGTGTGCATGTTAAACAGATGGATGAAAGGATGCATGCCATGCAAGCATGAGGGAATGGTGATGGGTGATGGATGGATGGATGGGTAGATGGATGGATGGATGGATGGATGGTTGGATGCTAGCTGGCTAGATGAATGGGAGGATGTGTAAATGGGTTGATAGTTGGATAGGTGGATGGTTGGATAGATATTTGGATGGATGACTGAGTAGGTGGATGGATGACTGGGTGGATGGATGGATGGATGGATGGATGGAAGCAGAGATGATTGAATGGATGGATGGATGGATGGATGGTTGGATGCTAGATGGCTAGATGAATGGGAGGATGTATAAATGGGTTGATAGTTGGATAGGTGGATGCTTGGATAGATAGGTGGATGGATGACTAAGTAGGTGGATGGATGAGTGGGTGGATGCATAGATGGATGGATGGGTGGATGGAAGCAGAGATGACTGGAATGGATAGATGGATGGATGGATGGATGGATGGCTGGCTGGCTTATCCAATAACAAAGTCTCCCTACCTCAATTTCCAAGGTTTCCCTGCGTGGCTTTCCCTCACCAGGCTCCATCCACCTGAACACTTTGCCACTTCATCTTGGAAGCCTGATGACATTGACCTCCTTGAACATTATTTGAACCTGTGGGGTCATAGGCAGGCCTGGTTGAGTCACAGCAGTTAGGTAGGCTGTCCTCCCAGATTCACTAAGGTTTGGATCTCAAGCTCTAACTTTTGCTGAGAACACACAACCAGGTCTCACGAAATGGGGCCAAAATGCAACCATCAGCCACAAACGGTCAGAAGTAAATGTCGAATTTGGCACCCTTGATTTTCTGTGGTTCCCCCGTGGGACTCAGGTGTGGCATAAGCTGTGCCATAAGGCTTGTGCCTTCAGTCCAGTCGGATACAACCGTGTCTGATCTAAGTAAATAGCATTGTTTTTCATTTTATCCTCCAACTCTTCCCCAGTGTATTTTCCAAGCATAGGTTTTTTGGATCCCTTCTTGATTTATATCTAAGTTCACTCTCACAGATGCACACCACGCATCTAAAGCCACTGTTTCAAAATTAGTTGATGGAGCCAAGCGAGTATTTTAGTATCCAGATGGCCATAACCAGAGATGGCTCATCCTCACTCCTGCTAGTTCTCCCCGAAGGGCGAGGTAGCAAAGTGAAGATTTTTGCCTACACTTGTTCAGGACACTAAGTTCCCGCAGAGAAAAACCAATACTTGTTGAAGGGAAGTTAAAGGAGAGAAAAAAGACAACATTCAGTTCGGTTTTCATTAATTTATTCCCAAAGAACTGAAACTGTACTGAAAATCAGTTAGGATGCTCAGACCAGACCAATTTGTCAACAGGCCACTTAGACGCTGTCTCACAAGGAGGTTCTATCATCGCTTTTCGTTGTTGCCAGGCCACCAAGGATGCTCCACAGCCCAAAGGGGAACATCGGTCCAGTCGGATGTTCCTGGGATAAAGTAGAGAGGGAGAAGTTCTTTGGGGGCCGGAATGTTCCGAATAAACACAGTTTAAGGCAGATATCAGAATGCTTCTCCCAGAGCCTCTGCTCTGGATTTTGTAACGAGTGGAATTGTGATTCAACTGCTAACTTTTTTTGAGCACAACTGGGCATCCACTAAGGACCACAGGCCAATGGCAGGAGGTGAGAGAGAAAGATATTACCTGCCTTTCTGGTCTTCTTGGCTGACATGGTGTCAGTATCCAGTAAATATTGGTTGAATATACAAAGTAGTGGTGACTTAACTATTATTGTCCAAAGAAGTGAAAGCATTTCAAATTCAGGAGTCCTCCTGTTTTATGTATGATTCCATCAGTTCATATTCTTCCCCAATGATTTAACCAGAAAGGTATTCATTTACATGAAACAGGACGATGTGAATTCATGTGAAAATCACCATGGGAAAGATACTATTTCTCAGATACTGCTGAGAAATGCTTTGTTCAGCAGAAGTTCTCGATTGTCCTTTAAAATTAAATTTCCAAAGAAGGAAGTTGAACATTTCTTATCTTTTCAGAGACGATTATCTTGGGTGATTGAAAGTGATTCAAGGAATGTGCATAATTGCTCCCATAAGTTTCCCCTTGTTAAATGCTGACACTCAAGACTTGAACTTGGTTCCGCGTGTCTGAGCACCTGCTATTGTGACATGAGGGTTCTTGTGTTCCCTGCTCAGATGGCCATGGGAGTTGCATACAGTTGGTGTTATGAAGTGAGGTTGGACAGATATTCAGACTGTATCTCCCAAGTTAAAAAAAAAAGCATAATGTAGATTTTTTTAAAAAGTAATTGAGTTATGGGGCGCCTGGGTGGCACAGTCGGTTAAGCGTCCGACTTCAGCCAGGTCACGATCTCGCGGTCCGTGAGTTCGAGCCCCGCGTCAGGCTCTGGGCTGATGGCTCAGAGCCTGGAGCCTGTTTCCGATTCTGTGTCTCCCTCTCTCTCTGCTCTTCCCCCGTTCATGCTCTGTCTCTCTCTGTCCCAAAAATAAATAAAAACATTGAAAAAAAAAGTAAAAAAAAAAAAAAGTAATTGAGTTATAAGCATGTCATATATAAGGGTGGATCTGTTATATTGTTCTCTCGTCGCTATTAATTCTTTTAATAAACTAACCAGTGAGTGAGCCAACAGAGGTAGGACTCAGAATAGAACATTTCATCCCAAGAAGAAGGACTTAAGGAAAGAAGCTGCCATGTAGAATTGTCTGATGTGACAGGTAGGATCCTATCATTCATTTCCAAAGTCCCATTCTTTGCAACCAAAATGTCCCCTTAATCATATACAGTGACGTGTCCATCTGGTGACTTTCCGCATTGATTGGTAACCTGCTGTCAATCTGAAAGCAAATAAAATATGCTGGGTTTAACAAGTCAATCTCTAGGTCAACGAAAAGTTGACTCTGCCTGAGTCTCTGTCTCTGTCTCTGTCTCGTCTGTGTGTGTGTGTGTGTATGTGTGTGTGTGTGTGTGTGTGTGTATGCCAGGTACAGCAGAATGACTGGTGACCAGGGTGTCCTGTCCATTCAAGGTTCTGAGGGATGGCCCCTTAGTGCATGGCTCATGATGGCATTTCTATTTCAGTGTAGATGATATCGATTAAATAGACGCCCTCCACATTTCAATCCACAAGTATCCCAGCAGACTCTGCACCAAGTTGGGGCTATGCAGGCATAAAAGATCACATTTTATGTGACCCCTCAGGTAGGATATATCAATTTTATCAACACTTAACACATGAGATAATATGAAGCATGACATCCCTTGTATAAAGTTTGCACACGCCAAAAATCACTTTCAGTCTTTTTCCGTAGAACGTTTTCTTTGGTTAGTGCTAATTTCAGACCATTTTATCACCCAGTGTTCTGCCCCCACAAGACGTGAGTATTACTGTGTTATGCATTCACTGTTTATATAGGTTTGCTTATATGTTTGCCATTTTCTGATTTCCTCACTTCTTATATTTCTGCAGCTTCCAACTCGGGTTAATTATGGTTTTCTTAATGCATATTCTTTATGTTTTCTTTCTGTGATGGTCCACCCATGAAAATGTTCTTAGGGATGATGAGCCACTCATGCAAATGTTCTTAGGGATGATGGTCTGCTCCTGAAAATGTTCTTAGGGATGATGGTCTACTCATGCAAAAGTTCTTGGGGATGATGGTCTGCTCATGAAAATGTTCTTATGGATGATGGTCTACTCATGCAAAAGTTCTTGGGGATGATGGTCTACTCATGAAAATGTTCTTAGGGTTGATGGGCCGCTCATGAAAATGTTCTTAAGGATGATGGTCCACCCATGAAAATTTTCTTAGGGATGATGGTCTACTCATGCAAAAGTTCTTGGGGATGATGGTCTACTCATGAAAATGTTCTTAGGGTATTGTTTTTGCAACTGTATTGATTTCCACCTCCACGTTGGGAATCTATTTTCTCTGAGGTCTGTTTCTTTTCATTATATCAATTCTTTTATTTTCGTTTTTATATTTCTGGCTTCCACTGCTTAATAAAGGTCTGTTGTAAGCCTTAACCATCAAGTCTTTGAAAGTAAATTTCTTTTATTCTCTGGCTGCTTTTAAGGTAGATTTTTTTGGTCTTTGTTGTCCTGAAATTTCATATGACGTGTGTGTGTGTCTGTGTGTGTGTGTGTGTGTGTGTGTGTGTGTGTGTATTTATTTGTGTTCTTCTTGGGACTGATGTTATTTCCTGTACATGTGGGTTGCTGCCCTTGGGATTCTGGTTTCTGGATGGTTGATTCTCAGCCATCAACTCTTCAAGTCTCTTGAAGTTTCCTCTCTCCTGTCTTTCCAGAATTTCTCATCTCTTTTTGTACCTTCCACACTTCTTCATATCTCTTTCCCCTGTTTCATTTCTACGTCCCTCCTTGCTGGCTTCTGGATAGTGGAGCGCTCCAATTCACTAATTCTCTCTTCAGTTATGTCTTACCCACTTTTAACCCCACCCACTGAGGTTCAAATATCACTGTTTGTATTTTTTTCATTTCTAGGAGCTCGATTTGGTCTTTTTCCAATCAAGCTTGCTTTTCTTTCTTTGGGTTGGTGACACTGCCATCTGTATCTGGTCATTCAGACCTCTGAATTCTTTGTTCCTGTGTTTGTTCCATGTCCCAGTGACATAAGTGCTTATGTATTTAGTCATCTTTACATTTGAATCACTCACGCTCCTCGTGCCTAGGAAGAAAGAATATTCCTCCAGAGAAGATATTTTATTTGCTTCAACCCCATAGAGATTGAAGCTCAGGCTGAATGTATGATATAATGATGTCATTCATTCTGAATGATTAGGGCCCTTTCCTATGGAAGTTATTGTGTATTTGATATTTCAAATTTCGTCACTGTGCCTAAGGACACTATCAATTCAGGAACATTTTAAACTAAATCCAGAGCATGGGATTTGGGGAGAGGAGTACTGGGTAGGTAGGGTGAATTTCTGCCACTAATCTGCAAGAGGGCAGATGGACAGTTAGAAATTCTCAGGAACCTCCCTTTGCCTCACTAGCTTAGTGTCATGCCTTCTCTTCCACAGACTCCTAGATGTGGAGTTCATGTTTGTCTCTTGTCCACCCTATTTAAAAATTTTTTTTAATGTTTATTTACTTTTGACACAGAGACAGAACACGAGTGGGGGAGGGGAAGAGAGGGGGAGACACAGACTCTGAAGCCAGCTCCAGGCTTGAGCTGTCAGCACAGAGCCCGACTCAGGGCTTGAACTCACAAACCAAGAGATCATGACCTGAGCCGAAGTCGGACGCCCAACCGACTGAGCCACCCAAGCACCCCATCAATGTTTATTCATTTTTGAGAGAGAGCGAGAGAGAGAGAGACAGCTTGAGTGGGGGAGGGACAGAGAGAGAGGGAGACACAGAATCTGAAGCAAGCTCCAGGCTCCAAGCTGCCAGCACAGAGCCCGACTTGGGCTCGAACCCACGAACCATGAGATCATGACCTAAGCTGAAGTCGGACGCTTAACTGACTGAGCCACCCAAGTGCCCCTGATAATTGCTTTAAAACATGTCAGTCAATAGATATGTAACAATCTTCTCACCTTTTTAAAAAAGATTTTATTTTAAAGTAATCTCCACATCCAACATGGGGCTCAAGCTTACGATCCCGATCTCAAGAGTCGCATGCTCTCCTGACTGAGCCAGCCAGGAGTACCCCAATCTTCTCAGTTTTATTCTCACTATGATTAGTATTAATCACATAGACAAAATTCGGGTTCCCTCAATCATTACTTAGTATGTAAAGGGATCCTAACACTAAGGGGTTGAAGAGACACTGACCAAGAGGTTGGGGCACCTGGGTGGCTCAGTAGGTTGAGCGTCCGACTTCGGCTCAGGTCACGATCTCACGGTCCGTGAGTTCGAGCCCCGCATCGGACTCTGTGCTGACAGCTCAGAGCCTGGAGCCTGCTTCGCATTCTGGGTCTCCCTCTCTGTCTGCCCCTCCCCCACTCATGCTCTCTCTCTCTCTCTCTCTCTCTCTCTCTGTGAAAGATAAATCAACATTAAAAAAATTTTTTTAAATAGCTGCTCATTTAAAAATAAAGAAATAAACATTTAAATTCTTTTTTAAAAAGCAATGATCATAAAGCAGTTACATGTTAACACAAATAATGTGTTCTTACTATATGATGACTCTCTTATATTCTTAGTGTATTAAGAATATTTTAGTCTTATATGATGAATATATTCTATTTGTACATAATATGACATAAATGATTTAAGTATTCCAGTCTCACTCATGTGATACTATTAGTGACAAAGATAGTATTGTTTTACATTTTGGCAAATGTCTTTAATGCCCAGTAGGATATAGCTGCTTTCAATCTGCTGTGCTACCCCCACTATGCTTCTCCAATAACAAAAGTCTGCTTTACGCTCGTAACAGAGCAAAAAGATAAATCACATCTCGATATTATTATGAAAATACTTTGACTCAAGGACCACCCCCCCCCCCCCCCCGCCCCGCCAAGTTTCTCTTTGAAAACTGCTGATATACACCTTCAGAGTCGCATCTATGTGCGGGAAAGATGTCCCAGGAGTTTCCCTGCCTGGACAAGGACATAAAAACCTTTGTCCTCTCGCCCAGGAAATGTGAGAGGACGTTTCAAGAGGAGCATTCATTTTGAATTTTGACCAGTTCGGGCTCTGTGCTGACAGCTTAGAGCCTGGAGCCCGCTTCGGATTCTGTGTCTCCTGCTCTCTCTGCCCTCCCCCCCACCCGACCTCTCTCTGAAAAATAAATAAACATTAAAAATTTTTAAAAGCATCACCACACTGATGGGATAGCAAGGAAGCACGCGGGGCTCGAACTCACAAACCACAAATTCGTGACCTGAGCCGAAGTTGGACGCTTAACCGACTGAGCCACCCAGGCGCCCCTGTGGGGCTTTCAATAAAACGTTTTACGGACAGACTCATCTAGCACCTTCAATTTGTTTCAGCCGGCGTGTTGGGTTGAATCACCTAATCTTCCCTGTGGCCAGAAATAGAACCCACATTAAGACACTTACCCATGACAGATTTAAGAAGACAAGGAGAGAATAAGGATATTACGGGTATAAATTATATAGCAGAAGGAAAATCTAATGGCTGCATAATCAAACCCACATCCGTAAAATACACATTAAGGTGTTTTAAGCCCTATGTTAGCTCACAAGGAAAACAGCATTAACCCAAACAGTGTTTCAGCCATAATGTCATGAAGCTAGAATTTGAACACAAGATATTAACAAACAACTACCAAGGGACTGGAATTTTAAAACTCTCTTTTAAGTGGGTTTGGGGAAGGACGCCTGGGTGGCTCAGCCGGTTCAGTGTCTGACTCTTGCTTTTGGCTCAGGTCACGATGTCACAGCTCATGAGTTCGAGCCCCGCATTGCACTCTGCATTGACAGTGTGGGCCCTTCTTGGCATCCTCTCTCTCTCCTTCTCTCTGTGTCCCTCCCCTACTCACTCTCTCTGTCAGAATAAATAAGTAAACTTAAAAAAAAATAATAATAATAAAATGAAATAAATGGCTTTGGGTAACGGAAAAAAAGGAAATCAACACAAGACAGTAAGTCAATCACCATTTCAAAGCTTTGGGGATATGACAAAAGTTACTCTCATTGGAAGCAGAGGGGGACTGACCTTTTTGGAATGAATTTAGTTTTTATATAATGAATGAAGCACTAGACTGAGAAATTTATAAAGAGAAACGTAAATCTCAGGAAGGAAGAAAATGTTCCCGGCATTTATATTGTCCTGTGCATTTCAGACACATGGACCCCCTTGCTGTTCAGGGATTGCAATCTCCCTCAGGGCCTTTGCACTGACTGTTGCCTCTGCTGGAACTTATAACTCCCACAAATAAGCTTCACTGACTACTTCTGCTCTCCCTGGTCTATGTTCACATGTCGCTTTGTCCTGGGCTCTTTATCACTTTTAATTCTTCATCCTGTTTGACTTTCATCGCACATGCAGTGACACGTGTATTTCGTACACACGCGCGTGTATGTACTTTCCGTGTCTACCCGCCAATACGCCCCACCAGCTGAAAGATCTCACTATGGCGTCCATTGTTTCTGAGTGCACCTGTTAGAACGCTGTGTGTGCCACAAGAGGTTCTCAATAAATATTTTTCAGGGGTGTGTGCCACGTAGCAGAGACTTTGTTTTCTGGGGGGGATATTTTGTTTCACATAAACCACTGGAAAGGACAAGAGAAAGAAAGATAAATGTGCACGTACCCAAAAGTGACTTTAAAATGGTTCACTACGGATGAAAACCAGTGGGATTTGCAGTGGTCTAAGCAAACACATCTCAAATGCAGAACGAAAGGGACAATTCCAGGGGGAAAAAAACAAAACAAAGCACGCACTACCAAAATTTAGAAAAACAGCGCAAATGTCAGGAAATCAGTTTCCGTGACGAAATTTGGAATGACCCGCCTCTGCATAAAAAATGCTCGAGCACAGAGAATTAATTCTCAAGTAGGTTCTTTGAAGCCTTCTAGGGTCCCTTGAGCTATTGATATGATTCAGAGCTTGGGGCAGGGAGAAATCCACCCACAGAATTTGTGAGCGCCTCAGAAGAATCATTAAAAAATTCTATTTAGAGACCGCAGCAAAAGACTTTCAATTTGCAGGAACATTCCAATAGCGTCGGTCACTACATCACAAAAATAATGCACGTGATGACGTGAGGTTCATTTTAGGAATTTCAGGTGCATGCTGTGGCTCACACCTGCTGTTTCGGTTCCGCGGTGTTTTTGTTTTTGTTTTTGTTTCGTTTTTTGTTTGTTGGTGTTGTTTTTTATCTATTTATTTCTTGGTAGGTTTGGTTGTCATTATGACTGACGGAAGAGGAATTCAAATGCGAATTTTCTGTGCGCCATCAAGAGAAAATTGGATATTCTGTGACTCATGGTACCAACCCCATACTTTTCACAGCGAACGTGCCTAATTATGGGTTGCGATATCTCTTCGGGTTAATTTATGCACGCCTATTTCTTGTTTCCAAGAAGCAAAAAATAAGGCAAGACACCGGGGCTGCGGAAAACCGGTAATTGTAGCTGTCAGTGTTGCTGGTGCCATACCCGCGTTTACACAAATTTAGAGACTGAAGACAAGGTATTTGGGTCCGACCTCTTTTCTGCACCCCAGTGACTGACACGTGCAAGGGGTGGGTGGTCCAGAAAAGAGTGCCCCCCCCCGGATGTGCAGTTTCAAAGCTGCTATAAAAGTCACATCTCCCGGAAAAACTAACCCTTTCCCCTTATCTGTGTTTGTCACTTGGAACGTCGTTTACTGAGTTCGTGTTGTAAAGTCCATGCTTTGCTTCATTTTGTAATTTTTTTAACGTTTATTTATTTTTGAGAGAGAGACAGAGCATGAGCTGGGGAGGAGGAGAGAGAGAGGAAGACACAGAATTGGAAGCAGGCTCCAGGGTCTGAGCCATCAGCACAGAGCCCGATGCAGGGCTCAAACTCATGAACTGTGAGGTCATGACCTGAACTGAAGTCGGATGGTTAACCAGCTGAGCCCCCCAGGCACCCCATCCTTTACTTTACTTTAGTGGCTGTTGCCTACGTGGTGGTTTTTCCCAAGAAGGATTGAAGGATTGAATTTTCTCAGAGGGGATGTCTCGGGTCTCAGCAAACGTCCACTTCCTCTGTCTCCCACAGTCAGATCTGAAGTCAAGAGCTCACTCTCCCAGGACAGAATGATTCATCCTTTCCTTTCTTCCCCACATCCTTGAGTCAAGCTGGAAATGTCAGCCTCGGGTCGTGACACGTCTCCGGTGAAGGCAACGGAAGGGAAGGCATTTTCCACTTGGCTTGTTTCTGATGAAAATGAACCAACCGTGAAGATAGGGGGTGGGGAGAGCAGGGAGAAGTCCCCGGGTGATGCCTGGTAAACCTTTTGCTTCCGAATTCCCTTTGGGAGGAACAGACATCCACGGTGATGATTCAGGATCAAATAAATGTTCTCCCCAACAGAGACAAACACACAACCTCAGTTTTGAGCTCATGCTATTCTGTCTTCCAGCACAAGCATATTCTTGAGGTACCTGGGGGGGCTCAGTCGGTTAAGCATCTGACTTCGGCTCAGGTCATGATCTCACAGTTCATGACTTCAACCCCTGCATCAGGCTCTGCATTGACAGCTCGCAGCCTGGAGCCTGCTTTGGATTCCGTGTCTCCCTCTCTCTCTGCCCCTCCCCTGCTCGTGGTCTGTCTCTCTCAAAAATTAATAAACACTAAAAAAATGTTTTTCAAAGTACAAGTGTATTCTCAGTCCTCTGAGTCTTGGGTGGAAAATATCCAGAACTCCTATGTGATTCATCTCGACATAGGATTTTGCTCCTGATACTACGTTATGCCTTAGGATATGTCCCAAATCACTATACACGCAATGGCCAGGAGAAAGTCACTGATGTCAGTCTCCATTTCTAATTATTTTTGGGCTCCACTGTCAAAAAAAAAAAAGTCAAATCACGGGCACGCCTGAGTGACTCAGTTTAAACATCTGACTCTTGGTTTCGGCTCAGGTCACGATCTCATGATTTTGTGAGTTCGAACACTGCATTGGGCTCTGTGCTGACACAATAGACCCTGCTTGGGATCCTCTCTCTCCCTCTCTCTCTGCCCGTCTCCCTTGCTCTCTCCCTGTCTCTCAAAATAAATAAATCAATTTTTAAAAAAAGGTAAGCATTGTTTTGAAAAACTCAAATGCTATAAAGCTATTTCTTTCATACTTGTCTAGTTCAGGGAAATGAGACCACTGTGAATTCACAAGCTGACAAAAACCTTGGAATACGAACACCCAGTGTGAACAAAACATCCAAAATGATTTTGATCCCATTGACTGGAAACTGACAAACGAACTGCATGACCCCCTCCTGGCTGTGAGCTTCTTTAACCAGGCATAGAATTTCTATCTTGTCCATCTCTCCTACTATTTGTCACGTGCCAGGGGATAAACACACATTTGGTCAACAATTCACCGAGGGGAGGGTCTTACGAGTCCCACAGAGCAGGTAGGAAACTGAGGCAGGGTTCTGGAGTCAGGCAGCAAAGACCAGCACAGCTGAGCAGAGACCACGGATGACGACAGGACACATGAAGTGGACGAAAACATGAAGACAGGAAAACCAGAAGAGTCTCTTGGAAGCATTTTGCCCGACACCACATCTTTCCTCTTCGTTCAAATAAGGTCCCACCATGGACCCCTCCCAGATCCTCTGGGACTCCGTGTGATCCAGGGGATCCCTCCGATGCTAAGGGCCCTCGAGGGTGCTTTGGCAATATGGCTGGAGCCCGTTGTGAGTGCCCAGTGCCCATGTCAAAGAAGTGGCAACACATATTTAGCATTGTAGTGGGTCAAATGGTGGCCCCAAAACACACAGATCCAGATCCTGGCCCTGAGGAACCTGGGAATGGGTCTCACTGGGGAATATGGTGTTTGGAGATGTGAGTGAGTGAAGGATCTGAAATGAGCTCTTCTGGATGAGGGGGACCCTGAATCCAATGACAGGTGTCCTTGTAAGAGACACAAGAGGAGACACAGACACAGCAGAGAAGCCACGTGAAGGTGGAGTCAGAGATGGGAGGGATGCGACCAAAAGTCCAGAGATGCCTGGAGCCCGAGAAGCTGGAAGAGGCAGGAAGGACCCTCCTCTGGAAGCTCTGGAGGGACCACAGCCCTGCCTGGATCTCCGAGGTCCTGCTCCTCCTGGGTCTCAGTGGTCCTTCCCTGCATGGATCTCAGTGGCCCTGCCCCTCCTGGATCTCAGCAATCCTGCCCCGCCTGGATCTCAGTAGTCCTGCCCCTCCTGGATCTCAGCGGCCCTGCCCTGCCTGGATCTCAGTGGCCCTGCCCTGCCTGGATCTGTGTTCATACCCCACCTGGATGTCAGGGGTCCTGCCCTTCCTGGATCTCACTGGCCCTGCCCTGCCTGAAAGTGCAGCACATGTAATTAGGGAGCACCTATTAGTTCCTGTAGAAGCTGATGCTTTGGGGGAGGAAGGACTTTTTGGAGGGGAAAAGAGAAAGCACATATATGAACCCCCCCCCAACCCTGCACTCCTTTGAAATAGCAGCAAACACACTCATTCTAAACCTAAAGGCAAAGAAGAACTAGACGTAATAGCAAAACATTTATGGATAATAGGGAAATAAGCTTAAATTCTCCTGAGAGGGAGCAAATCCTGTCCGCATATCCCCCTCTGGTGGCCAGGAGGACTCACTGCGGGCTTTGGGCTGTGGCGCCAAAGCTGGAAAATGTGGAAAATTCATAAACAGGACACCCGCCATTGGATTTAGGGCCACCCTGATCCAGGATGAGCTCATCTCAGATCCTTCACTTATTCCCATATGCAAAGGCCATGTTCCCAAGTAAGACCCCATTCCCAGGTTCCACAGGGTCAGAATGTGGATGTGTGTTTTTTCGTGGGGCCACCATTCGACCTGACCCGTGAGAGTGGGGGAGGCTCCGGAGACCATTTGTAGACCCTCTGACTTCCGGTCAGAAATGGGACGCTCCGGTCGTGAATGCCTGGCCCTTGACTACTGTACGAATCCCAGGAAGCTATGTCCCTGCACAGCCACCCCTTCTCTGCACGGTCCCCACAATGACCTGCACCCTTTGTGTCTGTCTGCTCTCCCAGGTACAACACACAGTGAGTGACGACCCACATCTGTGAAATGCATTGTCCCTCCCTTTCATAAAAAGCAGACTTTTATTTTTTAAAAAGAGGTCTACTCAATACTAAACCGGTCAGTTCCCGTAATCTGCATACATGGTAAATCCCAATCTGAGAGTGATGGGTCCTGGCTCGTTAAAAGGTCAGTTACAACGTGACGCACTCATAGGTAAACGTGCCAGTGGATAGGGGTCTCCCGAGGCCACTGTTTCGTGCACAATAATGGAAATTCAGCCATCAGGCGAAAGTCGGGACTTGACTTCTGGTCTACCTGGGACACTCAGATAACATTTTTCATTCTTATTTTTTTTAAGTTTTTAATTAAATTTCAGTTAGTTAGCATATACTGTAACATCAGTTTCAGGTGTACAATATAGTGATTCAACACTCACCCACCCACCCTGCACTGATCACAAGTGCCCTCCTTAATCCCCATCACCTATTTTACCCCTCCCCCCATCCACCTCCCTCTAGTAACCATCAGTTTGTTCTCTGTAGTTAAGAGTCTGTTTCTTGATTTCCTCTGTCTCTTTTTTTCTGTTCATCTGTTTCATTTCTTAAATTCCACATATGACTTACTGATCTATTTCGCTTAGCATAATACCCTCCAGTTCCATCCACGTAGTTGCAAATGGCAAGATTTCCTTCTTTTTCATGGCCAACTAATACTCCATTGTATATATATACCACATCATCTTTATCTGTTCATCCATCGATGGACATTTGGGCTCTTTCCATACTTTGGCTATTGTCGATAGTGCTGCTATAAACATGGGGGTGCCTGTGTCCCTTCAAAACAGCACACCTGTATCACATGGATAAATGCCTAGTAGTGCAATTGCTGGATCGTAGGGTAGTTCTATTTTTAGTTTTTTGAGGAACCTCCATATTGTGTTCCAGAGTGGCTGCACCAGCTTGCATTGCCACCAACAATGCAAACGAGATCCTCTCTCTCCGCATCCTCGCCAACATCTGTTGTTGCCTGAGTTGTTAACGTGAGCCATTCTGACAGGTGTGAGGTGGTATCTCATTGTTTGATTTGTATTTCCCTGATGACCAGTATTTTTTTCCCTTTAACTCAGCTGATATGTCAGTAGTTATTCTGAAAGGTCTTGGAGATGTGTTTGTTCATGTGTTGTGTTTTATTACCAGCATTCTTGATGCCTGGGCTTAATCTTCATTGTTGGGAAACTTCCATGATAATAGTCAATATTCCTCAGGTGCGTTCTCAGCTACTGAGGACCTGACATGCTGGGGACCAGGAAGCGGAAAGAGGAAAAAGGTCTAGATTGTCACCCGGGAAGGTCTGGAAACACGAAGGTGAGCTTTGCCTAGATTTTCTTTTCTCAAGTGCAGGGTATTCAATTTAGGGGCCCCGAACCTGTAAACAATGTGGAGCTGGCAAGACCACACCACGGTTAATAGTCCTGCCGGTTTGAATAACGACTCCAGACTTGCGTTGTGATTCCTAGCAGATGTTCAGAGGCCATTAAGCGAGCTGGCTGAAAACCACAATAAATCCTTGTGAGCCACAGGGCAGAGAGACACCGGGTGTCTCCACGACAGGAGGGACTCTTTATGCGCCAGAAAACAAGAAGCCAGATGGGGTTGTCCTGTCACGGGCCCTACGTTGTCCATCCGGCATAAGCTTCCTCTGGCCTTCATTGCCTCAAGCATCCGATGCGGATCTCTATCTCCTCCCACGGACTGACTTCGTCCACGCCTTTCCTCCACTCGCCACCTGTCCACATTCTTCACATGCGTCCTGCCCTGCCCTGGGATGTCTCTCTTTCCAAAACAGTGTTGAAGGCTTAACCCCCAGGTCCTGTGAATGGGGCCCTATTTAGACACAGGGTGTTTGCCTACAATGGCGTCAGGATGAGATCACTGGGGAGGGCCCAAGTCCAATGTGACTGGTGTCCTTACAAGAAGAGAAGAGACAGAGTTAAAGACCCACAGAGAGGAGACATCCATGCAAACGCATGGACGTGCTGTGGACGTGCAAACACAGATAAGGTGTTGTGTCCCCAACCGAGGGCCACCAACAATGGCTGCCCAACACACGCGTGTAGCATGCTCCCTCCGAGCCTCCGAGGGGAATCATGTCGTCATCTGTGCTCCCACGACATTCAGACCCTATTTCTCTGGAGCTAAATCACTTGTAGGACCAAGGAAGCCAAACCTCACAGTGGTGGTGCTCACTCCTCAACCCCAGAGAAGCGTTAGCTCTCCGTCACTGGGGCGGATGGCTGAGTCACCCAAATGCACTCTTCCTTAGTGATACACGTGGTCAGGTTCCATCGTTTCTAGAATCATGTCGCCATCACGGAAACAGAAAGAACGCATCGTCTTTTTCACCCTCTGGGGGTGTGGGCGATCCTCCCTTTAAAGCACGGTCTGTGCCTTCCACGGTTACCAATTCTTGTCTACCCCCTCGGGCAATTCCTACTTCTTTCTTTCTACCTAGGTGTGAAATTTGCATCAGGTGCAAAAATTGAAGCCTGTATCTATCACGCATCCCTCTGCAACCCTCCCCCTCCTCCCCTTGGAGATCAGTACTGCCTTGTCCTCTGTGGGCACTTACTTATTCTAGGTATTGTGTAGACATAGGACCATACCATGCACGGTCTTCTGTGTGTCCTGTCTCTCCCTTAATGCCACGTTGAAATGCTTCCAAGGTCTGCCATGTTGTAGCCTGTGCCACAGTGGCATTCCTTTTCCTGTGTGAGTAACATTCCACTGTAGGGATGGACCACATTCCGCTTCTGTGCTCATCCTTCCGAGAACATTTGGGTTGATTCTGCCTTTTGGCTACTGTGAATCATCCGGCTGCGACCAGGGGTGTGCTGGTTTTATTTCAATACCTGTTTCTCAGTTGGGGTGGGGGATGGGGCGTATCCTTAGCAGTGGAAAGGCTGAGTCATAGGGGGACCCTACGTTTTGAACATTTTAGGCACTGGTACACTCTTTCTTGATCACCGCCTGACATTCTGGACCCCAGCTCCTGGGTCCGATCCTATTGCCATCACCCCCCAAGCCCTATGTGCCCACGTTAAGCTCCCAACCCGCTGCGTACGAAACCAACTGACCCTTTTGTGTCTTCCCCTGGCCACGGCAGACACATCTCATGCTCCCATTTCCACAGTTCACCTTGAGATGATCGTCTCCTCCAAATCTACATCATTCTCCAAATGTACATTCTGTGCTGTGTTCCTGATCTTGGCCAATGGACCTTCCATCCCCCTGACTGCCTCCAAGTAGGGACCTGCACATATCCCTCGTGTGCATCACTAATTTCTTCTCATGAATGACAGACTCTGCACCCAGGTCAACATATGTGAGGCTACCACCACCTCATCACTACCTCTGTCATCTCTGCCACCAACACCTTGGATCATTCCAGTACTGCCCAAGGTGGTTCCTGTGTCCTCTGTCCTCCATGCCTGCAGAAGAGAAGCCATTCACGGGCATTTTTCTGAAAACACATTCAAGATGCGTGTTTCCATGTTGGCCTCCCCAACGAGGTGGCTGATATGATCTTTTTCTTAATGTTTATTTATTTTTGAGATGGAGGGAGGGGAAGAGAGAGAGGGAAACACAGTATCCGAAGCAGCTCCAGGCTCTGAGCTGTCAGCACAGAGCCTGATGCGGGGCTCGAACTCATGAACCACGAGATCAAAACTTGAGCTGAAGTCGGATGCCCAACCGACTGAGCCCCCCAGGCATCCCTATTTAATTTTAATTTAATTTAATTTAACTTCATTTAATTTTATTTTACTTCATTTTGTTATTTTTTTATTTTATTTATTTTGTTCTACAGTCTTTAAAAAAAATTTTTTTTCTTTACATTTATTTATTTTTGAGACAGAGAGAGAGAGACAGAGTGTGAGCAGGGGAGGGGCAGAGAGAGAGGGAGACACAGAATCTGAAGCAGCTCCAGGCTCTGAGCTGTCAGCACAGAGCCCAATGCGGGTCTTGAACTCATGAACCATGAGATCATGACTTGAGTTGAAGTCGGATGCCCAACCGACTAAGCACCCCAGGCGTCCCTGATATGGTCATCTTTATTCATGCACCTGCCTCTGGACCCTAGAACAACATGTAGTATAGGATGGGCCTTCAATACACATTTATGAGCAGGTGCAGGTATGTATATACATCAAAGGCAAAGCAGCACACAGCATTCTGGGTAGATGCACTCTTCCAGCTTTGGGTGAGTTCACACACACCAACACATAATTCCATTTCATACCAGCTCCCCACCCAGTCAGCTCCTGATTTACTGCTGGCTTCCACATGAACGTTCAAACTGGTGTCTACACGTTTTCGCTTTTCTCTAGTTAGGACGCAGATTTCCGGTCCATATTTCCATCCTGACTTTTTTTTTTTTTGACCCTGGTGCTGTGTTATTCCGCGTTCCATCTATTCAGATTCATTCATTCATTCATTCATTCATTCAGAAAAGTCAAGTTTTACATAGGGATCTTGGATAAGGATAGAACTGCTTTCTTTGTGAAATGTAGCTCTTTTTGCTGTGAAATCTTGCTTTGTCTCATTTGTATGAAGATATATTCCTGTTATTTTCGTCCTTTCTGTTCCCCCAAAGCCCTCCATTGTTTGATGGGAGACAGGGCAGATTATTTGCCCCCAAACACCCACGCGGTGCTTAGGACCTAATGGAGACCATTGAGGTCAGAAAACATGACAGCCGAATGCAGGAAGAGGGCAGAGCTGACACAGCTAGGCTGTAATTGTTATGCCACAGGCTTTTGTCATGGTCCCTGCTGTCCTGGTTGTATCCCCGGCCCTCCCCACTCCCACCGCGGTCCCCACCTCCCCCCGTGATAATGACCCACTTTCATTAGACTCCCACCGTCCTCCCTGGCACATACACACCCTTATCGGAAGCCACCCCCTACCCTTCCTGTCTCAGCAAGACACTGTTTCTCATTTGCCAGGGGACGAGATGTGGCACCATATCAGATTCTGAATTCTGATTTGGGTCCTGGGATTGTTGCTGAGGCCGCTGTGCGTGTGCTGGGGACCAACTGCGTGGCTTTGTGTGTGGTTCGCGTCACGGCTGTGTTCTCTCCACCAGGAGGCCAGCAGACATGGTGGCTGTGTCCATGCTTTCGACCTGCTTCTCCAGAAACTCGCGTCCTGACTATAAATCCGTGCATTTTCATATCTCTCTTCACCGTGTCGTTTGCATTTTGCAGGGGAAGCAACAGGCAGTGGGGCCAGAGAGTTGAAAGATAATACAGGATGAGACAGGCTTCCAGAAAGATTTGCTGGAGAATGGCACTTGTGCTCGATTATAGCTCGGACCTCACTCCAGTGGGATCTCAAGGGCTTCTAAGCTCTGGAACATCCACTGTAACCCCCAATCTATACGTACACACAACGCAACATTACTCAGTCATGAAAATGAAGGAAATCCATTTTCATCAACAGGGAAGGACCTGGAGGGCCATATGCTAATGAGATAGGTCAGCCAGATCATGACCTGAGCTGAGGTTGGATGCTTAACCGACTGAGCCACCCAGGCGCCCCGCATGTGGAATCTTAAATCACAGGTTCCACTGTGGACATACATTTTTAGCTCATTTGGGTCAATACCAAGGAATGGGATCCCTCCACCTTGTTGTAAAGGTGTGAGCTTTCACAGACTAAGTCCATTGCCTCACACGGATGCAGAATCATTCAAGGCCGGCTGGTGGCATATTCATCAGTAATGGCGGTCATTGGCTGGGTCTTGATAGGTAAAAACATCCCCCCTAAAGAACAGGGGCAGATGGGTGGCTCAGTCAGTTGCGCATCTGACTCTTGATTTCAGCTCAGGTCATGATCCCAGGGTCATGAGATCGAGCCCCCATCGAGCTCCATCTTGAGCTGGGATCCTGGTTAAGATTCTCTCTCTGTCTCCCTCTACTGCTCACGCTCTCTCTATAAAATAAAAAAAAAATAATAAAATGCTCAAAGTTAAAAAAAAAAAAAGCTATCCCCCTAAAGCACTGAGCTGGCTGGAAACCAAGAAATAATCTGAAGGTGAAACCAAGAATGGTTATAACAGACCAGTCTCTGGACGTTTCCCTGAGGGTGTTGGAGAACCAGCAAAGGTGAGCATCTGTTTTCCTTAATCTCGGTGCAAATGTGAGCAGCTCATAGGAAACCCTCCCCAAAATACGCCTGGGACCCCCAAGGGCCAAACCCTCACTTTAAATTTTTTAAATGTTTATTTATATTTGAGAAAGAGAGAGACAGAGACAGAGACAATAGAGCATGAGCAGGGGAGGGGCAGAGAGAGGGAGACACAGAATCCGAAGCGGGCTCCAGGCTCCGAGCTGTCAGCACACAGCCCGACGCAAGGCTCGAACTCACGAAATGGGAGATCGTGACCCGAGCTGAAGGAGTCTTAAGGAACTGAGCCACCCAGGTGCCCCCAAACCCTCACTTTAAAAGGGAACAAGAAACATCACTTCTGTCTGCACCACACTGGCTTTGTCACAGCATGAAGGATTCCCACAGCCACAAGAAGGAAGTCAACCAGCTCGTCTGAAAAAGAAACAAGTACACAGAAAACCAGTCACTGCGGAAGAAGCAGATACCACACTCAACTAAGAAAAAAGCAAAGCAAAACAAAACCCAGGCAACATAAAAAAAAACAAAAAACAAAAACCTGCAGTCATTCAGATAAAGCTGTTCTGAACACCAGACTTCAAAACCACAAAGTCTTAGTGTTTCAATCACTTAATTAATTAAATTCAAGCTTACTGTAAAATGCTGGGGATGAGAAAGTACAGAGGACGAGCAGGCAGTAGGACCAAAAAAGAAAAAAGAAAAAAGAAAAAAAAGTGAAAAAAAAGTGTGTTATTTTTACATAACCTTAATCGTTAGAGAAACTGGCTGAGAGGGTCCATGGGACTTCTCAGTTTGATCTTTCCAACTTCCTGAGAATTTGCAATTACTTCAAAATTACAAATTTAAAAAAAGGGGGGGCAGAAATAAGAAATTCAATAATTAAATTTAAGATTTTTTTTTAAGTAGGGTCCACGCCCAGCACAGAGCCCAACACGGGGCTCAAACTCACGACTGTGAGTTCAACACCTGAGCTGAGCTGAAGAGTTGGAGTCTCAACCAACTGAGCCACCCAGGAACCCTAAGATTACACATTTTTAAAGACCTTTAAAAACAACACACCTCCTCCAATGAAAGGGGTCAGGGTTTCTTGGAGACAAGACTGATGGTTGAGGACCAGAGCAGGAAACCCACAAATCTATAGCAACGTGAACCACACAATAAATCACAGCAGACTGCATAGTAACCCAAAGAATTAGGTAAATATCCACAAAGCCATACAGACATAATTACATGAATAAATAGACACATGGTGGAGAAGACACACATCTTTTTTTTTAACAACTTCAGTTAATATATGTAAAAGGAATGTGCACAATAGAAAAACAACACAGTGAAAAAAAAATAGTGCAGCCAAGACCCACAAATGAATGCCAAAATCAGACAGTGGAAGGTTTTTTTAATGTTTATTTATTTATTTTTGAGAAAGAGAGACACAGAGCGTGAGCAGGGGAGGGGAAGAGAGAGAGGGAGACACAGAATCCTGAAGCAGGCTCCACGCTCCAAGCTGTCAGCACAGAGCCTGACACGGGGCTTGAACTCACAAACTGTGAGATCATGACCTGGGGTGAAGTCAGACGCTTAACCGACTGAGCCATCCAGGCAACCCAATGTTTGGTTGTTTATTGAAGTTGGATGCTTAACTGACTGAGCCATCCAGGCGACCCAACGTTTGTTGTTTATTGAAGTCGGACGCTTAACCAACTGAGCCATCCAGGCGACCCAACGTTTGTTTGTTTATTGAAGTCGGACGCTTAAGCGACTGAGCCATCCAGGCGACCCAACGTTTGTTGTTTATTGAAGTCGGACGCTTAACCGACTGAGCCATCCAGGCGACCCAACGTTTGTTTGTTTATTGAAGTCGGGCGCTTAACCGACTGAGCCATCCAGGCGACCCAATGTTTATTTATTTATATTTTAAAGAGAGACAGAGACAGAGACAGAGAGTGAGCAGAGGAGGGGCAGAGAGAGAGAGGGAGACCCAGAATCAGAAGCAGGTCCCAGGCTCTGAGCTGTCAGCACAGAGCCCCCCTCTGTGTCTGTACTCAACATCCACATCTCCTTTAGGAACATTTTCCTCTTGGGGATGGGGCATGGCTGTGTCTCCACCCGGGAGCCTCCCTGGGTGTCATTCATCTGGCCACAGGGCTGTTGTTTCCTAGCTGTGAAATTCTGCAGGGACCAAGGCGTGCCACTCACATGATCCGCGGCCTGCGGCTTGGTGTGCAAGGTCGCAGTGTGGAGCGGGCCCAGGGGCCCCAGGGAGTGGCTTCAGAGGGGAAGCTGAGTCACCACGGGGGCCGCCTTGGGGCTTCTCACGTGCAGCGCCTCCCGTCTAGGCTGGGTGCTGCCTCAGAATGGTTCTGCACACAGCCCTGCGGGCTCCCGGCAGACAGGCTGTGTCAGACACAGCCCGCTTTCCACCTCCCATCCATCTGCACAGGTGAGGGGCGGGGGGTCTGGGCGGTGATGAAGGAGTTCAAACGTGCACCTGTGCCTTCCAGGGCCTGGCTCCAGGACACTTTTCACCCTTGTCTCTGCAGTCCGGCCTGCTTTCCAGGGAGACCCCCCTGCCCCCACCCCACACAGACCTGAGCTCTCAGGACTTACTCCTCAGTGCTCAGCCGCCCTCCCCGCCCCCCACCTCCAGCCTTGGTCACACCTGTTTCCTCTTCAGACCTCAGGTCCCTCCGCCCATGAGTCCAGCCCAGGGCAGCTCCCCATTCGTACCCTTGGTGGCACTCACAGAATTCAGGAATTACTCTTCTGGATAGCAAACACAGGTTTTTCTGGTGGACTTTCAGACTTAACAGAGAACCTGAGCAGACAGTAGAGATAGTTTCCAAATACTCTGCCAACAGTGTCTTCCATGGGGACAAGCAGGTGCACTGGGTGACCTGGGCACAAGGGTGACCCAGGGATGGGCAGGTGTGCTGGCTGACATCACAGATACACCAGGATCCTCACTCCAGACCTCTGTCCTTCCACAGCCAAGCAGATTGTGGAGAGGGGAGACCTAGGAACTTAGAAAATCATTTGGTGCCCTTGTCACAAGTGATAAGCCGATATTGATACATTACGAGGTGCCTGGGGGGTCACTCGGGTAAGCATCCGACTTCGGCTCAGGTCGTGATCTCACAGTTTGTGGGTCCGAGCCCCGTGTTAGGCTCTGTGCTGACAGCTCGGAACCTGGAGCCTGCTTCAGATTCTGTGTCTCCCTCTCTCTCTGCCCCTCCTCCCCGCACCTCAAGAATAACTAAACATTAAAAAAGTTTAAATAAAAGTAAAAAAATAAAATCAAGTATTTGTTTAAAATCCCACCGGGCTGCGCCTGTCCCTCCCCCAGGTCCCCTGCCCTCAACCCCGGGCAACCTTGGGCGCCTGTCCAAGTGTTTGTAACTGTGCACATTTGATCAATTTGTCTGCCATTAGCAGGGACGCACGGGGGCTCACGGTTTACACGTCTGCATCCGGCCTCCTGACATGGGGATCCCACCCCTCTCGTCTCTACTTGTCACGCCCGAAGTACCACTTAAACGCTGACTCTTTAGCAATCCACACGGGAGGGATGAAGGAAATTATCTGGGCAAACAGTTTTAGAAGCTGAATTAATGAGAGAGAAGTGGTTGTCTTTCAAGATTTTTTTTTTTTAATGTCTATTTATTTTTGAGAAACAGAAAGCCTGAGCAGGGGAGGGGCAGAGACAAAGGGAGACACAGAATCCGAAGCAGGGTCCAGGCTCTGAGCCATCAGCACAGAGCCCGACGCGGGGCTCGAACCCATGAACTGTGAGATCAGGACCTGAGCCAAAGTCGGATGCTCAGCTCATGATCTCACGGTCCTGGGTTCGAGCCCCATGTCTGGCTCTGTGCGGACGTTCTGAGCCTGCCTGGGATTCTGCCTCCCTCTCTTTCGGCCCGTCTGTCTCTCTCAAAAAGAAATAATAACTGAAGATTTTTAAATGTTACATCGAACTAAAAACGTTGCACAGCCAAGGGAATGATCACCGCAGGAAAGACAGGGAACAGGAGAAAATATTTCAGAAGCCCCTTTCTGATCCTACAGGGCACGTACTCGGGGCCTGCTGACTACGTTAAAGAAAAATACAGGCACTGCCTGAAATCGATTGAGTATTTGCTTTAGGATAAAGGTTCTTCATTCTGGTTTATGGGTAAAAGTCAAGCAGTTTGTCTTAAGGATGCAAACACATTCCCTCCGCGTTGACCGTGACTGTATGAGTGTGTGGTTTCTGGCTCCCCAAGAGAACGAAAGGGGCTCTCGGGTTGCTCGATCGGTGGGGTCTCGTGGGTTCTCTGCAGGAACCTTCACATCCCTGCTCCCGATGGCTGAGCCCCACTCTCCTTGTCGGCTACATAATGCTCAGCCCTCTTGAGGCAAACCTAGCCTCTCCGAGAGGCTCCCCGAGCCTCGAGCATGAGCTTCTCTGTTTCCAAAGTTTGTGGGCTCTCTGTGCTTGTGTTGCCTTTCGTCGCATGGCCTTGGAAAGTCTGTGAACACGTGGGTCTAACAGCAGCGACTGGGCATTGTGTCCGGGTGATTAAATCTACGCACAAAATTCCCGGGTATGACGGAGGCTCCGTTCGCTTTCCCAACATTAACCAAACGAGCCCGGCATTGCCTGCCAATGTTGAGAATGTGCAACGGGTGAGATATTGTTTGGGAAACAGGAAGCCATTCTTCCAAAAAACTGAGCTCAAAGATGCGCGATTGTGCATTTGAGGCCAGCCTCAAGATAGGGCCAATGATGAGGAGGGAAGTGTATATAAAAAAAAAAATAAGTCACTTGATACATTTTCTTATTTTTAAAAATTTTTTAATGTTTATTTTTGAGAGAGAGAGAGCACGAGTGGGGAAGGGGAGAGAGAGAGGGAGACAGAATCGGAAGCAGGCTCCAGGCTCTGAGCTGTCAACACAGAGCCCGACGCGGGGCTCAAACTCACGGACCGCGAGATCATGACCCAGGCTGAAGTCCGACGCTTAACTGACTGAGCCACCCAGGCGCCCCTAACGTTTATTTATTTTTGAGACAAAGAGAGACAGAGCATGAATGGGGAAGGGTCAGAGTGAGAGGGAGACACAGAATCCGAAGCAGGCTCCAGGCTCCGAGGTGTCAACACAGAGTCAGATTTACTGTCCTGCCATACGGGTCACGGAAGAAGCCAGTGCAAAAATTGGGTGGGTGTTCTCATTTCGGGTGATCCCATCCTGCCTCCGCAACTACTCTCCACGAACCCTACCCCAACCTAATGTTACCGCCCCTGGCTCTCAAATTCACTGTAGTTTGTTCTGCTTTACAAAGAGCATGAAAGTAATTAACCTCAGCAAAATCAGGTGGCAGCCAGAGAGGGCATCCAACGCTGGCCTTGTTGAATTTGGGAGAATTTCAGCGTGAACTCACCAGCATTGTTTGCCCACCGCTGGGTCTCATCAGGTGAAGACACCACTTTCGAATCCTCAAAGGGGTCCAAACGCTCGCTATTGTCCCCCTGAACGGGTCAGGGGGGCCCAGATTGTATCGGAACCCCGGGATCTTAGTGTGGATGGCTCAGGTGGCGTTTCCCTGCAAGGCATGCTGGGAAGTGTGGGGAGCACGTGGGGCCACCAGGGGGCACTGGCCGTTGCCCCAAACCCTCAGAACTCAGGTCCCCTGGGCACAGCCAGACAACAAAACCAATGCTGATAAATCACACATCCTGTCCTCGTCCTGGGAGCCATCCGGAGGTTCCGCATGAATTTCAGGCCGCAGGTGTACCCTCAGCAGCAGTAGATGTCAAGTGCATGTGAAGACACAGAAGAATGTGTCACTGCAGATCCTTCATCAGTGCAGATCCGAGGCAGGGGGAAAAAAAGTTTCGATGAGGAATAAAATGGGATTCGGCACACCCATCAGGGTGGCTGACATGCAAACCAACCAAGAAAAGAACGGAAAATAACAAGGGATGTAGACAGATGGGAACCTTTGTCCACCGTGGGACGCAACCCGTGTGTTCATCAACAGACGAGCGGATGAGCGAATGTGGTCCAGGCACACAGCGGAATATGGCTCAGCCCTGAGAAGCATGGACGTCCTGTACCTGCGATCATGCGAATGGACCCTGGGGACATCATGGTGAGGGACATAAACCAGACACAGAAGGACAAATCCTGTGTGATCCCACGTCTACGGCGTCCCTACAGGAGTCACATCTATAGACTTGGAAGTATACGCTGCTGGGGATAGGCTTCAGTGTTTCGTGGGGACCTAGCTTCAGTTTCGGGGGATGGAAAGTTCTGGACATGATGTCTTACCTCAGTTGCAAGGAATCAGGGAGGTCCTATAAAACTACAAATCCCTTAGTAATGTAGCCCTTTGTCCCTGGGGGTACAATCCCAATCCCTCCCTAGACAAGGCAGCCCTGAGTGGACCCCGTCTGCTGTCCCAGCCCCTTTGAGCCTGGCCACATGGCTGGAGACAAGGGCACGGGGCTGTCTGATGCTCAGGCACATACAGTGTGCAAAGCTGTGGTGAGGAGATTCAGGCTTCTGATGTGTCCATCACACAAGGGGACTGATTATCACTCTTTTATCTTGGGAGAATTAAGGATAGTGGCATCATTTGGAAGAGAATGTTCTGGGCAAAGGGGCCAGACCAGGCAGGTGGTCAAGCAAGCAGAAAAATGTCTGAGACAGCCCAGACAGGGTCACAGGAGGGAATGTGCTTTCTTAAGCCCCGCACGTATTTGTGGGGTGTTTTAAAGGATATTTTAAGAACACTTCCTCCTTGAAAACAAGGCTTATATGTGCCTCTTAAAAAGCAGAGAGATCCAATTTCAGGAAAATGCAATTGGTTTGTGCAATGCTGCCTGCACCTTGAGCCCATCAACGTCCTTTACAGAGCAGGGAGGGGACCCTTCTCAGTAGATGTGGACACCCCAGGCGTTTGGCGAGGCACCTGCCAGACATCAGGTGAGCTCTCTGGAAGGCACACTGCAGCCTCGGAGGCACAGACGGGATGGGAAGGAGCTATGGTACGCAGGATTCTGAGGTGGTCTCCAGATTTCCATTCCCTGGTGCACACACCCTGTATAATCCCCTCCCCTGGAGTATGACCTGAACCCGTGAGCATGGTGGATGTCCCTCTTGGGACAATGCTACTAATCAGGTAACTTTGACTGCATCAGAGGGAGATTATCCGGGGTGTGCCTGACGTAATCAGAGGATCCCCTTAGGAGAAGGTGAATTTCACCAACAACAAGAATGAACTGGAAGAGAAATTCAATCTTCAGGTGAGAACACAGCCCCGCCCGATTCTTTATTGCAGTTTGTTGAGACCCTAAGAAAAGGACCCAGCTGACTCATTCCTAAAATCCTGACCCACTGCCACTGTGAAATAATACATCTGTATTGTTCTAAGCTGCTAAGTTTGGGAGGACTTTTGTTACACAGAAATAGCTAACTAATACATCCGCTCAGGATTGGCAGAGCTGAGGTGGAGGAGGGTGACCAGACGTCCATTGCATGGGGTCCCCACTGAAGGATGAGGCAGCTGAGCATTTTATACCTGGGCTCTGTACCCTTCTAACTGCCCATTTCCCAGGAACTGCAGCATAGAAACTCACCAGAGCTAATCAGGGTAGAACTTTCCAAGTCAGTGGCCCAGCCGGGAGAAAGGAAACCAGGATGTGTTATTTCTTCCTGACGCCCACACTACAAGTCTGTTTCCACTTTGGCAGGAACCAGAAAGATCCCATATGGAGAGAAAACAGGGAAAGGAGAACATGTTAGCCAAGGGCATGACACCGGGTTGTAGAGTGTCCCCTCAAAATTCACATGCACTCAGAGCCTCGAAAGAGGGTGTTATTTGGAAATAGGATCTTTGTGCACGTAATTAGGTTGATATCCTACAAGGTTGGATCCAATAGGACTAGTGTCCTTATAAGAAGACCATGTGAAGACACAAGGCGGAGGTTGAAGAGATACATCCACAAGCCAAGAGTGGCCAACGATTCCTGGGAAACCACTGAGTCCCGAAACAGATTGTTCTTCAGGGAATCCATACGGAACCCTCCCTGCTGACAGATCGACCTCGGATTTCTAGCCTCCAGAACTGAGAGAATACATTTCTCCTGCTCAAAGAGCCCCATCGGTATTTTGTCATGGCAGTTGTCGGAAACAAATCTATGTCTTAACATATGTCTCCCTCCACGTCCCCCCTCCAGCTGGGGTCTGCTGGTGATGAATCATCCTCCTGTCCATTCACGTCTGTCCTAGGTCTCATCCTCACCCGAGTCTGGTTATCATACGAGAAGCAAGGACCTTCTGGTTGCCAACACACCAATACAATTATTTTAATAGGTTTAGATGAACTGAATTGGACAAAAGGTGGCCTGAATGCTTGAGGAGCTCACTGTAAGTCCTGCATGACCAATATTATTGATGACAAAGGAAGCTTCTGCAGAAACAAAGAGGAGCTCCTTAAAAGAAAGGCAGAAGTCCATCACGTTTGGTATGTTAGCTCAGGCTGCAGTAACAGCATACCGTAGACGGGGGGTGTGGGGAGGGATGGCTTAAGCACAAATTTATTTTCCTGCTGCTCTGGAGGCTGCAAGGGTGAGACCCCGGTGTCAGCACAGTCAGATTCTGGGGAGGATTGTCTTCCTGGCTTGTGCATTTTCGCATGGCAGAAGGAATGAGTTCATCTCTTCTTACAAGGACAGTAAACCCACCCTCGTCTGACCCTAATCACCTCCCAAAGACCCCACCTCTGAACTTCATCCCACTGGGGGAGTAGGGCTTCCCCATGTGAACTCTGGGGGACACAATGCACTCCATGTACTCAGCCTCCCCCGTTGTTATAAACAGCATCATCCAGATGCTCAAACCAGAATCCCGAGCGCATGCCTGACTCTTCCATCCCCTTCTCCCCCACATTCGGAACACTTTCAGGCTTTGTGCATTCTCTCCAAGGCACGTACTTCCAGTCTGCCCCATTTCCTCCATCATGGCGGCCACCAGCCAGGACCCAAACACCACCACCATCTTGGACCATGGTCACACTTGACTACATGCTCTCACTTGCCCTATCCTATCGTTCTCCAAGCATTGGTGCAGAGGCAGCCGCCATGACACCATCCATCCAGAGCCACTCACATGCCACGGGCTGTCGACGACTGCCTGGCACCCCAGCACCTCCTCCAAGACCACGTGCTCTCATGCCTCAGCCTCTCCATTTCTCCCTCCCATCCCACCTGCCCTCCCCACGTCAGGCACACCAACCTTCCCTCAGGTCTCTGAACCCACTCAGTCCTTCCTGCCCTCCCATAGATGGAGCAGAAGAAGGTGTCACTGAAAACGTAAAACAGACCCGATCCTAGACACGGGCAGATCTGTCAAACCAGATAAAATAAAGAAAACTCTCCAAGGGTTTACGGGGAATGAAACTAACAGAAGGGTCCAGCTGGTCTGGTTTCATTTCATCTTGGACATAAGAAATGGCAGAGTGCTATTGGATTTGCCCGGCAGTAATGGGGGGGAAATCGTTATAAGAATTCCACAGGGGAGCGCCTGGGGGGCTCAGTCAGTTAAGCGTCCAACTTCGGTTCAGGTCATAATCTCACAGTTGGTGGGTTCGAGCCCCACATCGGGCTCTGTGCTGACAGCTCAGAGCCTGCAACCTGCTTCAGATTCTGGGTCTCCCTCTCTCTCTGTTCCTCCCCCACTCATGCTCTGTCTCTCTCTCTCCTTCAAAAATAAATAAAAACATTAAAAAAAAAAAAAGAATTCCACAGGTTGGGGCACCGACCGGCTCAGTGGTTAAACATCCGACTTCGGCTCAAGTCACGATCTCACGGTTCATGGGTCCCAGCCCCGTGTCGGGCTCTGTGCTGACAGCTCGGAGCCTGGAGCCTGCTTCCCATTCTGTGTCTCCCTCTCTCTCTGCCTCTCCCCTGCTCACACTCTGTCCCTGTCCCTGTCAAAAATAAATAAACATTAACAATAAATTAGAAAAAAGAATTCCATGGGGAAGACCATAGGGGAGTGAGCTCTTTGTCCCCCAAATACCGTGGCAATAATTTCAAATACAGTCCACTCAGACCATGGCTTTTCACTCAGTAATTCTGCAGTGTTCCAGTCATGCTCTGTACAGGGAACCGCTCTAGGGAACCCTGCAGTGAAACCGTCTATCCCCTAAATCAAACAATTTTTGTCACGGTTGACTATTTGCATCAGGAGCACTCAGAACATGGAAAGAGGGTTCCATTCTTAATCCGCACTTCAAAAAAATAAAATAAAATAAAATAAAACCATCAAAAACCTAAGGCAAAACAGATTATGATGTGCAAATGCCTTGCTAAAATCAGGGTGCAGAGAACGTATCCGTGCCCTCACATCTCTCAAGCCAAGGAACAGGAACAAAGTACCCTTAATAGGATTTTTTTGGACTATGACCACATAATTTGCATTTTCCTCTCCAAGGGACAAAACCAGAATTGGCTGTTTTTCATTGGTTCAGTACTTTTCTCTGTAGATTAGTGCCCCTTAAAGAAGGGGGAACATCCTCCCACATCAATATTTAAAATTGAAAACCTTTTTAAGAATTTAAGTATTTTCTACAATCCCCTCAAATGTCATATGCTACCAAAAAAAAAAAAAAAAAACACGTCACATTTGTTTGGGAAAGACACCCGTACCAGGCAGGGTATTTTAAGAACCTGGGCACCCATGACTGTGCTGATATGGGTCTTTTTTATAATTTCAGAAACTCAAGATGGTCCTTTCACTTGAGGGAGGATCCCGTCTAATGCCTTGGACGTGAGTTGGCGCGAACCAAACCCGCACAGAACAATCCCTGTGCCCTCTGTGCTCAAGGAGACCCGGAGAACCTGGTAAGCGTGGGCTGAGTGCAGGTGAGTGTGCCCGCGGCCTCTGTGTGCTCGCCATGCACCATCAATGAATCACAGATCAAATAAAACCTGTGCATCGACTCCCTCCGTCTCCACCAGAGCCCTGGCCAGGAAGATGCTTTTATGGCCATTGTTTTTTTAACGACAACATCGAGGCACATGATAAGTATATTAGCTATTAGATATATTGTATATTTTCATGTATTACGCATGACCTCATGTGCAAGGGCTTGGATACACGTACAGACAGTGGCAGAGGCAGGCAGAAGACAGAACTGGTATTCACAACATGCTCGTGAGCTGTCGGAAAACCCACACGGCTCAGAATTGTGGAATCAGAAGGACCTTCCTTCCAGGCAGGAAACTGCTTTGCCCGGAATTGTTGTTGGCTTCTCCCTGCAAGTGGCCGTGGCTCTCACAGCCCTGGTGTCTGCGTCCCAGATTTCCCCCGAGAACTCAGAGTCTAGGGCTTGGTCATTACAGCACATCACAGCAGAAGTCCCCTAGGGGTCGGCTGTGCTAACGTCACGCACTGTGTCCCTGACCAGACCCCCGCAGGGCTGCCCTCAGCCCCCTCGGACACAGCAGGTGGTCACATGGCAGGCTCCTCATTCGAATCTCCGTATCCTCTGTGCATTGACAGGCAGAGGACATATAAAGAATAAAAAGGCACTTTCCAAAAAAAAAAAAAAAAAGCAAACTGGTGGCATTCTTCTTGTCCTCAAAGGGGTCTCCCACATGGATGTTTGACCGTGAGGTCCGTGCATGTCCCAGGGGACATGATACAGGAAACAAACAAAAGCACCCTCACAATTAGGGATAAGGTCTGTGTCTACGTGTGCACCTGCTGCAGGAAACTCGCCCGGAGTTTTTGTTCGCTGTGAAAGATCTTTGCACCAACGGTTGTCAGGAACCCTGGAGAACAGAAGGCATGTGGCCGCCCCACGCCCTCTCCAGAGGCAAAGACAGACTCGTTCGAAAGCTCATCTGAAGCACAGTGTCGTCCAGACGGGACCCCCGTGCACCTTCGAGTTTCCCTTCTTCAAACCTGGACGGGCCTGGCGAGCGCGGGGAGGGGGCCCTGGACACGCGTGCAACCTGGGATGAGCGGTGGGGACCGGGCTGCTGCTCACGTCCGACCCCCCTTCGCAGCCGAGCAGGGACCTCTCTGCATCAGGAAGACGTGTGACGCGTGCAGGCAGCTGGTCTGACCCGGGAGGCTCTGCGGGGACCTCGCGCTCAGGCTGAGACGGCGCGGTGACGTGACACACACACACACACACACACACACACATACACCTACGTACTTTACAAACTGCTAAACACACATAACCCACCACAACGTAGTTTGGAATATCTCCCCCGGACAGGTGCCATCAGAAAGTTTGTTCTCTTTTGGTCAAACATAGCGGCAGAGAGGACTTTGTTTTCTTATTATGTCAAATGCTTTCTTATTTACTTATTATATATGTTATTGTATATATCATGATATTTATTATATATTTACTATATATTATACATTATCATGTATAATAAATGCATAGTAAAGTAAATATATATCACATATATAATATAGTATATAATTATATATGTACAATTATATGTAATAAATGCGTTATATATAATTATATGTATGATTATGCACATAATAAAAAAATCTTAAATATATATCACCTATATTAATACATAATACATGATAATAAATCCATTTATTTATTATATATAATTATATATAACATTATTACATTTATAATTATATATGATAAATCTATCTATATATAGTGATATATATAATATGTATGTAATTATATATAATTCTATATGTATATATTTTTATATGTATATAAATTATATGTATATATTATATGTATGATTATGCATATAATAAATTATATATAATTTTTTGTATATATAATTATACATACATATAATTATATATATTTTATGTATTATATATTTTATATTTTTTATTTTATATATATAAATTTTATATTTTATATATATATTTTAATATTTTTATTTATATTTTATTTTTATTTTTTAAATCTTTTTTTTTAATGTTTATTTATTTTTGAGACAGAGAGAGACAGAGCATGAACAGGGGAGGGGCAGAGAGAGAGAGACACACAGAATCCAAAGCAGGCTCCAGGCTCCAAGCTGTCGGCACAGAGCCCGACGCGGGGCTCGAACTCACAGACCGCGAGATTGTGACCTGAGCCGAAGTCAGACGCTTAACCTACCGAGCCACCCAGGCGCCCCTATTTATATTTTATATATGTAAATATTTTATATATCTTATATATAAAATATTTAATTATATATATATTTATATATATATATATTATATATAATTATATGTATGATTATATATATATTTATATATAAAAATATAATTATGTGTATGATTATGCATATAATAAACAAATCTTAAAATAGATATCATGTATATAATATATAAGTATATAATAAATAGATTTATTATATATAATTATTGTATATAACATTATATATAATAAATCTATTATATCCTTCTATAATACTTCTATAATACTTATTTAACATTATATTATAATTATATATAACAAATCTATTTATTATATACTTATATAATGTTATATATAATAATTGTATATAATAAATCCATTTATCATATGTAATTATATGTATGATTATGCATATAATAAATATGTACATATATAATATATAAATCCATAATAAATACATTGTATATTATATATATATAATAGTCACTTATGCTTGCAAATCCCCCAAAGCGGTAGATTCTTGCCTTCCGAAGCATTTTGAACGTACCCCTTCTCTTCCTTTACCTCCGGCCACCTGCCCACATCCACCTGAGTTGTGAGAAACATGTTTTATTACAGTTCTATGTATTTTTTCCCTATCTGCGTGGGCTCGTGAATCGCGCCAGGATTTCTTCTGCTCTCATATATGTGTGTCTGTGTGTGTGCTTTAATTTTGGAAAAGAGAATTCCCCACGAATGGATGCTTAAGTTTGCAATCATAGTCAGAATTAAATCCAAGGTGTTTTGAACCCCGTCGAAGGCTCTGACTGGGATCCCGGGGTTGGGAGGTGCTTTCCTGATGGAGACAAGATGGCCAAGCACACGGCTCAGGACGAGCAGAAAGGGTCCAGCCCCCGGGGTGGCGCAGGGAAGCGGAGGGGGCAGGGCGTCCACCCGCAGCCCAGGTCCAGGAAGGTGCACGTGCAGCCCAGGTGACTGTCTGTAGGGACTGACAAAGGCAGAGGCAGGGGAGGGGCACAGGTGGCAGGTGGGAGGCACGGAGCGGGGATTCTCCAGGTAGCTAACTACCCATGGCAAGCACTGATCACACAGAGTCACAGTTGTACAGTTTCTCGGAGACACCCCGACCTCGAATACCTATCACTCTCTCTGTTGTCCTGAGCCCGACCCTAAGGAGGCTCAGCCTTTGCATTCGTCAGGGCGCTCCAGGGAAACAGAACGGACAGGATGGGTATATGTATACAGAAATGTTAATCTCATCCAAAACCAAACAAAAACAGACAACAACAATGAAAAAAAAACAACTTTCGCAGGAACCTCCAGATCATATTTGGCCCACATCTCCGGGCACCAAGTTGACACGTGAAATGGACGATCCCAGAGCGGGAGCAGGCTCCATAAAGTCCCAAACAGAAAATGTATGGCTGTGCTTGCACAGAAGCAGGGGCTACGCCCCATTAACCAAATATTACTCGCCAAGCAAAATATGTGAATTCACAAAACTCCCACATCTTCCTGCCTCGTGGGCCTGGCTCAGAGACACAAACTCAAAGGTACAAACTTCAAAGGTACAAACTTCACCGTTCTTTATCCCCATGTACACATCCACAGCCTTCCCCAGAGAGTCTGAAAAATACAATGATGCCTTGGTGTCTTTTGTGGCCAAGAATTTATTTTTTTTCCTCTGTGAATCGCTTTGGCAGAAACAGCAGCATCGCTCACAAGCTCCCAGGTGAGGTCAGTGCTGCAGGTGCGTGGGACACATTCTGGGCATCAGTGGACAGACCTTCACCCTCCAAAGTCCAGGAGGACACAGAACTGGGCTTGAATACATTTCTTGGTGCCTGGTCTCTATGGGGTCTCCTTTCCTGAGTTTCTGTGAGTCCTTCTGTATCATCCAAGCAAGGTGTTGCCCCAAACCTGGGAGCCAGCTGTGCGGCAGGATGCGGCCACCCAGCACGTCTGCTGGGTAGTTGTGTAAAACCAGGCGGGAAGCGTGGCTCATCAACCAAACGGCCCGTGCTGTGCACGTCTGCCTTATATTTCTGCCTGTGCGGAACTATTTCAACACGTTAGTCTGGACGAGGGCGGGAAGACAGAAACTGAGAGTGTGGTTGGTTGCACGGGCCCGTGATCACATTTAAAGAAGGCCAAGTGAGAAAATCGGAATTGGGTGTCCTGTGTGGAAAGGTACCTTGGTTCTATGGACCAGGCTATGGCCAGTCGCCCAGCTCTGAGCCCACATACCTGGTAGCAAGGACCTGAAGATCCCTAAAGTTTGTCCCAATTTCCATGTATGGAGATTGCACATGATAAGTATAATATCATATAATAATGCATATGATAGGTATATTAGCTATTATTTAGATATATTGTATATTTTCATATATTACGCATGACATAAGATATAGAATATGCATATTATATATAGAATATATAATGTAAACTTTATAAATTTATATATGCATTGTCTAACATATACTTTACATCTCTATACTATATATAACATGTAGTATCATATGCACAATTATATACAAATACATATATACAATATAGATACATAAATATACATATATACACATACATATATGTACAAAATATGATTATAATTATAAATTATTAATATGTAATTATAAATATATAAATGATTATAATTATATATAATTATGATTATATATAATTATATATAATTATAAATATATAGATTATATATAAATAGATATAATTACAATTATAAACATACACATAATTATATATAATTATAAATTATATATAATTATAATTATAAATTATATATAAATTATAAACATAATTATAAATATAAAAATAATTATAAATTATAAATAAATTATAATATAATTATGTAATTATATATAAATATATAATTTGTACATATATTTAAATATAAATTTATATATAAATATATAATTTATATATTTAAATATAAATATATAATTATATAATATTATATTTATATTTAAATATATAATTATATAATATTATATAAATATAATATAATGATAAATATGTAAATAAATATATATAATTATATATGCTACATAATATATTTGCATATATACACATTTATATGTACATACAAATATACATAGTTACATACATATCATAGAATATATACAGGGATAAACATACATACAAATGTATAATTAGATGTTATATAATATAAATATACATATACATATATGTACATATATACATATGTATGTTATATACATATAAATATATAATCATATATACATTATATATAATCATATATACATTATATATAATACATGCATTGTATACATTATACATTATATATAATACATACATATTAATATATAATTGTATGTGCATTGTATATATCATATAGTATATACGTTATATATTAAATATACACATATACATTATATATTATATAAATTTGTTATATATTATATAAATACAAATATATGTGAAAGTATATATTACATTACATAAGTATATAATCTATACCATAATGCACACATTTATACATAAGTGTATGTACATCCATCCATCCGTCTGTATACATCCTGTCTTCAAAGATGGAAATATCAAGTAAAGAGTGGCATAGCTGAGGGGCTCCTGGGTGGCTCAGTCGGTTGAGCGTCCGACTTCAGCTCAGGTCATGATCTCGTGAGATCTCGCGTGATCTCGCGTGAGTTCGAGCCCTGCATCGGGCTCTGTGCTGATGGCTCAGAGCCTGGAGCCTGCTTCCGATTCTGTGTCTCCCTCTGTCTCTGCCCCTCCCCCACATGCACTCTCTCCAAATAAAGAAATAAATAGATAAATGAGCATAAAAAAAAAAATACTGGCCAGAGCATGTCTGTGTGCACTGAGGGCCGCCTCTGCGGGAGGCAGGGGAGGATGGGCCTATCAGGGCAAGCTTGCTTTGGAAGCATTTCTGGCTGGTTTGAAGCAGCTAATGGCAAGCACCCCAGGACCTCCCCACAGCAGGCGGGAGATTTCACCAGGACTTCTGGGGTCTCCAGAGCTGCCTGACTTTTTAGCTGTTAACTGCTAGGAAGCTGGGGAAAGGGACAGGCTCAGGCTGGTGCCAGCCGGGCCAATACCCACACCGGCTGTGCACTGTTCACGCTGAAAGCAGACGGAAGGGCCCTCCTCTCCTGCTTGCTGTGTGTGTGTGTGTCCCCTGGTTGGTGTCCACTCCGTGCTCCTTTAAAATTTTTTTTAACGTTTATTTATTTTTGAGACAGAGAGAGACAGAGCATGAACGGGGGAGGGTCAGAGAGAGAGGGAGACACAGAATCCAAAGCAGGCTCCAGGCTCCGAGCCGTCAGCCCAGAGCCCGACGCGGGGCTCGAACTCACGGACTGTGAGATCATAACGTGAGCCGAAGTCAGACGCTTAACCGACTGAGCCACCCAGGCACAGGCAAGATTATAGAAACATGACGGTAAGTAGGGAATCAGGTCGAGGCCCCTGGGCGGGTTGCAGATACGGCTTCTCCTACCAGAAGGAGGCCACAGTCACCTTATGCATTCACCTGGCGACAGGGGTCCGAGAATGAAGGGTCTGAGCCCATCTGCCTGGACATCAAAGAGGGCACACGGCAGAATCCACTCCGTGACTCCTGAGGACCCCCACGCCTTCTCTTCTCCCCTTCCTTCGTTCCGCCTCTTTGTGAGTTAACTCAGCAAGCGTTGACCAATCGGGTGCTTTAAGGGGCCGGGCACCATTCTGGTTCTAACCCACAAGCCAGGGGAGGTTCTGGCTCAGTGTCCAACCCAGCAGGACATGCCCATCCCAGTGTCCATCTGGACGAGCGGACAAAAATGAACGAATAAAGATGCTAATAACTCAGTACAACACACTGTGTGTTTTACAACGTGGTCGTGAGTGCCTCGAGGAAGAGACCTCGCCCTGGTTCCTTAATCTGTCTGGGTTTGAGTCTCCTCACCTGTGCAATGGGACATATACCGTCCTATCTTCCAACGTAAGCCCATCATGGCCGTCACTAATATGGCAACCATCACCATCAAGATTAGCATCATCGTCATTGCCGTGTTGCAAGCCAGGAAACTGAGCCTCGCGGAAGTCCGGCATCACCCAGGGTCACAGAACTAATCATTAATGCCACCATCATTCATGCCCAGTACATCCCAATACAAAGCTGTTCTCCTCTTGCCTATGGTCGTACAGCATGTCACAAGCCTTCCTTCAAAGACATGCACAGCTGGCCCTTTCTTCCCTGTCCTTCCTCCCATCTGCATCCTGGAATCGGGGAGCATCGTCCTGGACCATGAGGACGGGGACCATCACCAGGCGTGGGGAAGCAGGAGGATGTGAAAAGCCTAGTTTGCGAGGAATCCGTCGCATAGCCAGCTTACCAGCCCCGGACCATGTGCCTCGGGGTCACCTTTACTGGAGAGAGAATCAAACTTAGGTCACTGTTTTTAATATGAAATTTATGGTCAAATTGGTTTCCATACAACAGCCAGTGCTCGTCCCAACAGGTGCCCTCCTCAATGCCCATCTCCCACCCTCCCCTCCCTCCCACCCCCCATCAGCCCTCAGTTCTCAGTTTTTAAGAGTCTCTTATGGTTGCCTCCCTCCCTCTCTAACCTTTTTTTTCTTCCCCTCCCCCATGGACTTCTGTTAAGTTTCTAACGATCCACATATGAGTGGAAGCATATGTATCTGTCTTTCTCTGCCTGACTTATTTCACTCAGCATCACACTCTCCAGTTCCATCCACGTTGCTACAAAGGGCCAGATTTCATTCTTTCTCATTGCCATGTAGTACTCCATTGTGTATATAAACCACAATTTCTTTATCCATTCATCAGTTGATGGACATTTAGGCTCTTTCCATAATTTGGCTGTTGTTGAAAGTGCTGCTGTAAATATTGGGGTACAAGTGCCTCTATGCATCAGCACTCCTGTGTCCCTTGGGTAAATTCCTAGCAGTGCTATTGCTGGGTCATAGGGCAGATCTATTTTTAATTTTTTGAGGAACCTCCACACTGTTTTCCAGAGCGGCTGCACCAATTTGCATTCCCACCATTTTTAAGCAGTGCTGTTTTAGGGTTTCCGTGCCTGGCGAAGCTAATTCTGGTGTCGCCATTGAAGCTCTACATTCCCTGCAGACCACCCCTCATGCCCCCATCCCTGCACACATGTTAAACCCTCCATCCAAACGACTCCGAAGGCAGCTCGACCATTTCCATAATCTGATTTGCTTTTCCTCCACATTGGAGGGGATAAACGCAGTGACCTTCAAGGACACATCTGAATGAAGACGTATTGCATTCGATGAGCACCGCCACTAAATGAGCTATAAAGGCATTCAGACCATCACCCTGCAAAGCTCTGTGATAAAGGGATGTCAACCCACCATCCCAGCCCTCCTGGTGAAGGAGCGGTCAGCTCAGAGCCCAGAGGGACATTTTGGCATCTCAGCCTTGCCCTGGTGCCATTGCATGCTGATTGCATGGGGCACAACCCATCCTAGGAAGGAGATCAATGTCTCAGGGTGTTCTTCTGACCCAACAAAATACCAGTGGCCGCAGGCAGTGAGGTTCGGGGCTTGAGGGAGGGGTTCTTGACTGCCAGTAAGCTGTTGTGCCCACTACTGAGGGCTCAGAATAAATCCCAGGAGCTCTGGGAAAGGACGGGGCTGATCCTGGGTAACTGAGACCCTCAGCAGTACGAGGTTTCTACACAAGCCATCTGGGAAATATGCGGGGCGAGCCAATGGGCCAGGACATACATCTTCGAAAAGCACTAAGGCCTGGCCGTGACCTGGTTTCTAACACTGCCGTGAACAAAACGGGCTCAGCATTCACCAAGAAACATCTGGTTTTTTCATGGCCAACATTTACATTATTCTTGCAAAGAGCAAGGATTTAATCCAGTTCAAAGAAAATGGGAACTGGGGGAAGTATTTCATAAGAGGACACTGAAAAATTCCAGAAGGCCAGGGGCCCCCCGGGGGGCTCAGTCGGTTGAGCGTCCGACTTCGCTCAGGTCATGATCTCGCGGTCCGTGGGTTCGAGCCCCACGTCAGGCTGTGTGCTGACCGCTCGGAGCCTGGAGCCTGTTTCCGATTCTGTGTCTCCCTCTCTCTCTGCCCCTCCCCTGCTCATGCTCTGTCTCTCTGCCCTGAGTCCAAGAAAATGTATGCAACTCATGAAATATCACTTTCAATATAATCTCACTATTTAACATCACCGCTCTATCACCAGTCAGTGGCCCTTGGTCTGTCAGCACCTCCAGGCTTGCAAAACCGCACAGAACGTAAAGACGTGCGTATCCGTCAGTGTGGCTGCTGTGACAACACACTCCCGCTCAAACAGCAGGAATTAACTTATCGCGGTCCTGGAGCCTGAAAATCTGACATCAAGCACTTGGCACCTTTGGTTTCCTTCCGGGCTTGCGGATGGCCGCGTCCTTGCCACGTGGTAGATTTGTGTCATTTCTGGCCACGAGGCTGGTGGTAAATTGTGAATTGAACCCATTGTGAATTTTCAACCCATTGAAAATTCATAGGGAGCCCCAGGGTGCTGAGGAGGGGGGTTGGCTGGCACCCTAACTGAAATGACCCCTTCTGGAGATTTGATGAACAGGACAGATTAGGAGAGGAAGCTTTAGGGGGAACCTATGTAGTTTTTTGATATTTTAATTTGCATGACTCCTCTGGGTGCACCTGCACAGGAGACTGTCAGCTCCCTGAAGGCAGGACTCAAGTCTATTTGTGCACCTTCTTACGTCCACCTCTTGGCCCCCCACCCCTCCCTCCGGCGTGATCAGGTACTCTGTGAAACCCTGCTGGTGGGAGGTGGAAACGTGAGGTCAGCTGGGAATCCATGCCTGTGTCACGTTCCCCTCCCATTGCCAGCAGCACGGCATCCCAGGATGCACGGACCCTGATGCATGCTGGTCCCATTTCCAGGGACATGAAAAGCCGCCTACGTATCGATGATCGTCTAACACGGTTGGATCCACAGCCCCTTTGTGCCCATAACACAGGTGTGTGAGCCTAAACACTCAGAGTGTGGTTTAACTTCATTTCTGCGGGTGATATACCAGGTACAGCTCCTTCATCCTGAGTTCAGCAGCTTCCTGAACTGCCTCTTCTGGTCACCTTTGGCTCTCCTTCATCTAGCCAGCCAAGCACTCGATAAATAATTGCTGGATAGATGAGGCAATGCATGCCAAAGTAGTGCTGTGTGAATTCCAAGGCAGCCAAGACTGCATTCATGATGAGCCCAGGCAATGCTTTAAAAAAAAAAAAAATCCCAGCTGAACATCTATATCCTTGCAGAGTTTCTAGAATATGAATGCAATTTCCACATCTGACATTCAAATCTCTGCGGTCACGGGAGAAGTAGCTCAGCCGGGAGCCTGGCCAGCCCAAGAGAAACACCACTGACCTTGGAGCTGGTCAGTGCTGCTTCTGGGCACCACTGTGTGCCCACCATGTGCAAGTGATGCGTCTCCTACAAAACTTTGATGTTCCTTTTTTTCTCTTGAAGATGTGCCAGGAGCTGAACTGTGTACTCCCCAAAATTCATGTGTTGAAATCCTTTCTCCCAGGACCGCAGAAGGGGACTGTATTTGGACGTGGGGTCTTCAAAGACAGGATTAAGATACGATGAGGTCAGTAGGGTGGGCCCTGATCGCATATGACTGGGGTCCTTATAAGAACAGGATATCAGGACACAGACACGCACAGAGGGACGGCCAGCTGAGGACACAGGGAGAGCACAGCCTCTACATGCCAAGGAGAGAGGCAGCGGGAGGAACAAGCCTTGGCCACACGTGGATCTCAGACTCCCAGACTCCAGGACCAAGAGACAATAAATGTCTGTTGTTAGAGCCAACCCATATGTGGTGTTTTCTGACTATAGTAGGTTATAGCTATCCTATGTATGTATACCCAAATATACGTGTGTGTGTATAGATATATATATAGATATATAGATATAAAATGTATACCCAATTTTATTTATTTATGTATTTATTTTTTTATGTATTTGGGATCGTTGTGTATATACACACACACACAACTATCCCAACTATATTTATATAAAATATATACTCAAGTATGGGTATGTATAGATACATAGATAAATACAACATAATAGATAGATAGATAAGAAGAATACATAGATACAATAATAGGGTAGGTAGATAGATGAATAGGTTAGATAGATACATAGATAGATAGATAGATATGATGGATAGATACATAGATAGATATGATGGATGGATGGAAGGATGGATGGATACATACATACATACATACATACATATAATGGATGGATAGATAGATAGATAGATAGATAGAATGGATAGATAGATGATAGATAGATAGACAGATAGATAGATAGATAGATATAGATACATACATACATACATACATATGATAGATGGATGGATAGATAGATAGAGATAGATACATACATACATATGTACATAGCTGATGGATAGACAGCTGATGGATAAATGGATGGATGGATGGACAGATAGATACATGGATATAAATGATAGATATAGATGGTACATACATACATACATAGCTGATGGATAGAGAGATAGCTGATGGATAGATGGATGGATAGATGGATGGATAGATCAATGATACATACATACATACATACATATGGATGGATGGATGGATGGATTGATGGATGGATGGATGGATATGTGGATGGATGGATGGATGGATGGATAGATGGATCGATGGATAGATACATACACACATAGATACATTAGATAGATAGATACGTGACTATACTATGTGTACGAAGTGGCCAAGTGTGGAGGAATAAAATCAGCAACAAAGGGACACAAGGGATGGAAATGTAACTCAGCTATGGTGCTGGTCATCCATGTGTCCACACTTGTCAACTCTCACCCACCTGTAGCCCTGATAGTGTGGCTTCCTTGCACCTGAGACTCACCACGGCGGCCTGGATGGTGTCCCCTGGTGCCCCGGAAATAGGGCTCCTCGTCGAGATTGCTTCGAAGGCACCTGCAGGGGGTGGCTGGAGAAGCACGCTGAAAAGTGCGGTCACGTTACATCAGCTTTAAACCCAGCACAGGCAGACGCGGGGAAGCATAAGCACAGCCCTGTTCTAAAGGCGAAAACCCAAAGGACATAACGCCCTCCAGAGTCACATACATCTCTCTGGTTCCTGGTTCACAGTCCAGCCCCAGCAACACACAGCTGGTTGTCGAGAACTGCCGTGAACTCTCTTGCCTGATGGTACTTACACAAGGTTCACGGCTGCCTCTGGAAGGCTCACAGATACCCCGTGGGACATTCACACAGAGGAAAACAGCCCCAGGGGAAAGATGCTGACAGGTGGTCCCACTTTGCCCGGGCGAACGTCCCGTCGGGGTCCAGTCTCTGTCCTGAATGCCCAGGCCCCATAGACACACCCCACTCCTGCCCAGTTCCCTGGGTTACCTGCCTTCCGAACGTGGTTGGGGGTCCACAGGACTTGAGAGGCCACTGAGAAGTTCACACATCTGTATTTCTTTCCCTGATGCAAAAAAAAAAAAAAAGTTCCTTAAGAACAACAAAAAAATAATCTAGCATTTTTTCAACTTTATTTATTTTGACAGAGAGGGAGGCAGAGAATCTGAGCTGTCAGCACAGAGCCCGACACAGGGCTCGAACTCACGAACCATGAGATGATAACCCGAGTCCACATCAAGACTCAGACGCCTAAACTAACTTTTTTAAGTTTTTAATTCAGGCGTCCCTAATCTACCTTTTTAATTTTTTTCCAACGTTTTATTTTTTTCTAATGTTTATTTATTTGAGAGAGAGAGAGAGAGAGAGAGAGCAGGGGAAGGGCAGAGGGAGGGAGACACAGAATCCGAACCAGGCTCCAGGCTGTGAGCTGTCGGCACAGAGCCCCACGCGGGGCTTGAACCCACGAACCGCGGGATCATGACCTGAGCTGAAACCAAGAGTCAGATGTTTAACCAACTGAGTCACCCAGTGTCCCTAATCTAACGTTTTAAAGGGAGCAAAGCACATGAATAGGTATTTTTGCAAAGAATTTAAAAAAAAATGGAGATGTACAGATTCCAAACCAGAATGGCAGAAAACCAGAATAAAGATGTCAATTAGTCGGACATGAATTAAAAGAAGAAATTATAACAAAGACTGAAACCTATAGAAAAAAAAAGTACCAGTGTATCAGACCTAATAGAAATTCAGTTAAACCACTTAACTAAGGGAAAACCCTCAAATTAAATATGATTGTGACTACACTGCTACTTTTTTTTTTCTATAGGTTTCAGTCTTTGTTATAATTTCTTCTTTTAATTCATGTCGACTAATTGACGTCTTTATACATATATATATGTGTGTGTATATATATATATATATATATATATTAATCTGACTATATTTTATTTAGGTAATACCGAATTACACAAAGTGATTAAAAACAAAAGGCTAGACATATACAAACATCAGGCCAGGACGAATCAAAATCCCGCTGGGGAGGCACCATTAATTTATGGCACAGTTGATCCGGAGGGCAGGTTTAAATTGAGAAAAGTAAACCTCAGAAGGGAGAGAGAAGACATTCACGCATGGATGCAGCAGCTGCATGAAATCGAAACGTGAGAACGAACAACAGAAGAGCAAAACGCAACACGCGACATTTATCCACACGCTTCAGTGACGAGTGTTTTGTGGAGTGAAAACGTCGGGGTGTGGGCACGTCATTCCGTACGAACTTGATGTACGAACTCCACAAAAGCACGTTGTCATGAGTAGTCATGAAATACTTTATTTTATTTTTATTGTTTTAATGTTTATTTATTCTTGAGAGAAAGACAGAGAGTGAGAAGGGGAGGGACAGAGACAGGGAGATACAGAATCTGGAGCAGGATCCAGGCTCTGAGCGGCCAGCACAGCCTCAGCCCTGCCTGGGTCTCAGACCCCCAGCCTCAGCCCTGCCTGGAATTCAGACCCCCAGCCACAGCCCTGCCTGGATCTCGCACTCCTAGCCTCCAGATGCACCTGGACCTCAGACCCCTAGCCTCAGCCCAACCTGGATCTCAGACTCCCAGCCTCAGTCCTGCCTGGATCTCAGGTTCTAGGGCTCAGCCCCACCTGGAGCTCAGACCCACAGCCTCAGGCCTGCCTGGATCGCACCCCCCAAGCCTCAGCCCTGTCTGGATGTCAGACGCCCAGCCTCCGCCCTGCCTGGATCTCAGATTCTAGGCCTCAGCCCAGACTGGATCTCAGACCCCCCACCTCAGCCCTGCCTGGATTTCAGACTTGCAGCCTCAGCCCTGCCTGGATCTCAGAGACCCAGCCTCAGCCCTGCCTGGATCTCGCACTCCTAACCTCCAGATGCACCTGGACCTCAGACCTCCAGCCTCAACCCTGCCTGGATCTCAGACCACCAGACTCAGCCCCGCCTGGAGCTCAGACCCACAGCCTCAGGCCTGCCTGGATCTCAGACTCTGCACCCCAGCCCTGCTTAGAGTTCAGACCCCCAGCCTCCGCCCTGGCTGGACCTCAGGTTCTAGGCCTCAGCCCTGCCTGGACCTCAGACCCCCAGCCTCAGCCCGTCTGAACCTCAGATCCCCAGCCTCACCCCTGCCTGGATCTCAGACTCCCAGCCTCAGCCCTGCCTGGACCTCAGACTCCTAGTCTCACCCCTGCATGGATCTCAGAGCTGCAGCCTCAGCCCTGCCTGGATCTCAGACTCCCAGCCTCAGCCCTGCCTGGATCTCAGACCCCCAGACTCAACCCTGCCTGGATCTCAACCTCCCAGCCTCAGCGCTGCCTGGATCAGTCTCCCAGCCTCAGCCCTGCCTGGATCTCAGACTCCCAGCCTCAGCCCTGCTTGGATCTCAGACCCCCAACCTCAGCCCTGCCTGGATCTCAGACTCCTAACCTCACCCCTGCATGGATCTCAGACTCCCAGCCTCGGCCCTGCCTGGATCTCAGACCACAGCCTTCAGAGCCACAAGACCATAAGTATCTGTTGTTTCGGCCACCTAGTCTTGGTGCTGTATCATGGCCGCCCAAGCCAACTAATCCATTACAGTGTTACAAGGAAACAGGTTCACAAATTATAACAATCACTAAGCCAGCAGGGCCCGAATAGCCATGTGTGTGACTTACCAGTAAATCTCAGTGTATGGCCAATAGACATCAAAACGATAGTTAAGTTTTGAAAAATTGAATTTGTGTGATGAAAAGTTGAATGCAGCATAGCATCAGATACACCGTAATGCGTTTGGACAAGTATACCCCCTGCAAGGAAATCCTACGGGAAGGTCACATGTTTGTGAGATGTATTCGAGTTGAAAAGCATTTATATCCTTTGACCCAAAAATGCCAATACCAATATGCACAAGTTTGAACACGGCTGACCAGATGCCACGTAGCAAAGTAAATGCCTAATGGTGAAGTGAAGCCAGCTGCTGGTCTACAGCCAAAAGGTGAGATTAACCACAGCAGCATTGGTAACCGACTGGACACAGGACCCAAGGGGCCCTGGTGACAAAGCCACCTTCCCCAAATTGTGCAAATTCCAGTCACCCGCTTGTCTGTATGCATGGCCAGAGGTCAGGAGTATCGCCAGCTCCCGCTCTGCTGCCCAAGTTGTAAGAAAAAGGTTGAATCCGAATCTTTAGTAAAAGTCGGGGTGCCTGGGTGGTTCCGTTGGTAAAGCATCCAAGTGCATCTCAGCCCAAGTCTTGATCTCACTGTTGTGAGTTCAAGCCTCATGTTGCGTTCCATCCTTGACATGAAACCTGCTTAAAAAAAAAAAAAAAAGAGGGGTGCCTGGGTGGCTCAGTTGGTTAAGCATCCAACTTTTCATGTCCGCCCAAGTCTTGACTTCATGAGTTCAAGTCCCATGTTGGGCTCCGTCCTGGCTGTGAAGCCTATTTAAAAAAAAAAAAAAAAGAATCTTGAGAAAAACTGTAGGAATATGTTCATTGAGGTTTTGTGTGCCCTATTTTCATTGCAGACTAGTGGTGCACAGCCCAGACGTCCATCAGTATCATGATGACGAGTTTTTTCTTCCCCTTTCCTTCTCACCAGTTACATTGGTTATAAACCGAGATGTAAAAGGCGGTGAAGCCTCACGAAGCCCTGTGTGCCATGGTGTAGCTCCCTTACCCCGTACCACACGCTTCCTTCTCTGCAAGGCCAACCTGCCGAGGAAAAGGATATCGAGGACCGAAGAGACCTGAACACAGAGGAGGGGGCAGCTAATCCGGACCTTGAGAGTTGCACCCAACACAGCACACATGCAAATGGGAACCAGGGAAATCCGAGACCCTGCCAGCGGGGAAGAATGTCGCTGAGCTAAGAAGCCAAGGGCGGATCCAGGGGCTAAAGTGGCAAGAGGAATGGCATGGAGACTCCAGGTTAGTATTGGTCAAAGAGGAAAAACAAGATGGCGGGCGGGCTTGGGGAGCTCAGCGGCAGGAAACCATCTCTCCAGAGACGCCTCTGGAGTATGAGGACATTCTCTCTCTCTCTCTGCCCCCTGCCCCCCACTTGTGCTCTCTCTCTCTCTCCAAATAAATAAGTAAACTTAAGAAATAATAAAATAACATAAAGTAAAACTAAACTAAAATGCAATAAAATAAAAAGAATTTAAGTCACAGAGGAGAAAGGGAGTCTGTGCCTTCCACCCTCATTACCTGGGCAATCAACCAGAATGTTTTTCCAAGGGGGAAGCCAGGAAGGGCGGGGGGGGGGGGGGACCCATTGGTCTAAAAATGTGTAACACACAGAAATTATGGTGTGTACACACAGAGAACGGTGAATTCCAACTACTCTGTTGGGAATATACACTCCTTTTTTTTAAGATAATTTATCCCCTGGGTACGTGGGTGGCTCATCTCAGTCCATTTGTCGGTTTTGGCGTGGGTCATGATCCCAGGGTCGTGGGATTGAGCCCCACATGGGCCTCTGTGTTGGGTGTGGGGCCTATTTAATTCTCTCTCTTGTCTCTCCCTGTGGCCCTCTACCCTGCTGTCTCTGTCTCCCTAAAAATAAAAACAATAATAATAAAATGAATTCCAAAACAAGAGAATTGGGCCAGTGACTGAGCTAAAAAGTCATGGATTGCCCTGTCATCTAGAGGTTGCAAGACATATGATTCCAGTAATGAGACCCTCTGCGTTAATCTCTACACAATACATGGCACAAATTCCCCACATTGGTTGGACGATTACTGAGCAATCGATTAGGAATCCAGCCTATTTATTCCTTCTAACCAAGTCCGTGAGTGACAGCAGCCTGGACGTGGATACAAGGACGGGGCAGGGTGGGTCCAGGAGTGCCCGATTTCCACCTTCTGTCTAGCTGGGCGCCATATGCAATTTAGGCAAGAATCAGTGACCCTATTTGAACTGCACAACACGAATGCATCCTTTTCCTCCAAGAGGCTGAGAGGCGTGGAATGTGGGCGTGGAAGAACTCGACGGAAAATCCCGGCTGAGCATCCAAATCCCAACACATGCTTTGCATAGCGTCCCATTGATGACCCACGAGCTCGCACAACGGCGTGATGAAAACTCGTCATCCTGCGGTCTGTTGTCCAGCCAGGTGGGCTCACGGTGTGCGAACCCATGTGCATGCATCATCGTGGGGGGACTCAGCCCATGCGGGCAGCCCCAAGATGGACTCTGGGCCTCACGGCTCATGCAACTAGTCTGTGTGCAGTGACGTCTCAACAGGGGCCATCACATATCTCACGCCCATGTCTGGGAGACCCTGGCAGTGACTCCCCTGCAGAGAACACAGGCACCCCAATTCCTCTGGCTGCCCTCCGGCTGGACATGGCCCCACAGTGCTGGCGAGGCGTCCGCGAGGCCATAAAGTCATGGAGCTCAGTGTCTGGAGGGATCCGAGGCCATTCCATGGCACCTCTCGTTGGATATTTTTGTGGATCAGGCTGCTCTGATCACAGATGAGGCCAGGCTGTGCTGGGTGATGGTAACACCTCAGTGCATTGCACCTGTTTGGGTGCCTGGGGCGGCCACAGCAAATGACGAGGTGCTGGGGGGCTCAGGATGACAGAAGTGTGTTCTCTCCCAGCTCCAGAGGCTTCCGGACACCCTTGGTGCCCCCCTGGCTTCTAGACACAGCGCCCGTGTCTCCCTCCAACCCCCCACCAAGCTTCTCCCCTCTGTCATTACGCTTGGAGCCCAGAGACCTCAAAACCACATCCTGCTTTGCAACAAAACCCCTGGGCTCTGGCTTCTGGGTTATTTCACAGACCCTACTTTGTGCGGAAAAGCCTTCCTGCGGTTCCGAATTCAGGTTCTGAGGCCCCGCACCTGCCCCGGACATCCCCATCGGTCAGCCCGTCGCAACCAGGATCGCTTTGCAGGGGTGTGGCCACCCCTCCAGCCCCAACAGGTGTGTGCACAGGGGAGTCTGCCCATCGGGGAAGAAATAGGGCCTCGCAGCGTGGGCATCAAAGAGGGAGCCCGGAGCACCGCGTCGGGGGCATGTGAGTCCTGTGCTCAAGGCTCAACTCAGCGCTAAGGTACTTTAATGGTTTCTGGGGCCATGCGTTGATGGCGGCCGGTTCCGATTTCCTCTCTTTTGCATGCATTGTGTGATCTGATTCTCAGTGCTGGACACAGAAAGTGATGTCTGTTGCAACGCTGACCACCCCCAGGAAGATACTACGGGTGTAATGAATCGGCCAAATGCACTGATCGCTTTATGCCGTTCGTAAAATCTCCTAATTGCATCCCTGGGCTCGTCGTAAAGGAGAGGGCTCATGCCCCCGATCGATAATTTTCTATTAGAATCTAGGCGGATGGGAGGTGCTGTGGGGTGAGCACGACCCTGTATTTGAAGGAAAACATTCGGAACAAACTGAATGCACTCACAGCACAAGCAGTCGTCACCGGGCAGGGACTCTGCCTGACAAGCCGATCACCCTCCAGACAAACTGAAGGCCACGTGTTTTCCTGTTGGTTTATGTGTTCTAACAACACGATGAATTTTCAAGGACTGTTGGATGATACAGTTCAGATGTGGGGGGCGGGGAGCCACTGTTCTGTGCACACACTCTGTCGGACATGTGTGAGGCCGACATTACTCATGGGCAAAGCCCATCAGGCAGCCGACATTTGCTGTTGACAGAGTTGTGCACTGCTGAGCAGGGTATTGACTGACCTTGTGACCAGTCAAGACGTGTAGGGATGGGGCGCGGCAGGAGCTAGAAGACAGTGGATTGTAGTTTTTAAATCCTTGGGACTTTTTAAATCCCTGGTATCATCCTTGCAGATTTTTTCTCCATGGTGACTACCAATGACAGCTCCTGTGTTTCCAGAATCTGCCCACAGTGACAACATTGTGAAGTTTTGGTTTGCTTTGGGCAGAAAAGCTGTGTTGGTCTGTGTGTCTTAAATGTCAGTTATTGGAAGGAAGGAAAGAGGGAGGAAGGGAGGAAAGAAGAAAGGAAGGAAGGAAGGAAGGAAGGAAGGAAGGAAGGAAGGAAGGAAAAGAGAGGAAGGAAGGAAGGAAGAAAGGAAGGAAGGAAGGAAGGAAGGAAGGAAGGAAGGAAGGAAGGAACAGGGAAGGGAAGGGAAAGGGAGGGGGAGGGAAGGAAGGAAGGAGCCTGCTTGGGATTCTCTCTCTCTCTCTCTCTCTCTCTCTGCCCCTTCCCTACTTACCCATGAACTTTCTCTCTCTCTCTCTCAAAATAACTAAATAAGCCTTAAAAAAATAATTTTAAAAAAAAGAAAGCTTTCTGCTTACAAAGGGTGGGAGAGGAAGTCAAACCTTAAGTATGACCTGTGGACACCACGGTAGCTTTAAAACACAACCATCGATGCCCCCTCTTTGGAGAAAGTACTTATTCATGCATAAAGCAAATAGTGACACCGTAATAATGCCCCATGGGGAAGCTGTTTTCCCCTTACCCATCCGCCGCAAAACACAGACGTCTGGATATACTAAACTGTTTCCAAATGCCCATCTAATTGGATCCTTTCGAGGCATTTAGGTATGAATCTGATTTACAAAAGCATTTCTTCAGAGCCTAATTACGACAGGATTTACACTTGAAGCGCCTCATATTTCTCTTCCCCCCCCCCCAGCCCGTCCAGATATCCAGCCAGTGGTATCAACACAGCGTCTAAATCAAGCCGCTTGTTTGGTTTTAATTAGTGCAAGTTTGGCTTTCGTAGGAAAAACATCATTTTGGAAAAAGAAGTTAGTTCTAGGGTTGGAAAATTGTCATCCATTGCGCAGAAATAACTGCCTCCAAATTTGCCACATGAAAATGGATGTTATGGTAAATTTAGTCTACGTTTTCTTTCAGCAGATAAAAACGTAATTTATCAAGTAAGCATTTTAGAGAGTGTGGGGATCGCAGGGAGAGTTTCACCGAAGGCAAGAATTATTATTTGTGACAAGTCGATAGATACAAAAACGGGTTGCCATATGGGTGGATTCCCTGTGAAATGTATTTTAGATTGTGTTTATAGGTACACACATACATGTATACACAAATAGCTCATGTGTGAATGAGAAGGGATGCACCCCAACTTTACAGTAATGATGTCTGGTGACAAGTCGGGTAAGAGTGGTTCGGGACTCTAAATACACATGCCCCCATCCCCATCCCATCCATCAAAATATCTTTCATCACAGAATGTTAAAATTTAATTATCCACGGGGCCCCTGGGGGGGCTCAGTCGGCTGAGCGTCCGACTTCGGCTCAGCTCATGATTTCACAGTTCGTGGGTTCGAGCCCGCGTCAGGCTCTGTGCGGACAGCTCGGAGCCTGGAGCCTGCTTCAGATTCTGTGTCTCCCTCTCTCTCTGACCCTCCCCCTGCCTGTCTCTCTCTGTCACATAAACATCAAAAAAAATTTTTAATTTAATTATCCAGGAGGCACCATGATACAGTAGGTTAGAAATTTCGGGGCGACATAATATATCACCATTTGCAAATTTACAAAGACAGTTAAAAGATAGCAACCAGTTCCCTGATTTTTCCCACACACTCCCTGCCACACATATCCCTTTTTGAAAACACGAAAAAATCTACACAAAGTTTTGGAACTTTCTTGAGTCATACAGATTGTGCTGAGAACATTCCGGCACACTAGAAGATGCTTGTTTTCTGCATCAGTCAGCTATAAATCAGGCTGTGTAACAAACAATTCTCAGTCTCAGTTCCCTGCAATAATTAATGCGGATTTTTCACACCTGTGGGTCTGTGGGTGTGTTGGGCTGATGTAGGCTGGGCCCTGCAGGCTAAGCTGGACCCAGTGTCTCAGCTTAGATCCACATGATTGCATGCTCCTTGTGATTGCATGATTTGCGTGTGCTGAGTTTTGTTTTCACGAGTGCATTTCTGAGATCTTCTCCATCCTGTGCAGCCTCTCACAGAAATGGTTGTAATTGGGAAAAAAAAAAAAGAAAAGAAAATCCATATGTGAAGGCAGTTCATTCCTGACTTTGAAAACTTCGGCAAAAGTTTGAAGAGTCCGTCGTTTGGTGAATTTCTTTGCCCGTCACCTCCGTTTGTACCGCATGAGGAAAACGGCACATTCCCAGCAAGTTTGCAAGGTACAAGATGAATCGCATCACATATTAGCATCTAAGTGATGCAGGCAGGTGGTTCCTTCCCCATCCCACCTTGCCCTGCCTGGATCTCAGTATGCCAGCCTCAGCCCTACCTGGATCTGAGACTCCAAGCCTCGACCCTGCCTGGATCTCAGACTTTCATCCTCAGCCCTGCCTGGATCTCAGACCCCCAGCCTCAGCCCTACCTGGATCTCAGACTCCAAGCCTCGACCCTGCCTGGATCTCAGACTTTCATCCTCAGCCCTGCCTGGATCTCAGCCCACCAGTGATACTGGAATTAAACTGGGAGACATGGGTACCAACACCTGTGGGATCTCTTGCCTCAGGAGGATCATGCCCGTGACCATTCGAGCTTCACGGTCCAGCTCACTTATCCAGCTCCGGATGTTTCCAGGATCCTGAGTCTGTCTGTCTGTCTGTCTCTCTCTCTCTCTCTCTCAAGCCCTGAATCCCAAAAGGAAGGAACTAAAAGTAACACTGTAGGGCACCTGGGTGGCTCAGTCGGTTGAGCATCCAACTTCGGCTCGGGTCATGATCTCATGGTCTCTATCACCCCAGCTTTGTGACACTGAACGTCAAGGCGTCTTCTGACGATGAGACTTCCCGTTTGTGTTAAAGTCACCCAGAAATATGATGTTCAGATACGTGCAGAGGGGTCCGATGGTGTCCCTTGCACGCGGAAGTGATCCAAACAGTAAGGATGGGACCTGATTTGCAAACAGGGTCTTTGCAGAGGACATTAATTCATTAGTTAAGATGAGGTCATATTGCATTAGGCTGGGTCCTAAATCACCAGACAGGTGTCCTTCCAAGAAGAGGGAAATTGAGGTACAGAGACATGGGGACAAGACCACATGACGAGAGGCAGAGAGAGGGTGGTGTCTCTACAAGGCAGGTGGCCCCAAGGATCGCCAGCGGCCCCGGAAGCTGGGAGAATAAATCTGTGGGGGTTGCAGCCACATGGTTTGTGGCTTTGGGTTACAACGGCCCCCAGAAACTTGTGCTGGACCGAGCACGTATTTACACAACAGAGGCTCGATTTTCCTGGCATTTTCCTCGGCTGCTGGAGATGACCCCTGCTTGGCGTTACCGTATTTCTTTCCCGGGTTTTTCCATTTCCGTGCCCAGCCGGCGTCCTAATCTCGCTTGAAAATACATCAGGGCCAGGCTGCCTCATCCACACGGTCCCTCCCTCTGTTCCCCGCGTAGAAACCTCTCTGATACTTGATGGAGAAAATCCTCCCGGGAGTCGTTCACACTTTGTGTTGATGGCCACACGTCCCTGTGCGTTCGGAGAGTCACTGGTGGGGGCCAGAGTCCCCCACCAATCGTGTGCCCGCGTCCCACCCCGCGCGCCCAGCGCAGCTTGATGCAGAGACCCCAGATCTGGGTGGTATTTTTTTTTTTAACTTACATCCAAGTTAGCATCTAGTGCAACAAAGATTTCAGCAGTAGATTCCTTCGTGCCCCTTACCCGTTTAGCCCATCCCCCCTCCCACAGCCTCTCCAGTAACACTCGGGGCAACAGAGCCTCGTGCTTCTGGGGGTTCCTGGAGGCAGCCCGGAGCTCCTGCACAGACAAGGCCGAGAACCCGCGACGGGTAAGCCCCGAGGGAAAGGAGGTAACGCGCACAATCCAGCCCTTTGCAAAGGCACTCATACGAACACCTGCGGAGGCCAGCTCCTGGAGGGACGTGGGAAATGTGAAGACTTCTGGAAAGGACCCAGATCCACTTGACAAAGAGCAATCACACCTCCGCCCGCCGTGAGCCTGGCTCGTTTCATCCGAGATGTGCGGGGAGCCCCCCAGGATGTGCCATGCAGCTCCCGCCTGCCTCCTGTGGACGGCCGGCTTTGGCGTGGACCTCAGCGTGGCCGTATGTCACGATACGGCAAAGATCCACCCATGTGTCCAGGCGAATAAATAAGCTCACTGTGTTCAGTGCAGCACAGCATCTAAATGTCATTAGGTTCCCCCAGCCCTGGGGCCCAGGGAGCACGGCCTGGGGTCTTTTAATTAGAGGTTTATCCAGCTTTGAGATACACGCCGGGCTGGAAAGGTGAGGCCACAGCTCCCTCAGCACCTGCTGGGTCGGTGAGTGCGGATTTGACAGGAAGCCCATAGCAGGTGGCCAACGTGTGCTGTGCTCCAAGATGGAGCAGACCCCAAAAGGGAGGGGAGAGAAGAGTCCCCGTCAACTGCTTTCCGGAGCTCCCTGTGTTAAGGCTGCTGAAACAAAACACCCGAGACCTGGTGGCTTCAACAACAGACATTTCTTATCTCCCTCCTGGAGGCCGGGAGTCGGAAAACAAGAAGCCGCCGAAGCTGGGAGTCTGAGGTCCAGGCAGGGCTGAGGACGAAAGTCGGAGATCCAGGCAGGGCTTGAGTTCAGGAGTCTGAGGTCCAGGCAGGGCTGAGGCTGGGGTTCTGAGATCCAGGCAGGCTGAGGCTAGGAGTCTGAGGTCCAGGAAGGGCTGAGGCTGGGAGGCTGAGATCCAGGCAGGGCTGAGGATGGGGGTCTGACAACCAGGCAGGGCTGAGGACGAAAGTCGGAGATCCAGGCAGGGCTTGAGTTTAGGAGTCTGAGATCCAGGCAGGGCTGAGGCTGGGGTTCTGAGATTCAGGCAGGGCTGAGGCTGGGAGGCTGAGATTCAGGCAGGGCTGAGGCTGGGGTTCTGAGATCCAGGCAGGCTGAGGCTAGGAGTCTGAGGTCCAGGAAGGGCTGAGGCTGGGAGGCTGAGATCCAGGCAGGGCCGAGGATGGGGGTCTGACAACCAGGCAGGGCTGAGGACGAAAGTCGGAGATCCAGGCAGGGCTTGAGTTTAGGAGTCTGAGGTCCAGGCAGGGCTGAGGCTGGGGTTCTAAGACACAGGCAGGGCTGAGACTGGGGTTCTGAGATTCAGGCAGGGCTGAGGCTGGGACTCTGAGATCCAGGAGGGGCTGAGGCTGGGACTCTGAGATCCAGGCAGGGCTGAGGCTGGGAGTCTGAGATCCAGGAGGGGCTGAGTCTGGGGGTCTGAGATGCAGGCAGGGCTGAGGCTGGGGGTCTGAGATCCAAGCAGAGCTGAGGCTGGGGGCCTGAGATCCAGGCAGGGCTGAGGATGAAAGTCGGAGATCCAGGCAGGGCTTGAGTTTAGGAGTCTGAGGTCCAGGCAGGCCTGAGGCTGGGGTTCTGAGATTCAGGCAGGGCTGAGGCTGGGAGGCTGAGATTCAGGCAGGGCTGAGGCTGGGGTTCTGAGATTCAGGCAGGGCTGAGGCTGGGAGGCTGAGATTCAGGCAGGGCTGAGGCTGGGGTTCTGAGATCCAGGCAGGCTGAAGCTAGGAGTCTGAGGTCCAGGAAGGGCTGAGGCTGGGAGGCTGAGATCCAGGCAGGGCCGAGGATGGGGGTCTGACAACCAGGCAGGGCTGAGGACGAAAGTCGGAGATCCAGGCAGGGCTTGAGTTTAGGAGTCTGAGGTCCAGGCAGGGCTGAGGCTGGGGTTCTAAGACACAGGCAGGGCTGAGACTGGGGTTCTGAGATTCAGGCAGGGCTGAGGCTGGGACTCTGAGATCCAGGAGGGGCTGAGGCTGGGACTCTGAGATCCAGGCAGGGCTGAGGCTGGGAGTCTGAGATCCAGGAGGGGCTGAGTCTGGGGGTCTGAGATGCAGGCAGGGCTGAGGCTGGGGGTCTGAGATCCAGTAGAGGCTGAGGCCCATTTTTCCTGAGGTCTCTGTCCTTTGCCTGTGGAGACCGTCCTCTTCCTGTGTCCAGTCATGGCTGTCTCTCTGGGAGGGTCTCTTTTCCTCCCGTCTTCTTACAGAGAAACCTCAGGGCAGCCCAGGGCCTCTGTCTCTTAAATGGAACCCCCCCCCCCTCCGGTTAACTCAGTGCATGCACTGAAACTTGTGGACAGACCCACCACACTGCCCAAAACGCCTCAAAATAGCACAGATCCACGGCGGCCACTCACAGGGCTGAGGGTGTTTTATAAGGTTTTGGTTTTTGGTTTTTGGGGGTTTTTTTTCCCCCAACCCATCCATTTAATAACCACAGATTCTCGCGCCCACTCGACAAGGAGCCAACCCCGGGCCTGGTGATGTCATTACACTTGTGGATAATGAGGGTTTACAGGTATTTTAAGAGCTTGTGCGTAAGACCCTAAGCAACTCAATCTGTGGAGGAATTAGAGGACGCCCACACGGAAGATAATTCTAGAAAAGTATTGACAGTATACGGGTGACTGTCCCCAACCTTTGGATAAAACAGACTATTTCAACGTTGTGAGATTAATCTTTCGGAGATCGCCCAATCCCGATCACATATTTTACCCACAGGGCTTTCTGGCAGAAATCTTTCTCAAATAGCTAACACCTTCAGCTTCCTGTAACCGTTTTAAGTTTATGTAGTTGTTTTGAGGGAGAGAGAAAGTGCGGGGCAGGGAGAAAGGGAGAGAGAGAGTGAGAATCTGTCAGTGCGGAGCCTGACGCGGGGCTTGAACTCACACACCGTAAGCTGAGATCAAGAGTTAGATGCTTAAGCGACTGAGCCACGCAGGCACCCCTGGCTTACTAGAATTTTTAATGATTCAAGGTAGTCGACATCGGTCCCTGGTTCAAAAACAAACAAACGAAACAGTGATCACGACGGCATTGATTGCAGCTATTATAAATAGTTCCTGTGGGGCAGGCACAGATACAGTTTTCATCTCATCTTGTTGGTGTAATGGCACTTGGGGAAGACACATGCTGTCCCTTCGTCTGGGCACGTGGAAGGATTGTCCGCCCCCACCCATCGGACAGAGTCATGGCACACATCCTCAACGGGTTACGAGCACAAATGACGAGTTACTTTTGAGCTGATTCTGTCTGTAACGTAGGCAAATAACTGGCTGTTGCCCTGGGTCCGATAAGTCACAAGAAAGGGGTTCTAGATGCCTTGGGACTGTTAGCTGCCACTTTTAGCCTTAAAAATATTGAATTTTGCTTCCTTTCCCTTTGCCCGAGCTTTCGGGTGTGTTTTCCATTGTATGGATTTCATTTCTCCATTAAAATGTTTCTCCCTCCGTATGCTGTTCGTGGGAGATCCCCATGAAGATCTCTGATTCAACCCTCAGTTTAGCAACCGCTTTTGAATGCAGGGGCGCTTGGGTGGCTCAGTCGGTTCAGCGTCCCACTTCGGTTCCAGTCACGATCCCACGGTTCGTGACTTGAACCCCTGCATCAGGCTCTGCGCTGACAGCTCAGAGCCCGGAGCCTGTTTCCGATTCTGTGTCTCCCTTTCTCTCTGCCCCTCCCCTGCTCACACGCTCTCTCTCTCTCTCTCAAAAATAAATAAATAAACATTAAAAACAATTAAATGCAATGTCCCAGGGGCTGACCCAGCAGACCGTCCGGTCTGGATGTCTCTTAAACATCTCAGACTTCACCCATCGAAAACAGAAGTGTCTGCACAGACTTCTCCGTCCGTTACCTCCCCTGGCTTCCATGAACATTGGCACCCGTGCTCTTTTCCAAGCTGTCGGCTTTCCAGGTGAGAATCCACAGTGGGCGCGAGTCTGGGAGAACATGGAGCGTTCTGTGCCACGGCAACAAGGAGCCACCAGGATGAGCTGACAGATTCCTGTGTGATGAATCAGCGAGAAAGTGTCTCGGCAAACATACCAGCTGCCAGCTGACCAGCCCTCACGTCGGAAGGCCATTCGATCGAGAATAGCGGACAGTGTGTTCAGGCCGCAAGTGACGGATGCACCGTCGCTCGTATGGTTTCCAGTTTCCGCGTCATCCACAGCCCCCCAAATCCCAGGCATCTGCCTGCTGTCCAGAATGGTCTCCGGGAAAGGCGCCCTCCTGCAGTTCACACAGCTCGCCGCTCCCGGAATCACATCCTCCTCGTCTGTGATTGGGGGCCGCTGGCGTGTTGGTGCAGGAGACACAAAATTCAGACCCAGTATCACGCACTTCCTGACATCTGGTAATGTCGGGAGGTCCCCACTGCCTCAAACCTGTCTACACGGCTCCTGCAGATAAAGTCCCATAAGTGAATAACCTCCTTATCATGGGGACCGGGCACAGAGCCTGCTTATTTATGCCCACCACCCCATGGAAGTTTTATTTAGATGGCCAACCACATCCTCCCAGGGACCATTCACATTGTGGGGTGGCCATCCCCACCATCACCTGTAGAACTTTCCATCTTCTGAAAGCTGTGTCCCCGTGAAACACCGACTCGCTGTCCCCATCTCCAACCTGTGGCTCCACCATCTACTCTCTGTCCAAATGGATGTGACTCCTTTAGGGACCCCACATACATGGAGTCACACAGGATCCGTCCTTCTGTGGCTGGTTTATGCCACTGAGCATCACGTCCTCAAAGTCCATTCACATCATAGCAGGTGCAGAACGTCCTTCCTTTTCAAGGCTGAGCCATATTATACTGTGTGCATGGACCACATGCTATTTAGCTATTCATTCATCCATCCATCCATCCACTCACCCACCCAGCTGTGCAACCATCCACCCACCCATTCAACCATCCATCCATCCATCCATCCATCCATCCATTTCTTTCATCTACACATTCATGTATCCATCCATCTGTCCAACAGCCTACACATTTATACACCCACCCACTCACCCATCCATCCATCCACCCATCCACCTATGCATCCATCCATCCATCCATCCATCCACCCACCCACCTGTCCATCCATCCATCCACCCATCTATCATTTCTTTCATCTACAGATTCAGGTATCCATCCATCTGTCCAGCAGCCCACCCATTTATCCATCCAACCATCCATCCATCCATCCATCCATCCATCCACCTACCTATCCAATTATCCATCCATCTTTCCATCTATATCTTCCATCGACCTATCCATGCACCCACCCATCCATCCATCTATTCATCCATCCATCCATCCATCAGTCCACCTACCTATCCAATTATCTATTCATCCTTCCATCTATACCTTCCATCAACCCATCCATCCATCCTTCCACCCATCAATCCATTTATCCATCCATCCATCCATCCATCCATCCATCGATCCGTCCACCTACCTATTCAATTATCCATCCGTCTTTCCATCTATATCTTCCATCGACTCATCCATGCACCCACCCATCCATCAGTCCATCCACCCATCCATCCATCCATCCATCCATTCATCCATTCATCCATCTGTCCATCCATCCATCCACCCACCCACCTGTCCCTTCATCCATCCATCCATCCATCCATCCATCCATCCATTCATCATTTCTTTAATTCTACACATTCATGTATCCATCCATCTGTCCAGCAGCCCACCCATTTATCCATCCATCCATCCATCCATCCATCCATCTAACTGTTCTCCCATCCATCCATCCACCTGTCCACCTGTCCATCCATCAATCCATCCATCCATCCACCCACCCACCCACCCATCCTTCCATCTACCCAGCCACCCACCCACTCACCCATCCATCCATCTAACCACCCATCCATGCACCCACCCACCCACTCATCCATCCATCCACCCATCCATCCACCCATCCATCCATCCATCCATCCATCCATCCATCCATCACATCTGTCACCTCTTGTCTCCATTCATCCATCCATCCATCCATCCACCCATCCAACCATCCACCTATCCATTCACCCATGCACTTCTCTGCCCATACACCCATCCATCCATTATCCATCCACTTATCCACCCACCCACTCACCCATCCATCCATCCAACCACCCACCCATGCACCCATCCACCCATGCATCCATCCACCCATGCATCCATCCATCCGTCCATCATTTCTTTCATCTACACATTCATGTATCCATCCATCTGTCCAGCAGCCCACCCATTTATACATCCATCCATCCATCCATCCATCCATCTAACTGTTCTCCCATCCATCCATCCACCTGTCCACCTGTCCATCCATCCATCCACCCATCCATCCACCCACCCACCCACCCATCCTTCCATCTACCCAGCCACCCACCCACTCACCCATCCATCCATCTAACCACCCATCCATGCACCCACCCACCCACTCATCCATCCATCCACCCATCCATCCACCCATCCATCCATCCATCCATCCATCCATCACATCTGTCACCTCTTGTCTCCATTCATCCATCCATCCATCCATCCATCCACCCATCCAACCATCCACCTATCCATTCACCCATGCACTTCTCTGCCCATACACCCATCCATCCATTATCCATCCACTTATCCACCCACCCACTCACCCATCCATCCATCCAACCACCCACCCACGCACCCATCCACCCATGCATCCATCCACCCATGCATCCATCCATCCGTCCATCATTTCTTTCATCTACACATTCATGTATCCATCCATCTGTCCAGCAGCCCACCCATTTATACATCCATCCATCCATCCATCCATCCATCCACCTACCTATCCAATTATCCATCCATCTTCCATCTATATCTTCCATCGACCCATCCATCCACCCATCCATCCATCTGCCCATCCGTCCATCCACAGACACTCAGGAGTGCAAGTATCTGTTCAAGTCCCTGCTTTCAATTATTTCCATCTTACTTTTTTTTTTAACCTGTGTTCATCAATATGGGGCCATCCACGAGGGCTGTTTCATCACCCAAAGTCAGGACGAACTTCCTTAATTTAATTTTCCAGCAATGCCATCTGATATGCAAATCAGCCATTTCGGCCAAGCCCGGGACAGACAAGTGACATTGTCTTTCCCTGGCACACCGCAGCCCAATGAGAAATGTATTAATTGTACAATCCATCCAAGCATTATGATTCCTGCCAGGCCTGGCTCTGCCTGAGTCTCGGATTGTTAATTATTTAAATCCCTTTGGGTTTCCCTGATGGGTTTCCCCATAATTGAAAAAATGCAAATGAGCCTGACAGCAAATGCCAGGCTCAGGGGCTCACCACTGTTGCTCAGAAAGAGTGCTGTCTCTCACTCACTCTCTCTTGCTCTCTCTCTCTCTCTCTCTGTCATCTGTGCAGCCTCCATTCACCTGCCCCCTTGGCTTGTTGGAATGGGACCATTCGGAGGTGGTGCTGGCTGGAGCTCTATGGGAAGTGATCAGTTTCAAGGGGCTCAGAGGCATGTGGCTCTGGGAGGGGGGCGACCAGCCCCAAGGATTCCCGGGTCCCCGTGGGTCTGCCCAGCCTTCCTCACGGTGCACCCCAGGAAGACTCCCACCGTGAAATCCCAGACCTCTCCTCCCCAGGATGCCCACGGCACTCACACACTGCCGATTTGCAGCGTTTCCATCTGGACCCCAAATCTTAAATCGGTTCCCACTGCCTGGCCAGCCTGGTCCACGAAGGAAATACACCTGCATCCACAAGTAGGGGAGAGTTTAAAGTCGCATCTGGGCTCCAGAGGAGGGCAGTTCTGTGATTGATTAGTAATGTCTGCACAGGGTGAGAAAGGGGTGGTCAGGCTGCATGCTGAAAGCTGGCCTCCTTGGACCCCACAATCCGCTCCTGTGGCATTTTCACTGCACTCTGTTTGTTTTTTTTTAATGTTTATTTTGCAAGAGAGAGAGAGAGAGAGCGAAGCGGAGGGGCAGACAGAGACACAGACAGAGAATCCCAAGTAGGTTCCAGGCCATCAGTGCAGATCCTGATGTGGAGCTCAAACCCACGAACCGTGAGATCATGAGGTGAGCCGAAATCGGTCGCTTAACCGACAGAGCCACCAGCACCAGCACCAGCACCGGGATGGGTCCCAAGATCTTGGGGCACAGTTCTCAGACGGGGACGATTCTGTCCTCATGTAAATCAGATGCCCGGTCAACCACACCTTTCAGTTCATGTGGGGTCCCAACCAGGCCCAGCAGGCCCATCACAAACGAGGGTGGAAAATACATCACAGCTGTCCACACGCCCTGTCGTGAAACAAACAGCAGAGTCCAAATCCTGCAGTCCCCAAACCCTGCGCCAACGTAAAGTCAGGTGCCAGGTGAACCCTTAAGGCTGCCTCGCGGTGTTTTAAATTTCCAAGACAGGGGTGCCTGGGTAGCTCAGTCGGTTAAGCGTCTGACTTCAGCTCAGGTCATGATCTCACAGTTTGTGAGTCTGAGACCCGCGTCGGGCTCTGTGCTGACAGCTCAGAGCCTGGAGCCTGCTTCCGATTCTGTGTCTCCCTCTCTCGCTGTCCCTCCCCTGCTCTCTCTCTGTCTCTCAAAAATAAGTAAGAGTTAAAAAAATTAATTAACAAAAATAAAAATGAAAAAGTTTTAATTTCCAAGACAAGCAGACCAAAATCTGTCAAGCACTCGTATGCCGTGTGGGCCCTTTGAAACTCATCCACAGAAATTGGGGTGTTTCTCTTGGGCTCTGGAGGCTGTGAAAGAATGACCAAGGCAGAAAGGGTACCGTGAACCAAGGACTTCAGGAACCTCTGCCCTAATGTGCACACAAGACCTCCTGACTGAGATGTGGGCACAAACGCTAAGAGCCGATCATAACCCAGCGAGCGACATCTACAGAGAAACAAAAATGTGTCAAAACCTCCGCGGGGCTCCCCTTAACCTGGAAACATCTCTAGGTTTAAATGTATCAGCTGTAAAGCAATCACACAAAGCCTTTTCCAAGCCCTGCCGGTGAAGTTACTGGGTGTAATGAAACAATGTAACCTTACTCGGGAATGTTCTAAGGCGGTGGCTCATACCCAGGAGCTGCACTAGATTTCCAGGCAAGAGAGGGTTACTGTCTGGGCCCCAAGGCATCTGCTCTGTTTGATTCAGACAATCTGGTCTGAGTGTCGTAGCAGGCAGCTGGCTCTGGGGCCTTGCTACAGACCAGAACGTCTCAACGTTGGAGATTTTATTCCCTAAAGGACATTTGGTGATACTTGGAGACATTGATACAACTGGGAACCAGGGTAAGGCAGGCTTCTGGCCTCTGGTGGGTGGAGACCAGAGATGCTGATCATCACCCTACAGTGCACAGCACGCCCCAATCCCAGATGCCCATGGTCCTGAGGCTGAGAAACCCTGATACAGAAAACGTTTCCCTTTAAAACTGAGCAGCAAGCTATGCATCAGACGCCCCCCCCCCCCCAGCCTTTCCCTCCTCTCTCTCTGCCCCTCCCCTGCTCGTGCAGTAGACCAGGGAAGAGACCGTGGCCTGAGGGATAAGAAATTCTTCCTCGAGGTTCAGGGAGCGGCAGGGAGGATGGGGAAGATGATGGTTGGCGACCCCGAGAGATGGACCCACCCCAGCAGACGCCCGAAGCTGAGATTCATTCCCACTGCTGATTCCGCTCAGGGAAGGACTTGGGGCTTGTATCAGTGTCCTGGAACAGCCATAGCAGTGACCGGGAATCGATGGCTTAGGCCAAAGGAGATTATTCTCTCCCGGCTCTGGGGACCAGAAGTGTGAGGTCCAGGAGGGGTGTGTGTTATATTCTGCTGCTGCTGCTGTAGCAAATGACCGTCACTGTATATAACATATACATGTAACAATAGAGCACTATATATAACATATATTTAACTACAACTGTATATAACCATATACAACATATGTAACCATGTATAGAACTATATATAACCATACAGAACTATATGTAGCTATATATATTGCTTTGTATATACCTAAGTATGTAACTATATATATAACTATATAACCCTATATAACTATATATAAATACAGGGGCGCCTGGGTGGCTCAGTCGGCCGAGAGCCCAACTTTGGCCCAGGTCATGATCTCACGGTTCGTGGGTTCAAGCCCCTCATGGGGCTCTGTGCTGACAGCTCAGAGCCTGGAGCCTGCTTCCAATTCTGTGTCTCCCTCTCTGTCTGCCCCTCCCCGACTCATGCTCTGTCTCTCTCTCAAAAATAAATAAGCATTTAAAAAAATTAAAAAAAAACTATATATAAATGCATAACTATATATAACCATCTAAGTATATACAGGTATATGTATATAGCCATATAACATATATATATAACTATGTAACTATATATAAATACATAATTATATATAACTATATAACATATATTTAACTGTAACTATATATAACCATATGTAACATATATAACTAGATGTATCAACACAACTATATATACAACTATATGTTGTATATGTGCCTATAAAACTATGAAACTATATATACATAACTATATGTAGTATATGTGTGTATATAACTATATATACTATATGTATTATATATGTATATATAACTATATATATACTATATATATATAACTATATATATATACACATATATATACACTACATATATATATATATAGTATATAACTATGTATATATATAACTCCATAGAGAATATGTATAGGTTCTCTTTCTTTGGTAGACCCCAGACTGATACAAATCCCAAAAAGAAAAATCCCCACAAGGCCTGTGGACAGCCTGAGTAAACCGTGCACAGCCTCACTCAGTTTCTGGTCCCCCACACAAGTGACATTTGGGACTGCCTCATTCTGTGCTCTACGGGGCCATCTTGAACACTGTTTCCCACGGCGACTGACCCCCCAACAAAGGGCTGTGCCTCGCGGCCAGCCCAGTCCTCACGAGGCAGCTGGGGAATATCACTAGATAAGTTTGGTGTAAAAATCATGGGAAATGCCTTTATCTTCCAAGAGGATGGAAGAAATTTCACACTTTCCTCTTTCGGTTTAAACCTCTGGATGTCCTAAATGTCCTAAATGTCTGGACCTCCTAAATGTCCCTGGAATCTGGGGCAGGGGGAAAGGAGCACGGGGAGGTCTTCTGTTAAGTTTCTCAGGATCCACATAAGAGTGAAAACATACGGTATCTGTCTTTCTCTCTAGGACTTATTTCACTTAGCATAACACTCTCCAGTTCCGTCCACGTTGCTACAAAAGGCCATATTTCATTCTTTCTCATTGCTGAGCAGTGTTCCATCGTGTATATAAACCATAATTTCTTTATCCATTCATCAGTTGATGGACATTTAGGCTCTTTGCATAATTTGGCTATTGTTGAGAGTGCTGCTATAAACACTGGGGTACAAGTGCCCCTGTGCATCAGCACTCTTGTATCCCTTGGGTCAATTCCTAGCAGTGCTACTGCTGGGTCATAGGGTAGGTCTATTTTTAATTTTTTGAGGAACCTCCACCCTGCTTTCCAGGGCGGCTGCATAGTTTTTATCAATCTAGGCATAGAGAAAACTCGTTCGACCTCACAGAGAGCATCTGCAAAAACGGTCAGCTGTAATACTTAACGGGGAAAGACTGGGCATGTTCCTCACAGCGTCAGGATCCAGGAAAGAAAGCCCAGACTTTCATGCCCATTTCTGCAACATGGGACAGGGCCGCCCAGCCACATGCTTAGCAGAGAAAATGGAAAAAAAATATGTTTATATATATATATATTTTTTTTTTTCACGGAGGGGAAACAGTCTGTATTTCTTTGTGTTTCTTTTTTTTTTTAATTTTTTTTCAACGTTTTTTAATTTATTTTTGCGACAGAGAGAGACAGAGCATGAACGAGGGAGGGGCAGAGAGAGAGGGAGACACAGAATCGGAAACAGGCTCCAGGCTCTGAGCCATCAGCCCAGAGCCTGACGCGGGGCTCGAACTCACGGACCGTGAGATCGTGACCTGGCTGAAGTCGCACGCTTAACCGACTGCGCCACCCAGGCGCCCCTGTGTTTCTTTTTTTAATGTTTATTTATTGTTGAGAGACAGAAGGAGTGTGAATGGGGGAGGGGCAGAGAGAGAGGGGAGACAGGAAACTTCCGAGCCATCAGCACAGAGCCCAATGCAGGGCTAGAGCCCACGAGCCGTGAGATCATGACCCGAGCCGAAACCAAGAGTCAGATGCTTAACCGACTGAGCCCCCCAGGCGCACAGCTGTAGACATCTGTGGTCCAAAGGCCCACAAGCATGTCCCTAAAAAGGGCACTTTGCTAACCTTCCATCAACCCAGCTTAAGAAAAAGTAGAAACCCAGAGACGACCCAGAAAAGGGGACGTTTTCAACACACAGACATTTTTGGGGAATTGGGCGGCCGGCCGGCTGCAGGACGACCTGGTCGCGGCCACAGGAGGAGCAGGTGTCTTGAACTCCCCGGGGCTTTTCCGAAGACAGAGTCCCAACGCGTTGCAAACCAAATGCGCCAGGTGGCTCCATGATCACCCCCAAACTACGGTTAAAAGGGTCGAAATGTGCCCGTGCCCAACGTCTCTGAGAGCATGCAGGGGAAAGAGAAGTGCCTGTTGCATCTGTGGATGAAAAGGTTTCCGGAACCAGCTTTGCAATGACGCTCGGCGAGAAGAGTCATGCCTCCAAGCCAGAACCTTCCATACCTGGGAAAGAACGGGAATCATGCCCCCATGTGAATGAGTCAGGTGTTTACGACCGTGAAAGGGCTTTCACCCTACGTTTCTGTTTCTCGCCCAGGTAAACGTTGTAGCTGCAACATCTGGGCCACTGGTGATGCTGTGGGCGAGCCCCTCCGCGGGGAGTGTGTCTGTGGATCACATATATTTAGAATTCTGAATCGACGTACGTGTTTTTTATATTACATGTATCCTTAAAATTCTGAACCCCCGTATGCATTGACATATTATATATATTTACAATTCTGAATCTTCATATGTATTTTTATATTATATGTATATTTAAAATTCTGAACCCTTATATGCATTTGTATATCATATATATTTACAATTCTGAATCTATGTATTTTTATATTATATGTATACTTGAAAATCTGAAACCCCATATGCATTTGTATATTATATGTATATTTAAAATTCTGAATCTTTGTAGGTGTTTTTATATTATATGTATACTTAAAGTTCTGAACCCCCATATGCATTTATATATCATACATATTTACAATTCTGAATCTACATATGTATTTTTATATTATATGTATACTTGAAAATCTGAAACCCCATATGCATTTGTATATTATATGTATATTTAAAATTCTGAATCTACGTACATATTTTTATATTATATGTATACTTAAAATTCTGAACCCCTATATACAGTTGTATATTATATGTATATTTAAAATTCTGAATCTATGTACATATTTTTATATTATATGTATACTTAAAATTCTGAACCCCCGTATGCATTTATATATCATATATGTTTACAATTCTGAATCTACGTGCGTATTTTTATATAATAATTGTATACTTGAAATTCTGAACCCCCATATGCATTTTTATATTATATGTGTATTTAAAATTCTGAATCTACGTACGTATTTTTATATATGTATACCTGAAATTCTGAACCCCCATATGCATTTGTATACTATATGTATATTTAAAATTCTGAATCGACATATGTATTTTTATATTATATGTATATTTAAAATTCTGAACCCTTGTATGCATTTATATTATAAATATTTAAAATTCTGGGGGCACCTGGGTGGCTCAGTCAGTTGGATGGCTGACTACAGCTCAGGTCATGATCCCGTGATCTGTGAGTTCGAGCCCTGCATTGGGCTCTGTGCTGACAGCTCAGAGCCTGGAGTTGCTTCTGATTCTGTGTCTCTGTGTTTCTCTGCCCCTCCCCTGCTTGCTCTCTGTCTCTCTCTCTCTCTCTCTCAAAAATAATAAAACATTAAAAAAGTTTTTTTAAATTCTGAACACCTGTATGTATTTATATATTATATATACTTAAAATTCTGAACCCCTATATGCATTTATATATTATATATATATATCTAAAATTCTGAATCTCTATATGTATTGTATATTATTTATGTATTTAAAATTCTGAACCCATGTATATTTATCTGCATAATATATATAACATACATATATAGTGTTGTACTGTTTTCTTTTTTTTACTTCTGCTTTTTATTTCTGTTGTTTTAAGTATGTTTCTTTATTTTGAAGGAGGCAGAGACAGCACAAGCAGGGGAGGGGCAGAGAGAAGGAGAGACAGAATCCCAAGCAGGCTGAACACCATCAGCATAGAGCCCGATGCGGGGCTTGAACTCACGAACTGTGAGATTGTGACCTGAGCTGGGATCAAGAGTCAGATGCCCAACCCAGATATGTTTCAAGAAAGGAAAAAGCAGGCAGGAGAGGGGCACGGCTAAGTACCTATGTTCTATATGGACACATTACCTATTGTATCCACACCGATGTTTTCTATTGCAAAGTCAGGAGGCCCGGCTTCCAGCGGGGACGATGTAGTCACAGCCCACACTGGGTACAAGCCCAGTACACAAAAGTTCCCAGGATTCCCAGACGTTGGAGACAGTATCACTGTTTATGGGTATCCGTGCAAACGAGGAAATGCAGTCCTGTGACTGCATTTTGCACATTGTCTAAGATACGGTTAGAGTCACAGAGGATGCCCTTTGTCACTTGGGGACAACTCTGGTTTCGCTTAGAAAAAAGTATCGATGCTGAATAATTAGACTAGAAGCAGAAATTTCCAGTTGTTTCCATGCCACTACAGGTGTGTGTGTATATAACCCTCCACACACACATGCACACACACACACACACACACACACCATCCACCGTGAGACCTCACATTCAGTTTAGAACACACATGGGAAGAAAAGCTGTTTGTGCCCCTGAACGCAGACACCGGGAGACTCTTCCAGAAACAGAGTGTGGATGCTGGGGGAGGGAGCCCCAGACTCAGGTCAGGCCCTGGAGATTCAGACCCTCCGAAATGGGCAGCGGACGGGGTCCAGGCGCCCACCAATTCCGTTAGGAAGCCAGGGTTGCCCAGGTCGGCAAAGAAGCAAATCACCGTCCAGTCCTGGGGATGCCAAGGCCCCGGGGCCTCTGGTGCTGCGTGCAATTGAAGGGAATCTCGCCCCAGAAGCGTTCTGTAACAGGGACGAGGTGCCAGCACCTCCCGCGAGATGGTGTCCAGCGACATGGGGCAGTCGGGAAAGGTCACATATTGTGTGACCACGTTTATAGAAAGTTTCCAGAATAAAATCTATAAAAATCTATGAAATCTGATAAAATCTAATAAAATCTATAAACTCTAATAAAATCTATAAAAATCTACAAAATGTAAAATAATGTACAAAATCTATAAAAGTCTATAAAATCTAATGAAATCTATAAAAATCTATACAATCTAATAAAATCTATAAAAAGCTACATAAAATGTAATAAAATGCATAAAAATCTGTAAAATATAATAAAATATAAAAATCTACTAAAATCTCTAAACTCTAATAAAATCTATAAAAGTCTATAAAATCTTTAAAAATCTATAAAAATCTATAGAAAATCTAATAAATAATAAATCTGATAAATGCATAAAAATCTATAAAATATAAAAATATAAAAACCTGATAAAATCTTAAACACTAATAAAATCCATAAAAATCTATAAAATCTAACAAAATCTATAAAAATCTATACAATCTAATAAATCTATAAAAACCTATACAATCTAATGAAATCTAATAAAATCTATAAAAAGCTATATAAAGTCTAATAAAATCTATAAAACCTAATAAAATTATAAAAAATCTATAAATTCTAGTAAAATGTAATCCAATCTATAAACTCTAATAAAATATAAAAATAAAATGTGTAAAAATGTATAAAATCTAATAAAATCTAGAAAAATGTATACAATCTAATAAAATGTATAAAAATCTACGTAACCTAATCGAGTCTATAAAAGTCTATAATAACCTATAAAATGTAATAAAATCTAATTAAATCTGTAAAAAGCTATATAGAATCTAATAAATCTGTAAAATCATAGAGACAGCACATTAGGGCTGACAGGGGCCGGCAGGGCAGAGAAGTGGAAATGATTGCTTAATGGGCATGGGCTTTCCATGTGGGCTGATGGAAACATTTTGCAAGTAGCTGCTGGTTCCACAGCATTGTGACTGTTCCAAATATCACCGAGTAAATGCTACGTTATGTGTATTTTACCATAATTTACAAATAAACCGAGCCCTGACCCCCTGAGTCAATGTGCCTCGGAGCCACCGAGCATCAAACACCGTGCGTCCCATTTAAGAATGCTGCTGCACACGTTGAGCGGGTTTCCAGGAACTTTCCATTCGGGAAATCGTGCTCAGCTCTCAGCCCTAAGTACACCTGTTCCTGGCAGGTGAACCCCAAAGGGCACAGGGCGCCTCCTGGTGCCAGGAGAGCCTAATGGCACGTACATACTTGTGTTCAGATCAGTACTCCGGGAGGACTGTGCACCCAGCACCCAGCCTTGTAAAATTAGGTCTCTGGGAAGAGTGGCAGTCCTTGAGCAGTTGAAGACGCAGCAAAGCTTTAAACAGGGGTGCAGTTAGGTGTTTGATGCCCTGGCCACCTGAGACCACGGTTCGGGTTCCACTTTGGAAGCCCCCGGGTCTGCTTCGTCCGCTGCAAGTGCAGGAAATAATGACATCAAGTCAGACTGCAGGACGTTCCCGCCAGGAATGAGAGGCCCTCCTTACGCATGCACGCTAGGGATCCAGGCTCTTAATCCCGGGCTATCCTCCGGGAGAAGCAGGAGATAAACTTTGCCTGTTTTCAACCAAACACCAAGGAGGAATGAAGACGTCAGGAATTTCAATAAGAACGGGCTGCCTCGCCAGCTCTATTTAAATGAGGATAATGAAGGGTATGATTGTGTTTCCAGAGCAAGAATAGAGTTCTTATCTTACAAAAACAGGTGTTTTCTGGGGGAGTTTTCGTGTTAGTTTCTTTTTATAATACCTCCCCCGCTTTTCTGTTTTCGGCTCTCAGGAAATAAGCGAGGCACAGAAAACAGAAACACCTTCACATAAGCTCCATGCAGATGGGCACCTGGGTGGCTGGGTCAGTCGAGCATCAGGCTCTTGATTTCCGCTCAGGTCATGATCCCAGGGTCGTGGGATGGAATCCCAGCATGGAGCCTGCTTCCGATTCTCTCTCTCTCTGTCTGCCTCTCTCCCCCCTAATCCCAGGCCCTCTCTGTCCCTCAAAAAAAATAAAGAGGTCCCTGCATAGATGTAGGAAACTTCTGCACACCCTGCTTCCTCTTTGCCCGCTGCAAACAAACAATTATGACTCATTCGGATAAATGGTGGAGTCCGTTTTCAAGCCTCCTCATTATCTGAGATGGATTATGTAAAAGCCCTCCTCCCCCTCGGAATGGACTGAACCCCTAAGAGAAGGCACTTGAAGGCACTTGGAACCTTGGGAGGCATCGACCCACAAGGTGCGTCCGCGGACGTCCTGACTCATGTTGGTAACAGTGTGTCCAAACTGACGATGATGCTCGGCGGCATAAAGAATGCACAGTTAGCACCCCTTTGGTGCAGGAAGAAGGGATCATTATCTGTTCCCACTGGACAGGTCAGACATGGAGGCTCAGAGAAGGGTAAGCGTTGACCCCAGGCTCTGATTCAACAGCAGGAAAATCAGAAGGCACCACGGCGCACCTGGCTGGGACCGCGCTTTTTCCGTGGTCCCTGAGCGCCGCGCTGCACGTAGCTTCGCCAGGCTCAGAACCAGGACGCCCTGCTGAAGTCCGCCCGCCTGCCGGGTCTCCTGTGTCTCACTTCCTGTTTGGACCGCCCCACCGATGCCGCCCCAAGCAGAGCGCAGGGCAACATCCACGCGCACACCACGTCTGTGTCTTGCAAAACTCTCTCTGCTGAAAAGCTCCTGGTGTCTCTGAGGGCCAGCGAAGCTCACAGGTGCTTACGCAGTGACCTTTCCGGGTGTTTACACATCCTTCCCTTCCAGCCGGGCTCTGCGGACCTGGCATTTCACGCACCACCTTGCAAGAGCGCCAGGAGGGGGCCAGCTTCAGGACACCGTCCGGACACGCTCCCCAGCCCGCAGGCACTCAGATGCCCAGCGCTTCCCTGTGTGTCCTGCCTGAGCGGGAAACGATGCCCCTGGGTGCTCAGACCCATGCTCCCCGTGTAAGCAGTGCCACCTGTGTGAAAGCATGGGCCCACCGATTCAGCAAGCGCCTCGGCATAAATGCAAAGCGATGCCTGAAGCCTGCGGGTCTTATGCAGGGCACCCAGCGTGGGACATCACGGGTATCAATGGTCCAGGGGGCGCCCGGGTGGCTCAGTCGGTTGAGCGTCCGACTTCGGCTCAGGTCATGATCTCACGGTCCGTGAGTGCGAGCCCCGCGTCGGGCTCTGTGCTGACACCTCGGAGCCTGGAGCCTGCTTCTGATTCTGTGTCTCCCTCTCTCTCTGCCCCTCCCTGCTTGCACTCTGTCTCTGTCTCAAAATTATCAGATAAACATTTTAAAATGTATAATAAAATATTTCGGGGCTCCTGGGTGGCTCACTTGGTTAAGTGACTTCGACTCAGGTCAGGATCTCTGAGTTCGTGACTTCAACCCCTGCATCAGGCTCTGCGCAGACAGCTCAGAGCCTGGAGCCTGCTTCGATTCTGTCTCCCTCTCTCTCTGCCCCTCCCCTGCTTGCACTCTGTCTCTGTCTCAAAGTTATCAGATAAACATTTAAAAATGTATAATGAAATATTTCAGGGCTCCTAGGTGGCTCAGTTGGTTAAGCATCCAACTTCAGCTCAGGTCAGGATCTCTGAGTTCGTGACTTCAACCCCTGCATCAGGCTCTGCGCGGACAGCTCAGAGCCTGGAGCCTGCTTCGATTCTGTGTCTCCCTCTCTCTCTCTGCCCCTCCTCTGCTCACACTCTCTGTCTCTGTCTGTCAAAAATAAACATTACAAAAACTTAAAAAAAAAAAAAGAGTCCAGGATTTCCTCGTCTCCCACAACATTCATGGGTGACTGTGGCTCTTCCTGTGTGGGCAGGTGTCTCAAATGTGCCCACCATGGGGACCTCTTTGCACGTGTTTCCCCATGGCTCCCCCCACAAAGCTGTGCAAAGCACGTGGTTCCCAACAGGACAAAAGAGATTGGCCCACGGCCCTGGGCGCGCTGGATAAAGTTGGAGCTGTGACGTCACAGGACCCAGCTCCCCGTCTGGACCCCACTGCCCAGAACGAGCCTGGGACGCCCTGCTTCTAGGCATGAGCTGCCCTGAGGATTGTCCAGGCCGTGTGGACTGCTGGGCCCTCCGAGGAATGGGCCACAATGAGAACCTCCAAGGGCACAGGTTGGATGTGACGCTGTTGTTCCTGGGGGACACCCCTGAGTGTATGCAAAGTTTCTTCCCATCCCTCGGCGCATCTGCACCTCCCGGAGGCTTCCCCAGCCCAGCTGGCATCACCTCTGTCCTTCCTTCTTCCCGGAGCCAAGGCTTGAAGCCACACTCCATCCCTCAGCGGCCCCTCCCTGCTCTCCCTGCCCCTGTCTTTGGCCTGAAGCCTGGAACCAATCAACAAACCAGCCAGAAGCAGCCTTTTCAAAACACCCATCAGATCACATGCGTCTCACACCCACGTGAGAACCATGGCACGGTTCCTACAAAGTCCTACAGAGCACCCCAGGCCCCCTCCCTGCCGGGACCCCCACCACGGCCCCCTCATTCATGCTGCTGTAGCCCTACGGGTCTCCAAGCCTTTCTTCGTGCAGCCCAGATTCGCTCCTGATCTCTGGCCTGGCTGTGCCTGGTGCGTGCAAATCAGGTCCCCCGGGACACATGCATGCAATCCACACCTCCCCCCTGTATTCCTTCAGGGTTTAAACGGGGCACTTGGAGCTCACTTGTATTGCAAACCGACTGGGCCAAATACAAACAAGTAAATAAGGACGCTTGGGAATCTGACACGGGAGCAAATCCTATCCCCCTAGACTGGGTCAAACAGTATCCCCCCACCCCATCCCCAATTCATCTCCGAAATCAGAATGGGATCTTGTTCGGAGACAGGGTCTTTGCAGATGTCATAAGTAAAGAATCTGAGATGAGCTCGTCCTGGATCAGGGGGGCCCTAAATGCAATGGCAGGTGTCCTTGTTAGAGACAGAACGGGGGGGGGGGGGGGGGGAGGGACAGACACAGAACACAGAGACACAGATGGAAGGGATGTGGCCACCAGCCCAGGGACGCCCGCAGCCTCCAGAAGCTGGAAGAGGCAGGAAGGACGCTCCCCGGGAGCCTCCATAGGGAGCACACAGCCTGGTGTTTAGAAATCACTCTGCCTGGAGCCTGTTTCCGATTCTGTGTCTCCTTCTCTCTCTGCCCCTCCCCCGTTCATGCTCTGTCTCTCTCTGTCCCAAAAATAAATAAACGTTGAAAAAAAATTAAACAACAAAAAAAAAAAAGAAATCACTCTGAACCACAAATATGTTCCTTTGTCTCAGCCCTTAAAGAATTGCAGCCCTTGATCTTCTGGGGGCACAGAAAGTCATGTCTGCATTCTCGTTTTCTAACCTGCTTCAAGATCATGTTACCGCCCTGTGTGGGGGGGGCCCCCAAGACCACCCTCAGGCATGATGGGTCACCGGAAGGACCCCTAAGACCCAGAAGCTGTCGGACATGTGGCTGTGGCTTGTCCCAGAGGTAGGTGTGGGCCAAGGATGCACGAATCACAACCACCCAAGACCTTGGTTTCCGGGATCCGGTCAAGGGCCAGTCGCGAGAACAGACGCTTCTTGGGAACGGGCAGGGTTCACGGAACACAAGCCTGCAGCCGTGACCCCTTCCCGCACGCATTCGATAAAGTATCACCCATGACGCTTCCCAGCAAACTCACTGTTCCCATCCGCTTTTTTTGTTATTCTGCAGTAATTTCGCAAACAAGGAAAGCCAAGTCCGCGGATGTTCAATTGCATGAGACCGTTATGATATTGCCGGGGAGATGAGCCGTCTCGGAGCTCGGGGTCAAGCAAGGAGACGGGACATGGATGATATGTGGGAAGCAGGAGGAATTTGTCTTCAGGTCTACAGAGACCGAAATGCCCTGTTTCATCAAATGTCAACTCGGCCATCACCTTCCTCAGACTGGACCGACGGCGGCCGCTGGTGAGTTCTCCTTTGCCCTACGGTTTATCATCCTCTGGATGGTCCTTGATGACTTCAGGGCTGCAAGTCTATTTAGAGACATGCTTGTCCAAGGATGTCCTGAGGCCGATTCCTTGTGTCTCCTGGGTCACCAAACACGCCAGGGTCCCATGTTCTAGAGCACGGGCAGATTCCGTGGCTGTTGCTGATGTAGCAAATGACAGACTGGGGGCTCCGAACCACGGGATTCATCCTCCCCCAGCTCTGGAGACCAGAGTCTGAGATCCAGGTGGGGCAGGGCTTCTGAAATCGAGGCAGGGCAGGGCCGCTGAGATCCAGGAGGGGCAGGACCACTGAGATCCAGGAGGGGCAGGGCTGCAGAGATCCAGGAGGGTCAGGACCACTGAGATCCAGGAGGGGCAGGGCTGCAGAGATCCAGGAGGGGCAGGACCACTGAGATCCAGGAGGGGCAGGGCTGCAGAGATCCAGGAGGGGCAGGACCACTGAGATCCAAGAGGGGCAGGGCTGCAGAGATCCAGGCAGGGCTCTGCTCCCTCCAGAGGCTCCAGGGGAGGGTCCTTCCTGCCTCTTCCAGCTTCTGAGATTCCAGGCGTCCTTGGGCTTGTGGCCATGTCCCTCCCATCTCTGCCTCTGTCTTCATGTGGTTTCTGCTCTGTCTCTGTGTCTCCCCTTCTGTCTCACAAGGACACCTGTCATTGGATTCAGGGTCCCCCTCCTCCTGGATGGGCTCATCTCAGATCCTTCACTTACCCACATCTGCAAAGACCCTATGAGATCCCAGTCAGACATTCCAGGGGTGAGGAGGTGCACATATCTTTGGGGGGGGGGGACAGCACAGTTTCACCCACTACAATGCCCATCTGTGCTCTAGCTGCACGAAAGTTTGTAAAACTGACCTTTGCCACTTTCTCTCTCCATAGGGGAAGGTTCTCCACCTCGTGGGGAAGGTGTCCCCAAATAGAATGGGGTTCAGATAGATGCCGAGTGAAAATTTGGGTTCCCAAATTTCTGAACTACAGCACAGGTGGGCTCTGTCTCCTCCTTCAACGTCAGACACCCTCGTGTGTTAAGTCTTGCCCTACACGGACTGACACAGAGCCTGTGGGTTCCTCAGGCGGTCGGCAGGAGGGGGCCCAAGGCCAGCAGACAAATCAGGAACCGTCAACAGAACAGGCAGGCGGCCATCTCCAGACATGCAGGGTCCCCTTTCTGCCCACCCTCCTCCTCCCGACAACACCTAAGGTGGGGACGGGGGCCCTGGTGATGGGGCCCATGTTGTAGGGAAGGACCACCCCTCTGTCACGTTTCCTCGTGTGGCCACGGGCACCTCACGGGTCCAGCTAAGGGAACATTTCATGTCAACTGCGAAAGACATTCGGAAGCACATCGGTAGATAAAACCAGTGAGAAATGACATATGTCCCTCGAGCATCGGGGACGTGCTTTCTTTCAACAAGTTGAGATTTATTAACCAAAGAGCCGACGGTAAATTCAGTGCATAAAAACAAAAGATGTGGGGACGCCTGGGTGGCTCAGTCGGTTTAGCGTCCGACTTCGGCTCAGGTCCTGATCTTGGGGTTCATGGGTTCGAGCCCCACATTGAGCTCTGTGCTGACAGCTCGGAACCTGGGATCTGCTTCAGATTCTGTGTCTCCCTCTCTCTCTGCCCCTCCCCTGCTTGCGCTCTGTCTCTCCCAAAAATAAATAAACATTGCTGGGTTGTAGGGGAGATCTATTTTTAATTATTTGAGGAACCTCCACACTATTTTCCAGAGCAGCTGCACCCATTTGCATTCCCACCAACAGTGCAAGAGGGTTCCCGTTTCTCCACATCCTCTCCAGTATCTATAGTCTCCTGATTTGTTCATTTTGGCCACTCTGACCGGCGTGAGGTGATATCTCAGTGTGGTTTTGCTTTGTATTTCCCTGGTGAGGACTGACATTGAGCATCTTTTCATAAAATATGGCCATTTGTAGCAACGTGGCTGGAACTGGAGGGTATTATGCTGAGTGAAATAAGTCAAGCAGAGAAAAACAGATATCATATGTTTTCACTCTTATGTGGATCCTGAAAAACTTAACAGAAGACCATGGGGGAGGGGAAGGAAAAAAAAAAAAAGCTAGAGGGGGAGGAAGCCAAACCATAAGAGACTCTTAAAAACTGAGAACAAACTGAGGGTTGATGGGAGGTGGGAAGGAGAGGAGAGTGGGGGATGGGTATAGAGGAGGGCACCTGTTGGGACGAGCACTGGGTGTTGTATGGAAACCAATTTGACAATAAATTCCATATTAAAAAAATAAATAAATAAATAATCAATCAACCAATAAACATTAAACAAAGTAAAAAAAAAAGAAGAGGCAAATAAGACGACAGAGACGACTCAGAAAGTCCAATGAAACTGCTCTGATATCAATTAGCAAACGGTATTAGAATTTCTCGCGTCGTCCCACAAGGAATAATTCACTCAGGGGAGGGATCCTGTTTCAAACAAGTCATTAGTAGGTCCTTGGATCGTCTGAGAATCTCGTAAATGGAAAATGAGTCGTAGGACTGCACAGGGGAAAGGCTGTCATTTCTCGCCCGTGTTACACAGACCAGCGCCGTCCGTGCAGATAACGTGAGATGTATGAGCTCCTGTCACATGGAGAATGTCGGGAACACGCCTGTTAATGGTGCCGTCAGCCCCAAGTGGATTGCGGTGAGTCAGCGCGTGAAGACCAACACCCGCAAAATACTCCGAAGTCTTGTGGTTCTTGTGTAGAGAAAGAGGACGGGGATTTTCCCAACACTGAGACAGGTGTGGGACAGGTGTGTCACATTACGAAGAAGGCATTAGGACCCTCGAGAAAACACGCCCAAGCCTCAATAAAAAACAAGTGACCACCTGGGAGAGAGGAAAGACAGCATCGCCTTCCTAGCACCTGTGTAGACGAGACCCCTGTATAGATCAGACGCCTGTATAGACGGGACACTTGTGTAGACGAGACCCCTGGGTAGATAAGAAACCTGTATACATGAGACACATAAGACACTGGAGTAGATCAGACGCCTGTGTAGATGAGACCCCTGTAAAGATCAGACGCCTGTATAGACGGGACACTTGTGTAGACGAGACCCCTGGGTAGATAAGAAACCTGTATACATGAGACACATATGTATATAGGACACTTGAGTAGACCAGACGCCGTGGAGATGAGACCCTTGTATAGATCAGATGCCTGCATAGACGGGACACTTGTGTAGACGAGACCCCTGGGTAGATAAGAAACCTGTATACATGAGACACATATGTATATAGGACACTTGAGTAGACCAGACGCCATGGAGATGAGACCCCTGTATAGATCAGACGCCTGTATAGACGGGACACTTGTGTAGACGAGACCCCTGGGTACATAAGAAACCTGTATACATGAGACACATAGGACACTCGAGTAGATCAGACGCCCGTGTAGATGAGACCCCTGTATAGATCAGACGCCTGTATAGACGGGACACTTGTGTAGACGAGACCCCTGGGTAGATAAGAAACCTGTATACATGAGACACATAGGACACTCGAGTAGATCAGACGCCCGTGTAGATGAGACCCCTGTATAGATCAGACGCCTGTATAGATGGGACACTTGTGTAGACGAGACCCCTGGGTAGATAAGAAACCTGTATACATGAGACACATAAGACACTTGAGTAGATCAGACGCCTGTGTAGATGAGACCCCTGTATAGATCAGACGCCTGTATAGACGGGACACTTGTGTAGACGAGACCCCTGGGTAGATAAGAAACCTGTATACATGAGACACATAAGACACTCGAGTAGATCAGACGCCTGTGTAGATGAGACACTCGTGCAGATGAGACAAATACATGTTCACACAAAGACAAAATCAAAAAGCATAGATCACACAAATTCGCTTTCACGTCAACGTCAAATCCAAGAGCGTGCCGCCAGAAATTGTAGGGAAAATACAACAGCGTCAGGCAGTTAATTAATAACAACGGCATCTTGCTGGATTCTGGGATGCAGGGCGTGTTTGTCAGCTTTTGAAATTTGAACTTGGCCGTGCTTTTATTCTAAAGAGAAGAAGACGACTTTCGTAAATGTGGATGCATAATTTCCGACTGTTTTTCTAAAAAGGTCCCCGAATGATAGAAGGACCTCACCCCCGAGACTGTTGAACGTGAAAGGTAGGAGATTGTTTTTTCACTTTTCCGGTTGTCGGCTCTGCACCAAGAATCCCCTTTCCTGAGTGACTCAGGTAGAGTTTGGGGATCGCTCAACTGTTTGTCTAGGACGAGGTGGGACCCCCGCCCCCGACCGTCCAGGTTCCCATTTTTGGGTCTCATAGACGATCAACCGTATTGTGTTAGCTCGATTCTATTTCTGTTACTTGCCACAAAGAACCAGACCATTAATCGCCAGCCTATAAACGCGACCGTGACGTGTTTCCCGTGACCTGCAAATAAATACTTTCTTCAGTCGATTCCCCTGATGCATCTTTGTGTGGGTCCGCGTTGAACTACAGGCTAGGGTCCTACAAAAGGATGTGTGCATGTTGTGTTTCATCGAAACAGCCTGGGCTGGGTTTCTGCCGCTTAGTCCCTCTCATGGCACTGTCCCCAGAGCCCAGCCCAGGTGCTGTCCCGAAACCTGTCACTGACTGTCCCCCGAGTCCACACCCCCATGAGGGGCTCGGGAGGGATACTGAGGCAGGACCAGTACCCTGGGAGCAGCGGGACCCGTGACCTTCGGCCCTGGGACTCCCTGGCACGTTGGCCACTTGTTCTCAGGACAGAAAACAGAGCCGACCTCCCTGCCTTGGCTCCAAGCTCACAATTTCTCACCCGGCCTTTTCTCTCTCAGTGAGGCTCCCCGGGGCCAGCGCAGACCCGCATTTCGATGGCACGGCTCCCCCGGGCTCCCCGCTGGCCACTCACTGGCCCCCGAGATGCCCCCTCCCCCAGCACACCTGCGACAATGTTCATCCCAGCTCAGCGCCCGCTTCTAGGGGGGACCCAGACGAACACACTGATTTCTGAAAATGCCCTGGGGCCGATCGGTGCCGTAAACACGAGGTGTGCCAGCGGAACCTGGCCCCAAACCACCACAGTGCGTCCTGGTCCCAGACGCGGCAGCCCCAGCTTCCTCGTCCAGCTCACGCTGCTCCGGGAGCATCAGGGTCTGCAGGGCGTTGCTGACGGGACCCCCACCGAGGACGTGAGGCCCACAGTGTGCTGGAGACTTCTGTATGTTTTCCAGGCTATTTCCACAAATAAGCGTCTGTGCTTTTAGGGCCGCAGAACTCTTCCTGCAGGTGCGGCCTCTGACAAATGGCGAAGGAGCTCTCCGTGCATCACCACCGACGGGTTACCGTGCGTTCGCACGAAAGGAGACACAATGCCTCCAGCTGTGCCGTCTATATCCGCACCCCCAGAAAGAGGACCTCTGACATCCGTGTTCTCCTGAGAAGAAGGCCCCCATCCCCCACCCTGAGACAGAGCCCCTCGAGAGGACTCAGGGAGAAAACCAGATGAGCTGGTCCCACAGGCGGCAGATAAAAACAACAAGGGACCGAAGTTCATTCTCCGCCCCCCACACCCAACCCACTCCATTCGCGGTGTCTGCCCTGTGAGATTCTATCTTCTCTCTTACAGTTCGCACAATAGCATGGATCCCCAGGGCAAATAGATACACACACACACACACACACGCACGCACACATGCACACACGCACGCACCTGGTTCTGGGGGTGGTACATTCTATATTCTTTTTTTAAGGTTTATTTCTAAAAGAGAGAGAGCATCAGCACGGGAGGGGCAGAGAGAGGGGGAGAGAGAGAATCCCCAGCAGGCCCTGCCCTGTCAGCACGGAGCCCGACGCGGGGCTCAAACTCACGAATCAGATTGTTGTTGTTTTTTTTTTGTTTTTTTTTTTAAGTTTATTTACTTATTTTGAGAGACAGAGACAGCACACGTGCGAGAGGGGCAGAGAGAGAGGAGGAGGGAAACCCAAGCAGGCTCCGTTCGGGCTCGAACTCACCAAACGTGAGATCGTGACCTGAGCTCAAAGCTAGAGTCCGACGCTCAACCGACTGGGCCCCCCCAGGCGCCCCCATTCTGTATTCTCACGTACAATATGTTGATACAAGTTTGGGGATTGCCCCTCGAGAGACTGGTGCCGGAGAAGTCGCCCTCGGGTACGGATGGAGCGGCTACACTTACACCTGTCACACGCTTGGACGCGTCGCTTCTTGCCCGAAAGTCGTAATTAAACCATGATCTAGGAGGAAACTGGAGACGTCCATATGTCGTGACCTGAAAATGTGGCCAAGCCCAAATGCTTCCTTCGCAGCGGAGAATTCACACGCGTCTGAAAGCCGGGTCCGTCCCTGACACGGGCAGGCAGCGCGGGTGCGGAAAATAAGGGGGGTGCCCATTGCGCCAGGGCCTGGCTCTCTGAGGCTTTCGGGAACGGAGGAGAGGACGGGGCTCTGCCGGCAGGACGTGTGATCTGTCAGAGACACGCAGCTTCCCCTGCCAGATGCGCTGAACCTCCCAATCTGACATTTGCAGGAGGCAAATAAACGCTCCCGAGCTGCGTGCGCTCCCCAGAGCAGCTCTGAAGGTCTGCGCTGCCTGCCCCGGAGCTGGTGGCTCAGGGCTCCCTCCCACACAACGCATTGCAAGGGCTGCAGAGACACAGCTAAGACGCTGACCCTTTAATGGGTGTCAAAGCCTTGGCCACACGCTGCCTTCATTGACCCTGAAGACACGGGATCCGGATGCCCATGAAGCCCGGTTTAGGCTCTTCCTGCGGTCCCTGGGACGGCCCTGTGTTTCCTCTGGACGGACAGAGCCCCAGGCGGTGACAAGCTCCCAGCCAGACAGACCAAAGGCAATTTGCAGCTGCGTTGTTAACTTCTTCAGGGGCGCACGGCGAGCGATGAGGCTCTCCAGGCCTGTTTGCGCGCTTGCGACTTCGGATCATAACGGGGTTACCGTTATGGGGAGGCTGTAAATTTAAACGAGGCGGTGCACCTAAATTAGACTCTCGGAAAGGCCCCTTGGGCACTGCAAGCGCTCGGTAAATGGCAACCACCGCGTTACTGTTTTAGTTATTTATGAGGACCGGTGCTGCCTCCGGGTCCCCCTGCATCTGAGCTGAGCTCACCAGAAAGGCAATTGGCCCCTGACACTGATGCTTCACAGAACCGTGGGGGTGGACACCGTCTGGGACTGTCCTGGCCTCACCCTGGTCTGTATTCCATGGCCTCCCTTTCCTCTGGTTCTAAAAACGTCAGTCCCTACCACCAGACCTGTCGCCATGGCGCCCGCCGACGCCTGCCCCCTGGTGGCCGTCGCTGGGAACTTCTCTCATTTGACCGTCCTATCCACTCAGCCTTGCGTCAGAAACTGCCCCCTACAGGGGCGCCTGGGTGGCTCAGTCGGTTACACCTGTGACTTTGGCTCAGCTCATGATCTCGTGGTCTGTGAGTTCGAGCCCTGTGTTGGACTCTTTGGTGAAGCTTGGAGCCTGGAGTCTGCTTTGGATCCTGTCTCCCTCTCTCTCTGCCCCTCCCCTGCTTGCTCTCTCTCTCTCTCTCTCTCTCTCAAATATAAATAAACATTAAAAATTTAAGAAACAGAAAGTCTTGCCTACAAACAGCAGGCACAGAAGCATCTTAGAACCAACTGCTTAATCCACTCCCTCCAGAGGAGATGCATTTTAGCTCGTGGGGCAGGACCCTGGCTCCCTTTGTGGCATGTTTTCAAGCTGGAATCACTGGGTGAAGGGGGGGGGGGGAGACCCTCAAGTCCTGGTGGGTTTTGGCTCTGGTTTCCCTCCCTCTTTGCTAGACTTAAATGTGGTCACCTGCCTGCCGCACACCCAGGAAACACATCTTTGAGAACCGTCTCACTGGGACGTGGGCTTTGTTGCGTCCTTTCTGCTTGTAGACGCCCTGAGCAGAATGCTTGAGAAGCAGAGGGATGGGGAACTGTTGCATCGTTGGGTGAATTCCTCGCACGAATACCCTTGAGGCAAAGCAGCAAATGACTCAGCAAACGGAAGCATCCAAGGACCAACTGTACAAAGAACAATGAACCCTAAGGGTCCATCTCCTGGGCTAGTATTTCTGCACCAAGGGGACGTTTCCATCCTGTAAAGAGATGGAAAGCTCAGCAAGGCGACACAGGGCAGTGGGAAAGTGGAACCTTCCCCCGTCAGGACAGCAATACTTGTAAACGATTAAAGAAGGAAAAAGCCGAAACAGGGGAGGCAACTCCGCTACCCGCTGAATCCTACCAGCAGAAATAGAAGAGGGGAGGGGGGGTTCCTGGGGAGAATCCGGTGATTCTAGAAAAATGCCTCCCGAAAATAATGGGCTTTTGATCCACAACTTTCAAGGGCAGCTCTGTGCCAGCAGAGGAGTGTGAAAATTCAATCTCTAGCTTTTATGGCGTTTGGGGGAATAAAAACATTCCAGTCTCCATATGACATAAAATCATAGTCCCAACAACAAAAACCCCAATAAAAGCTGAACTGAACAGATGTCAACAGTATAACGAAACACCCTTCCTCAAAATGCCAGGCCATTAAAAATTTTAATGCCCCGTATTTTATTGTTCTTATACCAAAAATGTCAAGGGGACGTGAATTTTTAATTAAAGCAGCCTCATAAAAATGCTTAGCACTTTATGTGTCCCCAGTCGTGAAACGGATCCCAGAGCAGACACGTGCGGAAGAATGATGGCCTTCGTTTAAAGGACAGCAGGTTCCCTGCAAATTAGCACAGCCCTTGTCTTCCTTGAAATAGAAATAGATAAGATTTGGGGTCCTGATTTCCACCTGCACCCCCAAAATCTCCAACTGAGAAGGAGCAAGGGCTGTCAAGGGCTGTATTACTTTAACACATTGGCCATAATAGGGCACCACAGATGGGGCGGTGTAAGCAGACATTTATTCCCTGCTGACCCTGGAGGATGGAAGTCTGAGATCCAGGCAGGGCTGAGGCCAGGAGGCTGAGATCCAGGCAGGGCTGAGGCTGGGGGTCTGAGATCCAGGAGGGGCTGAGGCTGGGATGTCTGAGATCCAGGCAGGGCTGAGGCTGGGGGTCTGAGATCCAGGTAGGGCAGGAGGCTGGAAGTCTGAGATCCAGGCAGGGCTGAGGACAGGAGGCTGAGATCCAGGCAGGGCTGAGGCTGGGGGTCTGAGATCCAGGAGGGGCTGAGGCTGGGATGTCTGAGATCCAGGCAGGGCTGAGGCTGAAGACTGAGATCCAGGTAGGGCAGGAGGCTGGAAGTCTGAGATCCAGGCAGGGCTGAGGACAGGAGGCTGAGATCCAGGCAGGGCTGAGGCCAGGAGGCTGAGATCCAGGCAGGCCTGAGGCTGGGGGTCTGAGATCCAGACAGGCCTGAGGCTGGGAGGCTGAGTTCCAGGCAGGGCTGAGGCTGGAGGTCTGAAGTCCAGGCAGGGCTGAGGCTGGGGATCTGAGGTTCAGACAGGGCTGAGTCTGGGGGTCTGAGATCCAGGCAGGTCAGTCGCTGGGAGTCTGAGGTCCAGGCAAGGCTAATGCTGGGGGTTGAAATCCAGGCAGGGCCAAGGCCAAGAGTCTGATATCCAGGCAGGGTGTAGGCCAGGAGGCTGAGATCTAGGCAGGGTGGAGGCTGTGTGTCTGAGGTCCAGGCAAGGCTGAGGCTGGGAGTCTGAGATCCAGGCAGGGCTGAGGCTGGGAGTCTGAAATCCAGGCAGGGCTGAGGCTGGGAGTCTGAGATCCAGGCAGGGCTGAGGCTGGAGGTCTGAGATCCAGGCAGGGCTGAGGCTGGGAGTCTGAGATCCAGGCAGGGCTGAGGCTGGGAGTCTGAGATCCAGGCAGGGCTGAGGCTGGGAGTCTGAGGTCCAGGCAGGGCGGGGACTGGGGTCTGAGATCCATGCAGGGCTGAGGCTGGGGGTCTGAGGTCCATGCAGGGCTGAGGCTGGGTTCAGGTCCATGCAGGGCTAAGGCTAGGGGTCTGAGGTCCAGGCAGGGCCAAGGGTGGGACTCTGAGATCCAGGCAGGGCAGGGACTGGGGTCTGAGATCCATGCAGGGCTAAGGCGGGGAGTCTGAGGTCCAGGCAGGCCTGAGGCTGGGGGTCTGAGATCCAGGGAGGCCCGAAGTTGGGGTCTGAGATCCAGGCAGGGCCGAGGCTGGGGGTCTAAGGTTCAGACAGGGCTGAGGCTGGGGGTCTGAGATCCAGGGAAGGCTGAGGCTGGGAGTCTGAGATTTTCGCAGGGCTGAGGCTGGGGGTCTGAGGTCCAGGCAGGGCCAAGGGTGGGACTCTGAGATCCAGGCAGGGCAGGGACTGGGGTCTGAGATCCATGCAGGGCTAAGGCGGGGAGTCTGAGGTCCAGGCAGGCCTGAGGCTGGGGGTCTGAGATCCAGGGAGGCCCGAAGTTGGGGTCTGAGATCCAGGCAGGGCCGAGGCTGGGGGTCTGAGGTTCAGACAGGGCTGAGGCTGGGGGTCTGAGATCCAGGGAAGGCTGAGGCTGGGAGTCTGAGATTTTCGCAGGGCTGAGGCTGGGGGTCTGAGGTCCAGGCAGGGCCAAGGCCGGGAGGCTGGGATCCATGCAGGGCTGAGGCTGGGGGTCTGAGGTCCAGGCAGGGCCAAGGCCGGGAGGCTGGGATCCATGCAGGGCTGAGGCTGGGGGTTTGAGATCCGTGCAAGGCGGGAGCTAGGACTCTGAGATTCACGCAGGGATACGACTGGGGGTCTGAGGTCCAGGAGGGGCCCAAGGATGGGAGTCTGCGATCCTCGCAGGGCTGAGGCTGGGAGGCTGAGATCCAGGCAGGGCCGAGGCTGGGTGTCTGAGGTCCAGGTAGGGTGGAGGCTGGGGGTCTGAGATTCAGGCAGGGCTGAGGCTGGGGGGTCTGAGTTCCAGGCAGGACACAGGCTGGAAGTCTGAGATCCATGCAGGGCTGAGCCTGGGAGTCTGGGGTCCACACAGGGTTGAGGCCTAGAACCTGAGATCCAGGCAGGGCTAAGACTGGGGTTCTGAGATCTAGGCAGGGCTGAGTCTGGGGGTCTGAGATCCAGGCAGGTCGGTCGCTGGGAGTCTGAGGTCCAGGCAAGGCTAATGCTGGGGGTTGAAATCCAGGCAGGGCCGAGGCCAAGAGTCTGATATCCAGGCAGGGTGTAGGCCAGGAGGCTGAGATCTAGGCAGGGTGGAGGCTGTGTGTCTGAGGTCCAGGCAAGGCTGAAGCTGGGGGTCTGAGATCCAGGCAAGGCTGAGGTTGGGAGTCTGATATCCAGGCAGGGGTGAGGCAGGAGTCTGAGGTCCAGACAAGGCTGAGGCTGGGGGTCTGAGATCCAGGCAGGGCCTAGGCAGGGAGGCTGAGACTCAGGCAGGGCTGAGGCTGGGGGTCTGAGATCCAGGCAGGGCCAAGGTTGGAGGTCTGAAATCCAGGCAGGGCTGAGGCTGGGAGTCTGAGGTCCAGGCAGGACTGAGGCTGGGGGTCTGAGATCCAGGCGGGGCTGAGGCTGGGTGTCTGAGTTCCAGGCAGGGCTGAGGCTGAGAGGCTGAGATCCAGGCAGGGCTGAGGCTTGGAGGCTGGAGTCTAGGCAGGGCTGAGGCTGAGAGTCTGAGATCCAGGCGGGGCTGAGGCTGGGGGTCTGAGTCCCAGGCAGGGCTGAGGCTGGGGGTCTGAGGTCCATGCAGGGCTGAGGCCATGAGACTTAGATATCACCCTGTGTGACTGTGTTATGTCTGTTCCTTGCACGTTTCTGGCTCCACCTGGCTGTGGTCAGTGCCCGTCCCCAGCCCGAGACATTTGGAGAGGTCCCGGGGTCCCCTTTCCGGCCGCCTCGCCCCTGCCAGGTGACCTGTAGTTAAATAGGTTGCTGACATTCACAGATGCCTTGCGTCTGATGCACAGACAGACCATGGTTCTGGGAAACTGTCCCCACGCCCGAGGGGTAGAGTCACTTCGGAGGACAGGGCAGGGAGGTCAGCCGCCGCGGGTGACCCCTGGGCTTCAGACGCCTTGATTCCTCCCGGTCCCCAGATCTCCGGATCCCGCAGCTGGGGCCCCTGTGCTGCTGCTCCCCTCTGTTCCAGCCCCATCGTCACTTTATGCACCTCCTTGGTCTGAAATAGGCTTCGAAACCCCAAACCCCATGCGACGCACTCAGCCTCCCTTCACGTTGGGTCATTTACCCAAATGGGCCCCCACACGTCTTAGGAAACTCTGCCAGACCCCTGAGGCTTTGTGTGGGGGGGGGTGTGCTCAGGATCTCCTAAGAAGCAAAACAAACAGAAGGTTTGCAGGGAAAGAGAAGCATTGTGAGGAATCATCCCATGTGATTATGCAGACTGGAAGGCCCAATATTTGCAGGACAGGCTGGTGGAGGCCCGCGGAAAAGCACATGCTGCCATCTGAGTCCGGACCTTCTGCTGCCAGAATTCCCTCTTCATCCGGTGAGACCAGCCTTTTTCCCGTCTACGACCTTCAACTGATTGGGTGAGGCCCACCCCCATCGATACCTCCTACATATGCAATACATTGTATATATATAGTATATACACATATATGCACATATGTATTATATACACATATATGTGTATATATACTATGTATAACAATGCATAATGATATATAGTATATATAATATACATATAACTATATAATATATAAATATATAATATATGTAAATATATACAATGTATACATACAATCACATACTGTATATATATATTTTATGTATATTGTACATATATATAATAGCACATAATGATATATATATTGTGTGTATATATAATAATAGATAATGATATATAGTATATATGATATATAATATATACAAATATATACAGTATATATACAATTATTGTGTGTATACTACATATATAGTATATATAATAACATATATATTGTGTGTATATATAATAATACATAATGATATAGTGTATATATACTATATACTATATACTAAATATATACAGTATATATACTATATATAATAACACATAATGATATATATTGTGTATATATATATGATAGTAGATAGTGGTACATATAATATATAATATATATACAATTGCATACTGTATATATATGTATATATACTATATGTAATAACAATGATATATATTGTGTGTATATATAATAATACATAATGATATATAGTATAAATAATAGATAAATATATACAATGTATATACAATTACCCAGTGTATATATGTATATATACTATAGATAATATAATATAATATCATAATGATATATATTGTGTGTATATAATATGTGATGATATATGGTATATATAATAGATAAATATATACAATATATACATAATATATATACAATAACAGTGTGTACATATATATTTATATTGCCCATATACCATATATAATAACACATCGTGGTATATGTCGTGTGTATATATAATATGTGTATATCTTCACTGAATTCAGGGGGGCGATACAGTTCCAGTACTGTGACTTAAAGATCCTTCCTTCACTGAGCTGGTTCTGAAACAGCCAGCTTTTAGCTGCCGGTTGACCTTGACAACCGTTAATTAGTGGTAACCTTCATCTACGCACAGCAAACCAAATACTGTGGCATAAAATACTGTCCCAATGAGTCATTATCTCGAACAATAAAACTCCCGCCGCGTAAGCCGTGCCTGCAAAGAAACCATCCATCACAGGGATGAAGGGACAGAACCTTCCATGCCCAGCGCTTAGGATTCTAGAAACTGTATAGAGACCTGTTTGAAGGTGTTGTTTCTACACATGGTAAAGCATTCAGATTTGTTTTCTATCGTGTCTCAGCCTCCTTGGGGGCGTGTGTTGTCCTGCTCTGTGAAATGCGAGGGCCCCAAACAGTGGAAAACGGAGACGGCAGACCTGGGTTCGAGGCGCACCTGTCCCTCAATCAACCTTTATCACACAGACCACCCTGGTCACAGGGGGATGGCCCTTGTGGGCAGCACGGGTGCGTGGGGTGCGGACGAAATGACCTGTGAGGTCACCGGGTCATGCACGGACACACGCAGGCTTCCAGACATATAAACGCACACGGATATACCTGCACCTGCTTGGCCACGGAGATACACACAGACTCCCAGAAATATAAACACACACAGAAGCATGGCACGCACACACACACACAAAGATATAAACACATACGGCTGTGTCACAGGAACCCGTCTGTCTTGTTTCCTCGAACCCAGCACGCCGTTGAAGTCCTACCCTGGTACCTGTAAACAGGGCCTTATTTGGAAATAGGGTCTTTGTAGGATGTTGTTAAACCTAAGATGAGCCCATCCAGGAAAGACAGTTAGCTAACAGACATGTGACTCACTTACCAGCCCTACAAAGTAATTGCAGGGGAAAAACAAAAACAAAAACAAAAATATTTCTTCTACCCTCTTATGTTCTGCACCCGAGGTGTGTGAATTAAAGTGAGAAAAAGATTACCCACAGAAAAGCTTCATTTCGAATGCATATGTGGCTTTACAGAAGAGAAGTAAAAGAGTCGAGGAAGTGGTTAAGCCCAGGCGCTCATATATCAGTTAATCAAGTGGTGATACATTCGTGGAGGAGCGATGAGACAAAGGAGAAGGGGTTTAGGGGCTTCTAGGAGCATTCAATTATGGACAGATACGTATTTAGGAGAAAGTCATGACCGATAAGGGTGACTCCAGTAGGGGTTGTTTGTGTAGACCGAGTGCTGTGACAACTTTATGTCTCCCGGTGACAACGAGAGGACAGGACCCCTTCACAAACACAAGTGTAGGTCCTCCGTTCGGGCACGCAGGGGTGGGGGCTGTACAGAGCTCTCTCTGCATCTGGTTTCTGTTCATTGACTTCAGCCCCAACTAATCCTTGTGTCAAAGTGTCCGTGCTCTGACCCCCTTCCCAGTTCCCCCGTGTGCTCCCGGCTGCCAAGCTGGGGACACAGCTCATAACAGCCGCCGAACGAGAGCCACACACACAGCGTTAACCCTGCCGCGGGGAGCACACACCCTGCCATGTTCTCGGCCAACAGCTCGTCCACCGGCCAAGCCAGCCGACACAGGTGCCCAGTAGGAGTGTCATCCCTTCCTCGTAAGTTCCGCGGCCACCTCCTAAAACGTCACTCGGAAACCTGTCTGCCTCTGGGCACTCCCCTAAACCGAACGTTGTAACCCAGGATGGCTTTCCGGAGGGCTGAGGATGCCTTCATCACGATGAAATACAGTGTGAGTGAATCCTATGTGTCCCTAAACCATACGATATGCAGTGATAAGAGTGTAATACAAGGAGATATGTGTTTATAATATGGTTATGTGATCATATAATCATTAAAAATGACAATGTATGGGATCGTTTTGGTGATACTCATAACCGTGACGATATGATATAATGTATTGTTTATATAACGTAATTATATGATATATATTGTATACATAATATATATATGTTGTATCTAAAATACACAACACGAGGGCGCCTGGGTGGCGCAGTCGGTTAAGCGTCCGAACTCTCGCGGTCCCTGAGTTCGAGCCCCGCGTCGGGCTCTGGGCTGATGGCTCAGAGCCTGGAGCCTGTTTCCGATTCTGTGTCTCCCTCTCTCTCTGCCCCTCCCCCGTTCATGCTCTGTCTCTCTCTGTCCCAAAAATAAATAAACATTGAAAAAAAAAATTTTTTTTAAATAAAAAAAAATAAAATAAAATACACAACACGTAATGTGTATATGATTGATGTGTAATATGATATACTGTGTACCCATAGATTCCTATGAAATTGTGACATATGTTTATATCTTAATTTATATTAATCAATACTATATGGTTATGTAACCACATACGATGTTATATATTATACGTGATACAATCATATGCAAATGTACTATATCTTATAATATGTATTATGTGTCATTATATTACACATTAGTAATGAGAGTATTGCGTACATTTATAATATAGATTATCATATGTAACCTATGTATATTACACATTGCATATATGATATGATATGATATGATATATTATATATTACATGATTCTATATATCGTATGTTATCTGTTATATATCATATTGTATCATAATTATATTATATATGTGGTACAAAATATACCATATTATATATCATATTATGTTGTACAACACAGCACATAATACAACAATACCAGGATACAATGTATATTTTGTATATTTACTATTATATAAATTACATGCACGTTATATATGATGCTATGCGTTTTATGTATTATGCACTTTATAATTAGCATATCACAAACCATATAAAGCCAGGAGGGGAACCATAATATTATTTGAGGCCTCTGATGCATATTTTAACTACTCTTACGGAGTCTCAGCAAGCCGTGTGATAGGACCCAAAACCCGGGGGCGAGGGAACAGCTGCCAGGTCCCTACAGAGCTTTCTGGTGCCGTGTGTGAAGCCTGCAGGACGAGGGCCGTGTGTCCACGAGCAGCCCCTGGAGGTTGGGGTTGGAAGCCGCACTCGCTTCCTCCTGTGCAGGGATCTGCTCCGTGACCCTCCCTTCCCCCTCCTCCTCCGTCCTGCCCACGCCCTGACCGCGGCCTCCTTCCTTCCTCCTTCCGAGCCCACACCTCCCAGGCCCGAGTTTCCCTTGTCTTCTCATCCAGGAACCAGCTCCACCGAGGACACAGAGCCCTCCACACACACCCCTCTGTGTCTATCCCAGCCGTATTCTGCAGCTGTATCCATAGGATTCCCAGAGAAACAGAACCAGTGGGATATGTGGATGGATAGATACATAGATAGATGATAGATAGATAGATAGATAATACCTATATATATGCACAGATATGATGGATACAGATCTTCAACTGATTAGACAAGACCCACCCACATTGGCAAAGGCCATCTGCTTTACTCAGTGCACTGATTCAAAGGCCAGCCTCATCCTACAAAACCCCCACAAACACACCCAGAAACCGTAATCAACCAGGATATCCAGGCACCACCCCACCCCCCCGACACACACACATACATAAAATTAAGTTTCCGTGGAAAATTAACCATCGCAAGGAGTGAGCGACAGGAACAGCTACATGGGCAGGGAAGCACCGAGTGGACACTCCCGTTGTCTCCCCAGGTGCAGCCCCGCAGGACAGCTTGTGGCCCTGGTGCCTTGGAGGTTGTCCCCCAGGAAGCAGCCGCGTCCACGGAGATGTTCACACGTGCCCGCACGCTCCTGTCTCCGTGGGATGGTGTCTGAAAACAGCCAACGCAGATACGCCACCACGGGAGCCCGGACCCACAGACGTCGCTGCCCTCCCTGTCCCGGCCACCTGTTCCCAATCCTCGCGTGGAAGAAATCGGAAGGACGCACGCCATCGCCTCTGAGCCCCTTGGAGAAGGCTGGACACGTCCATGTGCAAAATTCAAAAGGAAACATTCTCGTCTCAATTCTGGACACACAGCCTGTGAAAACCAACACCCATGCGGTCAAACCTGTGACTTACCCGCTGCACAAAAATCCTGCGAAGTCGCTATAAGGCAGCCATGTAGGGTCTCCTTTGGCAGGTGAGTTAGGAATATGTTGTTTTTTAACATTTATTTATTTTTGAGAGAGAGAGAGAGAGAGAGAGAGAGAGCAAGGGAGGGGCAGAGAGAGAGGGAGACACAGAGTCCAAAGCAGGCTCCAGGCTCCGAGCTGTGAGCGCAGAGCCTGATGCAGGGGTTGAAGTCATGAACCGTGAGATCATGTCCTGAGTCAAAGTCAGACGCTTAACCGACTGAGCCCCCCAGGCGCCCCCACAGGTGTTTCTAACCTGCATCAAAGACTCAGGGACATCGTATCCCAGGTTTCCCGTCCTACGACCAAGAGATGTGTCTCCTGTTCTGTCCCTTACAAGGACCCCTGTCATTGGATTCAGGGCCACCCCGATCCAGGATGAGCTCACCCTAAGATCCTTCACTTACATCTGCAAAGACCTTTTTTCCAAATAAAGTCCTGTTCCCGGATCCTGCAGGTTAGGATGTGAACACGTCTTTTTTTGGTCGGGGGCCAGGGGGTGTGGGCAGAGACACCCTTGTACCAAACAAACCCGCGCGTATGGCCACGTTTTAACCACAGAAGCAGCCGGTGAATCACGGGGTCCTTACACTGTGTGCACAGGAGACGGGAACAGTTTCCCCCCCATGAGTCAGAACACAGAAGGATCCGGGCAATGTAAACACGTGGATACATTCCTGGAATTCCCACACTCACGATTTCACCCCACCTGGGTCTGTGCGCATTTCGGAAACCAAAAGCCGGGGACCCCCTCCTGCACCCCTCAGAGCCTCCCTGACCTGGGGCCCGTCGTCTCGACTATCTGTGGTCCCCACGCCCCCCTCTACGCAAAGTGGGAATCGGGTGGGGGGTTTGGATCCCGCATCCCGAGTCCCCAAACCACCCCCAAGTGTGAAATGCATGTTCCCGCACGCCAGCCTTGGGCCAACCTGATCTCACTGTTCCCAAGTTCGAGCCCCGCGCGGGGCTCTGTGCTGACGGCTCGGAGCCCGGAACGTGTTTCCCTCTCTCTCTGCCCCTCCCCCGCTCGTCCTCTGTTTCTCTCTCTGTCTTTCTCTGAGCTTTCTCTGTCTGTGCATTGGACGATTCATCGTTCGAAACTCTGCCAACCAGTTTCCTCTTTTAAAAACACTTTTTTTAAGTTTATTTATTTATTTTGAGAGAGACCACGACCTGAGCCGAAGGCAGACACCCAACCCACTGAGCCACCCAGGCGCCCCTAGCCAACCTGTTTTCTGAAGCCGCTCACGTTAACTCTGTTCTGCAGGTGTCTGGTCTCTGTGAGCATGAATTCTTCACCCCCACCGGTCCGCACGTTGATTTTCAGGCACAGAATCAGGGCTCGGAGGCAAGACGGTGTCTGTGGGTTAAACACCTCCCTTGTGCTGCATCCCCTGGGAAGCCAGTGGCCACATCCATGACTACACTAATTTCCTGGGTGTCCCGTGACAAATGCATGGCACGGGGTGCCTTGGGCAACAGACATTCCTTCTCTTTGTCCTGGAGGCCGTGAGTCTGAGGTCCAGGCAGGGTGGAGGCTGGGGGTCTGATGTCCAGGCAGGGCAGAGGCTAGGGGTCTGAGGTCCAGGAGGGGTGAGGCTGGGAAGCTGAGATCCAGGAGGGGTGAGGCTGGGAGGCTGAGATCCAGGCAGGGCGGAGGCTGGGGGTCTGAGGTCCAGGCAGGGCTGAGGTGGGGAGGCTGAGGAGGGAGCCTGAGATCCAGGCAGGGCGGAGGCTGGGGGTCTGAGATCCAGGAGGGGTGGGGCTGGGGGTCTGAGGTCCAGGCAGGGGAGAGCCTGGGAGTCAGGTCCAGGCAGGGTCAAGGATGAGAGTCTGAGATCCAGGCAGGGCTGAGGCTACAGGTCTGAGATCTGGGCGGGGCCAAGGCTGGGAGGCTGAGATCCAGGCAGGGCTGAGGCTGGGGGTCTGAGCTCCAGGCAGGGTGGAGGCTGGGAGTCTGAGATCCAGGCAGGGTGGAGGCTGGGGGTCTGAGATCCAGGCAGGGTGGAGGCTGAGGGTCTGAGATCCAGGCAGGGGCGAGGCTGGAGGTCTGAGATCCAGGCAGGGCTGAGGCTGGGGGCCTGAGGTCCAGGCAGGGTGGAGGCTGGGGGTGTGAGTTCCAGGCAGGGTCGAGGCTGGGTGTCTGAGGTCCAGGCAGGGTTGAGGCAGGGAGGCTGAGGAGGGAGTCTGAGATCCAGGCAGGGCTGAGGCTGGGTGTCTGAGGTCCAGGCAGGGCCGAGGCAGGGGGTCTGAGATCCAGGCAGAGCCGAGGCTGGGAGTCTGAGATCCAGGAGGGGCTGAGGCTGGGGGTCTGAGGTCCAGGCAGGGCCGAGGCTGAGAGGCTGACAGGCTGAGATCCAGGCAGGGTGGAGGCTGGGGGTCTGAGGTTCAGACAGGGCTGAGGTTGGGGGTCTGAGATCCAGGCTGGGCTGAGGCTGGGGGTCTGAGGTCCAGGTAGGGTGGAGGCTGGGGATGTGAGTTCCAGGCAGGGCTGAGGCTGAGAAGCTGAGAGGCTGAGATCCAGGCAGGGCTGAGGCTGGGGGTCTGAGGTCCAGGAGGGGTGAGGCTGGGGGTGTGCGGTTCAGGCAGGGTCTAGGCTGGGGGTCTGAAGTCCAGGCAAGGCTGAGGCTGGGGGTCTGAGGTCCAGGCAAGGCTGAGGCTGGGGGTCTGAGGTCCAGGAGGGGTGAGGCTGGGAGGCTGAAATCCAGGCAGGGTGGAGGCTGGGGGTCTGAGGTCCAGGAGGGGTGAGGCTGGGGGTCTGAGGTCCAGGCAGGGCTGAGGCAGGGAGGCTGAGGAGGGAGCCTGAGATCCAGGCAGGGCTGAAGCTGGGGTTCTGAGGTCCAGGCAGGGTGGAGGCTGGGGGTGTGAGTTCTAAGCAGGGTTGAGGCTGAGAGGCTGAGAGGCTGAGATCCAGGCAGGGTGGAGGCTAGGGGTCTGAGGTCCAGAAGGGACTGAGTCTTGGGGTCTGAGGTCCATGCAGGGCTGAGGCTGGGAGTCTGAGATCCAGGCAGGGCTGAGGATGGGAGGCTGAGATCCAGGAGGTGCTGGAGGCTGGGGGCCTGAGATCCAAGCAGGGGTGAGGCTGGGGGTCTGAGATCCACCTGCGGCCGAGGCTGGGAGTCTGAGATCCAGGCTGGGCTGAGGCTGGGGGTCTGAGATCCAGGCAGGACGGGAGGCTGGGAGGCTGAGATCACGGAGGGGCTGAGGCTGGGGGTCTGAGATGCAGGCAGGGCTGAGGCTGGGGGTCTGAGATCCAAGCAGAGCTGAGGCTGGGGGCCTGAGATCCAGGCAGGGCTGAGGATGAAAGTCGGAGATCCAGGCAGGGCTTGAGTTTAGGAGTATAAGGTCCAGGCAGGGTTGAGACTGGGAGTCTCAGATCCAGACAGGGCCAAGAACGGGAGGCTGAGATCACGGAGGGGCTGAGGCTGGGGGTCTGAGATGCAGGCAGGGCTGAGGCTGGGGGTCTGAGATCCAGGCAGGGCTGAGGCTGGGAGTCTGAGATCCAGGCAGGGCTGAGGCTGGGAGTCTGAGGTCCAGGCAGGGCGGGGACTGGGGTCTGAGATCCAGGCAGGGCCGAGGCTGGGACTGTGAGATCAAGGAAGGGCCGAGGCTGGGAGTCTGAGGTCTAGGCAGGGCTGAGTTTGGGGGTCTGAGGCCCAAGCAGGGCTGAGGCTGGGAGTCTGAGATCCAGGCAGGGCTGAGGCTGGGGGTCTGAGGTCCAGACACGGCTGAGGCTGGGAGTCTGAGATCCAGGCAGGGCCAAGGCTGGGGGTCTGAGGTCCAGGCAGGGCTGAGGCTGGGGGTCTGAGGTTCAGACAGAGCTGAGGCTGGGAGTCTGAGATCCAGGCAGGGCTGAGGCTTGGTATCTGAGGTCCAGGCGGGCTGAGGCTAAGGGTCTGAGATCCAGACACGGCTGAGGCTGGCAGTCTGAGATCCAGGAGGGGTGAGTCTGGGAGGCTGGGAGAGAGCCTGAGATCCAGGCAGGGCTGAGGCTAGGGGTCTGAGATCCAGGCATGGCCAAGGCTGTGGGTCTCAGGTCCAGGAGGGGTGAGGCTGGGGGTCTGAGAATCAGGCCGGGGGGAGGCTGGGGGTCTGAGGTCCAGACAGGGCTGAGGCTGGGGGGCTGAGATCCAGGCAGGGCTGAGGCTGGGGGCTGAGACCCAGGCAGGGCTGAGGCTCGGTATCTGAGGTCCAGGCGGGCTGAGGCTGGTTCCTCCTGAGGCTCTCTTTGGGTGTAGGCTCCGTCTTCTCAGTTTGTCCTCACCTGGTCGTCCCTCTGTGTCTGTGTCCCGACCTCGTCTTATTATCAGGACCCCAGTCCCATGGGATCAGGGCCACCCTCATGACCTCATGTTACCTTAAGAGACCCCTGCTCCAAATATCGCCCCGCGGCAACATCGTTTCCTTAGGACGTGTGCGTATGATCTTTGGTGGAGACACATCTCAGCCCACGATCTAGTCCCCAACGTCCACAGCCCAAATTCCCGTCAACGTTCCCGCCCTAGACCTTCCCAGTGCTGGGTCTTGGCCGGCCCAGCGACGACGCTCATGTCCCCGGGGGGCTGCCCGTGCACTGTCAGGAAGACCTTGCAAAGGACACGTGTGCACAGGTGGGGACGTGAGGCGGTGAGAGCCTGGGGACCTGACGGGAGCCAAGATGTGGAAGAATCGAGTGTCCACAGATAGATGCATGGCAGGAGGAGCAGACTGTGGTCCATGCACACACTGGACTATTATGCGCCCTGAAAATTAATAAATCAACATTTAAAAAAAAGAAAAGACAACTCTGATTCCGGTCAGAGTGTTGGGCAAGACGTCTCCAAACCCCTCGACCTCGCACCGTGTCCCAGAGCCCGGAGCCAGCTGGGCACGGAGGAGCCCGGGTGTCCCCCAGATGGTTTCGTAGCTCCCGCCTTCCCTCCCTGGGGATGTTACCCCTGCAAACCCTTCCGGCCGTCCAGCCGCTCTATCAGCCCGGTCAGCCTGATCCTGTGTCTCAACACCAGACCCGAGTGCTCCGGGCACGTCTGTCCCCTGGGCTCACATAGAGCGTAAAGGGAAGAATTTCCCAGCCGAGGACAGACGGGAAATTATTCGGGGTTTTTTTTTCTTTTATAAAAAGAAATAAAAACAGCGTGGAAGCATAAAAGAGTGATTTAAATACATCAAACGGGCAAATCCAGAGGGGGCACCGCCCCCCCCCCATCAATCGCACACCTCACCCGGGCACACTGAGGGTTGAAAAAAAGAAAGAAAGAATGCACCAAAACTGACGCTGCTGATTCAATTCAGGGAACGGCGTTCTCAACCCAAGCGCAAAGGCAGAAAATCAAAGTGTGATGTCGGGTTTGCTCTGCAGGGAGAAGGGGGCCAGTTGCAAAGCAGATCACGTGCTGTGCCCACCTCGGAACCGGGTTTCCCCGGGTCAAACACACCCTCCCAGACCGTAGAGCAAACGTGCAGAATGGCTGATGGTTTTTCTTATTCTTTACTCGTCTGCATCGATGCGGATGCTGTCCACCGGGAAGGCTGCTGGCTTCTGCCTTGCGGACCCACCTGTGTTGTGTGACCTCCAGAGTTCTTTGCTTTTTTAATTTTTTTAAGTGTATTTATCTATTTCAGACAGACAGAGACACAGCATGAGCAGGGGAGGGGCAGAGAGAGAGGGAGACACAGAATCGGAAGCGGGCTCCAGGCTCTGAGCTGTCAGCACGAGCCCCACGCGGGGCTTGAACTCTCGGACCTCGAGATCGTGACCTGAGCCAAAGTCGGAGGCTCACCCGACTGAGCCCCCCGGGGCGCCCCAAAACCTACATTGTTCCGATCCGCCTCGGCCCACATTCTGTTCAGAATTCCTTACCACTGACGGCTCCTGAAACCCGTTTGTTTCTTGTCCCGTCTGTTTTCCACAAACATATTGTCTCTCCTTCTCCAAGATGTATAAAAATGTATGAAAATTGCCTCCGTCGATCATGTCTTTGGGTCTCGATTTCATTATCGGGCTTCCGTGCACGTGTAATAAAACTTTGCTTTTTCGGTTGTGTTCATCTGACTCGTATTAATTCCTAAACCAGCCCGGAGATCCCAGCATGGAACGGGCAGGGCAGGGCATGGGGGAAGAAAGTCTCTCTCTCTCTCCCTGCAACAAGGGTCCCCGTGGGAGGGGCCACGGAAAGCCCCAACCCAGACGTGGACATGAGCAAGCCACACACGGGTCACAGAAGAGTCCCAGGAACCAGGTGTGCAAAAGCGTGAGAGGTGAGCGACCGTGCAAATTCTATTATTTGCAACAACACTTTCCAGTCTCCCAAATATATTCGAATGAAGACTCGCCGTCCCTTGTGGACAGAAAAGTGACATCGGCTTTTATTTCCAAAAGCATAAACCAACGTCGAGCAGCAAAAGCCACAAGGCGTTGAACGCTGGGGGCCACGTGGGTCATTTGATGACACAGATTGACCGTGGGAACCCAGAGCCAAGAGCGAGAGCTGGACGCTCGCCCGAAGACACTGATCACGGGACACAAACCACGGAATGGCGGGGTGCAGGTGGACATCAGCGGGTCGTTTACACCAGCAAAGCGTCAGAAACCAGGCGAAGCCCCTACAAACGCAGAAACGACATATCTCTCCGCAGACACGAAACGTCACACGCGTAAGGCAATATTCACACAGCGGCGACAGCCTCATGGGAAACAGCAGGTCAAGCACGGGGGCACGGGCGAGCCCGTCTACACCCGGAATCCCTGGAGAAGCCAGCGTGTCCCCAGGTCCTTCCACGACCGTCTTTGTCCCATGACCGTGACAGGCTGACACTTTATTGCACCTGCTGGGGTGCTGGGGACACCCAGGTGACGAATGTCCCTCCTCACGGCTGCAGGTCCCGGATTGCGGTTCTGTCCTGAGTATGGGTTGCTCTGTGGCCCAAACGGCCCTGTCCCCACACCAGCTCTGCCAGCGGGGTCCTGGGTTTCGCGAAGCCCCACCTGCACAGTGAGTCCTGCCTGGCCGTCACCCAGGCCTGGCCTCCTGCCCTGCACACCTCCATCCAGTGTCATCACCTCTCAGACACCATGATGCTCTGAGGCGCCCCCTCATCGTCACTGAGGGAGCTGCTCGCATGTTCCCCCCTCTGGGCCACCTCCTCCGTATGACAGTGATGTCTCCACCTCGAAGCCCCCGCCAGCACGTTGTGAACTCACCCCGCGTCCCCTGGTCACCCCGTGCCGACACCCTGTTGACGGTCACCTCACCCGTCAACAGGCAATGTCGCCTTCTCAGGACCCCACGGGACATTGGGACCTAGACCTCCGGCAAGCTCCCTAAAGTGAGCCAAGGACTCCCATTCCCGTCCTCCATGGGACCTCCCGTGTGGCGGCTCCGTGGGCCGCGCTCCACTCTGCCGCACGGATTTCTCTGGAAACCGTCAGGCTTGGAAATGCAGCACAGATAGGAAGGTCTGTGATAAGGAGACAAAAGGCAGGGGGAGAAATACAGGTGTCCTCTGGGCTAATTCGGGCTGTGAATTCTTAGCACAGACACCCTACAGGGCAGGGGGGTGGGGGGAGGCCGCCACGGAGACAGGTCTCATTAAGGCAACATCTGTTTACAGACAGATAATGTACCGTTGACTCCCCGGGATGAATTTCTACAGAGCCATCTGCTTGACCACCAGATGGAAAGCCAATGAGGCGAGGGCGCCCCCTGCTGTGCACGGTGACACCTGGTCTTTCGCACCTGGTCCCCTGCCATGGACTTGACTTCCTGGAAATGTCCCCCAGCCCCGCCATCCCGCCTGCTGGGGTCTGAGGGGGGTTGGGGACCGGGTATCTGGCAAACGATTTTACTATAAATGACACATTTTTAAAAAGCAATTGGAGGGACGCCTGGGTGGCTGAGTCGGATAAGTATCCAACCTGATCTGGGCTCAGGTCATCATCTCACAGTTCACGGGTTCAAGTCCTGTGTTGGGCTCTGTGCTAACAGCCTGGATCCCAGTTGGGATCCTCTCTCTCTCTCTGCCCCTCCCCTGCTTGCTCTCTCTCACTCCTGTAAAATAAAATTAAAATCAACTTTAAAAAAAATAATAAAAAGCAATTCAAGTTTCTACTTTTCCAAACCTGGCTATTTTTGTAGGCATTTCAACCTACTAACATCTCTTGTTACTAAAAAAAAAAAAAAACAAAACGAAACAAACACACAAAAACCGAAAAACCTACTGTATGACTTCACGTTTGTTAAGCAATCACACCAGGAAATAAAAAAGAAACCACGTGGGGCTGGCTGCGTCTGTGGAGCGTGCCTCTCTTGATCTCTGGGTTGTGAGTTTGAGTGCCACGTTGGGTGTACGGACTGCTTAAAACCTCTAAAATTACATTACATTGCATTACACTAAATTAAATTAAAAATAAAATAAAATACATGACATTAAATTAAACGAAATTACATTGAATTAAAAATAAAATAGGGGCGCCTGGGTGGCGCAGTCGGTTAAGCATCCGACTTCAGCCAGGTCACGATCTCGCAGTCCGGGAGTTCGAGCCCCGCGTCGGGCTCTGGGCTGATGGCTCGGAGCCTGGAGCCTGCTTCCGATTCTGTGTCTCCCTCTCTCTCTGCCCCTCCCCCGTTCATGCTCTGTCTCTCTCTGTCCCAAAAAAAATAAACGTTGAAAAAAAAAAAAAAAGAAATCTATCCTCCGTGAAGTAGCCTCAGGAATACAACCCATCGGGCATTTTTAACAATGTTTTAATTTTTTTTCTTTTAATGTTTTTTTCAGGGGCGCCTGGGTGGCTCAGTCGGTTGAGCGTCTAACTTTGGCTCAGGTCATGATCTCACAGTTTGTGGGTTCGAACCCCAGGTCGGACTCTGCTGACGGCTTGAAGCCTGGAGCCTGCTTCGGATTCTGTGTCTCCCTCTCTCTCTGCCCCTCCCCTGCTCCACTCTGTGTCTCTCTCTCTCAATTTCAAAAATAAATAACGAAAAAAAATTTTTAATTAAAAAAAGTTTTTTCAGGCGTTTGGCATTACTATCTTTATATATTTTATTTCCGTCATCCTCTCGTCTTAGGTCGGGTTTAAGACATATGGCTTCCGTGGCTAGAATTTCTTTTTTTAAGTTTATTTATTTACTTTGTGAGAGAGAGGATCCCAAGCAGGCTCCAAACTGTCAGCACAGAGCCTGACACGGGGCTCGAACCCACAAACTGGGAGATCGTGACCTCTGCTGAAATCAAGAGGCAGACATTTAACCAACTGAGCCACCGGGGCGCTCCCTTCTCTGACTAGAATTTAAATAAAAATTTGGAAGGGGGGGGCGGGGAAAACGACATGGCTTTGCTAAAATCATGATTTCCGGAAACTCCTAGTAAAACCCAAATTGCTTTGAAGGGAAACTGGCTCGCGTTAAACCTGGCGTCCGTGCGAACGAAAAGCAAACGACCTCTCGCAACGTGAGGTCATGTTTGGAAGGAAGGAAGAAGGGAAGGAAGGAAGGAAGGAAGGAAGGAAGGAAGGATAAGACCTGGAAGAAATGATGGAAATATCGTGTGTAATGCTCTGGTTTATTTATTTCTGAGAGAGAGACAGAGCGTGAGCAGGGGAGGGTCAGAGAGAGAGAGAGACACAGAATCTGAAACAGGCTCCAGGCTCTGAGCTGTCAGCACAGATCCCGACGTGGGGCTCGAACTCATGAGCCGTGAGATCATGACCTGAGCCGAAGTCAGATGCTCAACCGACTGAGCCCCCCAGGCGCCCTGCATCATTTTTTTATTTCCTTATGAAGTGTCTCTGAGCGTCCAATTGTCTCGCACAAACCGGGGAAGCTCTCAGTTTGCAAGCACAGCATGAAGGGGTTCGGTGTGGCTGACCAGCTTCCCCTGCCACCCGATGTCACGTTGGCTGTGCCTTGTTCTGTCTCCAGCTCCCACATCCCAGCATCAGGGACGCTGGTCGGGAACACGTATGTGCAAAAAGAAACATAGTGAGGGGAGCCCGGGTTGGTCAGTCAGTTGAGCGTCCGACTTCGGCTGAGGTCAGGATCTCACAGTCCGTGAGTTCAACCCCTGCATCAGGCTCTGTGCTGATGGCTCAGAGCCTGGAGCCTGCTTCGGATTCTGTGTCTCCCTCTCTCTCTGCCCCTCCCCCGCTCACGCTCTGTCTCTTTATGGGTCAAAAATAAATAAACACTTAAAAACATTTAAAAAAATAAATAAAAGAAACACAGTGAGAAAGTCTCGTTCTGCCGTCGCCCCGGTGGCTCTTTGAAACCCAGATGGGGTCCGAGGGGCGCATCCCAGCCTCGGGTCAAGTGTGCTGGGCATGAGGCAGGGAAGCTGGGCTCAGACACAGCACGCACAGGACGCAGAAAAGGAGATGCGACCCCTGAGCCGCGCGCGTCCCCGCGGGGACTGAGCCGGTCGGCAGCCTCTGGGGCTCAGGTCCCCTGACGAGGACCTGGGAGAAAAGTGTAAGGGAGTAAACGGGTCACCGCTGCCTTATTTGGTACCTTTGCAGGATGCGCGAACCGGGCCCATCAGCTGCCCCGCAGCGCCACCTGCTGCCGGACGGGCAGGTGGGTCCCGAGAGGTCCGCGCGTCGCCGTGGCAACAGGATGTCCCCCACACGCGCCCCCTCCCTCCCGCGCAGGCTGTCTTGATATGAAACAGGAAAAAGCCAGGGCAAGTGCTTCCTGGCGCCCTGGAGGGTCCCTCCGGCCAAGCCCACCCCCAACGTCCTGCTGGGAGGTCTGCCTGACCCTAAAAGCCAACCTTGTGGCCGTAGCCACGAGCACCGGTGAAGCTCCCATGTGCCCTGTTAACCGAGCATCTCGCGGCCTCAGGGCTGTGGACGTGTGGGGCTGGGGCCCTGTGAGCTGGGGTGTCCAGGGCACGGAGCCGTGTCTGTGGTCTCCACCCACCGTCAACCCCGTCCTCAGAGTGACAGCCCAAGATGCCATTGCCTTGTGTCCCCCTGGGAGGACACAATCACCCCCGCCGAGAACCACCGCTTTGGGAGCTTTAAGATACTCCGGGCATCACGGGTTGTGCAGCCTCTGTCTTCGGTGTGCAGGGTGGGGTCCATCAAGGCAGCTGTCCTGCCCGAGTGCTGAGTGGCCACGGATGCTGGGATCGGGGGCCCCAGCGCCAGGCTGTCCCCCCACAGCTCACGTCCCCAGGCGTGGCGTCCCCCAGGAACAATGTCGGCTTTAACCAGACCGGCTGGACCCCCCCGCCCCCAGCATGGTGCACTTTAATGGGCCACCTTGAAGTCACGGGTCCCCAGGCTTAATTCCCTAAGTCCCAGAGCACTTGCCAGTTTGTGGGCCGGGAATTACTTTGTCTGGGCCCCTCAACGCGTAGATTCAGGGCAGAAAACCCTGCACCTGGTCCTGAAGAGGTGACGATTTTGGGGAAACACACACAGAGATACATGCCCATTATTAAAGTAGTGAAGTTTAATCTAGATCAGCCAACTTCCTAGATACGGAACGTAAGGTGGGGGGTGGGGGGTGGAGGGACCAGGGACTGGGGACGTGGACGGAGAGCTGGTGTTTCACGGGGACAGAGCTTCAACCTGATGATGAGAAAGTTCTGGACACAAACAGTGGGTCTGCCTGCACGACCAGGCGAATGTCCTGAATGCCAGCTCGCCGTGCACCACAGAAGGCTTAAAACGGCGAATTTCGTGCTCTAGCTTGCCACACGGAGAGAAAAGTTAACATAAATTGCCATGAGGACGCTGAGGGAAGTAAGTCTGACAGAGGAAGGCAAACACCATATGGCCTCACTTCTCGGTGGAATCCAAAAGAAAACCCAGCAACGTCCAAGGTCATCGATGCAGAGGACAGAGCTGTGGTGTGCAGGCGTGGGGGTGGGGTGCGGGAAACGGTGGTCAACGGGCCACAAACTTCCAGGCGTGAGTGGACTGAGTCCTGGGGCTTCATGTTCAGCATGGCGATTATGGTGAACTGCACTGTGTCGTATACTTGAAAGTGGCTAAGACATCAGATCTGAAATGTTGCCAACGACACCAACATAATGTATCCGGGGTGAGGCCGGGGCGGGGGAGAGGGGTGTGAATTAGCTCAGTTCTGGTTGTCACTGCACAATGTGTGTGCACATCAAATTACCATGTTGTACAGCTTAAACGTTTATAATTTTGTCAATTATAGTGTCAGAAAGCTGGAAATGAAATAGAATAGAATACAATAGAATAGAATAGAATAGAGAACACAATAGAATGAGGTATAACGGAATAGAGAATAGAACAGAACAGAATAGAACAGAATACAGGATATGATAGGATCGAATAGAATAGAATAGAATAGAATAGAATAGAATAGAACAGAATAGAACAGAATATAGAATAGGATAGGATCGAATAGAACAGAATAGAATTGTATATAACAGAATAGAGAATAGAATAGAATAGAATAGAATAGAATAGAATAGAAAGAATAGAATAGCACAGAACAGAATACAGGCTAGGATAGGATAGGGCAGAATAGAACAAAGCACAACAAAGCAAAATGCACCGAGCGATGCACATCCCACAACCGTGAGCAGAGACCCCCCAGTCCCTTGTCAAGCCCCCCAAACGAGGAAGCCCACGGAGGTCGCCCTTTTCGGGGGTGCTCGGGTCGGGCTGCTAGCTGCAGCCGGCAGGGAGCCCCGTCCTGCCTAGGATGGCATCGTACAGGCCCCCGGTCCTCCTGTACTGCACGTCCCGGAAGCCGGCAGGGCCCAGGAGCGCGAGGTACTGGGCAGGGGTCCTCTCCTGGCCCTCTGTCTGCACGAGCATGTTTAGCGAGTAGAGCTGTGTGGTCAGAGGGCCCCGGCCGTCCGCGTCCAGGAGGCTTTCAATCACCAGGACAGCGCCCCCTGTCACGGGGACAGGCGGCCGTGAGCAAGGGACAGGGACGGGCCGGCCTGAGGACCCCCCCCCTCCTCCCCGGCTCCTGTCCAAGCCCCCAGCCCCTCTGAGTCCCTGCCGCCCTGGGTGCCTTATGCCCTCATCGGGGCCCGCACCCGACACCCTCCGACCCCCCGGGGCACCAGCCAGGTCTCCACCAGGCAGGAGAAGAGCGTGTGCACAAAGCGACCCCCGCCCGGCCACACGGGGGGGTCCAACCAGGAGAGAGCTGTGCACCATGAGAGCCTTCGACTTCCCGCGGGTTGAAGGGCGATGCGTTACAGGACGGGTATGCACACCGCGGGGGTTCAATGAATGGCTTGACCCAAACGAGACCGCGGCAACACGGCCCCCTGAACGGGGTCCCCACTCTGTGCGGACACGTGGCCCCAAGAGCTACCTGGTTTGCAGGCCCGACGGATCCTCGCCAGCAAACGGGCACATCGCGCGTCGCTCCAGTCGTGCAGGACCCTCGCCAGGACGTAGAGCTCTGCCTCCGGAAGGGGGTCTTTGAAGAAATCTCCTGCGGCACGGGCAGGTGGCCTGGGGTCAGCGCACGACTCAGCCCCGCCGGACGAAAATGGCACCCAGCATGGCGAGGTCACCTGGGCCGTGGCACACGGTCCCCAGGGGTTCCCAGCTGCAACCCCAAAACCCAGCCCTGGTGCAGAAAAGTCGGCACGGTGTTTGGGGCCCCTCTCTGTCCCTCCGTCCTTCGGACGCGGGACACGGTTTCCATTTCCATCTTCTTTGCGAAGGTCACGAGCACACAGGTCCCTAAGCACGGATTTCAGGGCGCCCCAGCCAACCGGTCGGAGGCTCCCATCGCGGATGCCCTGGGCCGTAGAGGGTCCCTGTGCACACGCACAGCACAGGCGAACCCACCTTCCCAGAAGCGAATGCGATCGTCCTCCAGGAATGAGAAGTGCTCCTTGGCCGCGCGCACGACATCGGGGGTGTCGAAGACGGTGACCCGACACCCAGGGTACAGGGCCGTGCACTCCTTGGCCAGAGCCCCGGAGCAGCCTGCAGGTGACCGGGGACAGACGACGGGCCCCTCGATGCATCCGGGACCACACCCCAGGCAGCTCGGCCCAAACCCGCGAGCCTCCAACCTGCCCCCAGAACCTGCGTCTCCCGGGGGCTGGTGCTCAGTGACGCGGGCTCGGACGCGAACGCAGCGCACCGCGGTGAGGGCAAGAGCGTTTGCTCAAAAGGCACAGAGGGTCGGCCGACCCTCGCTGCTAACGCCTGGACCTCAGCTGAGCCCCACGTCCGCACCCTGTGTGGACAGGACAGCCCCCCGGCCAGGTCCCGGACCGTGTTCCGCGTGCACCTGCAGGCACCTGGGAAGCTCACCCCCTCAACTTTCCGGCCCCGCTGAGCCAGGCCGCGTCTGCACCTGCGTGGCCCGTGCACGGGCGGGATCGGCGTCCCTGGGAGCACAGATTGTGGGTCCCGCCCGCAGGCCCCGGGTCAGAGCCACAGAGGGCAGGTTGTGCTCGGGGAGGAGCTGACGTCCCCACAGGTGCACGGGAACGGGACGCTTCCGCCCCGACCCTCAGTGGGACTCCCACCGTATTGCCTCGCGGGCTCGCAGGGCCCCAGTCCCGCGCGTGGCGCCCCCGCTCACCGCCGACGTCGCAGATGAGCCGGAACGGAGACAGGTCGAAGGCCTCCAGCACCGCTCTCCCGCTGACGCTCCAGACGTCCTGCAGACCGCGCATGAACTGCACACGCTCGCCCTCCGACCTGCACGCAAAACCGGCTCGTCAAGGCCACGCCACAGCCCGTGCGCCCATCGCGGACAAGGCAGGGCTCCGAGCAACCAGCCGTGCGCCACAGACAGGTCGGGAAGGCGCGCGTGCGGGCATCGATGTGTGCGCCTCCCGGACAGCGTGTGCTGTCGGGAGCCCCTGCTCGGCCGCCCAGCAAACCCACTTGAGGTCACCTGCTGTGGGGCTGAATGTCATGGTCCTTGGTCTCTGGAAGCCACTCTGGGGGCCCATTGCCACCAGAACCGGGGTTCTGCTGGTTTGAATTCAGGGAGCTCAGGAAGGTGTCCCACACCCCATATGACAGGTCATTGGGTGCACGCACCCTCGGGCAGTGGCCCCAAACAGCGGGAGCCGGGGGACATGGGGACAAGGGTGGCCATAGAAGCAGGGGTCTTGGAAGGACAGGAGGCGAGTGGAGGCACAGCCCAGAGGACTTCCCAGCCCCTGCCTGTCCTTCTTTCCCGGCCGTTAGCCACCCGGGAACCCTGGAAACAGCCACTGGGGCATCAGCAGCTCAGAACTTCAACACCAGACCCCACGTCCACACCACACCCGTGTTCAGCCTGGAGCGAA